>NC_083315.2:20521458-21149826 GCF_963455315.2 Globicephala melas
CTCAATACAGGCTTTCCTTTGGGAAGCCGAGGTGTTTATGACATGGGATCTCCACACGCCTGGGGAAAACGCAGTTGTCTGAACAGTTGTGCAAGTTTTAAAAAAATCAACAATAACAGTCACAGCTGAGAGGAAAGAGAAAGTTGAAAGAATGAAACTCAGATTTTCAACTATCTTCCTTTTTTTGTTTTGTGGTACGCGGGCCTCTCACTGTTGTGGCCTCTCCCGTTGCAGAGCACAGGCTCTGGACGCGCAGGCTCAGCGGCCATGGCTCACGGGCCCAGCCGCTCTGTGGCATGTGGGATCCTCCCAGACCGGGGCACGAACCCACGTCCCCTGCATCGGCAGGCGGACTCTCAACCACTACGCCACCAGGGAAGCCCATGTTTTTGTTTTTTTAAAGAAAGATATTTTTCTGTTTATATGTAACAGCATTAAAAATGGAAGATAGGGCTTCCCTGGTGGCACAGTGGTTGGGAGTCCGCCTGCCGATGCAGGGGACACGGGCTCCGGGAAGATCCCACATGCTGCAGAGCGGCTGGGCCCGTAAGCCATGGCCGCTGAGCCTGCGCGTCCGGAGCCTGTGCTCCACAGCGGGAGAGGCCACAACAGTGAGAGGCCCGAGTACCGCAAAACAAAAAAACCCCAAAAAAACCCCAAAACGCATGAGTATCTTTAAAGCTGTGTCCCTTTTACTATTTTCCCAACTTAAAAAGAAAAACCCTTCTATTTCTTATAGGACACCATGTTTAAAGTCAAAATATTCAGACAAAAACCAGTCTGGAACTATGGGGTGAGGATATAGGAGAAGGGAAAGAAATTTTAAAAACATCTTCAGCAAGTACTTCCCTTTTCTAACTTCTTTTCTTGTGTTCAAAACAAGTCAGAAAGAGAATAAATATCACAGTGCAGATTCTGCTTTAAAAGCAATTTCAATCAAGGAGGAAGGAGCCAAAAGGAGGAAAGAAAGAGACAAGCCCTCCCTACTGGGGCCAGCTCATTAACTGCTTTATAATTAGCCTTCATTTATTCTTAGCATTCACTTCCTGATGTTTATTTTGCCTTACCGGCAGAGAAGCAAGGCAATCAATCACTTATTTGCTTCCCCAGAAGACCCCTGATTAAACCGAGACTGAGTCAAACCTAAGAGTGGATTTTTTCATTAACCTGGAAACCATCGCGGACTAAGAGGTGAGCTCCACCATCACGGGGGACATGGACTGCGGGAAAGCTGGGCCGAGCCCACAGGGGGCTGCATCGACCCACCCCTTCCTCTAACGAGGAGTTTGTATGGAAGGGGAGAAATGAGAGGTGGCCCTGCTGATTCGGGAGAGGGTGCTCCCCGCAATTTTTTAATGGCAGCAATCACTAGGTAATTGCGTATGGCGCACAGAGGGTGAGGACTCCACCTGAACAGTAAAGCTAAGTATGACAGGAAAGAAGACTGAAAGGGCCTGTCAGATTTCTTTACGAAAAACTAAACGAACATGAGTAGGAGAAATAAAACAACTGCTTTCTCTCAGGACAGTGGCTCGGTGGAAGTTCCTTGGAGCTCTGCTCTGGGGGCGAACGCTGCCCTCCGGCCCGGGCCCCAGGCACGTACCTTCCTTCTGGCTGCCGGCCGCGCTCTGCTGCTGCAGCAGGCTCTGGCTGTACAGCGTGGGCAGCGCCGCGGCCGCGTACTGCTGGATCCCTGAGTAGGCCTGGGTGAGGGCGTCCATGGTGCCCGCCGTGCCATTCGTCAAGCCCGTGGCGCCAAGTCCTCCATTCAGAGCCGCCATACCTGAGAGCATTTGAGCAACTTTACAAAAAACCCAACAATAGAGAAGAGAAACAGCACTTTTCATTAGTGCTTTCCAAAGGAAGTTAGAGAATCATTTGACACAAGTACGACAGCAAGTGCATGCAGCGAGCACACCAATTACACCAACAAGAACTTACAGACAAAACTATGAAGTGACAAATTGTAATAACGGCAGACACACAGACGACCACCGCAAGCCCCTGAGCAACGGTTAGCCTCACTCCCTAGGCCAGTGACGGAATTCACCAAGGCACTACAGAGAGCCAGTGCATCTGAGCTCCAGCAGTGCGCTGCTGGCAAGGGCTGGGGTTCTCTTTCTGAAGTAGAAGGCTTCTGCCGCTTAGAGCTTGAGAGCATGTAAAAAACCACTAGTGGCAGAGGCCTGCGACATCTGTACACTTAAGCCACTTACTGGGCTCTCTGAGGAGCCGTGGGATGGCCCCAGGGTTCGAGGGGGAAGGACAGGATTGAAACTGCTCTCCCTTAAGCTATCTGATGAGGAAATGGCAGAGAGCACGAGCTCTGTACTCAATAAACCAGTGAATCACCAGTTCCGCTGACCGGCTTCCTCAACAGCTGAAGGATGCTGTCAGGGACGAGGACCTTAGGGAGAGCCTCTCTGACGATGAAGAATTAAAGGCGCAGGAAAAATGTGGCTCCCTCCCCTCGGTGTAGCTAACTGAAGCTGCTTGTTCAGTATGAAAGGCTAGAAACAGGATGGGGCTGTTCTCAGCAGCAAACAGACGCACACACAGACACACACGCCTGAATATTAATCAGTGCCAGTGGAACTGGGGTTTCTGCCAATGAGAGCACCCCATGCCATGTTTTTCAGTCAACTGAAGTGACCCCATGTCTGAAAAGCTGGATCTTGGCTATTAACCCATGTGAACTGGATGACGGCCAGCACACTTTTTTGACTTTTTTCCTTGTCTCCTGGCTGCCCTTTTGCTCTATTATGGTTGTTGACTGTGTCACTTTTTCCCTGAATATGAGTCAAAACAAGTAATACTTTATAGAGTGTGAACTTTTCTATAAACTCAGGAAATGGAAGAGGTGACATCATAATTGCCTTGAGTTCCCTTTATGTTGAAGACTTTTTTTTTTAAAGATATGTTTATGGGAAGAACTTAGTGAAAACATTAATGAAAATCTTGAAAGAATTAGGGCTATTGATTAAGGATGTTAAAATAGCAAAGGTGGTTAATTGAAAAAAATTGTAAGTCTAATGAGAATAGAGGACAACTAAGAGAAGGGTGCTTAGAAATTATACAGAGGAATCAAATACCAGAATCACCTCAACACTCCCATCCATGTTTTTGCTTGCCTTCCGCAGGACAGAGGGGAGGGAGCAGTGAGCTACTTACTCCATCATGCTTCTGTTCTTCTGACACCTTCATCTCTTAGATTAAAAGGACTACACGTAACAAGATAGGATAGAGGGATCTCATGGAGCCTCAGGTCTGGTGTTCTCCCTGGGGGGCTTGAGGGGACAGAAATGGGCCTTGGGTGACGTTTGGGGTGGGGCTGGAGTGTCAAGGAAAACCTGGGGGCCATGAACGTGGAAAAGCCAGCTTCCTGAAAAGGAAAGTGATTTCAAGCAGTTCTAGCCGATACCAACTAAGCTCAAAAGGTGGTGGCCAGCAGAGGTCCTGCTGACGTTGCTTGAAGTTTCTTATTATGAAGGAGTCTATTCTAATTTTTTCTGAGGTGTGTGTTTACCACGGCCAAGGTAGAACAGGTGATTGATTACCAGGTAGAATCTTAAAAACCATCAAAGGAAGTCTTCAACTTTTGAGAGTTATTCTTATCAATGATCTAATGTCATTCTGTATTAACTAGTCATTATACTGAAGATAACATTTGTCAATTCAGCTGCTGGTACTTGATTCCATCTAAACACTTTGGACAGTCGAAACAGAGGTTTGAAGAAGGTTAGTTGAATAAAATGCTTCCCCTTAAAAGAACAGGGCTTTCTTTGAAAAGGCCAAATGGATTGGCAGACCTCAACGAGGGAGGAAAGGTCTTTGCAAATAGTCTAGCAGTGAAGTTAGTGCGCAGCCAGACTACCGCGTGCTTTAACTGAACCGCTCTCCCAGGTCCTCCCTGGTGGAGTCCCGGGGAGCTGTGAGACTATCGAGTAAACCTGTGAAAATGACCTAGAAGGACCCACCCGTAAAGATGAGCATGTACATCCGGCGTGGCCAGCATGAAGATGATGCTGAAAAAAAGAGTGGGAGGCGGAGTGCCACGAGCCAACTACAGTTATCTGCACACCCCTCGGCCAGGCTTTATACCCAATAAAGGGCAAAAGTGAGGAATGTATTAATATATTCTCATAGATTTGTATGTATTTGCTGGGATAAATTTTCTTTGGTATAAATGGGATATATTCTTCTAAGCTGCAAGCTGATAATGAGGACTTAGGTCTAAGAAATGTATAAAATCAGGGTAGATGGATATGAATATATACAATTAGTGGCACTTGTGCTCATGCCTGTGTTAATAATGTGGTCACAAGTGTATGTGATGTTGTATGTGCTTGTGTATGTACCTAACTACATGTATCTTTATATATTCCAGTACTACAGATTAAAACTAATTTCACAAGGCATACCAAGGGTGACAAGCCACCGCAACACTATGCCCAAAGCATCGCATCTTTTCTCTCCTTTACATAAAGTGTTTCCGTAAACATTACTCACCAGGCATTTGTGGCTGGTGATATGCAGATAATCATAACTTTAAACACTATATGGTAAACCATTTGGAAGAATTAGCTCATTTAACAAAGGAAAAATAAGGATGTCACTTGACATACATTTAAGCACAAAATCAGATACAGATTCCTGGGTGGATATAACTGCAAAAAATATTTTCTTCGTCTTCGTTCAGCTATTAGTGTATGAAACCTGCCTGGAGAACCCTCAACTAATCCAGAAGGGAAAGCTCTGTTAGTGAATTGCCCACATTCCTTCCTTCTGATCTTGCTGTTTTCCGCTTTTAAGCTTTAGAGCGCTGTCCTTTTTTTAGTCCCTCCTTCTATGAGCGTATAAGGAAGAACAAGGGTATGAAGCTCAAACAGTCTGGTTCAGCTACTTGTCTACCATCCGAAGCTTTACCTTGTGGGGAGCTGAGAGGCCCTCTGGCAGGGAAGGCAGTCAGATTCTCCCAGGATGAGTTTGGGAATTAACTAGATTCCATCTACCTACTTTTCTCCATGGCTCCTTCGTCCATGGAAAAGAGGTGGCTTTACTCAGAAAACCAGAAAACTCTCCTTACGGTAGCAAGTAATGGCTCCTGGGTGGAGTGGGGGAGGAAACAGTGATGATATGGAAGCTGTGGCCAACTATTTGTCAAGCTGCCTCTGTCCAGGTAACCGTTTGTTGACTACCTTCTTATCCAGTAGGACAGGTAGCATCATCACGTCTGTTAAGGAAGAACGGTTTGAAAGAGGACACTCTATATTAGAAGGTTTTCTCTTGGTATTTGAGAAAGCAAATCTTAGCTCCAAGCCGGTGCCGATTGTTAAATAGCTCTGATAGTAATTTACCCAATCAGAAGGAATGTATTTTACTTTGTGCATGACTTTTGGTTTGATTAAACATTTTTCTGGTTCATACTGTCTAGTAGGGGTTATTTGAAACTAGAAACAGTCTTAATTTCCCATGACCTATATGTACTTACATTAACCCAATGGCAAAGAATTTAAAAAACAAAAAACAATTTAAGGCTGTTTTTCTTGCCAGGAGCAAAACTGGAATAACACAGGTCCCACACAGGAACTACTCATGGTCTCTCTGCCATTCAACACAGTCCCTCTCCAGTCGCTCATGATAACGATGGGAAAATCCCCGCAAAGGACAACAGAACAGGATGGAGAGAGGCGGGACCACACAGACAACACACAGCAGTCATGAGCACGTGCTGAGGAGGACAGCCATTCCCACTGGCCTGTTACTGTGCAGACCAAGGACAGGCAGGCGATCAAATCAAATTCCTTGTTTTAGGGGAACTAGGTCCTGGGGCAAGAGAAGCAGCATGAAGGGATGTGTGCAAACACACGTCTGCAACCGAGGGGAAGGACAAGTGAGTTGGAGCGTCTGCAGAACAAGGTCAGAAACAGGAGGCAGGGCCATGAGGGCTGCTGGCAGGAGGGCAGCTGGAGGCAGCTTCACTGGAGTAAAACATTCTGCTGTCACGCGGCCACCACTTCATTCAACACGTGCTTGCTAATCAACAGCTATCTGGTCGGGAAGGAAAGAAATCTTTTTCTTGTCTGCTCTTTTTGGCCTTTGGTCAGATAAAACTCAGTCCAAGGTTATGACTGCTTTCCCCAAAACGTAGGAATAAAAGGATTTAATAAAACCTCAACACATTTCCTACCTCTAAATGTACGACTTATCCTCTTATCTGGATTATAAAAGTTAGTCTTCATTTGGATGAGTTCTAGGTGCTTCTTTACCAAACAAATTGCAAGGTATTCTTTTGGGATTTGAAGATATAGAATTATTGGGGTGTTGTTTTTTTGCTTTTAAAAACACTACTGCTTGATCACCCTTTAAAAACTGTACACTTAGTCAATCATGGTTTAAAATAAGGCAACTTGTCAAGGACCCTTTTCTTAATGCTTAAAATGGGCAGAGGCTGGGTTGCCCAGTAGGTAATTAGGTCCCTGAGTCAGGCTGCCATGGTCCTTCTGGACGTGGCTATTCTCAGGCACGGGGTAAGGGTGCGGGCCCAAGCTGAGGGAAAGGCAACTGAGGTGTCCCTTCTGTGGACCGAGGACCTTCCCCAATTGGAGGGGCCAAGGCTAAGCTCGAGCCTCAGATATGACTCGGCCTCTGGCCGGGCACTCTTCTCCCCATAGATCTAGAATGCCGGAAACGGGCAGGCTGTGTAAACGACTTAGAGTGCTTTGGTGGGTCTGTATGTTTCAGAGCTAAGTAATTCTGTAAGCAATTTGCCTCATTCTGCTTCAACCTGCGTTAGCTGGAACGGGGCCCTTAGGAGATGCACTGCTGTAGGGTGACCCCTGACTCCGGGGGCGGCTCCTCGCCACTCAGCCTTGTTCTGCTTCCCAAGGCCTCATTTCTCCTCCTGTATAATCGCCATGAACCTTTGGGTTTTAGAGCTGGAGGGGACCCTTAAGATCATCTGATCCAGAACTTTCAATTTTCAGATGGGACCCTGAAGTCCAGTTGTGGGCAGTGATTGGCCTCAGATTCCTGCAGGTGACTGGGAGCTGGCCCCATGCATCCTGATTTCTAGCCCATTGATTTTTCTTTTATAACACACTTCCTCCCCTCAGATGAAGGGAACCAAACTAGAATCAAACCAAAGCCCTCGAAACCTGCAGATACCTGTCAACCACAGAGACCTATGGCTAAATACACAGTCTACACATTACAAAAGACTTCGGGTGGGGTATTTCTGGAGACAAAACAGGGGTAGGCAGCGTTCGCCTGTCAAAACACGTGCTTCTGCTCCTCCATCCCAAGCTTTAGCTCTCCCCGTGACGTAACCTTTTAGGTCGTCTCTGGCTGAGCACTGTCTGTGGGGAATCTGGGGGGAGGCTGTCCACCAGAGCAGCAGATGCTCACTGCGATGGTACCTGCTAGTGCATTAATGTTGTTCAGTCCGACAGTGGCCCCTGCCAGTCCTTGCAGAGTCCCGAGAGAGGTCAGAGAATTCATGGCCGCACCAGCAGTGGAGTTGGGGGTTGAAGCAGCCACTGCAAAACAAAAGACAGACAGGGAACCCGGGAGAGAAAGCACAGGATGAGTGAAAGCCAGATGGCCCAGGAAGTAGTCTGTCCCCATCACAGCAGACACAGCCGGGGAGCCTTCAACCACGGGCAGTCTGGGAGTTGCGCTTAGGTTTTGGTGTGAAAGACATGGGGTTGTCCTTGTGGCAACTGTGACAATGAGATCTGGTGAAAAAAAAGCATCACAGATCTGTTGTGCCAGCCAGCGAACATGTGCATTGCTGGTTAGTAGGGGACAGTCCACGATAGGAAGCCCGTCCTCCTGGGTGGTGGGTCTTTCACCAGCTGCACCTTGGAAGCCTCTGAACAAATGACCCGCACAAAAAAAGGGGGAGGGAAGGAGGAGTAAAATGGCGGTTCTTGGCTTTCATATTGCTTATGCTTCAGACTTGGCATTTTCTCAATGAAGCTCAAAAAAAAAAAAAAATTCCTGGGTTTGACAGACGACTTCAGGACCCAGGTAGTGGTGCTTATAGTAGCGGAGAGTGATAGGAGATAAAACCATTTTGGCCCGAACTCTCCTTCCCCTCCCCCCTCCCCCTTTAAATAACCGCTTTATTGGGATATAATTCATGTTATAAAATTGACTCCTTGAAAGTATACAATCTACTGATTTCAGTATAGTCACAGAGTTGTACAACCAGCACCACTAAGGTTATAACATTTTTATGACCCTCTAAAGAAACCCATACTCGTTAGCACTCATTCTACCTTCTCTCCTCTCCCTCGACACTGCCAACCACTGACCTACTTTCCGTCTCTGTGGATTTGCTTAGTCTGGATATGTCATATAAATGGAATCATAAAATATGTCATCTTTTGCACCTGGCTTCTTTCACTCAGCAAAATGTGTTCAAGGTTCATCCACGCTGTAGCACGTGTCAGTACTTTATCCCTTCTTATTGCTGAATAATATTCCATTCTGTGGAAACACTCCACTTTGTTTATTCATTCATCAGTTGTGGACATTTTGATTGTTTCCACTTTGGGGCTATTATGGATAATGCTGCTGTGAACATCTGTACACAAGTTTCTGGGCAGACATATGTCTTCAGTTCTCTTGAGGACATACTTAGGAGTGGGACTGCTGGGTCATATGACAAATCTATGTTTACCATTTTGAGGAAATACTAAAATGTTCTCCAAAGTTGCCGTCCTCCCTAATCCCTTTTACACTTACAATGTAAATAACATTTCAGGTTATCTTACATTTGTATAGCTTGATAGTCTGCTGACTTTTTTCACATGTATTATCTCACTTTATCCCAGTGATAGACGTAAAAGCTAAGCGAAACTCTGACCACTGATAAAAGTGGCGCTTGAGCCACTTCTAGCTGTGGAATCATTGTGAGCATGTGAACTTCCTTCCTTCTAGGATGGCCGGGAACTTCAGTCCATCCTGCTGGAATGTTCCTGCCCAGATGGAGCTCATTCCTGCTGTGCCTTCAGAAACCACACAGTATTGCTTGCAATGCACCTTGCTTGGGATTCCTGCTGGGTGAGCCTATAGATCAAATGCCTGAAAAATGAATTCCCCACCTTGCCACATTTCTGCCCATGTATATGGCATTAGCTTCTGACTCCTCATGATGTGTACGTATTTTCTTTCTCTTTTAAAAGTAAAATTATACATAATCAAGTCAATGTTTCTATAGTCCTTTTGTGTTATGAAACTTTTCAAGTACACACAAAAGGAGACGATAGTGACAAATTCCTTCAAACTCATATCCAGATTCTAGAATATTTGAGAACCACTCTACTTCCTACTTCCATCTTATCCCTACATACTTCAGTATGTAACTCTGAAAATTGAGGACATTTTCTTTTAAAACCCCAAACCACTTTTCTCTTTCCTCTTGAATCAGTTTTATTAAGGTTATAGCTTTCTAGGAATTTGTATGTTTCACTGAAGTTTTTGAATTTATATTGGTATAAAATTACTCATAATTTCTTCTTAATAAATTTTAAAAATCAGGAGCATTTACATTTAAGTCCCATTTCTTTGTCTGCTTGATCTGTCCGTTACTGAGGGAAGCACCTGAAAATCCTCCACTATGGTGATGCCAGTTACTCCACGCAAATATGTCAATTTGGGGGAATACCTCTTGAAGCTACTTTACAACTTCCACAGATGTTTGTAGATCATTGTATCTTCTGTTGAAATAAACTTTTTGTGGTGACCTCTTCATTTCTAGTTTTACCTTGACGTCTGTTTTATATGATGTTAAAAAAAAGCACCAGCCCTTCTTTTGTTATTTGCATGGTATATCTTCTGCCATCTTTTTATTTTTGTCTGTTTATATTTTAGCTCTATTTCTTATAATCAGTATATAAACAGGTTTTCAAAAACAGAATACAGCCTAATAATTTGATAGTCTTTCAGCGGAACTATTTAAATTTTGTGGTATACGTCCTGCCTATATTACATTTTTTCTCTTCTTTCTTGCCTACCTTTTAGGATTACTTGTTGGGTTTTTCCACATTCCATTTTCCCCCTCTACTACTGGAGGTAATATTTAATATTTGGAGGTAATATCTTTTTTTGGAGGTAATATTTAATATTTCTATTCTTTTATGTATTACCATAAAAATTTTAAGTCACACATAACTTAAAAGAATCAAAGTTAACATTATCTTTATTCTTTGCCAGAACATTTTCTAGAATGTTTCTCCATTTGTGTATATGCTTAGGACAATTTCTAGAGACTTTAAGTGGTTGATTTTTTAAATAATTTTCACCAGTTATGGGTCTTTCACTGGCAAAAAGTCCACAGATATTCTCATACTACCATTCTAGAAGTTCTTCCCTGGTGTCACCTAAAATTGTGTGAAAACTCTTCAGGCCTTTATTACTGGCTTAGAATCAGAACATGCCTTAGGGATAGTTTTTACCCCTTATCACATGTAGACTGACGTCAAACAGAAGTGTATTTTTCTGTGGGAAAGCGGGGTGGGGGGACTTCAATTTCTGGCAGTTAGGTGGTCTAGGTTACTAGAGAGACTCTCCCACTGAAAAAAAACTAAAATGCTTAATAAGATGTTTTTAAAAATATTTTTAAATTGCATCAATAACTGACCATTTAGTAAGAAATACTCAGCAATCAATGATGTGAGTGAAAGATGGCACCCAGAGAAGTAAGTGGAGCATTGAAGGTAGCTTTCCCCTTAAGGTGGACCAGATAAATTTGAGCTTCAGTTCTCAAAGCTTCTCAGTACGTAAGAAATACAAGAAAGCCTAGGGCCCGCCTGAGGTAAAGCATCTAAGAAGAGACTTCCCCACCAATAAGTCTGGAACACTATAAAAGGCTAAACAGTCAGTGAACAAGATATACTCTCACTTCAGAAACGGTAAGGAAAACTGCCTGTCTCAAAACTTAGTGTGGAGTATGGCAAGGGGAATTTCCCTCTGATAGTATATAACCAATCAGCCCTCACATCAGTTTTCAAACCAACTTTATCTGACTGGTCAAAATTGCTCAAGCCAGCAATTTAAAGTGGTCCCTAGCTCGTACTGTCTTCCAGCACCCTGCAGAATCAACTATAAGTCAACCTTGAAAAGGCCCATTTTCAGCAAAGAATTCTCAGAAATAAGGTTCCAAGATAGTTAAGCTCACAAGACAAAAAAATCACAAGTACCAAGAGTAAGAAGCAGCAGAGACAGAGTTAGACACCATATTTAGATCCACCAAAACTTCAGATATTGGAATTATTAGCACACAATAGAATGGAGGTACATTTAACATGTCTGCACAATTTAAAAAGGGTGGGGGGCTTCCCTGGTGGCTCAGTGGTTGAAAGTCCACCTGCCGATGCAGGGGACACGGGTTTGTGCCCTGGTCCGGGAAGATCCCACATGCCGCGGAGTGGGTAGGCCCGTGAGCCATGGCCACTGAGCCTGCGCTCCGCAATGGGAGAGGCCACAACAGTGAGAGGCCCGCGTACCGCAAAAAAAAAAAAAGGGTGGAAAATGAAAAAAAAAAAAGACTATAAGAAATGACCAAGTATACTGATAAAATTATTAAATAATAAAGTCTTAGAAGTGAAAAAACATAATCAAAATATAAAATTCAATGGATATACAGGTTTAACAGGATATTAGATACGGTCACAGAAAGAATTTGGTGAGCTGGAAGACAGACCTGAGGAGATTATACATAACTGAGAAAGAAATGATAACAGATTAAGGGACATGGACTAGTCTAACATACGTCTAGCTGAAGTTCCTGAAGGAAAAGGGAGAACAGGGAAAAGGCAATATGTAAAGAGTTAATGACTGAGAATTTTCCAGAACTGATACAAGATCCTCTCCCACATCCACATGTTCAAAGGTCCCAGTGAATTTCAATCAGGAAAAATGAAAATAAATATAAATTAGATGCACCACAGCAAAAAATGCAGAACACCAAAGAAGATTTAAAAAACAACCAGAGAAGAAAAAAAAAAACCTCAAAAGACCACAATTAGACATCTCAGTACCTGATACCTAAACAGTAATAATGTAAGCAAGTTAGTAAAAGGTGCTGAGATAAACTAACCGTCAAGCTAGAATATCCAGCAAAAATGTATTTCATAAACTAGGACAAAATAAAGAAGTACTTTTCACACAAAAGCTAAGAGACTTTTTCACCATTAGACCCTCACTAACTGAACTGCTACTGGATACTTCAAACTAAAGGAGAAATGATCCCAGATGAAAAGAGGAGGAATAATAAGGATGTGATAAATATATGGGCATACCTAAATAAATGCTATAGAAAATAGCAATGGACAGAAATTCAAACCAAACCAAACCAACTTAGAGCTAAAACACATGACAACATGAATACACCACCCATGGGCTGCAGGGGGGAGCTTTTTTGAGTTAAAGTATCATAAGATCCTTGAAAGAAAAAGAAATTTCTTGCTTTTTATTTGGCTGCGTCAGGTCTTAGTTGCGGCACATGGGATCTTTCACTGCGGCGTGGGCTTCTCTCTCGTTGTGGTGCACGGGCTCCGTAGTTGCCGTGTACGGGCTTAGCTGCCCCGCGCCTGTGGGACCTTAATTCCCCGACCAGGGCTCGAACCTGCATCCCCTGCATTGGAAGGTGGGTTCTTAACCACCGGACCACCAGGGAAGTCCCAAGAAATTTCTTTCTCAAGAAAACTGACTAAATCTCAGTAGGAAGAGCAGGAGTTTGTGACATTTGAGCCACAACCAGCAGGTTGTGCTATCCCCTGTCCTCCTCTCCCCCAAGCTCAGCGTAATGGAAGCTCTACCCCAGGAGGTTGTGGTCAGGAAGATGGGGGCTCTTTTCAGCTCCCAAACTATAGCGATGGTTTCTCCTAGGGAGGGGTAGACCACTGGCCTTTCTAACCATCCTTCTTCCCTGGCCCTGTTTTGCAGAAACTCTACTGCAGGTCAAGAAGTGTTGAGTCCTTTCCTCGAACCAGCCTGTACTCAGAGGGTGGAAGCTCAACCCCAGGCACAGCACTCGGAGAACACTGGGCCCAATTACCCTCATCCCATCTTGCTTCTGGGCGGAGGTTCTATGCCCAGAGAAGCCAGCTGAGACGAGCAGGTGCTACTGCCCTGCTGCATCACCCCTCTTGTAGGCCAGGGGTTGCTTGAAGCAAAGCAGGTTGCTGTCCCTGCCCTTAGCTCCAGGGCAGTGGCAAAGAGGGTCTGCCCACAGAGAGAGAGAGAGAGAGAGAGAGAGGTCACAAGAACAGAGAGCTCCATAACTTTCCCTAAGAGGAATGCATTTATTTGGAACACAGTGCGGGGAAGTTCAAGCCTAAGGCACCATGGAAAACAATAGATATTTTGGTGGTGGGCCATTAAGAGGAACAGAATGGTAGGCCATCCAGAAGTTTAACAGAGAAAACCAGAGAAACAGAGAGATAGGAAGAGTGTTCCCGGGGTCACAGCAAGCTTCAAGGAATGGCCTTGAAGACTTTCCCTGTGGAGGGGCCTGACTTTTAACAGAATCAGACTGTGGTGGCCGTTCATGCCCAGGGTCAAAAACAACAGATTAAACAACTAGAAATTAATGGAGGCTGGGTGGGATAGCAATAGAAACAGACCAGCCAGAAACTGAACAGGCAATCCGGCAGAAAGGCATTCAAAGAGAGCTATTTGGAAGAATTATGCCATTTAAAAAAGGAAATATAAGAATGTCACTCACAGCCCGAGGCTGTGTTCTCTAAGGAGTGCCATCAGAAGCATCCTGTAGGGAATAAACTCCACTTGCTAAGTCACTAAGCAGATGAGCAAACAAGCAGCAGCTGGGTTTGGTGGGGGAGAGTAGGGAGGATCAGTGTCCAGAATAAAATGTCTAGTTGTTCACAAATTATGAGATGTGCAAAGAAATGAGAAAGTGTGATCCACACAGGGAAGAAAGCAGGCAACAGAAACAGTTTGAGACGGCCCAGACACTGTTCTCAGCAGACAAAGACATCAAAGCAGCCATTATAAATATGTTCAAAGAATGAAAGGAAACCAGATCTGTCTACACTGTCTACAGGAGACACGTTTTAGATTCAAAGCCACAAACAGGTTGAAAGTAAAAGGGTGGAAAAGTATGTACCAGGCAAACAGCAACCGTAGAGCTGGACTGGCTAGACTAGAATGAGACAGCAGAGACTTGACAAGCATTTTAGAGAGAAAGAAAACTGGGTCAACTGCTTGCACTGCAAAGGACCTTAATACACTTTCATAAAAATCTGTGTCTTTGGTAGCTCATGAAAGAATTCCAGGGCCAGCGTGCGGTGACCGGCAGAAAACCCTTATTTTATTCAGGGCCCTCAGACTCTTCATTCAGATCAAAGAAAAGGGAAAGGAACTGAAAGGACCAGGATGAGGAGATGACATATTCCTCCAACAGCAAGGAAATGAACGTGAAGCAACCTGGGAGGAGGCATGGAGGGGAGTAAACTGAGTACCTGCGTCAGGATGCTCTCTGGCACTCATCTGAGAAACACATACAAGCTACTGTTATCATCAGAAAGGCCCCCAGACCCGGGTGCCATTCGCAGCAACGATGGAGAAGGGTGGGTACCCGCGCCCTCAGGTCGCTAATCTGGAGAAGGTCGCTTATCAGTAGGGACGCCACCACGTCCCTAGAAGCCTCACGTGACCTGTCACCATGCTGATGCGGGGTATTCCTCATAGCTGCTGGAGACCCGACACCTACGACGGGGCCTTATCGCCTCAGTCTCTGTAACGTGAAATTTTCAGGCTCGTTTACCGCACAGACCTCATGAGTCTCTAATCCTCTGCACCACCCCTTGGCGGGGGTCGCCCTGTATCTAAATGGAGGTGGCAGGAGAGGGATCACGAAGGTTAGCATGGGCATCCTGAGGAAGAACAGATAAAGTGTATTAGCTTGGCCCGGCAGGTGCTGAAAAATGAGGCTACGGCTGGAAACAACACACTGTCACAATTTCATTGTTCTCTTTTCAAAACAGAAAACTGGAGGCAAAGTGGGGCTACAGTTAAGACTGAGTGCTTTGCAGCACTGTTTACAACAGCCAAGACATGAAAGCAACCTAAATGTCCATCGACAGATGAACAGGTAAAGAAGAGGCGGTATATAGATGTAACGGAATATTACTCAGCCATAAAAAAGAACAAAATGATGCCATTTGCAGCAACATGGGTGGACCTAGAGATTATCCTACTAAGTGAAGTAAGTTACACAGAGAAAGACAAATATATGATATCACTTATATGTGGAATCTAAAAAAATGATACAAATGAACTTATTTACAAAACAGAAACAGACTCACAGACATAGAAAACAAACTTATGGTTACCAAAGGGGATAGTGAGGCAGGGGAGATAAATTAGGAGTTTGGGATTAACATATACACACTACTATACATAAAATAGATAATCGATAAGGACCTACTACGTAGCACAGGCAACTTTACTCGATATTCTGTAGTAACCTATATGAGAAAAGAATCTGAAAAAGAATGGATATATGTATATGTATAACTGAATCACTTTGCTGTACACCTGAAACTAACAACACTGTAAATCAACTATACTCCAAAAAAAAAAAAGAAAAAAGAAACAATATGCAAGTGAGAGATCTCTTTATATCTTGCTTTTCTATTTATTTAAAACCCAGGAAGAGTGGCTAGAGTGCACTGTAGTTTTCTGACCTCTTGTTGTGCTGTTCTTGGATGGTCCCAGTAGACTGATGGGGAGAGGGTGAAAAATAGGAGGGAGAGGAATCGAACATGAGATTAACTGAACTAAGTAACTTGCCTTAAAATGAGAAGACTCCACGTGCTCCAGTGCTTTGGACAATACAAGGAAAATTCAGCCCGGTTTGAGTCTAAATTGGAAAAGATATCTCGACTGTGTATCTAGCTGCCTTTAAGAACCTTCTGAGTTCTAGCAAACAATCTGTTTAAAGCAAAAGGAAAACTCAAATTTGTCATGCAGCCAATCTCAATCAAATGCCTCAAAACCAAATATTCAAGAGACACACGATAGAGAAAAGCCCCTAGACACAAAAGACAGAGACACATTAAATACCAGCAACACGCATATCTTCCTATTTCTGTGCTGGCAGACCGGCAGGACGCTGCCTTGGGTAACTGCATTCTGCCCACCCAAAATTCCCTTCCGTCTCCACTGAGAACTGTATCCTTCGCTTTCTCAGTTAAACTGTTTACAAGACGCCAAAGGAACACTGGTAAATAAATGTTGGCTCAGCTTTGCCCACAGCACCTCCTTCAGTCGGAGGCTGCCCCACGCAAAGGAGAAGCCGCACAACAAAGCCGAGAGGAAGGCGGGTGGGGAGCAGAGCCACCTCAGCTCCCGGGCAGCGAGGACAGACGCTGTCACACGCCACGTTTCACGCCTGCTGTACCACCAGCTCAAGACCACCGAGCAGCCCAAAGAGGTTCTGAGCAGCTAGCCAGCCAGGAAGTGAAATGGCCAAGCAACACACCAGAGCCATGTGTCTATGACCTCACATGGAAATGCAGTTCTGTGCCTTTGGATGAAAAAACTGCAGGAGGAGGGGCTTCCCTGATGGTGCAGTGGTTAAGAATCCGCCTGCCAGTGCAGGGGACACGGGTTCGAGCCCTGGTCCAGGAAGATCCCACATGCTGCGGAGCAACTAAGCCTGCGAGCTACAACTACTGAAGCCCGTGCGCCTAGAGCCCGTGCTCTGCAGCAGGAGAAGCCACTGCACTGAGAAGCCCGCACACCACAATGAAGAGAAGCCCCCGCTCGCCGCAATTAGAGAAAGCCCGTGCACAGCAACAAAGACCCAATGCAGTCATAAACAAACAAACAAACAAACTGCAGGATGGGGAGACTGGGGTGCTGGAGAGGGAGGGGGGCCGGGGCAGGGGGAGACTGGCAGTGAGGAAGTACATCTCTGCCTGTTACGGAATCACTCTGTTCATGTGACCAGGTCAGTTCATTGACGGAAAGACTCCAAGCTCAGGGATCCCCAAATACCCATCCTAATCTAAGTGATAAGATGGGTGCTTTCTTCTCAGAGCCAGGGGGTGCCTTGCTGAATGATGTGTCTAGAAGAGCTGCTTGACTCAGGTCAAAACTGCAGGTCACAGATGGAGGGCCCAGGTCATCTGGTCCCTTGCTATGCTGGGAGATAGAGGGGGCAGAGGGGGAGAGGGGGAGAGAGGGGGAGGGGGGAGGGAGAGGGAGGGGAGGGGGGAGAGGGAGAGGAGGGGAGAGGGAGAGGGGGGGAGAGGGAGGGGGGGGAGAGGGAGGGGGGGGAGAGAGAAGGCAGGAAGGAAGGAAGGAGAAGGAAGGACGGGAAGGAGGAAACAGTGCTAGAAGAGCCCCCAGAAGAACTTCTGTTCAGCACAGAGCTGAGAACTAGACTCACTCATACCCTCAGCCCAAGGATTTGTTTCTCTTACATCAGTAAGTCCTTCACACATACTCTCTCATTTCCGGTTGGTCCGCCCAGGAAACGCACGCACTGGCTGGGGAAGAGGAGGAGGCAGCAGAGGGGTGTGCGTGGTGCACACGGTACGGAGGTACAGGACGGGACCCTCTCCAGCTGTGTGGCCAATCGGGGGGCCAAACAGCAAGACACACACAGCTGTGCGAGAAGGGCTGTTTGGAAAACTTTCTTAAACCAGTATAACAAGCAAGCCTAATCGTACCTGAATTAAAAAAAGACGTTCCATTTGTTTTCTTTTTACGTTTATTTGTGCCAGAGATAAAAGCTTATTCTCAGCTTTGCAGAGAGAAAGGACCTTTGCTTCACTTCCCAGGAAACAGTCCCCTGGTCTCTGCTTCTCGCAGCCCCCAGTGGCCTTGATTTCCCTTCTGGGGACAAGGGTGACTCATCTGCCCGCACAGACTCAGGAGGCCCTGATGTCCTCCGGGCCAGAGTCGGGGCCCCTGAATTGAAATACGAGACACCAACGGGTGCCTGAGAAAGGCCTTCCCGCTCTCTCTTCTCTTTTTGTGCTAACTTCTGCATGACTGGGTAGGTAAACTAAGTTTGTTTAGGTCTCCAGGGCAGTGTTTAGAGCGGGAGGTAAGAATCACTACTCTTGTTCTCTAAGGTAGGCAGAATTTACTGTCGCCCTAAAGAGGTCCATGTCCTAATTTCAGGAACCTGTGAACATGTCAGGTTACATGACCCAGAGGAATTAAAAGTTGTGATTCGGCTGACCTTGAGATGGGGAGATGTTCCTGGATTATCTGCATGGGCCCCATGTAAACACAAGGGTTCTTATCGGGGGCTGGAAGGAGAATCAGAGAGACAGCAGCACAAAGACATAGCAGCTCTGAAGATGGAAGGGGCCGGGAGCCAAGGGGAGTCAGTGGCCTCTAGGAGGATTTTGTTCTCACAAGGAGGGATTACATTCTTTTCACATCAATTTGCAACACCTGAAGATTCAACATCTTCTCCCCTGGGGAGGCGACTGCACAGCTAATGACCGGTTCTCCAGCCTTTATCATCAGGCTGGTCCTCAGGAGACTCCATCTGGGGGTACAGCTTTGAGAGGGTCCAGAAGAGGGTGAGCTGGCCTGAAAGCCAAGCTGAGAGACAAACAGGTGACAGAAAGGTAAAACTTAGCCTAGAGAGGAGAAGGCTAAGGGAAGAAACAGTGTGAGGTCTTGATACAGAGAGGCGTTGTAGCTCCAGAGACCCAAGTGGGGGCCAGTCGGTGGCGGCCAAGAGGGGCAGAGTCAGGGTGGGGAAGAACTGGCCTGCACAGCGGGCCCAGCTTCCCTGTTTGTGGGAACAGGAAAGCAGAGTCTCCGCGTGGTCGCGTATCGGGGGTTTCGGCAGAGCCCGCGGCTAGGCTTGGGGGCCTCCGAGTCCAATAAACCAACGTCTGAAAAGCTCTTACTTTCCCCCTAGGACTGAACACACACCGCAGCATCTCCCGGCGGGGCAAACGAGGACTCCGAGAAGGCAGGACTCGACCCTCAGTGAAGGGGACCAGCCCCTTTTCCCACAGCATCACTGAAGGGCCTGAGACCCCAGGTCTGTTTGGAGGCTGCAGACCAAAGGCACCCACACAAACAGCCCCATCGAGCTGCAGACATCACAGGCTTCTACCTTCTCTTCTGAGCAGAGAGGCAGCAACTCAAATCCCAAATGGCCGGATCGTGGCGGAAACGATCACCAGGGGAAAGGCCAGCCTTGCGTGGTCGATACTCCCTCTGACCTGCGGCCCAGGGCTGCTGGGCTGCTCCGCGGGCCACTGCGTCAGAACCATCCTGTCTCTGGAGGCAGGGACCACGATGCCCTTAGACGGCGCAGGAAGCACACACACCGGATGGGAAGAAGGTATAGCCAAGGGTCTCCTGCATCGCGGTCACCTGGACGTTCCCTGAGACCTGCCGGTTGTGCGGCTCAGGACTGTGAATTAACACACCCTCTTGGTGCGTCTTCTGCTCGGTAAAGACTGGGACCCACTGATCTCAGGGGTGTCTGTGCGTAGCATCACCAGATTCCCTCCAGGCTGGGTGCAGAATTTAGTTTGGGGTGTGAGAAGGTGAGAGGCTAAGAGGAGGTGAGGTTGGGTTTGTGATAAGACAGGGGAACAGATGCTGGGAGGTAGGAACAGGGGTAAAAAACTATGGAAGAGTAAAAAGTTCTGGTTCTATCTTGCATACAAAGAAGGCCCCCTGGTTACAGGGCAGGAGTTCACTGGTCTTATTTCCTAGAACCTACGAGAGGGACTGACACATCGTAGGCGCCACACAGGGACTTGCTGAGTGAAGGAAGGGGTGGAAAGTCCACCGCGGCCGCGGCAGGTGCACTGGACTCCGTGTCTGGCCGCTCCCAGGACGAGGCCCCGCACAGGCCTCCATGAGCTGGAGGGAGGGCATCCACCCGCCGATGCTGTGGCCGCCCAGAGGGCCCCCCACGGCCAGGTGAGCCCGGAGTGGGGTGAAGGGCTCTCATTAACTGTTTCTTTAACACTGGAGGAAGGGTGGGGATGCCATTACAAACAGAAGTGGCCAAGCCAGCTGCTGCCTCGTCACCGGCACAGGAACAGAGATGCCCTTCGTTCCCCTTGCGTGGCTGTCACAGAAGGAACCAGAGGCCCCTCTGAGGTCCGCGAGGCTCCACGCTGGCCTGGCCCCTGGAGAGGCAGAGACCTCATCCTCCCTCTCCTCGAACTGTGATCAGGGACATGGATGAAATACCGGCTTCCTTCTCATTCTTTGCACGAGGTGGGATGGCCAGCAGTTTGCGGGGAGGCTGACTGCTGAATGTAGGGAACATGGCTCTTCCCCCTTTGTTGTGTAGCCGTGTGCCTTGCGGGATCTTAGCTCTCCGACCAGGGATTGAACCCGCGCCCCCTGCAGGGAGGCGCGGAGTCCTAACTGCTGGACCGCCAGGGAAGTCCTGGCTCTTCCTCTTTTTCCAGATTCCAGATCCACCGAGCAAAGTAGAAAGGTGGTCGTTGGGGACGATCAACCTCTGACACGGACCACGCCTCTGTCATCCTCCCTACGCGAAGGTGATCTTTCCCTCCGTTCTTTTATCGGTGCACTGGCAGGTCCTGTCTCGGATATGTCTGCCCCTGAAAGGACCACGCTTTCTAGGAACCCAGTGCCTCAATTTCCTCCTATTAACCCCCTCCCCACTTTTCCTGGACTGCAAGATTTTTAAAAAGCTACAACGAGACAACATTAATAGAGGACGCCAAGAATCTACCTTTAGTGCATCCACAGAACACTCTCCACAGACCAATGAGACGGTGTAAGCACAGTGGCTTTGTAGTTTAGGAAATAAATACAATACCTGCAAACAGAGAAAACTGCCTGCCTCGACCAGACACATTCAGGACGGCGGAGCCTGCGTCACCGCCCTGCGTCACACAAGCTTGGATGCTTAGAAGGGGGCAGAGTCATGAAGCGGTGACACAGGCACCCGTGGGGATTCGCCAAACGGTGTCTCCTCTTCTAAGGGCTCTAATTATCCCACAATAACCACACCTCTTATTTTAAATTTATTCCCTAAAAGGTTTTTTTTGGGGGGCGAAGAGGGGTGAGGAGAGGAGGGATGACAGGGCGGGAGGTGGCTGTTTGGGTTAGAAAATGGCGTTGAAAGCTTCCAAGGTGTTCTGATCTCACTACCCGACGATCTGTAACGGGCACGTCCCTGACCCCATAAACACCTGCCTCACTTTCTTCCTTCACTAACCTACTTCCAACTCACCAGGAGACCAGTCAGCAATTTGGTGTGCGTGACGCTGGGCCAGACAAATCATTACTGGTTTTCTAGATGGGCCAGAGGAACACTCTGAGTCTGAAGGACCAGAGGAAGAAAGTCCCTTGTTGGGCTCTGAGTCCTTTTTGAGCATTATTCTATGACAGTAAATGTTTTTGGAGGTGAGAAAGTGGTATGGAAACGGATGTGGGCAGCATCAACCTCTTAACATCTACTGCAGCCTCACTGTTTTCTTCACTTCAATTGTCACTTAACAAGTGCTCGTTGGAGCCGTCACTGGGTGATGTTTCTGAGAAAGAATCTACTTCATTAGTTGTCAACAACCTAGGTACCTCCTCACCTGGCCTATTTTCAGTTCCTCCCCAGTCCCATGAAGAGGGACACAAGAATGAAGGTGTAATTTGGGGGCATGAGCTTGAAACAGTCGGTTTATATTGATATCAACTCGGCCTGTATGGATCAAACAGGAATGGAGCAAAGGAAAGGGAAACCTGGTTCTAATGATATTTTGCTTACGAATTACCAAAATAAAAGTACACGCCTCCCCATAGCTGGGCCCTGATATTTGCTTTTTTTTAAAATAGATGGTCATGGACACAAATTGAAAAATCGTGGTGATTTCCTTATAAGGATGAAGAAACTAAGAAATACAATTCCAGGTCCTCAGGAGCTCCTGCTTTTGAATATTTCCTGGGGTGGCAGAAGTGGTGGCCCGCTCAGCTGCGGCTAACAACCTGTGGCCCCTTGGGCGCATCATTTAACCCTGCAGGCTTCTGTTTCCTCATCTGGATCATGAGTGAGGCACCTGGATAGATGATCTTGAAGATTCCTTGTGATTACGAAATGGGATGATTTGACCAAGCTCTGGACTCTGGAGAGAAAAAGTGAGGACCACGGATTTCTGTGGAAAGCAAGCACCATGTCACTGGGAGGTTAATGAAGACCTGCTGGATCCTGGTCTGTCCCAGAGAGGGGGCAGATCTTCCTTTCGATAACAGGACCCCAAGGTTGGCAAGAGGTCACCTGGCAGAGTTCAAGGTCTGAGATGCTAATGAGCTGCCCTTCAGCTACTTGGGTGGTTTCCTTTGCAAATGACTGACTGCAGAGGAGCACACACTAAGTATACTGCCTGAAATAAAAACAAACCAGTGGTGACAGCTACAAGGAAACGGGTCCGACCATGGTTATCGTGCTTTATTTAACCCAATAGAGCATTTTGTCTTTGATAAGCAGGTGTGTTGGTTCTATAACATCAAGTCAAATTTGAAGTTCACTGCCATCTTCTGTAGCTAAGCCCCAAAGCAGAAAGAAGTAAGGAAAGGGTCTACTCCCTGCATTTATATTCTAATATTTTTAGGAAGGGTGGGGAGATATTTATTTTCTGAAGGCAAAGGTTCAGAGAAAAAATATCACTGGATCTTATTGTAGTTTAAACCTAGTTTCTTATTGTCCAGAGGAGCAGAATTTAGTGTCACTCCCAAATAATCATCTTTCCCAGATGATACTTTAATGTCTTAAAAAAAAAAAAAAAAAAAGCAATAGGGCTTCCCTGGTGGCGCAGTGGTTAAGAATCCGCCTGCCAATGCAGGGGACACGGGTTCAAGCCCTGGTCCTGGGAAGATCCCACATGCCACGGAGCAACTAAGCCCGTGAGGCACAACTACTGAGCCTGTGCTCCAGGGCCCGCGAGCCACAACTACTGAGCCCGTGTGCCACAACTACTGAAGCCCTCACGCCTAGAGCCTGTGCTGTGCAACAAGAGAAGCCACCGCAATGAGAAGCCTGTGCACTGCAACAAAGAGTAGCCCCTGCGTGCTGCAACTAGAGAAAAGCCCGCATACAGCAACGAAGACCCAACACAGCCAAAAATAAAATAAATAAATTTATATATATAAAAGCAATAGCATGCATTATATATACATATTCCCTCAATAGTTCAATAAAGGTAAAAGTGGATAATTCCATTTCACAATGGAGAAAACTAAACAAAGAAAGATGAAATGACTTGCTCTAGATCACAGTCCTTCAGCTCTTGGTCAAGATGTCCACACACTTTAGAAAGAAAATGAAACTGTAATTCCTCTATCACATTCTTTAGATTAACTGGTTTTTAAACCTCTGCCCAGGGCATGAACCTTTTTCGGTTTCTAGCCCTAGACACTTAAATTCTTGACTTATGCATGATGTGAATACCTTTCTGTCTCAAATCCTGTACAGCCTCCCCAGTCCTGACCTCCTCCTGTTCATGTCTCAGCAGCAAAGGCATTCCCTCTTTTAAGGCTACACCATCCACTTACTGAACATTTTTACGGCTTTGTGCCCTGTCCCGTACATTAGTGCATAACCTAATCCTGGGACAGCTGGGAAGGCAGGCATGGGGGCTGCTGCCCTGGGGCTGGGGACACGCAGGACAGATCCTCACACATGCTACTCCAGGCGCCAGATAAGAGGCTTAGAGGAGGGTTTGATTCCATCCGCAACCTCCATCCCCTTCAGTCCATCAGTTTTCACCTCTCGCTGGCCTCTTCCTTTCCTGCCCTGTTCCGCCGCCTCCTGAATCTAGAAGTATGTTTACGTTTCTCCATCTTAAAAGTTTTCCTCCTATTGACCCTGCTAGACTTTGTAAAAGAAACCACTACATTTTATGCAAGTGTCATATGTCGATACATAATTCCCGCCTCCAGGCTCACATCCGCCCTCCTCTCACGGCCTCCGGAACCATGACATCCCCGCCACCGCTGCAGTGATTGGCCACTTGGGGGTGAACCGCCTGCCCAGTGGTGAAACTCAAATGCCTCTTCTCTGCACTCACCTTCATCTCCTTCCTGCTTGGTTCCCCGGATACCAGGCTTCCCCGGAGCTCCCTTCCCACCACCTGGCTCCTCCCGACTGTCCCCAAACACGGTCCTCAGCCAAGGCTTCACCCCCCAGGCCCCTGCTCTGCGGTGTTTGCTGATTCTAGCTCAGTGATCCCACCCAGGCCCCACCTGGCTGACATCTGCCCACCTCCCCACCTCTGCAGCTGACCCAGGGCAAGGTCGAGGGTCAGGGAACCCATCTGCTTTGGGGATGTATTTAAATGAAAGGCCAGTTCGCATGTGCCTCAGCTCAACGTGTATAAAACCAAACCACCTTCCACTATAAACTTTTCCTGCTCCCGGCTGCCCTCTCTCTACTAATGAAAGCGCTGTCCTACTGGTCCCCAGGCTCAATACACTTCCGTCTTCAACTCCTTCTCTTTGTCTCGCTCACATCCAATTGGTACCCAAGTGCCACCACTGACACTCTTGCGCTCAAAGTCCTTACATGGCTCTTCACTGCCTGTAAGAGGAAGTTCTAGCTCCTCAGCCACGGCTTTCAGGGCCCTCCCTCCCTGGTTCCTATTTCCCATCCATCTTCTGCTGGTGAAAAGTGAAATGCATTTCCATTTGCGGACTGAATGCTTTTTCTGTGTTTTCTCACGCTTGACACATCTGATAAATCTCCCATTTCTACCTCCCAAAATCCTATCCGTCTTATAATTTTGGCTCCAACGCCAACTCTCCTGTTAAAAGTTACCCTCACTTCCTCAAGACAGAATCTCTGCTGTCACTGACACCTTGTGCCTTATCTGATTCCTGCTCTTCAACCAGAAGAGTCCAGGTTGGGGCATTTTGCTTATTTTTTCTTTTTGCATGTGACCACTGCATGCAGTTTAAGGGATTAAGCCACATACAAATGAAGCATTTATATTTTGCTGCTTTTAAGTCTTAAAGCGTGGACCTTAGATTATAAGCCTCTGGGAAGTTATGACTAGAGTCAAGTTTTGTTGCTTTTTCCATCTAATATAAAACACAATTAAGCACTCCATACATGCTTTTACTAGTGCCAGCAATGATAACATGGTTATATCAGACAGCAACATAGATAATTTGGGAGGTGGGGGAGTCTCACTGAGTGGCTGTGTTGTAGAGAAGACACGCCTCTGAGCTCACACACACTTCACAAGGGGCCATGACGTGGACCTGCACACGATGCAGGAGACTGTGCAGGGCAATGTTTACACTGAATCACGGACACAGCACAGCCTCCAGAGCCACTGAAGCAAACACGTGGAGAACGAGAGCCCCTATCTAAAAATATTGAAAAAGTGCACCCCGAACAAAGCAGGACCAAAGTCCTGAGTGACTGACAGTCCTACGAATGAAGGATGGGATGTGTCCACCCCCGGGGCCAAGCTTGCAGAAATCCAAGCTCTGCGGCAAAGGGGAGGACCATACGTTATCGTCACCCACTTGGCGGGGCAGCTTTAGTTAAGCTTTAAATTAGCTCAGGACTATTAAGAGACTGCGCCAGGGCAGGGGCATCTCATCGACTGCACAGGGCAGCCCGGCCACCATGCGAAGCTGTTCTGATGGCAGGCGCTGAGATGACTCTGGCAGCTCAGGAAACGAATGAATGAGACAATGAGCTGCGGTTCTGCTATCTGGACCAAGAGACTTCTCATTTCCTTGACGGTAAGGGAAATTTAAAGGTAATTCCACATCAAAATGCCCAGCACATGCAGGGGCCGTCAAAACTCCAGCTGGGAGGTTTTGCATGCTTTTTCTTTTTTAAACCCTAGAAGCAGAATGATCAATGCCAAATAAAGAGGCATTTACTGGAAAGATGGACCACTCCCAGTGATTGTTTGCTTTTTTTTTTTTTTTTTTCCCCAGTGATTATGTTTTAAATGCCTAAGGACTTTTTAAATATTTGCTTTTCATGAAATGCCTCTGTTGAGAAGCCAGGGAGCAGAAGTGCCAAGGACACATTCCTCTTTTTTCTGGTTTTGCCACTGACCAAATCTAATCTAATGGTGAATACTATTCTCAGAGCTCTTTGTTGCATTAAGTGTATAGAAAAATGGTACAGGTTACAGAAGAGGGAGAAAGTAGAGAAAGATCTCTCCTTTCCCCACCTTGGTCCAATTCACAAAATTTTAGCATAAGGTATACAAAAAAGTTGGTCATGAAAAGTTTTTTTTTTAAAGGGTGTGGAAGCTATAGTTTGTGGGAATTTAGTCAATATGTCTTTTAAAAAGCTAATGCTAAAATATAAACGACATGAGGGCAGGGGTTTGGTCAGCTTTGTCCACTGGTGTTTCAAATGCCTGCAATCGTCCCAGGTACATAGTAGATGCTCAATACATATTTCTTGACTGAATGAAAAGAATATATCAGGAAATTATAGTCACTCTAGTGACATTTTATTTATGGAACATTTTACATGATGTTCAATCCCATTAGCAATGCTGAAAATAAAGCGAGCCCCATAATGTCGAGAACAAGTTAACATGTGGAAACCTTCTAGAAAAAAAAAAGTACAAAAGGGTGAAACCTACAAAAAACAAGCAAAACCTGGAATGTCCATTCTCTTTCTGTAGCAATGAGGATGTAAGGCTGTTTGACGGATTCAACCCCACAAGTAAAGAGCTGATTTTAAAAACCAACTTGCTTCTGCTTGATGACGACACTTTAACGGGTAGCGAACGAAGGGGGAAACTCGACTGCCTGAGATTCACTTGCTTGATAATAAGCAATGAGGAAAGACAGGCCTAAGGGGAAATGTTGTCAGGTAAGAGACCCAGGTAATTTCCGAATGAAGAATGGATCCCTGAATTAATAACACGCTGAAGAGCAGCATAGGAAAAAAATACCCCCAAAGTTACATGGGACCCTGCTTCATGGACCCTGTGGAGGCCAACCTGAGGGCGGTTGGCGAAGCACACGGAATTAAGAGCGCGTTTGACGTTGGTCTTTCAAAAGCCCACATCAGAGGAGATGGTTCTTTTCAAGTGAAATCCCTTTATCTGACCTGAGACTCTTACTTATTCTATATCACGACATCAGAATGTTTTGAAAGCCAATCTTCGTAAAATTATTGGAATAAAACCCCTGCTTTCTATGACCTTGTTCTAATGTGCACTGGTATTGATTCATTCTTCAGAAACCTGTCAGACCTGAACATCCACCTGGAAGGGGCACGGACCCTGCCACACGTCACCACAACAGACTCAGGGTCCTTAGGGACGCGTGCGCTGAGCTAGACGGAACACGTGGCTTTCAAACCTTTCTCTTTGAGCATTTCTACTTGCTGTTCAGCTGAAGTAACACTTGAAGTATGCGTGACACTGTGCATGACACACTGTTCCAAATGCAAGAGGGGTTACGAGTAAAGAAACTGTTCCTACTTTACAGGACTTACTATCTAGAAGGTAGAGAGACAAGCGCCCCAACAACCAGCCTGCGAAGGAAATAAGTGTTTTAGAAGAAGGAACGTACTTTGACGGTACAGGAGGGCAGACTTGAGGCATTGATGGACCATTGCCTCCCGGCTCAACGGTTCCTCTTTCCCTCCAATCTGCCCTCAGGGAGCTTCTAATACAGCTCCTTACCAAGGAGCCTGCGTGTGACCCAGGTTTAGAATGAGGTACGTATTTATATTAGAAATACATTGTGGAAGCAATTAATTCTTTCCGGAAGGCTTCATGGTGGAGATGACATTTGCACTGATTCTTAAGAGATAAGTATGAGACTACTAAAACCAATTTTTATTAATTACTAGAAACCTTTTTTTTTTTTTTTTTTTACTGCTGCTTAATCTATGGAAAGCAGTATAAACTATACTTTTTATAATGTGCGTTAAAAACACCGATTTTAGACCTACTCATGAATCTTCCCAACCATTGACACTGTAATAAAGGAGTGATGTAGGAGGTTTTCACAGGAGGAAATTGGAGAGAAGATATTCAAGGCAGAGCAGCCAGTAGGTTTAACAAAGGCAAGAAGGCCGACAGTGTGTTTCGGGGAGGAAGAATCCCGATGTTGCTGGAGGGTAGGCTGCTGGGGGCTGGGGGGCCGCGGCAGTTCTGGGGAGAAAGGATGGAGGCAGGTCAGGGAGCTCCCTGAAGGCCATGCTAAGGAGTTTGTCCTGCTCTAGCTGAGACCACAGTGAACCGTGTGAAAGTGTCTGAACCGAGCTGTTGGCTTTGTTAACAGTGTGCAAGATGGAGCTGGTGGCGGCACTAATGGGACAAAAGGAGCTTCACCCGGGGGGGTGTCAATGGGAGAGGATAAAAGATGTTTCAGAGAGAGAACCGACTGGACACGGTGACTGATGGGATGACAGTGAACCAGAGGCTGGCTGCAAAGGTCACTTCACCGGCTTGCGCCTGGGTCAGTGAGAGGCGGAGGGTGTCTCAACGGGGATGAGAGGCGGTGGGAACAACAGGCTTCTGGAAGAAGGTTGGCTTCAGACTCCCCGAGGTCGTGGCATCACTCGGCAGCCTGGGGAGATGGCCTCCCCCAGCGCCCTCTGTCTGTGCCTCTCTCCTGGCCCCATCAGACTCCACCGTGATACTACTGTCTCCGCATGTGACGGCTTGGACAGGGCAGTGCAGGCCCAACTCATTTTCATGGACTTGCCCTGCCTAGCAGAAGGCTCCAGAATGTGGGCTAGGTCTGCCTGTGAATCCATCTCTTCCCACGATGCGAGTTCTAGGGTGACACACGTGCAGAGACACTTAGTGGGGGGACAAAAGCCTCTCGTAACACTGAAGGGCTCTGGGATGACTCGGAGGATAACTTCCGGGTCCCCAAAGCTCAGCCAGCCTGGTGATAGCGGTGGGTGACACTGGAGGGGCCCACTTGCTGGCCCTCCTTCTGTGAGGAGCCCGGGAAAGGTCTGAATCCCACGGAAACACCCCCGGTCTCTGTTCCCCTCAAAGAGTCCACAGGAAGCTTCACAGCCTGCAAGGAGGCGGGCCGTGTCTTGAAGATGGGAAAAAATACTGCCTAGACTTCAGAGTGAAAACTATGTGAAAAGCCAATGGTAGGAAGGGAAAAATGCTCCCTAGCATTTTAAAATGCCTTCCACTGTCGACAGAAATTATCTATTATCCTGAAGTGTTCACTTGACTGAATGCACTTACAGAAGCATTTGGAGAATTTTAAAACATCCTTTTATAAAAAAAAAAGAAAAAAGAAAATAGAAGAAGGTCAGTGGAATAATGTGGTACATGAATGCAACATTATGTTTCAGACAGGAAATGCCAGAGAAATGTTCGCGTGTGGTAATGATAACCCTCTTGCGCAAGTTCTCAAAATTACCAGGCAAAGGCAACAAATCTACAAGCTGGGTAGAAGACAGATATTATCTTTCTTTAAGACCTAGCCACATGCCTTACAGACAATTTGCCTCTTTATACCAATATCGAGACTCATGCCTCAAAAACAGGTTGAAAATCGGGTAAGAAGAAATGACCCAAGAATTAATTAACTAAATGGGAGACTGAAGTAAACAAAGGAAAAATTATCATATCAAAATGAAAGACAAGAAACACGATTAAATTAGGCTTCAAAAGACCTCAGAGAAACTCATTAAAGGCATAATATGCCTTTACCTGGTTTTTTTTTTCATGATTTAATTTCTAACTTTATTCCCTACCATCTGATAATTGGAAGAAACACTTATTCTAATCATGGGCAACTGAGATGATTTTTCTTTTTTTATGTTTTAATTTTAACTCTGCTTTCTTTGAGAAATGTTCTCAAAGGTTGAATCATTTCATCACCAAAATAACCGAGATGATTTTAATGTTTATTTCAAGGCCAGGAGACAAAGAAACCTATTTATTGCTGAAGGGGATTTTTTTTTTTAATTAATGCTTAATTTTTTATGTCTTAAAGCACAGACCGTTTAAAATCATTTATAATGATGCTGTAGGGAGCTTGTTCCTGGGTATGCAAAACAGAAATGATAAATTTACAATTATTAAAAAAATTAATAGTTTTGAGGACTGAGTTGTCCCTTTACTTTCTAGATGGATTTGTCTGAAGCATAAGAGACATCTATCTTTAAAAACAGGGTAAAAACAAGGCCTGTGCAGGAGGGTGGGCTGAAGCTTTGATTCACATTACAGTTTGAATGGACTGGTTCACGGTTCAACTGGAAGCCCTGTTTTTCATTATTTAGAAAATAAAAAATCATATTGGCCTTGGGACCAGCTTTCTTTCCCTTTTATTTCCTGGGAAATTGCTCTGATGAAGTGGAGAGTCATGAATTCTTACTAACCACCTTTCCTGTGACTTTGAAAGAGTCCCTGGTGGAAATTAGACAAATAATTTACTTGCACTTAAACGCCAGATTTTTTTTAGTTACACTTAAGAAAAATAATTGAAACGTAGATTTAAATCGTTTCTGCTGCTACACTTCAGCATTCTAATCAAATACTCTCAGCTCTTATGCAAAGCATTCCTCAACAGAGAAGAGAAAAACCACTCTCCCTGACACCTCCGTTGGCAGAATTTCCAGAAGGGCTGGACACCATGTTAAGGGCAGAGGGAAGGACGCTTGGCCGAGGTGGGAAGAAAGAAAATGCATCTCAGGACACATTTTCCCTTTCATTCAGGTCTCAGGAAGAAGCTGAAAATGGTCAGACATGTTTCAAGTTCCTTAAATATTCTGGCTCTCTTCTTAGGCTTCTGAGCGCCCTGCACTTTAAGAAGGTCACTATGTATTTGTGCTCCTGACCATACTGGATGGAAGGGATCCATGTACATGGACCTTCTCTCTCACCCCTCACCCTTCACCTCTCACCTCTCCCTCCGCCCCCGCTCAGCACCACGCCTTCCACGTGAGGCTGTGATCGTGCCAGGCCTCCTCCTGCCTCACAGCCCGTGCTTGCTCTGTCCTCTGCCTGGACACCCTTTCTCTGGATTATCTACGTGCTTCCTTCACTTTCCTCAGGTTTCTGCTCAAACGCCACCTTTCCAGAGGGGGCAAGGCTTCTTCAACCCTTTGCACTCCCTCCATCTTATTCTGCCCGGTCTCTCTGCTCACAGCGCTTGCCTGGCACACACGACTGTGCATTGTCCGAGTCCCCCTAACAGACGGGGAGACTCCCGGGGGTGGGGAGTGTACATATCCTTTCACTGCTGGGTCCCCAGCACCCAGGCCAGCACCTAAGGCTATCCAGACGCTCAAAGCACTAACTGTCAATTATAATATCGACACTGATCAGCTGGCAGACACTTTTGCACTTGGCTTCTTAAACCCACGTGCCTTCTTAAAGGAGAACAAGACGTTCGAGTTATCAATTCTGATTCTCCGGAATGTCCTGGGCACATATATATGCCCAGATATCACAAAGGAAGAATGTATTTTCGTAAAGTCGAATGAACCTTGCCAAGCAAACAACAGGCCACATACCCTTAACACAAATGTCCATCACGAGAATGGTCACTTCTGGAACAGCAGAATAATTTCAGTGTTAACTACAATAGTAATCTCTTTAAGGGCTGATGGGCCAAACGGTGGACTCTGGCTCCTCGCCATATAAGGAAAAGTCTTCACAGAAAAAAGAGTTTTCTTTTTTCTCCACCTTGTTACCAACCATGTGGTGAGTTTCTGCTGATTACTCTAAATGCAAGGGAGTCAAGGCTGAAAGCCAAGGTTGGAAACATTACAGTCATTGACTTTTGCCAAAATAAAGTCAATATTGCTTTCTCTTTAAAAAAAAGAAAAAAGCCAACCTTCTTCCTTTTCATACGAACAATTAAGAAAGCATTCAGATTTTGAGGGATGTTTAGTTGTTTCACTCCAAACAAAATATAGTTAAAAATACCAGCTGCTGACTGAAGATCCATGTATAAATGTATAAAATGCATGTACAATGCTCTGTGCTGTTTTTAAATTTTTATTGGAGTAGAGTTGATTTACAATGTTGTGTTAGTTTCAGGTGTACGGAGTCTGTGCTGGTTTAATGTCATCTTTTCACAGTCCTCACAGCGAGAGGATAATTCTCATTTAAAAAACTTTTCAAGCTGATTTCTAAAACAGATACATTAGCGAGATCAAATATTTAATTTGTTTTTAAGAAAAAAAATCACTATTATTTTCATAAGCGGGAATATACCATGTCAAAAATGTGTATGTCTTAAAAAGGATTTAAATAACCAGTTTATGTTTTGCATTAGAGTTATAACTTAATCTCTTGAAAAAAACGACGAAGCTGATGTCTCAGGAATATTATCTGTTGCATGAAATGAGGCCCACATGTAGTCACGGTACGTTTTTGAAGACATTTCAAGAATGAAGGCAACGTCCCATGTGCTGTTGCTTTGAGATGAGGTGGAGGATACAACTTCCAGCCTCTCCTAAACATCTCTTAGGTTCCTCCCTCAAAACTGTACTCAGAAGGAAACGTGTTAGAAACACAATGTTTTGTAAACACATCAAGGGCTGTGGCAGCTTCACTGCTCCCTGAACTTGGAAGCCAGGTGCTGTAGCCTTCCTTCTCCATTTTTCGGAAAGAAATCTCCACACTATGACATAAGAGCGTGCTGGACAGTCACTATGACATAAGAGCATGCTGGACAGTTAGCTCATCTCTTGGGAGCAGCCGATAGAGGGCCCTGGGGATTCCAGTTAGGAGGGGGCTTGTACGTTGTTCAGGCCAGCTCCTCCACGTACCAGAGGAGAAGGTGAGATCTCCACCAAGGCCCAGAAAACACAGAGAGGAAGGCAAGCCAGCAAAACGCTTCTCAAAAAACAAATCCCGGTGTCTAAGCAACCACATTAGGTCTGGCTCCTATGAAAAAGAAAACGGCATCTGCCTTTGAATAAGGCAGCAGAATTTCTAAGGTGGGGGGTGGGGGGAAAAACACTTTAAATGACACGGCCCAGAATGGGACCACAAAGGAACAACAAAGATGGTCCCCTCTAGGCCACGGTGTTGATAATCAAATGTAAAGGATGGAGCTGGTGTGAAATATCATGACGAAGATGATTCGGGATTTTGAGATTTAACAGAGAATTCTTAAATTGCTAAACCAAAACCAAAAACACAACAACAAAAAAAAAACAGGAGAAAAGAGCATTCCTGAGAGACTTCCTCATCTTGGGGAAACCTCATGAGGACTGAAGCGACAGCACATTTTTCAAACAAAATGAACGTGCGAGAATCAATACCAGGGTAGACTCCCTCGCAAAACCTTTTTTCTCATTTTATCCTTGGAGGATAAAAACACACAAGCTCAAACTTTGTTTCTTTAAAAGATACATGCACCCCTATGTTCACAGCAGCACTATTTACAATAGCCAAGACATGGAAACAACCTAAATGTCCATCAACAGAGGAATGGATAAAGAAGAGGTGGTGAACACTACTCAGCCATAAAAAAGCAACATGGATGGACCTAGACATTGTCTATCATACTAAGTGAAGTAAGTCAGAAAGAGACAAATATGCATGATATCACCTATATGTAGAATCTAAAATATGACACAAATGAACCTATCTATGAAACAGACTCACAGATATAGAGAACAGACTTGTGGTTGCCAATGGAGGAGCTGGGGAGGAATGGACTGGGAGTTTGGGATTAGCAAATGCAAACTATTATATACAGAATGGATAAGCAACAAGGTCCTCCTACTGGACAGCACAGGCAACTACATTCAATAGCCTGGGATAAACCATAATGGCAAAGAATATGAAAAAGAATGTATATATGTGTATAACTGAGTCACTTTGCTGTACAGCAGACATTAACACTGTAAATTAACTATACTTCAACAACAAAAAAATAAATTAAGAACAGGCAAACAAAAAAGGAAATTAAAGAGGTAATTAAGTCTGGTGTCCGGCTCGGTCTGAACACGTCCACCCTGCACTTGGCACTGACCCCTGTGTCCTGTCTCCCAGAGGCAGGATGACCCCTTACCGGGACTGGTGAGGGCTCCTAGGGCGCTGCTCGTGGTGGAGAGAGGATTTGCATTGGTGGTAGTGGCTGAGGTCTGGGCTGCGGCTGCAGCCGCCGCCAGCGTTGCCAGGTTCTGTAACTGTAAAGCATTCATGCCTGCGGGGTGGGGGAAGAGAGAGGCAACGTCAGCAATAGGCCCACTTCACCCGTTTCCAAAAAGAGAAGGCAGGGGACATGGGCAGAGAGCTCCGGGATGGCACACTCGCCCCAGCTGCCCTGGGGACTCGTGTGTCACAACGCAGCCTGTGCCAACCCAGCACCCTCTTCCTAACGCCTCCTTCCAGGCTGCACAGGTCATCCTACAAGATAAGCAACAGGTTTCTGCGTGGACCATGGACAGCAGGGCCTTCCACCTCGTGGCTGTCAAGAAACTGTGAGATCCGGGCTTGGACAGCTGGAGTTTCAGGGGAAACTCTCCACCCCTAAACTCGACAGGTACACGTATGAGGTATTACAGAAGAAATGATGTTTTATTGCTCTGAAGCTGCACTGATTCAGTTTCCTGGCTCTATTAGCTGTGTGACTCTGCACAAAGTTCTTAACCTCTCTGTTTCCTGAGTCAGTGGTGACAGTTACTGTACCTTCCCTCACGCGGTGGTTGTGCAGATTAAATAACTCGATGAATGAAAATTACCCAGCATAATAACTGGCATGATGTAAGCCCCCAATAAATGTTAGCAACTATTGTTGCTGTTACTATTATTATCGACCCTGAACTTCTCTCTCCAGGTTTATTTTGAATGTGAACTTGAAATCGCGTCCATGGCAGGAACTCAAATAATATTTGCTGAATCAAAGAATGAAAAAAGGTGGCGGTGCCGTGATATCTTTATTTGTAAAATGTTTGTGTCTGCATCTTAAACGTGTTTGTATCTGAAAGAGAGCTACTTTTTAGCTAGAATGAATCGAGGGCTAACGAAAATTAAGAAGTGAATGGCAGAGAGAAAGGAAACTCAGCTGAGAGGTCTGGGGCTGATCCGTCACGGGGGTGCTGGCAGGCCCTGGGGCGCTCGGGCCTGGAGCCTGTGCCGTGTACACTTTTAGTATCTTTTCTCCCCCTCCTTCTGTTTCTCAATACACAGGTTCTCTGCACAAAGTCTTCTTCCGTGATTCCCTTTACCCCCACGTACATTCGAGAAGCAGGAAACCATGGTCCTCTCCTCATCCAGAGGAATTTTACACAGAAAGATACGGGAGTGAAGTCATCGGCTTAATTTTACCTTCTTCTTATGTCTCAAATCCGGGTACTCCACGCACGGCTGCTGAGCAAATATAACCTCTATAACCGGAGACAGTGGTCTGACAACAGTGCTGGGTGGGGACGGCGGGGGGGATGGAGGGGCTAGAGAATGTTCTAGCAACACAGCTGCGAAGCCCCCGGCCACCATGTGGAGCCCTGTCTCAGCTTGGCTCAGAGCCCGGCTGCCAGGCTCACTTACCCTGCTCCTCCGTCCTGGCTGCTTCAGTCAGGACTTACTTCTACTCAGAAAAGAGTTCCCCAAGTCCATGCTGCAAAACGGGTCCTCATTTTGCTCAAAATGATACTCCGCCTTCTTGCAGGAGGTACCCAGTCCTGTGGCTTACGGTAAAAGCCAGCATCTGTTTCTCAAACCCACGTAGTTCCTGGGGATGCTTGAGAAGCAGGACAAAGCACTGGGGGCATCCTGTGAACGTGACCCCGCTCCATCGAGCAGGGGACGCTGGGAACAAAGCTCTCTCCTCCCCTCAGATCAGGGGTCAGACACGGTGGTTCTGATGAGACCTTGGGAGTGGAAAAAGCCCAGGGCCTATTTTTCAGGTTTGCTTGAGGAAAACGGAGCTGGGGGAACAGGGCTTGAGTGCAGACCCCATCAGACACTCCCTCTCCCGCCCCTACCCTGGGGGCGGCCCCTGAAAGCAGCTGAACACACTCATGCTGGCAAGACCAGGGGCCGTGCTTGGGGTGATGCTGCTGGGCGGGGGTGTGGGGGGCGAGTGTGTGTGTGTGTGTGTGTGTGTGCGGTGCACCAGCACGGACCGGCCTGGCTGCCACGGCCCCTCTAATGTGCTAAGGACGTAACGCAGTCGACCAGACACCGTCACCAACAGACGGCTGTGCAGACGAGAGGAGGGTTTAGCACCGACATTGAAGTCTGCACATCTGGCAATGGGTAGATCAGCCGAGCACCCTCCTCGGCCTGGGCCGGAGGGTCCCCCAGGGCACCTGCTCTGGCCTGCCTGGCAGAGCCACGGCCCGATTCTGGGGCTGGAAGGAGCTCAGCCCGCTCATCTGGGTCAGAGCCTCACGGACCCTCCAGAGGCTGAGGCACGTTCCCGCGGAGGGGGACTGAGTGTCTAACGCGCACTTTCTGCGTGTTACCTGTAAACGCCCCCATCGCTGTTCCGAACTCCTGCTGCGTTCACCACCTCCTCCTTTCACATCGTTTGTACGTATCGCTGACCTTCACCACTAGATACTAAGTTCCCTGAGGACAAAGATGCCTTATTCGCTTTCAAGTCCCCCCCCCCCCCCCCCACACACACACACACACACACGGCTACCTTCACTCATAGTAGGTGATGGGTGGATCCATGGAAGATGAATGAACAGGGCAACACACAGCATGAAATGTTCCCACGCTGCTGTAAAGAGCACTGTTGGGGCTTCCCTGGTGGCGCAGTGGTTAAGAATCCGCCTGCCAATGCAGGGGACGTGGGTTTGAGCCCTGGTCTGGGAAGATTCCACATGCTGTGGAGCGACAAAGCCCGTGTGCCACAACTACTGAAGCCTGCATGCCTAGAGCCCGTGCTCCACAACAAGAGAAGCCACCGCACTAAGAAGCCCATGCACCGCAATGAAGAGTAGCCCCTACTACCAGCAACTAGAGAAAGCCTGCACGCAGCAATGAAGACCCAACACAGCCAAAAATAAAATAAATAAATTTATAAAAAAAAAAGAAAAAAAAAAGAGCGCTGTCTACAGACCCAAACAAGGTTTTTCTCTGTTCTTAGTTCTTTAGTATCTACAACAGCTTCAAATATTGACTGTTTCCCTCAACCGTTAATTAATCCCTTCTACAAATACTTATTAGGACCGTGTGTTTTCCTCATCTCACCCACGACACTCAGTGCCGTCCCGGAGTCCCGCCGACCACACTCGGGCTCTCTGTCCCGCCGTCCTCTCCCTGCGTGCCCGCTTCCACCCCTCACCCCTGAGGGGCTGCCCCGCTCGGCCCCTCCCCGCCTCCACTGCCAAGGCCGGGCTCTGGGGTGCCACAAAGGGCGGGGCCAACTCTGTCCAACCACCGCACTGCACTGAGGGGGAGAAAACAGACCAAAGGAAGCAGAGATGAAGCTGGGAAGGAGAGGCCGTGGTGACCCCAGCATCTGAAGGAATGGGGGGCACGGGAGGGAGGGGGAGCGTTAGATGGAGAGAAGCAGCAGGAGGACCCACAGGTGCCGCCCGGCCAGCCAACCGTTACCACATGGCCGCGACAGGCCAGAGCCGGGGCCCGCACCCAGAATTAAGTGGGGAAAACAAGACATTCCCCGCCCCAGGAGGCTGCTGGAGATCAGAATGGAGGGGAATCAGGGACTGGGGACAATCCAGTCCGTTTCTGGAAACAGGCCTGGATCCAGAAGCTCATTCTCATGCGTCTTTGGTGTTTGTTTTTTATTTTTAACATCTTATTGGGGTATAATCGCTTTACAATGGTGTGTTAGTTTCTGCCTTATAAGCAAGTGAGTCAGCTGTACATATACATATATCCCCATATCCCCTCCCTCTTGTGTCTCTGGTCTGACAGGGATGAGAAGAGGACAGGGGAGCGCCGGGCGGCTGCAGAGCTGAAGAGGCCGGGCCATCCTCCTAGTCTGTCCCTTCGTGGCCCTCCATGCGGGCTCCGGGAGGCCCCCCTCCTCTCCTCCTCACTTTTCTGGGTGCAGTCCTGTTCCCAGCCCCGACCCTGACATTCCTCCCTTTGACCTGTCCTGTGTTCCTCGGGCCTGGAAGGCACAGCTCCCCCTGCTGGTGACAACAGTGACAAGGACCCCGTTTACTGGAGGCAGCACGGGCTCCGCCTCCAGGACATCTGAGCTCCAGTCGGGCTCGGCCTCCCCTCTGCCAGCCTCCCTGGCCTCGAGCCCATTAACTGTCTGCCTCTTGGATTTCTTGGCTGTGAAGTAGGTGTAAAACCGAACGGACCTCGAGGGTAAAGAGAGTAAATGCTTCGTACACTTGAAGCTAAAGAACAACTCCCAGGGCAGAGCAGACTCTTATCAGCTGGATAATAATCACGACAGTATCACCCCCCAGTAATGAGGATAATGGCACCAAAGACAAAGCACGTGCCAGACACACTAACCACCCTTAGTTAGCATTTGTAACAACTCTCGGCAGTCCCACGTGCCACGGAGAACATGGGAGGTCAGAGCCCTGGGGACAGGAGGCTGGTTCTCGGTCCCGCCCTGCCCCCCGAGCCTCCCCACGCCTGTGCCTCTGTCCCTCTTGGTTCCCACCTGGGAAGTGTGGGGGGGCATGGGGAGGCAGCGAGAGGAGGGAAGGGGTGACACACACACGGCTTCACAGGAAAGGGGCCGGGACATCAGATGTAAACGTCCACCAGCTCCTGACACCTGCCCATCATGGCCTTGCTCCTTCTGATGAAATCTCAGCAGAGAACGGCTGTGGGTGAGGGATGCTGCCTGGCATGAGCACGCGTGGGTCCTGGTTAGCAGGAGCCCAGGGTGCAAGGATGCGTGTACAATGGTGCCCCTGCTTGGCTTCCGGGCACCTGAGCCCCAGAGGGCCCGGAACTGAACCTGTGATCTGCGTCAGCAGCTAAGAACCCAGCTAACCAGGCACTAGATCTTGTCTTGAACTCAATCAACCCTTCAGTTTCTTACCCTCATTTCCTCTCCCCTCCATGCTCAGAATCGAGACATTACAGACCCCGGCCCACACATCCTCGGGGAATGGTGGGCCGCACCCTCTTCTGAACACTGAGCGGGTCACGTGGCAGCTTCCCTCCTGCTTGTCACTTAGCTCAGGGGCTCTTCCCTGGAGCTCTCCCCTGATGAGGGGGTGTGTGTGTGTGTGTGTGTGGGGGGGGGTGTGTGTGTGTGTGTGTGTGTGTGTGTGTGTGTGTGTGTGTGTGTGTGTGTGTGTGTGTGTGTGTGTGTGTGTGTGTGTGTGTGTGTGTGTGTGTGTGTGTGTGTGTGTGTGTGTGTGTGTGTGTGTGTGTCTCTGAGCTCCCTGAAGTTTTATGAAAAAGCATGTGTATGATGCATGCACTTTTCTGGCAGCAGATCGTAAGAAGCTGGAGGACTTCCAACGCCTCTAGATAGCCTAAAAGTGATGCATGTGAGTCCTGGTAGAAAACCATCGAACAAAGAGGCCTGGGGTTGGTGGTGGCGACAAGAGGAATGGAGAAGAGATCAGAGCTCGGGAGTGATGGCGCAGAGAATGCAGAAAAAGGATGAAAGAAGATGGCTCTTTCTCCCCCTCAGAACCAAGATGTATACACAGTCAAGCCAACGAAAGAAAACAAAACCAACTAGAGATTCTCCAAGAACATGTCAGCTGGTGGCTGACACCAGGGCAGGTCCCATGCCAAGGCTGGAGCTAGGAAACTGGGGGGCAGCACGCACGCGGGGACTCGACAGGTGCGCCTGCCCACCTCCTGTGGGTCTTGCTGCGCCTGGACGTGGGCCATGGGGCCACAGAGGCACCTGTTCCCTGCACGGTGTCCTTCTGTCCGGCCAGGTGGAGGCCCGAAGCCCATTCTCTAGTCCATCCCCCCAGAAAGAAACCGTCCCAGGGAGGACACCCCTGCACCACTCCCGGGCCTTCTAAGCACTGCTAACATCGGCACATCACGGGGTGCATCTGGGGTTCCGTGAGAGCCTGGGCAATTTTCGTGGAGCTGGACTCTTCACCGACAGCAGCGCACGTCCTCCGTGACGGATGCTTTGTCTCTTCCCACCCCGGATGTTCCCAGAGCCAGAGGCTCCTCACCTGTAGCGTGGACATCTCCCCTCCCCTCCCCTCCCCTCTCATTTAGGGAAGGGGCTTGGGGGCCACGCTGCTGCTGGGAAAGGCGTCTGTCCCACGCTGGGAAAGCAGCTCGGAAGCTTCGTGGGGACACACCCCAAGCTTCATCCGCTACCTCCTCAACTGTACCAGGCTCTCCGGGTACCCACAACACCCTCTCTCCAGACCTCCAGCTGCTGCAGACTCAGCCCCTGGACGGCCAGAGTTACCCACCAGGGCCCGGCCAGTCCTGGGCCCCCCAGGCTGTCTGAAAGGGGGTGTCTGCCTCTGCTGACTTTGAATTCACATTTCTGGTTGTTTCTCCGTCTGTTTCTGTTGTGAGCACACCCTGTCCTGTCATCCTCCTCTGTTCCTTCCACAGCGCCTCTGCTTTTCCAGTGGCCACCAGCCCATCTCATCACGGCTCCTCCCACGCGAGGATCCTGAAAGGGCACCGGACGGGAGGCGTGGGGTGTGTGTGGGTGTGTGATGCTGATTCTGGTTTGGCAAATAGCTCTTCTCTGAGAAGAAAACCACCCCCATTTAACCTCACAAAGCACGCTGCTCGGATGGGCACCCGTCAAACCAGGGGCAACAATCTGGGTGACGAGAAATGCAAAACACTTAAAGGAGTTTTAGGAAATCCAACAGTGTGCCGAGATCGAGAGGGCTAAAAAAAAAAAAAAAAAAAAAATTGGAATACAGGGCTTCAACTTTTCACTCATTACTCGGGAAAAGAAAACCCTTCTCCAAACGAAGAAATTATGTACCAAACAGATGCACATTATGCCTACTTGAAACTTACGATTAAAAAAAAATTATTTATAAGGAGAAGAGCATGAAAATTTAATTTAATGTTCACCTTAGGTAATTGTCTTATTGTTCAGAGCAATTACCATAAATCTGCATTTCAATGAGCGAGAACAGATGTCAGTTGTTACAAGCGCTTGCCAATCAGGTCTGTTAAAAAGTGACAGATGGGGGTGGTAATGGCACATTCTCAGAAGGCCTGTTAGCAGTTTTCGCAGGAAGTGTGGGTTGAGGAGGCTGCTTGGCTGTGGGAAGAACTCGGGGTCTTCGTGGGTCCAGTTTGCACACCTCCCAAGTGTGTCCCTGACGTGAGGTTCTCAGCCTCCGATGCACAGTTTTTGCTGAAGTCTTCTTCCCTCTTCGCTCGTCACAGACATTCCAAGCCCGCCTTTGCTGGGAGGGGATCTCCAACAGGTAAAGTAGTTGCGATGTTGTTGTTCTGGGAAAATATTTGCCCTCTATGATTTCACTGTGACTTTGGAAACTTAGGCCAGATATTCTGGAAGCGAATTACTACCAGCTTTCCTGAATATCAGAAGTCTAAGGGAAGCAGTTTTCCCTTGTTTATCACAAGATGCTCTTCTTTGGCCATCGCTTCTTAATCTCTGTAATCTCTTACTAACAACCCCTCACCCTTGAAAAATACTTCCCCTGACAAAAAACAACCCCCTTAATAAATTTGGAATGTTGTCCAGAGCGAAGGGAGGAGGTGTTCCTGGGGCTGACCCACAACTGCTGCTTTTTGAGCAGTTTGGGGCTTCTCCTGCATTGTTTATCGATGGCTCAGAGTCGTTTGTTATTTGGCCTCTTCAACCCTTTGTGCAGACCAGTCACCCAGGCTCATGCTGACAGAACATACCTGGATCTGTGGAGACGCGGAGCGCTGTGTGACCATCTCGGGGGCCAAAGGGAGCTCGGGGTTTGGATCGGTTTGTAACGTGGATCTGCCATTGATTAGCTTAGTGACTCTGGGCAAGTTTGTTAATTAACTTCTCTCTGCCTCAGTTGTCCCACCTGTAAAACGGGATGCTAACGGTCCCTATCTCATAAAGCGTGATGATATTTGGGAATTCTGTATCCTAACCCATAGAATACCATTTCCTGGTCCTTGGGCTCACAGAACTTATTCGAACTTTTTGTACTTCAGTTTTCCCAACTGTTACGTAGTAACAAGTAGTGGTTTTGTCCTTGGCTGTGCTGTGAGGATAAACCCCATGATTATTTCAAGAAGCTCTGTGAAAAACAAACTTGTGCAATACTGCCCTTGTTTTGCTAACACGATGCTTTTTTGAGATGACAGTTGTCATAAGTAAGTGGAAAACCGGAAAGCCACGTTCCCCTTAATTCCTTCTTCTTCAGGAAAAATCCAGACCCTTGGCCTGAACACAGACCCCACGTTTTTGAGATTTCAGAAATTCATGGAATACCACAGTTGAGTGAGAAATGGACACATTTTTATCAGAAGTTATGAGAGGGAAAGTGAAATCAATCGACTTGAAGAATGCACATAAACGCGGTCAGCTTATAAAAATTTTATCCTTACTAATCTATTTTCTGCTTTTTAAATTTCAGATATAGTAAAGGTTCCCTTTTATAAAATCATAAAACATGCCTGAAGTTATTCTCAGTTTGAAAGGAAAATGGTGTTGTTTTTTTTTGAAAAAAGAAGTATAGTTGATGTCTCATTCAATTTTATTGATGTAAGTACTTAGGAACTTGTCTCCTCCTAATTTTTTTTTCTGTTTTTTTCCAGCTTTCTTTTATTTTCTCCTCAAACGGAAAATGTTTACTCATTCAAATGAGACATTTTAGACTCTAGTGAGACACCTCAATTTCCTGAAGGACAGACCATTCTGTTCTGAGAGCTGTTCACAGCACAGTGCTCGTTTTCCGAAATGATATTTCACTCTTTGGTGATGGTGCTCTCAGCTGCAGGACTCGAATTTTCCACATGGAGTTTATTCTCTGGCCCTGGAGGACATGAACGTGGCATCTGCATCGTGGAGGTGCCCGCTCTCTCTGCCACAATCTCACTCAATTTACCAGCATCGTAAACCCAGGGGTGCTTTGGGATGAGCCACCTCTCGGGCTCCTTCATGTTGCTTCCACCGTGTATGTCAATACCACGGGCTGTGTGACACGTGTGACGCTGTACCAGCTCGCTGATCCCAAGTCTCTGACAACTCGTTCATGAACATACAGCCGTTAGGCTGTGTAATGGTCTGTGGCTTAGACATCAGGCTAAAGTCAAATGTCTTAATTAAAAAACTGGGTATTTCACTCAAGCTTCATTGGGACTGTATCCAACACTTATAAATTTACTTACTCATCCACGCAAAACAGTCACCAGTGCCACTTAGAGGAGTGAGGGCTGAGGCCACGCCCTCTCGGAGCATCGGTGATTCAGAGGTGGGGGGGGGAGGAAGAGAGGCTTTTTAGGGGAATGCGGAAGAGGGGCCCTCTGTCCCACAAGTCGGTGCTCTGGGGAGACGTCCTCCAAGAAGGGGCCTCTATGATCCACCCACTTTCTGAGACTGGCTTAGGTGACTAGCGCTGACAAAAGTTAAGCCCTACTCTTGGGAGAAGAGAAAGAGCAGGGGGCCAAGAGCACTTGGTTGAAAAAAATAGCCCAAACCACGATGCTTCCAACACTTGGGAAGATGAGACCTGATTCTCCACAGGAATGAAGGATACTTGTTATAGAAATGGCCAGGCAGACAGAACCCTGACATCCATGTCCTTGGTCCTCACTACTCGAGGTGACAGTGGAAAATGGGCCACTCGGCCTTCAAATGCACAGCTTGGGCAGCCTCGGTGCTGAATTCAATGCCAAAGGTTCGAGAAAGGGGTATTTTGGAGAGCCAAGCGCATTCACAGACCACCTTTAAATTAGCCATCTGCCCCATGCACCTTCTCAGGTGATTCCCAGATACCCTCCATTTTTAAATGAGCACACGGCGTGCAGATGCTACCATCCTGACCTGACCTGGCGAGCCATGGGCGCCTGTGGCCTAATGAAGAGTGACAAGGCGCACCGTCCACCCGAGAAAACATGCCTGGCAATAGCCTCAGGACCCAGTGACCTTCTTTGCATAATTCAACTGTGGGAACGGGAGAGCCTGAGGCTTCCTCTAAGGAAAGACTCTAATTCTGGATCTGGGTGGGTCCCTTCGATTAGAAGAAAACCAAATCTTGCACTGGCGGAAAATGCAACACATCTCAGCATTTCTTTCAGAGCTTGCAATCTGGAAGGTTTTCTCTTTTTAAAACGTAGAAAACTCTCTGAATATTTTAGTGCTGTCTCTCCAATCCCCTTCACAGAACTAAAAATAAATCAACTGTTCAAGGCAATGCTCAGCTCCAAGGCCAGCTTCCCCAAATGTATTCGTCAACATTCTGCTGAATGGTTTCACTACTTATTATTTGAACATGTATTTTTTTCCCACAATAATCTAAAAGTGTTATTACAATAGAACAAGCTGGGGGTACCAGATTTAAAGCCCCACGGGTAACTGAGCATTGTTTTTGCTGTAGGCGAGTATGTCCCATCAGACAAGTTATATTAACCCTGGAGGCCGCCACAAAAGGCTGGGCTGACAACAACTGGACATACAGGAACAGAAATCTGCGTGTGCTCGTTCCAGTGTCTCCAGATCCATTCAAAATGAAACAAGGAAAAAAAAAAACCCCACAAGGATATGCATGTGGGAGGGGAAAAAAAAAAAAAGAAAAAAGGAGTTTTCATAGTGACAAATAAGGAAATCAGCCTTTTATTCTGTACATCCTGGGTTCATTTCATTGACTCAGGGTGTCCTTGGTGAAAACAAACTGTGCTCGATTCTAATGCGCCCAAAATCTGTTCTCCTTGCCTGCGCTCCCCTATCTTTTCGGAATCAAGCAAGGAAGAAGCTTCCTCACTGCTCCTCGCGGCAGGTTCCTGGCACCTGTGCTCTGATTCATCGTGCGGGCTGCCTTCCCTGGCCCCGTGGTGTGGGTTAGGATGTGAGCCTGGAAGGTGACACAGCAGGACTGACCTTTCACTAATCACTGCCCCTCAGTTACTACTGACACAGCTCATAATAAAAAGAAATCCTTCATGAGCCGGCTTTCAAATCCAGTCCCACTTTGATTTTGCTCAAGAACGAAGATTCTACTTTCCCATAAAAGATTCTGATGCGCAATTCTGTCAACTGGGGTTCTGAAGTTAAAAAAAAAAAAAGGCACCCTGTTAATTGTCTGTGGTTATCAAGGGACTGCAAACGGTATCAGAGATAGGCCTGCAAGCCTGACTTTCATTACGAAGGTCAAAACATTCTTATTGACTGCCTATTATTAAAATTCTAGAGGGATGTCAATCGTGGCAGCTGCCCTGGATATAGGAATCTTGTTGGAAATCCCCCAGCCGGCAAACCCATTAAAAAAAAATAATAAACACAACTGTGGAGGGTACTGTGCAGGAATTCTCAGCCCCCCAAATTTTCTCATAACTGTTGGAGATGCCAGAGTTAGAAGATCAACTTCTGAGCAGCTGACTCTAATTTTAACACCTAAGCCAGAAAGCAACTAGGACCGGTAGTTACCCTTTGTTCGTCTTTTCCCCAGCTTCTGAACCCAACCCCAATTCAGACAACAGCACGGTCAAAAGGCAAGGCTCGCTTCGTGACTTACCAGCCATTTGCTGAATGCCACTGAATGCACCCAGGTTGCTGGAGGAGGTGGCCTGCTGCAGAAGCTGCAAAAGAAGAGAGAAAGGTACTGTCAAAATGAAGTGGAGCTTGGAAATGTACTGTCAAGGGAACTTCCCAAGTCCACTGAGGGCACGTCCCGTTCCCTTTACATTTACATAGTTGGTTGCTGCTGCCTGTTAATGGGCTGAAGGTTCCGAGAGTTGGGGCTATAAATCCATGTCAGTGTCTAATCTTTATTAAAAAACACAGACACTGGGGAAACTCAATAACGTAGCTGCCTTAAAACAATTCATCAATTTACTTTTTAACAACCAGGTGTTAAATCTGTGGGAACCAACATGGCGTGACTAATGCTCTCTCTCTGGAGCCTAGTAGTTCCCGTAACTCATCTCTGTCAATCGCGGTCCATCCCTAGGTCTCCTCCGCTTTCCTTCACAGCTCAGTGTCCTACAACCTTCATTAGAGAGGTATAGATTCACTGACTCTTGGGCTAACAGAGAAGTCACTGTAATACCTACAGACGTAAGTGTACGTATCTGCAGCCAGAGTCACTGTCATGACTTCATGACCAAGACAACGGTCACCCATCTTAAGATGGTCTTCGTTGGCAGAGAGCAACATACTACTTGTCAGAACTCACAAGTATCTGGTGCTATGTATGTTGATGCTATGCATTATAAATACATCAGCATCTTTTAAAAAAGAAATGAAGACAGCTGTGAAAAGGTCTCTGTATTTTGTTCCTAGAGCTTCCAAAAATACATTTAATCCCCCATATAGAAACGGTGGGTACCACAAGGTAAAGGCATGTGGTTACTGTTCGAAAGCACTCCTTTATTCGTCCACATCAATTGAATTATAGGTTAACTTAGGTGCTATACTGTTTGACTGGGCTTATTGATATTCTCCTTTTGGTTGATCAATACAGCCGCAGTTTGTACCTGGGGGCAAGTGTGGAGTTATCTCCTATACTCAAAAGTCCATGGATGCTAAAAGCATAGATTCACCAAATTTATTATTAAAAAACTGCTACGGTACTATGAGCTTAGGAGGAACCAGATGAATTCACTATTTAAAAAATAAGCTCTCAGAATTTGTTTGGAGTGCTGCGAAACCTAACGGAGAGCACTGCCACTCATGGTAGGTCTCCTCAGCTTAAGAGGAAGGAAACTCTACAACTGGATGTGACTCAGAAATGGGCATCTAGCAATTGACTTAAAAGCACCAAGGAGAGTGGAATAGCGGTGGCTGATTCAACGTGTCTTAGTTACGATGATTAACGTAATCCCTATGGGGATTAACATGAACAGCTGTGGGCCTTCCCTGGTGGCACAATAGTTAAGAACCCACCTGCCAATGCAGTGGGCACAGGTTTGATCCCTGGTCCAGGAAGATCCCACATGCTGCAGAGCAACTAAGCCCGTGGCCACAACTACTGAGCCCATGTGCCACAACTGCTGAAGCCCATGTGCTGCAACTACTGAAACCCACACGCCTCGAGCCTGTGCTCCACAACAAGCCACCGCAAATGAGAAGCCCGCTCACTGCGACTAGAGAAAACCCGCACGCAGCAACGAGGACCCAATGCAACCAAAAAATAAATAAAATTTAAAAAAAAGACAAAAACAAACATGAACAGTTCCCAGACATACGTCTGCAACTTTCATTCATCCTTCTCGACTCAGGGTAGTATACTACCTAGACATTACACACAGACACACACAGACACACAGAATGAGAAAGAGGAAGAAGCTAGGAATTATCTGTTTTGACAGAGAGAAATCCCTTATCTTGGTTTGATTTCTTGGGTTTCCCATTCTCTTGTGGTTGCAAGCCCTTACTCTCTCCTATATTAGATATTAAAAAAAATTAAAGTTTAGTCAAGGTCAATGAGCTTTGAAGATACTCTGAGGAATTAATAATCTTTACTGATTAGTAAGTGGCAATACCTGGAGTGTCATTAAACTACTTCCGTGGATTCTTCCCACTGACAACCACTCTTTGGTGAGCCACAGTCAGAATCTACCCTCAACACAGAGGCAGGAGATGCCTTAAAGGCCAAGGGTCTTTTCAGAGAAATGGGCTTCCGATCGAAAGGGGTAGAGCAAACTTGGCAGAGAAAGAATGGAAGCCCTCGGTAGGGGAAAACGTAGTTCAGAGCGTGTAAGAACACGTTCTTATCAATGAGGTGGGGATGAATTCTCTTTCAGGATTCAGAAAGAATTTTCAGATGTGATCAAAGAAACATGTGCCAGAGATTTCTGTGAGCCCTGGGGCATGGGAGATGGTCGAGAAGACCAGGGCTAGGCACGTGTGTCTTGGTTTTCAGACATGGTGGAGCAGGAAGCTGGATTCTTAGAAACTACGAAAAGGTGAGCCTGACGTCAATCTCTGATAGAAATTCTTGTACTTAAGGCGATGATCTGTGAACAACTGAGAAACACACGTTTGTGAAAAACAAATGATTGTTCAGCTAGACTCATTTTTTTTTCTCATGAAGTTTCTAGACCGATAGACCAAGAAAAAGATATGGCAAGCACATATAGATTTCAGCAAGACATGTGATGAAATCTCTCATCTCTTATCTCTTTGTGGATAAGATGGAGAAATGGCTAGAAGGTGGCAGCAAACTTGGTCACTGCTTGTATTAATAACTCAGGGGAAGACAGGAGAGGCACGCTTCTCCAGCAAGACATCCAGACATGTCTTGAGTAGCAATTACATGGCAGACACCAACAGGCAGTGGGGTGGGGTGGATAAAAGAGGAATGTGAGTCACATCTGTCCTTGGAGAAGCAGCCCCGCCGGATGGAGAGAACCCATGGAGGGCTGAAATCCTGCTTGACCACCAGTGTCATGACCTTGGGTAAAGTTACATAACCTTTTTAAAACTTTTATTGGAGTACAGTTGATTGACAACGTTGTGTTGGTTTCAGGTGTAAAGTGATTAAGTTATACATATACATATATCCACTCTTTTTTAGATATTTTCCCCATATAGGCCAATACAGTGAGCGTATCGAGTAGAGTTCCCTGTGCTATACAGTAGGTCCTTATTAATTATCTGTTTTATATATAGTAGTGTGTGTAGGTCAATCCCAGTCTCCCAGTTTATCCCCTGCCCCTTTCTCCCTTAAGCCTCTCCCTTTCCTCACTTGCAGAAGCACGGTGATCTTACCTTTCAAGGTCACAGGAAGGACTCTTTTACAGAACAGTATTGGTTCTGCTACAAAGTACGGAATGGGTCATACAATCCTGAGAGGGACAGTTCAAATGTCAGGAGAGAATTAGGACGGACGGACGGACGGACACAGACACAGACACACACACACACACACACACACAGGCTAGAATAAAAGGTCCAAAGGCACACTATGAAATTATATTAATAATGTGTAGTCCAGCATTTAGGTTCCAAAGCAGAAAAGGGGGGTAGAGTAGCACGCTTTAGCAGTAGTTCAAGTAAAAATAAATAAAACCTTAGAGGAGTACGAGCTGCCTTCCATTGCTCTCAGCTACATTAAGATATTTTAAAGTCCACAACAGGGGTCACTGCTCATGCTGTGTGGATCTTCCTGGGAGGAACTGTCTCGCATTCTGATTATGGCATTTTAATAAAGACACGGGCAAAGTAAAACAGGCAGCACAACAGAAAAAAACAAGGAGGTGGAAAGTTTAGAAACAATGAAATGTAAGGGCTAAAGAATTGGGTCTATTTGGCCTGAAACAGGATCTGCGTTTTGGGTTTCAAATAGATGAAGAAACATCTGAATTTAGTTGACATCGCTCCACGGGGAGGACCCAGTGAAGGAAAGTTCCATCTGAGGTCCTGATGTGGAATGGACCGAGCAGGGAGGTGGTGAGAGAGCCAACCACGGCTGCCTCAGCGCCGTTAAGTCATCACCTATCACGCATGCCGCACCCCTGCCAAGGCTGGAGTTTGTGCGGAAACGCTGGTTAGACACTCAGCCCTGTGGGACCCCGCTCAGCCTCCATGCGGCTAGAAAGAAGAGTCCTGTTCCTATGCTCATCAGCTTCACCTGGAAAAATATTCTTCATCGATGCTGATTTCAGGAATTTCCCGGCATTCATAATGTCGCAGACGAGCTTTTGGTGCACTTAGGGGACAAGGAGCCTGTAAGAGCCCCACTGGGTGTGCTCCTCTCTCCTGGGGACCACATGCTCCCCCCACGCCCCCCCAAGAACTTACCGCCAGGTACTGCGGGGTGAGGCCGCCCAGACCCGTCAGGTTCCCCCAGGTGGCAGTGTTGAGCTGCTGCATCTGCTGCGCCAGCTGCTGCTGGAGACGCCTTTGCTCCTTGTCCTTCTGAGTGTCAGCGAACTTCACCACAATCGGTGAAGAGCAGCCCTGTGGTCAGACACAGCGGAAAGTGGAGAGGGGGTTACAGCCTGGCCCACTCCGCTCAGGACACTCAGTCAGCTCGGGGCCTAGCTTTCTGAACTATTCTGCAGCACAGGGGATGGTCTGGCCTCGTTTTTAAATGGTTTGATGGTCCTTCTTCTTCTCTGAATAGTACCATCAACAGAAAATTCCAGATCCTGTCACTGGTGTCTTTGGGGCTCTGGTGGTCGATGAAGCCATCTGTGCTCGTGCTCTGATTATTACACTGCCTCTCCTTCTCTCTTCATGGGTCTTCCTTCCACCATCCCAGGGCCTCCTCAGAGACAAGAGACCTTATCATTGTCCTTTAATTAAGCTTCACGGTTCGCTTGTCTGAAAGATGGACTTGTCCTGGTGTGTCTGCCTGTTTCCGCGTGTGAGCAGGGGACAAAGGAGGGGAACGAAATGTTGTAATGGGAATGAACATGCCTGTCGCTCATGTCTTTTTTTCCCACTCTTTCCAATGTTAAGTATTTTTGAACTTTGGAACTGTAGGAATCATATCGACCCAGTAATATAATCGGGAGAAGTGGGTTTCATTTTAGGAACATGGATGAAGGAAGGAGATTTTCAGAGGACACGGGCATGGACCAGTGTCACTGTCCCCATGTTTTCAGAAGGGGTTCTCCTCCTTCTGTACCACATCTACTCTAGCTGAATCCCAGGAGCTACAACAAATCAAAAAGAAAATATCAGAAGCAGTCTAGTCCAAGGAGACGCATCTCAAATGGCAGGAGGCGATGTCTACTTAGCTTCTTTTCCTAATCAGTCTCGCTGTTCTAGGAGCTTCTGTGTTCGTTTCCTTTAAAAGGCAGGAGCAGAGGTAGTGAGTGAGAAATGGCCAAGGGTTATATAACAGGACCAGTTCATGTCTGATACGGAGAAAATCGTTAGGGAAAGTAAGGGCCTGACACCTCAGGCAGGAGGACTTCCTTTCGAAAGCAGCTTTTCGACATTCGCCACTTGGCAAAGACTTAGCAGAAACCAACTCTCTTCCCTCTCTGTTTAGCTTGCTAAACATCCCATCACAATTAAAGCTGTGAAATTTTGCTGAGATAAAAAGAAGTTAATTCTACCCAAGCGGTTTAAAAAAACCCCACTTTTTATTGAAACTCAGCATGATAACAGACCTCTCTCTTCTCCTCCCAGAAATTTAATATTCCTATTTAAATGAGCTTTTCCCTTCCCTTTGGGTTATTTTTCTTTCTCCTAGAAAACAGAGTTGCATTTTTTTCTTATCACGTTGGGTAGCTACTGGGGATGGAACTATGCATACGTGAAGCTATCATGCCTGCTGTTACCCCCCAACATGTGAGAAAAGTGAGGTGACTGGGTGTTGAACCTCCAGCAGACTGGTCTTCAGCTCTGGGAGTCACAGTCATGGCACAGATGTTAAGAGTATCAGTAAACTGCATAAAAGTAATGTTTCCACCGTTTAAAAAATCTATACTTCATTGTTCTTCATCTGCTCCGTGTTTCAGCGTTTCATCACTTTAAAGACAGCAAAACCACTCTGAAGATGGAAATTACAGACAGCAAGGGTTTTGCCTGGAAAGGGTTGTTATTGTATCAAATTTGTCCCATAACAAATTATAGCATCTCTTCCTAACAGTTCATTTACGGTTGGCTTTTTTCTTCCTTAAATACCAAAAAATGATATAAAAGCAGAAAATCAGGCCAATGATTATAGTTCAAAAATGACTTGTATAAACCATGAAAGGGGAAAACAGGGTGGGGAGAGATTGGAGGAAAGTGGGAAAATCAAGGTACCATATAAAGATTAATGATTTTTAAAATAACATGTTCTTTTAAACTTTAACAGTGACATCGTTTTGAATTCACATCTCTTAGATCATACATCTTGGTGGAAGATGTAAGCCAGAGTCCTGAAAATAATGTAATTAATTCAAAAAAAGAAAACAAACTGCAGTGGTACAAGTGTAATGAGACTGCATAATATGTAATCTTCTGTTTAAATGTCAATATTTTTGAATTAAACAAGAAATTTAAGTGTCTGAGGGCTCCTCTGATTAAGCATGGATGTCCAGATTTAAAAACAAGTGCATCAGATCTGATTTCTGATAATAGCAGTATTAACAAAGGATCAAGGATTTCTGAAGAATAAATATGCCCCATTCTCTACAGCAAATTCTTTTCACTCTGAGAGCCTGTTATTTTCTTGGTTCGGGTTCATACCCAGTTCTGCTGTATTTTCTCGTGCTCTCCTTCCGTAGGGACCCAGGAGAACACAGACCTCCCACTCGGGCGGGGGGCCCTGGGTGAAGGAACTGGGGTGGCAATGTTTCCAACAGAGCTGAAAGAATTGAGGTTACAAAATCATCTAAGGTGAGACCAATTTAGGTACAAATCACTCAATTACAGGAAATAAAAATCTTTAAGAATGAAACACATATATATGGAAGATAATAAATACAGGTCAAGACTTCCTTTTTCTTAACAGTACTTTCATTTCATCTCCAGACTGATATGAAGCTGGAAACCAGGCTGATCCCCGATAATGGAGCTCCCCAAGGTAAGGGAAAGGGTAGGGGGAGGGGACAAAAACATGATCACGTGTGTGACTGCATGTTGTTCAAGATTGGATTCCTAGACATTTCAAATCCTGCTAATTCTCTCTTATTGTGGCCGATTTTCACCTGAGCTTGCCTTCACGTAGGGGGGTGTGAGTGTCTTAAAAATGCATTGCACTGAAAGGAAAACACAGTGATTATATAAGATATGTTAGGAATATTGAAGTCAAAAGAAAGTTCGAAAAAGACAATAGGCTTTGCAATGCTGATATCAAAACTCAGAAAAGTACAGTAAACACTTAATGACAATGCCATGCACACTCTTTACCCCCCGCTTCCACCCACCCTTTGGCTCCCTAGAGAAAGGTTGCCCACAAAACAAGACCCGTAAAGATCACTAAGCTCCCGGCATGCTTCGGGAGATGCAGCATTGCAAAAAACAAACAAATGAACAAAAAAAAAAATTAAAACCCCCCCAAGAGTGGAGGCAAAAAAGAAGCTCAAACGATCAATAAAGAACTTTTTGGCACATTAAATAAAACTGAAAACAATTTTTTTTTCAAAAGATGAAAAACGTTAACTTCAGGTAACACTACAAAGCCACCTCCAGAAAAGATCACCCATACACAAAGATACAGTTTACATAATACAGCAGAACATGCACTCCCAAAGGATTCTATCAGACAATACAGAATAAGTAACAGCATATCACTCTTGGAGTGTTTTTGTGCAAAATTCTGAAAGGCCATGACCCGAATCACAGACTCAAAGTACAGAGCCATTGTCTACATTTGTGGACCCACGCCAGCCTATTTCTCTTCCCCGAAAGCCACTAACTCTCATTAGGAGATCACATTTGAGCCTTTGAGTTTCTTGGTTATTGTTCATTTTTTAGTAAGGGTGAAAATCTAATTTCTCGGGGGACTCTCATACATGAACATTTGCACTGGTTCAATGAGGTGGGAGAAGTCTTAACTTTCTCCAACATTCTTGATGCAAAAACAATTTGTTTGTCTCGATTAAAGATAACTTGACCCCGCATTAAAAAGAAAATAAAAAAGAAATGAAAGAACCCTGTGATTTTGCACAGGGCCAGCTGCAATTTGGAATGGGGTCTGTTAATGTTCTACCCATCCCACCCCTGGGGCTGGGGAACGTACTTGATTCTTGGGGTATAGAAGGATGCTCGGTTTAAATTGCATCATGAACTTTACACAGCAGGACCTGGGCCACTGCAATAAAAGGCTCAAAAAGGAACGCAGAGCAAGTGGAAGGTTTTACACTAAGTGCATTTCCAGTCATCAGGGGAAAAATTCAGAGAGAGAGGGAGAGAGAGAGAGGGAGGAGGAGAGAGATTAAGGAAGAAGGAATATGAATGAATGGAGAGAGAGAGATGGTGAAAGTTTACATCTGTGATTGTCATGTGAACAATCCACACAGGAGAGAATTGCTTTCCATTCCCCACCATTTGCACAAAGAAAACAAAGAAAGGGCAGATGATACAGTACCTCCATGGTCTGAGACTGATGCATGGCTTTGATTGCATTCTGTGCCATTGCCCTTGTAGAAAATGTGACAAACGCACAGCCTGTGGGAAACAAGGGGACAGGGAGCAGGAAAGACAAAAAACAACAAGACAAAAGGTTTGGACGCTTGTTAAACCAACACAGTCTACGAGAACTGCCACAGGACGACACTGTTCTCAGTAGTACATGAAATCAACAACTTCTCTCTTTGGTTTTTATCTCGTGTTGCTTTTTACTTACAGTGCTGACCTGCTAATCTGACCACAGCAGAAAGATTTACTGATGGATTAGTTTATTTATTTTTAAAATGGAGTCCAGGGGAAGGAGGCTGGGTACTTTCTTTTTTTAAGCCACGGGTGGGGGGGGGGAGGGGGTTTGAAATGCGCAAGACCTAGTTTGCATTTTCTAAAATAAAAAGTTGCGATTTTACATTTTCTCCTTGTCTGTCTTGACTTAGGGCATCTACCCATTCCAGCTCTGTATTTCAAACATGAGCCTTGCTTTCTAAGCAGCAAACAGTAAAATCCTCACACCCAGGGCAAATTAGCAACTAGATTCCAACAGCTCGAAATGTCAGCAAATAAATATACCTCATCTCTTCTGGGTAGTTAAAAAATAGATGTATGTATAAATATACACTCATGCTATTCAAATGCAAACACATATACCCAAATCCTGTACAAACTACTTAGTAACTGTTAATGATGAACGAAAACGAATGCTCTGTTACTCTGGGAATATTCAACTGTGTGTATGAAGTAAAATTTAAACACTTGCATTGGATTTCTTATTTGTATCAAACCTTGGAGACTTTAAGTTGTGACTTGTGGATTCTTATCAGAGATTCCACCTCAAGTGTAACATACAGAAGACAATGTATATTTCTGTGAATGTCTCCCCTGAGACCCACAGAACTCTCCATGGCTATTTTTCTCCCCAGCTGTAAAATAACTAGAAGCTACAGTGCTTGTTCCTGCTTCTTGTAGCAGTGCTGGCTACCATGCAGGTCACTGCTCCAGCTACATGGCTCACTGCCCTTTCCACTAATAAAAGCACTGCCTTCTGAAATTTACATTTTATTCATCATGCACCCTTGGGCTTCTCAGAGAAAAAGACTGTGAAATTAATGCAGATTCAGGCTGATTTTATAATAATACCACCGCACACTAAAAGCTTAGCTAAAGCAACGCTGACTATTTCACTTATGATCTCTAATGACTTTAAAAGTGCATTGATTTTCAGCTTCTTTAGCCTTGCACAGTTTGAACTTAGGTATCAGAGAATAATTTAGTGTTCTACTCAATTGCCTGAAAACATTATTATTATTACTACTTAAAAGATTTCCCAATGAAGCAGATCTAAACACCGAGGGGCCGAAGCTTGTCATCCCAGAGCGAGTGCACAGAAGTGGAATTCTGGCACCAGTCACGTGAGATGGTTGCCTCTGTGGCCGGGAAGCCAAACAGAACATTCTACATCCAAACAACCAGCGGGTGGCTTGGTGTATGGGAGTCACTGTGGGAGCCATTAAACACATTTTCTTTGTTTGCTCTGCATGGGTACCTGGTGAGATTATCAAGTCAATACTGTATTAGCACCTTTCAATCAAACAGCAGTAAGAGAAAGCAATGCCTGCCCACTACCCCCAAAGCACAACAACCACCAGTCATGAAAATAAGTCAATGCATTTTTTTTTTTGGCATCACGCTGTAATTTTTAATACACAAAAACTCTCTGTACATGGGAGGTTCCTCTCATTCATCTCCGTTAAGCTGTCCTCACTGAAGCCCGACGTCTAGCTCACGAAGAATGCCAAGCTATCTCCTATGGTTTTTCTGACGTTACAGCAGCTGGTGAAGCTGACTGTTTCAACATGCTGCCTGTACCTACAGTGGCTGTGGCTTCTGTCATCAACAGAAGCAGCTGGGCAGCCTTCTCTAAGGCATCTAGATGATGTGTGTGAGATCTACAACAGGACCTCTGCTGGCTCCATACTGAAATAGACTCAGCTCTAAAATGACAGAGTCCCCAGTTTACCATCTGTTTCAAAGTAGTATCTCTTGAAGATTGTGATGATCAGTGGTACTATTAACAGAGGAAATAACGCTAAGAGATTTTTTTTTTATTTTAAAAATTAAAAAAAAAAATTGGTGCTGCGTGGCTTGCGGGATCTTGGTTCCCAGACCAGGGATCAATCCTCTGCCCCTGGCAGTGAAAGTGCAGACTCCTAACCACTGGACCGCCGGGGAAGTCCCTTCATTTCCTGTCTGGAGGCTACAGTAGAGGCACAAGCAAATCATCTAATGGAGGCATATTTGAGGCCATAGGAAGCCCAGACTAACTCTGCCTTTTTTTTTTTTTTTTTTGCGGTACACAGGCCCCTCACCACCGCGGCCCCTCCTGCCGCGGAGCACAGGCTCCGGACGCGCAGGCCCAGCGGCCACAGCCTCAGCCGCTCCGCGGCATGTGGGATCCTCCTGGACCAGGGCACAAACCCGCGTCCCCTGCATCGGCAGGCGGACCCTCAACCACTGCGCCACCAGGGAAGCCCCACTAACTCTGCTTTTAGGAGTCAAGAAGCCTGTTTCATTCACTTTGCTTGCTCTTATTATCTGGGAGCATGTGCCAAACCAACACAGCTTCTAAACGGAGGTTAAGAATGCATAAAAAAAAATGTAAAATGTCAACAAAAATCAATAAGGCAGAGTTTATGCATCTACCACGATTTCAGAGCAGGCAGAGCTTTTGTAAGTAACTTCGGGAGAAAGATCAAGCAATTAACAGGTCTCCAAAGCAAAGTCTTAGCAAGAGAACAATGAAATGATCTCTCTATAAACTCGAACCATTGCCCCTTCCCCTCTGTGAAACCTGCAATTAAAAGGTTGACTGATGCTTCTAATTATACAATCCTCATCCCATCCAAAAAATGATCTGGCAAATCTGATGACTCCTTTAACTTTCTTATTCTACCGGCAGTGGTGCAGTAAGAGAGAACTGGCCTCCTAGGGGCTCTGTCAAGTTCCCTACTGGGCGCTGTGTTCAATTACTTAAGGGAGAAAATGACTGTCATTTATTAAATGGGAGCACGTGCTGAAAGATTCACTCTCTCTGCCGCTCTGGATGAAGCTAAGCAACTTCAGAACCGAATGTTCCATGGGTTGGTAGCCAGTTAACCTTCGTAACATCTCTCAAACAGGAGGTCCTCGCTAGATTTTCATTTTCTTTTCAGCACCACTGAAAACACTGGCTTTGGGGTGGGCCCTCAAATCTGCACTTTTCACTAACGTAGGGTCACACAAGCTCCTACAGTCAAAATGGGCTGCTGGCTTCTTCTACAAACCAGCCAGATGACTTCCCGCTGGACAGAAATGACTTAGGTCAGTTGTCCTCTTCTGTAAGATGAGCTTCTGGGTACAGCAGAGTCTACTGGGTCTTGACGGACAACTGCTCCGACCTTATAGGGTCAGCCCTCAACTGTTCTAGACTGTTGCGCGTGCTGGTGACTGACCAAAATGCTGGAGAACTTAGATTGGGAGGAAAAAAATACAGGTACCAAGACAATAAAGCTATTTTTTGGGGGTGGGGTAAGATAGCCCATATATTACTGTCTCAAAGCTTCCAAATACATAATAGCAAAAAAAAAAAAAAAAAAAAAAAAGGCAAAAATTCCCTCCGTAAATGTGTCCAACCTGTAATTTAGCCTGCCACTATTTATTGTCTCCACTTTCAGAGTGTCAGAGGTTGCTCAGAGAAATGAAAGGAGCTGAACTCCTCCTATTTCAGTGAGGTTGTCTTCTTGCTGCTAAAATAGATAAATGATTGACTGGGGAAAGGTTTCTCAAAGTCATTTCCTCCTACAGACGGGATCTAAGGAAAGCACAGAGCAGATTTTGGAACCCAGCTATTACACTTGTCATTTCAGTTGAAAGGATATCTTAAACTCAGGTGTTCTACCTTTTCTCTAGGCTACATGAGAATTTTGAGAGAACTAGATGAATTCTTGCTCTGCATCAAAAAGAAGGGGAGAGAGAAAGAGAGAGAGAGAGAAAGTAATGAAAAAAGTAGAGGCACTTTTAAAAGCACATACACTGATGCCAGGGTCTCTTGCTTTTCTGCTGCTTCTTTGAAAGAGGAGCAACAGCTGCTATATTTTAACTGAAGGAAGCATAATTTAAAATAACTTGTGTGGCTGAGAAGATTTCAGCCTATGGAAACTTGTTTATAAATTCCTCTTCAGCTGTAGAAAGATCTTAATGCAGCCAATTTTTCCTCTCAGTATCTTCTGAGCAATGGCAGGGTTTAAACATATGCTATGAGTATAACATTGGAGCATCAAAAATAATACTCTAATGTGCGATCCCCAACGCTGGGTTAGTTTATTTAAAATTGGCATGGAGAGATCTTTCATTCACGGCACCTGAGGCTGAGTGCGGACTAGGACTTAATAGTTGGCAAAAATCTCATCCCTGAGATGAGGCTGGAAGATTGTACCCAGAGCAGCGTGACAAGATGCATTTAATAACCCAGGGGGCATCTGATAAAGGTTTCCACATATCTGAACATTTGGGTACCACGTGGGCAAGACTAAAATGTCACGATCAGAACTGAGTCCTCTCCATGTACGTTTTAAAAGTCAAAAGCCCTCTCCCAATATCCTGATCAGATATAACGAAAATAAATGAGGATTTAATGGCTAAATCCAGTCTGTGGTCGCTAACATCCCTGAAGATACCGCCAATTCATTTGTCAAAGGTTTTGGCAGGAGAATGCTGGAACACCATAAACACAGCTGGAATATTCTTAAACCAGCAGAAGGTTACCTTAAATGGCAGTGAAGATCTGACTGCAGTTTATGGGAAAGAAAAATGAAATCAACCCCTTCACTGTCTCTGAGTTACAGATATTTTGTTGCTATGGTGCAGCAAACCTGGCAGACTGTAACCAAATAGTCCAATCGGACTGTGGGACTGTGGATAAGTGAGAACATGTGTATTTTAGGAAATCAACATGCTAAGGTGACACTGTCCAGTAAATATGTTGGCTCAGAAGCCTCAAGCTTAGATTCTGAGAGCAAACATCTCACGTCACTGGCCATGTGTGGGCCTGTGCTACCCTGGCTTGCTTTCTCAATGAAGGCTCACACAGCGGGCCTGAGAGGTAGATCTGCCACTGCAGAAGGATCTGAGTATCATAAGGGGCGTGAAGGCATCTCAAACCAGGTTTTCCAAATCAGAAAAAGACGGCAGAATGGGTTACTGCCCCCAAAGGGGAAAAAATGCACGTTCAGATGTGGGCATACAGCGTAAAGCTAGGCAGAGTCCTAACGTTCGTTGAGTGGTTTCAACAGGCTTGGCAGGTGCTGTCCACGTACAGGCATGACAATTTCCCAGCGGGATGGGGCAGAGAGGTCCCATCTTAAAACATGATACAGATCTGGGTGATGGTGAATAACTACGGGACTTTTAAAAGTCTTTCCTGCCAATGTGTAGATCATGATTTTTTTTTTTTTTTTAAAGACAGTGATTCTAACTGAAAGTATAGCAAGGCTAAATAGGTACAAAGATGTGGGTCCTGGCAGCCCACTACTCTGATCTGGGGCAGGGGTACTGAATCAACAGCCTGGAGGAACCTCAGGTTAACACCTGCCAGGTAGGAATGTCAACTACTGATGTGGCGGAGAATGAACGACACGTGACGCCTGTTGGGGACCCAGGGCTACTAACTGCCTCCTCTGTCTTCCTTCTTGTAGCTGAACTGGGCAAAAGCAAAAACAAGAAACGTGAACCACTCAAGAGCACCTCTCCCTCATTATAATCAAATGGTTCGATTTAAATCCTTTCCTACTGACTAATTTACACCCTGGTTTAGTATTACAAAGTACTTTTCAGAGCAGTCAAGCTTTCATTTCACTTCATTTTTACTTATTTTGTAAACAGCTGAGCCAGCAACAGGCATGGAGACCAGAAATGCTGAGCGCCCCTGATCTGCAGCGCCGCACTTATTAATATTTGATTGAAAACGCCAATTCTTTAATGAAAGCAAAAGAGTAGCATGAAAGAGAACTGTTCTTTCAACAAATCACTGATTTAGGAGCAGTCCCCAGTACCCAGGAGTCCCTGGGTCCTGCTAATTGAAAAATGCAACACTGTCTGTCCTTATATCTCAGAACAAATGAGAATAAATGAGTATTTTCTTTTTTTGCCACAGGGAATTCTCATCCGTCTGCCAGAAAATCAGAAATTATTTTTCTGTTAAAAAAAAAAAAGCCGGGGTGCAGGGAGGAGGATTCTACTCTTTACGTTGAACCAGCAGTTCAGAAATAGGCTGCTTCTGGTGTCAAGGGCTGGTTCATCAACCAAATGGCAGATGGAATTGGTCAGGTTCTCCCATCAAGTACAGTGTCTTGACACCATTTCCTGTGAAAGTTTTGACCATTTAAAAAAAATCTCATCTGCAAAAATAGCTAACATATGCTCAAGGATCTCTAGGCACCAATGCTCTTCATCACTGTCCCCACTGGACAGATGGAGAAATTGAGGCAGAGAGTCAGTTTGTAAATCAGCAGAGGGAAAACAGGAGTCCAGCATTCCTACTTCACAGTCAAGGTCTCTATGAAACACTATGGATGGCCTGGCTCTACAAAAAACCTACCATGGCAGTAGCTAATCACGCCCTATCAGACAAGCAGGGCAGATATCTAGACTGCTGCCATTTTCGAGTGTGGAAACTGAGGACAGAGACAGGAAAATGAATGGACCACGCCCACGATTCATGTCAGGAGAAGTTCTGGGATGGGCCCCAGGGTCACTGACCTCTAAGGCACTATACATTTCCCTATGCCTATCGCTTCTTTCTCCATGCCATACACCTTGGCAAATGCAAAAGTGCAATGATAACACGCAAGTTGTGACTGAGAATAGTCACAGGGAGACAACAGTGGTTCTTATTACTAAACTGGCAGCAGAAGAGGGATCGCAAACATATTCTTTTGTCTTTCTTGCCTACTTAATTCTTCCTCAGCCCCACTGCCTTTTCCCGTGGTATTCACTCTCCTGGTCTGTCTGCCTATCTACCTCTCCTGGATCAGATGTGATGATAAGCTCTCCTGGTGCGTATCTCCAGGATGGCACAGAGGGACCCAGGATCGAAATCCTGGTATCCTTCTGCCTGCGAGGCTGGATGGGAACCAGAGGCGATGCGGGTGCCCAGGACAAGGAACTATTTTGGGTGACACTGGTAAAGGCACACGTGGTAAGTGACAGATTAGCTTGAGGCACTGGGCCTGCTGTTTAGGGGCCCCACTCAACATCATGTCTTGCTCAGCTTTTAGACTCCCATCTTTCAGCGAGTGTTAAGTGTCATTTCCAGGCCTCCTCCTCCTTTTTTTTTTTTTAAAACCACCTTCAGAAGAAAATACAGGGATCACAGGCTTGGAGTCATTCCTCCCCCTCCTAGTTTTCCCCGAGATCACCTCTGTTTCAGGGCTTTGGAGGTGGAGGTAGGTGGAAAACTTTTGTTCCCTGTGCCTTCGATTCTAGCAGTTGGCATCACGAAGCTTTATGTCTAAAAGTCAAAAGAACAAATGTTCTTCCTCCCAGGGCGCTGAGTTTACGTAAGACCAGGGAGATGAATGAAAACTAGTCCCTGGATATTTGAGGCTTAACCTTTTCTTTCAACATGGGGCGCGGGCAGTGCAGTCCCAGAACCAGAGATGGGGAATGTAGAGACATTTCTAATTAGCCCTGTGGAAGTTGCCCTGGAAACCCCATTAATTGAATGAAATCCTCTCTGCGTTGCAAAAAGACGGATTTCTTACGAGAACGGAGAAATGTGTTTTCCGTGTGCGTCTTCCCCTGGGCCTCCTGGGCTGACTCAGGAAACTAGTCAGATGGCTGGGAACACGGTGACAAGCCTTAGAAGCGGTTTAAGGAGGGAGGCGTGCGGGTCCGTCAAAGGGGGAGGTAAACGTGGACAGAAGAGAGTCATCTCCAGCTACCTGTGTGGCTGCTCGCGGAAACACTGGTTTTCGTCCGCACTCGGAGCCCCAGCCTTTGCCTCTATCACGGTGACAGAGAAGAACCTACAATCTTCTCCTGGACGCAGTCACTTCTCTGTCACTTAATGGGTCCCTGTGTTTAGGACTCCAGGAGCTCTGCTCTTTGCCATAAAACCCTAACGCCCTGAGACAGGCCTGGTTACCCTGAGTCTGTATCTGCACTATGCGGGGACAGGGGCCTTTTTTTCTTGGTTTATTTCTCAGTCAAGAGGCCCACACGCTCAGCATTCTCCCAGGCACAGGCAGAAAGCCAGAAGGCTAAGATGCGAGCAGCAAACATTCTCTCTCGCTCTCCGCATCTCTCCCTCATACCTCCCAAAGCTCCTTCAATCTGAGATTGAAGAGGGATGTGTAACGGCAGGGCAGCCTGTGGGCCTCCCGTCTGACAGTGATAACCTGGGCTAATATGCTGCCACTAGGACCTTCTCGACTTGAGAAATAAAAGGTGATCATTCCAGCTATGGTGAAAAGTTTGGGGTGGATAACTTCGTCCCGCAGGACGTATCTCAGGGTGACCTCTTGCTGCGTGTGGGAGCTATGTCTACCTTGACTGGGACACAGAGCTCCAATTAGCACTCAAGGGCAGAGACTCTGCAGAGAGCACACTCACCTCGACTCAGCCCGTCAGGTCCCCGGAGGATCCGGCATTCTTCTATCTGGCCAAATGGAGAGAACATCACCCGGATATCGTTCTCATTACATTTCTTCGAAACCATTCCTATGAACAATTTTCTGTCTTCCACGGCTAGGAGAGAGAAATAATGAATGAGCCAAGGCCACTTCACCTTCTTCCTCGTCATCAACGCGTCATCACCACCTCCGACTGGGTCCCGAGGCTAACTCTTCAGACACCCAGGCCACCTTCCTCCCCCACACGTGCCGTCTCTGCTCTCCCCACCCTTGCTCGGCATCTCGGCTCCTATTCCAACACTGGGAGCTCGTTTATTAATAAAACATCTTCAAAGGACACGAAACACTGTTTTTAAGTCCTTTCCCCCCATTTGGAAGCAGTAATATGTTTACTAAAATGTTAAAGTTCTAAGTAACTGCTAAATGCTGCTGTCCCATAGAGATATTCTGGGATACAGACTTTAATGTTTTTTTTTTTTTTTTTTTTTGGGTAGATGTTCTTTTAACTTGAGTGACAGCGAAAGAGAAAGATCGGGAGAGGAAAAATAACAGAAGCAGATATAGTGGAAAATTGATAAACAAAACTTTTAACAAAGGATTCAGTGGAAGAAAACATTCTCCTTCCCTGATTTCAAATAGCTTTGTCCCCACTGGTCCAGATGAGAACAGGAGACAGGAGAGATGTGAATTTCTCCAGAGAGCTGGTTAAGGGGCCTTCTGTCCATAGCACTGGCTACGCAGCCCTACCCAGGTCAGCACATGTGGTCTGCACCTTACAACTGAAGCTGAAGGCAACTGTGGCCAAGTGAGTGGGGCTGCGGTTATTTGAGAATCACGTCAGGGTGGCCCCAATCTCGGGGTGAAACCTGTCACCAAAAAAAGAACAAGGAAGGAATAATGCTATTCTGCCCACTTGGAGGTAGGATTCTTGATGAACAGAAATGCCTTTTGGGCGTCAGGGCAACAACGTGCAAATTCTAACCTTGGAAGCTGTCAGTGGGTAGAGACTAGGGAAGGTTTACCTCTGATGACCGGGGAGATTTGTTTCCCTAAACTGACGTGCTTGTGCTCAGGATAACTGGCCTACACTCAGCCTCAAAGGCACGATTATTATGGATTTCAAGACAGTGTTTGGAGCTGTTTGTAGGAGACAGAGCAAAAGATCGTCCTAGAAGCCCTCAGGGAGAAGTCTTGCTTATTTCCCATGTTTCCTTTCAATCCATTTCTTAGAATTAAAATCAAAAAAAAAGAAAGAAAGAAAGATAGCTGGCTACACCAGCACTTCAGAAAGTCCTAGCTTACGGGATCATTTTATATCTGTATTATAATCTTGTCATTGCTATTTAATTGGCTTTTATTTCTGTTTTTCTTACTCTTTTTTCTGGACAGTAAGTGTCTCATTATCATTTAACTGGCAAGAGTGTATTCTACACTTGCCAGGGCCAGTTGCTTCGGGTACGTAAGTCAGAATCCCTGGTCTGTGTCTTCCAGGAGCCGGGACGGAAGATCTATAATGGAACAGAGACTCACTTACTCTGAAGCAGCTCCGTCCAGTAGAACTCGGGGAGAAGGGGAAAGTTTGGTCTGTGACGTCCACCCCAGTAGTGAAAACCATGTGTGGCCACTGGGCACTTGAAAGGTGGCTAGTGTGATCGAGAAAGTGAATTTTTCATGGGATGTAATTTTAACTCATTTAAAATTTAAAAGCTGCACGTGACTACTATATTGGACAAGGGTGGCGCTGAGGGGCTAAGAGCGCCTAGTTGTAGGCTCCCAGGCCGGAAGTAACAGACGTGGAAGACGTTTTGTCTGACTCTAAAGATACGCCAAGGCCCAGCGGGGGAAGGATCTGGCCAAGGATCATTCTACAAGGAGGTGGCCCAACCTGCACCAGGATCTGGTACCTTCTTCAGCCCAGGGTTCTGCTCACTCTTCTGTGTTTCTCACAAGTCCAGAGGAGGCAGATGAGGCTGGGAGGGTAGGGCAGTGCTGTGACTGGGAGACCCTGGTCCTCGTTCCAGTGCTGCCATGAAGGTGATGGGTGACCTCTGTGGACCTGAGTCTTGTCATCCATAGAATGAAGTTTTCAACTTGATTCTTTTCCCTCTTCTCTTTCCTTTCTCTCTCTCTCAAGTGGTGGAGAGAAGGCAGCCTGGTTACACGCTTTGGCTGAATGAAGCCCTTGAACATGGACTTCAGCATCGCTTTCTACCCAGCCTCTCTCTCCACACTGGTGGCGGCTCCCAAGACAACGCAGAGAAACGAGGGCTCCAAAGAACACAGCTTGAAAACCACAATTACACAATCCTTGTGAACTACGAATCGGGTACCAGAGTTTGAGAAAGGCTTGATGTTAGATGTGGAATTGAAACCAGGCTTTAAGAAGCACGGGCAGGGTCTGGATGGACTGGCAGTGTGCTGGGCGCATCACGTACTAACCGAACAAGGCGCAGAGTCAGGAATGAATAAGGACTGTCTTTGTGGTGGACGGAGGAAGGCAGCCTGACTGAAGCACAATATGGACCATTTTCTATTTCATCTGCAGAGAGGGGCTGGATGCAGAAGGAAGGTCACAGGTGGTCCAGGGCCACCGCCTGTGTTGAGCTTCCTCAGAGAGAAAGGGGGTGTCACTGGCTCTGATTCCTCAGCAGAGGCTGCTGAGTACTCCACTTGCTTTATGTAGATGAAGAGTTTTAAATTTAAGAAGTCCTTCTTTCTCCTGTCAGAGTAAGTGGACTACCAATGATCTACTAGGAACTGGTGAAAGCATAGTAAGTTGAGGGCTGTGTTGGCACTGGGGTCTAAGAATTAGAAGCATCAGATGCCCCAGAAGAGGTGCTTTCTTTCCAACGGGAGCCTTTGACCTCCAGTGCGATGCCAGACTCCTCAGCATGCGAGGACTCCAGTGGCCCTGAGGGCACGTGGCATTCCCCTGAAGCAGAAGGGGAACGGATGGGACTGGCGGAAATGGGGCTGGGGAGGGAGGGAAAACTTGCAGCTGTAGTTCTTGCCCCCCGCCCTGATCCCTTCCTGCCCTCATCTCTGGGACTCCTACCCCGAGGAAGCTATGGCTGATACCTCGACGAGTAGAAAAAAATTTCTGTTGTATTTCTTCTTATCCTGAAGAATCAGGTTTTCAAACAAAAGCAAAGGATAAAGTCCCAGTTGGTCCTTGGTTTCCCTGATAAACCTATAATGACGGTATTTAGCGAAGACCATTTTCAGGGTCTGAGCTTCAGGGTGCGGGATGCTATAGTCAGCTAAACGCGCAGCTCCCGAGAAGCTCAAGTATGACTTTTTTCCTAAGATGGATTTACAAAAAATGGAAACCATTTACGAAGAAATCCTGACTTCCTAGGCACGATGAAGCGGTAAACTCAGGCAGGGAAATGAAAGATAACTGTCACTTTTTTCAGTAACAAGTATTAGCTAAAAAGAAAAGGAAATCTGCACCCTCCATATGCTATTGAAAGCGCTAACTTCCTTTCCTGTGTGTGTGTGTCGGCACGTGTGTGCATGTATAAAGGAACCTGGATGTTGGCAACCTTCTGCAAGCCGAAGTAGCTCTGTGGTTTTCACAGTTGGGCCTTGTTTGCTTTAATGGCAAAATGGGAATAGCTACAAAGATCTAGCTTTCCTCTCAGTGAGTTTTCCCGCTCTTCCAGTGAAAATTTTTATTCCTAGGATCCCCATTTTAAGATCGCTAAACAGCTTTGTCAACATTTTAAACAAACTTAATTATCTTGAAATCACTGAACTTTTTCATCAATGTTTGATGAATTTCCTGGTGGGCTTTTCCTAAGTATTCATGGGCAGTTAAGTATCTCGCCAGTTTTTTCAATCCACAAGAATGCCAACTGCTTAGATAAACCTACCATGTTCACAGTATTCTGCTAAATGCTTTAGGGGAACTAAAAAAAAAAAAAAAAAAGAAAAGAAAAGATAAGGTGTTTGCCCCCTAAAGAAAAAGTATGTTTTCCTTTAGGAAAACCAATGAATGAATGAGGGGAAATACTTCATCTGCCACGTGCTGCACAGGTGGGGTTGCTGCCGTCAATAACAGTAGCAGAACTGAAAGTGGATTCATACCAGTGACCACTGCCAGCTCCCCTTCCGTGGTATAAATGAGAAGCGGTTAATATTAAATACAAGTGGGGACTTTTTTAGGTTCAGGGACTAGAAACTTCATTTTTTAAAACCCCCCCAATTGTAAGTCTGTGCTAACACACCGGTGTACAATCTGTCAAAGTCACACCTGGAGTCGGGGCGGCCTGAATTAATTAACAACTTTTCAATGTGTTAGTGCTAACATATGGCATTTAATTAGGGCCTCCGAATCCATGGGTCTCTCTACTTTGAATTTCAAAATGGTTTCTTCATCTTCTAGTACATCAGCAAGTGACTGCACAGGAACACCCTGGATTCCTATCTCCACAGGCCTCGCCCTCCCCAGGGTGACAACATCGGGTCATCCTGACTCTTGTGAGCTCGGAACTTGAAGCACAGCCACGGGGGGTTTCAGAGGCCTCGAGGAAAGAGATTGGCGGTGTGTGTGGGGGCGTTTAAATGGCATTTCTGGATTCGAGGCTCTAAGGACCCTGACAAGCTGTGAGGTTGGAGGTTAAAGCTCTGATACTCTGCTTACAGAGTCAAAAATAATCCTTCATGTCAGAAGTGCGACCTCACAGTGAACACTGGCTCCAGCTCCCGAGACTCCAAAAACAGAACCAAAGGCAACCGCCACGACTTCCTTGTCACCCACTGCTGGACCGACTTCAGATCCAGCAACTGCGTTTCACTTTCGATCTCGCACGGCTGGTTGCCTTTTCTGCATAGTGATGGAAGGTTAAAAGCAGGAAAACAGGCCCTCCAATGGGAGAGAGAATGATAAAGAGTGACTACGTGTGTGTGAGTGTGGCTGGTCCCTGAAGTAATCCAGGCCTCCTCCAATGCCCTTCCTGTACCATCCACTCAACTAGGTGTAAGGGAAAAATCACCAAAAAAGGTGGGTGCTGTTGAAATCTGGGTATATACTCAGTGTGTTCTTCTCAAAGTCCCTGACGTCGTATTGCCAATCCAGAGGAGGATCCGTTGTTTGGATACCTGGCGCAGTAGAAGCATAAGAAATGGAAGATGCTAGGAGTTTACATAAATGTGCTGGAGACTGCAGCTGAAATCAGAGCCATTGGAAGGGCAGGTTCTAGGAAGCTGTGGAGATTCCAGAAGCCCGTTCGGTTAAGAGAGTAAAGTGCAGGGCAGATACAGCAGACTAACATTTCTGGGCTTTGTCAGAATCCCTGCATGGACAAAAGCTTAAAAGAGTGATTGCTTTTCCGGAATTCGTTTGTCCATCACTAATGAATCTGTGATGAGCCTTGCTCAGCAAATACGAAGTTCGGGAAATCTGAACACAATGATAATGAAGAGAGTAACTGTTTCACTGTGATGAGCCCTTTGTGTCATCCATAAATGTCAGCAAACTCAAAAAAAAGTGCAATTAGAGCTCGTTATACTTCTTTCACAACCACAGGAGCTATTTCGAGCATCTGAGCCAAAGAAATCTTGGTGCTCTCTGAGCTGCAGAAACTATGCTTACCTGTTAAAAATGTCATGTGAAATCAGAAAAGGCTTGCAGCTTTTATCCCTGGCTTTGGGAAATGATACCTTTCTCCTGATTCTTCCAAGGACAACCCTGAAGTCTGCTCATGGCTATGCAAGGTGGGGGTCCCTCTGAGCCTCTGTGAAGAAGAGCTCTTTCAAAGCAGCTTTTGGTCCATTTACACTATTTGACTTTTTCTTTTTACTGGAAATTCAGAAAATGAAGGTAGATCTGCAAGCAAAGGGACAACTGGCCCAGCAAGAAGGTTTGGGGGTTTTCCTTCAGGTGCACAGATCTAAGCTTTGGCAGGAAGAGCCCAAGGCTGGAAGGGCTGGCCTCTGCTCTCAGGATACACCAAAACAACTACCTCAACTGGCTGGAGCTAGGCCACCGATGTAGCAGACTGCACGCACGCTACCTGCCGGGTGTTACGCCAAGCTCTGTGGGTGTTAACTGCATGATGACTCTGTAAGGCGGGCCTTACAGGAAGAGCACAGACTAGGCTTCCGGAGCCCCTCTTACAGCGGGAGAGATGGAGGCTGGGTGAGGTTAGTAGAGAACTTGCTCAAGGTCACAGCCAATAAGTGCAGGGTCCGGGTCAAGTCCGGGCTCCTCAAAATAGATTTCACCTGCTACCCTGGGGCGCTTCCTGAAAAATGGCATTTTTAGGATTTGCTCATCTTAGTAAAACAGAGCCCAATCCTGCTTGGCTTTTGAGATCGTGCAACATGGGGTGTGCCCACGGCAGTTTGATTCTGTTGCTGTGGTTTTAGATCCAAAGCAAACACTACCCTCAGTGCCCACAGGAGACAGAGGACAGCAAGGGCAGCCGACCATTCTGAGCCCTCCCGGCAGCCACCCTGTGGACAGTCAGGGTTCGCACCTGCACAGGAGAAAATGCAGAAGAAGCAGCCCTTTCTCGGTTCAACTCTTTGGGTATTTTAAGTCAGACATTTCCAACTCGGTTCTCTCTTCTGTCACGTTTTTATCACTATGGCCTAAGGTTGAGACGAACCCCCTCCAGCAGACTTTGATCCCATGGCCCGTGTCCTGACACGGTTTGGAGAATTATGGGGCCAAAGGACAGAGAGCATCTCCTGGTGGCTGGATGTGCCAGGATGACCTTCACTGATGGAATTCATCCCACAAATACTAGATCCATCCCGCCTCTCTCCCAGGAGGAAGAGAACAGATCGTAACACACACTCCTGGAACAAATCGGCACGAGGAGATGGCCTTCCGCCTGGGCAGACACACTCGGCGAAGGCCCCTAAAGGCCAGGGAACACTGACCAACATCTTACAGATGTCACAAACATCTTCTATGAGTCTTAAAAAAAAGCTCATCTATGAGAGGCAATTAGCATTAATCCCATTTTATGAATGAGGAGATTAAAGTCTGGTCTTCAAGTGATTATTAGATACTGAAACCAGTGACAACGAATGTGAGTTCCAGCAGGTAAGGGACAGTGTCTTTTGTGTCCTTTTCTTCTTTTAAAAATTCACCGCTGCAGTCCCAGCCTCTGGCAACATGCCTGGTACATAGTAAGTAATCGATGAATAACTGTCAAGTCAAGGAGTGAGGTGACTGGACCAAGATCCCACAACAAAGCAGGGGTGGATTTTAGACCCTCTGACATTCAACGCCACGCCTGCGATAAAGTACTGGAGGAAAAAGGGAGTTAGACTTGCAGAGAAGTGTGTGGCTGGTGAGGAGACGGTGGGGAAAGCACCAACATCTATTCTCCGACAGACACCACCGTACGATGTGGAATTTCTTTCGAAACTGTCTAGTGTATGGGGCCGGAAAATGGGATGCACTACAATTAGCAAAAGAAAATACCTCGTGGAGAGATGCAGAGCCCCGTCATAATTTACATTGGCAGACAATGCAGATCTCTAAGTGTACGGCTTCTGCTCCATGACTAATTAATGAGGTGCAGAGCTGCCCGGAGGAAGGCGGCCATGCTGACCATGTCAGTCTTGTGGGGCAGGAGAGGGCTGAGGTCTAGGAAGGTAGACGATTCCTTTAACATACAATGCAGCCAGTCCAAAGAACAAAACAGGGACAGAAGGTTTGCAGAGGTGGGAGCAAAAACTTCAGAGAGAAATGGGGTTAGCAACCCTTTGGTGTCTTGGAGAGGCAAGTCCCAATTATTTCACCGACCTCATCAAATGCATATTTTTGTTTTGTTTTGTTTTTGCACTGACTGTATGTTTATTTAATCAGCTGACGGAATTCTCAATGAATGTGGATGCAAATGCATGGATACAACCTAGAGAAAAGTGCAGTGAGACAGTCGCAAAGCCAGAGGACCAAAGGGAGGGGGGAAAAAAGACAGCCTCATTCTTGGTGGGCGATGCCCTTCTCACTCACCTTCTCTGCATAGTATAAGGTCACCCCTCCCCATCGGGTGCCCAAGCTGCTGTCAGAGGAGGTAAACAACAGCCACAGGGTGGCCACACAGAGCAAGCCCCAAACAGGGACACAGAAAGTCGTTCCTTGTAGCATCTTCACAGGTCTTTACCCCAGAGACACAGGAGGCAGGAGGGCGAGGTACCCACCGTGATGGAGGTTTCCGGGAGCACATCTCTCTGCCTTCCCCAGAGAAACAGCAACGGGGCCAGCTCTTCCCGCCCCCCACCTCACGTCTTCACTTAAAGGAACAGACATTAAAGGAAGACAGTCAGTCACCACCTACCGTTTGATTTTTCACTATCTGCAGGTTTCATCTGAATGGGATGATGCATCTAAAAATAGAAAAGTGAGAAAGTAAGGCAGATTGAACAAACAGTCTCAGAAATCCCACGCTATTCAACACGACTACTGACATTGTTATAAGGGCACGTAAATAATAACGAGACCTCTCACAGTTAAAACGAGCTACCTTAAAATGCAAGCATGTGTTTGATGTTCAGCAACAGGGTACTTTTAAGTCCCGGGGCGCTGTGACATGGTATCTTAACACGTGGGCTTTGCAGTCAGACTCAAGTTCAAAACCTGGTCCTGCCAGTCAATATGGTTTCTGCCTGGATCTTACAGGTAATTCTGGTTCTGCCATTCATTACAACTACGTGACCTCCGGCAAGCGTCTTAACTCCTCTGAGTTTCAGTCTCCTCATCTGCGAGCTGGAGGTGACCCCTGCATAGCAGGGCCGTGAGAATTACCTGAGAAAATGCATGTGACGTGCTTAATGAATGGGGCATAGAAAAAAAAAGTTACTGTTATCTTGTATTATTACAAATTTAAACACAGATGATCTGTTTTTCTTCTGGCCGTTCTATGTCTGCTGCATGGCTGTTTTTTGAGTTCTGAGTAATCTGAAGGTCGACCAGTTGATTGATTTGAGGTGCCATTATCCCATTTTTATTAAACACGAAGTGTGAAACAGGAAATGCAGAGGCACCGAAAGAATGGAAGGAAGGAGAAAGGGGGGGGAGGAGGAAAAGCGGGAGTGAGGGGCTTATGATCACATTCAGTACATACGTAGGAGGAGGAAGCGCCTGAGACAAAGGGGAACCAAGATCCTGCATCGTGGCAGAACAAGATGCTCTACGGTTCTTTAAACGATGCCAATCACATCATTGTGCGTGATCTGAAGATCTGCAGAGCACAGAAAGCTGCCACCATTTCCAATTAAAATAAATTCCTCAAATGACTTTCATGGGTTCTCTTGCTTCATATTTCATCCTACCCCAAGGAACGTCGCAGCCACAGGGTAGATGGAATCAGTGGCTGTGCAAATGCTTTTATTATAATGGGCCCTATTCTCTCTGAACCTTTAATTTCCCCAGTGGACTTCCCTTACTTGCCAGCCACAGCTCTGGGCTTTATCTAATTGAAATGAAAGGGGATTGGTACTGGGCTCTGGCACTGAAATGATGGGAAATGATTATCAGGCGGTCGAGACCACGTGCACCTAATGGCTGCCAGGGTCTTCAAAGCACAAGAGGAAGAGGTAAGAGGGAGCGGTATCAGGGGACAAGAGGCTAAATAATTCAGAGCTGCTTCGTTTATTCTCAACGGCAAGATGCTCTTATGCACAGAACACAGGCCTGGAGTTGTGGGGTCTACTTGTATTCTCACTCCACTCATTAACATGCTCAATTTGTAGAGAAGAGACTAGCATGAGAATGGAATGCTTAGGAGTCAGTAAGTCGACCTGCCTTTTAAGAAAAGGTGCTGTGGGAGCCCAGGGGAGCAGATACCTCATTCTGCCTGGTGAGGGAGGTGGGGGGATTTTGGCAAAGGGCCTATCTGCTTCGAGTCCTAAAGGCTGGTTGGACTTGCCAGCAGAGGAAGGGGGTGGCCCTTGAAACGAATGGACAACCCCACACAAGGACACCGTGGTGAGAAAGCCCTCAGTCCTCCTGGAGGGAGTCCACAGTGTGAGGGCGGAAGGCACGAGAAGGGGCTGCCAGGGCGGCCAGCATCCAGGCCTTAGAGGATCCCACGTGCTAAGGAGCTGAAATTTCCTCTAAAAGTCAACGATCAGGCATAGAATATTTAAGGAGCAAGGCAACGAGATCCCATCTGCGTCCTTGAAGAGTTATTTTTGGCTGCAGTGTGGAGGATGGATGGTAGAAGAGAGACACAGGAGGCAGGGAGAACAGTTAAGAGGCTACTGCAACAGCCCACGTACAGCAGGGAAGGTCTAAACCTCAGAGGTTACTGGCTGGTTGTAGGGATGAGGGGGCAGCGGGACCCCAGGCCTGGACAACTGAATGTGTAGTGGGATCACTGCCTATTCATTTCACTTTTGTGTCCTATATATAACGTTGTGTCCTGTATATAACTGCCTAAATCGGGAAAACACGAGAGAGCAGTTCGGGGAGGGGGTGTAGAGACTGATGGGCACAGGTCAGGACACGCTGCATTTGGGGTGAAGTTGGAAATGTGGGTTTTGAGCTGTTGCGACAGCTCTGGGAGGTGGCGGAAGCCCCAGGCGTGGCTGAAACTGTCCAGAGAGGGAAATGCAGAGTGAAGAGAGACAAGAGCCAGGGGCAGAACCGTGGAGAACAGCCAGGAAGGGGAGTCTAAGGGGGACAGAGCAAAGGGCCATCCAGAGAGGCAGGAGCAGAAGAGCTGGCCCCACTGGAGCCATGCAGGGAGTTCCAAGAACAAGGCGATGGTCAGAGCAAGTGCTCTTAGACGCTACGATGAAAACGCCCCAGTATCCTTCCGGGTTTGGCAATACAAATTTTTTTTTTTTTTTTAAGGGAATTTATCAACACAGTTTCTGTTGGGTGGTAGGGGCCAAAATGCCAGCTTGTAGGCAGCGGGAGAGTAACAGGAAAGGGAACAGCTGATATGAGAAATGCAGACAACTATTTCAAGAAGATTAGCTCTAAGTAGGGAAGACAGGAGGCTCGGTGGAGGATGGGGGAGGAGGATGGGGCCGGGGTCTCTCCTTTCCAGATAGGAAAGACCTGTAACAGGTCAATGAGCTGAAAAGACTCCAATGAGATTCACAGGTTCAAGGGATAGGAGACAAGAGATAAGTGTACCAACGTTATGTATAGGACACAAAAATGAAGTGAAGGACTCTTGCCCTTGGGAAGATGCCGACCCAACATGGTCGTTGATAGGCACGTATGTAAAGGGGAAAAGATGGTGACCAGCATCAGAAAAGCAGCACAGAGAGAGTGCCGTGAGCATTCAGATCCATCTGTGACGCGCACGGAGGACTGGAGGAGGAAATCTGGGAGCAGTAAGGACAGAATCATTCGACTCTAAAGCTGCAAAGGGCCCTGGGAATCATTCCATCCAATGCTCTCAATGTACAGGTCTGAAGGGAATAAGTGACTTCACTAAGGACACACAGATGGTTAATGACAGAGTTGGGATCAGAAATCTAAGCTCCCTACTCTTAATCCAGTGCCGATTCCCCCAAACCACACTGCTTCCCCCCAAAATGCCCAACACGGGATTTGGACTTATGAGCCTATGATGAAGAACTGCAGGCTTCACTCACTGCAGGCACCAGACAGACACTCAGTTGAAGGCGCCAGCAGTATCCCCTTGGGTGAAAGTAATCTTCCTCTGCCCTCGCATCACGCTTTATCTCTGGAGCTTTAAGACGGGTATTAAACGGAGGCTTGACTCTGGGTTTTCCTGCTGCTGCTGAGAGAAATAGCTTTGATTCTGACCTAAGACTATCCAGGCTCAGGAATGTAGCAGTGGTAGCTACAGCCACTGCAGACTTGAACTTGGTTTCGGTCTTTCTGGGGCTCTGAAGGGAAAAAAAGTCAACCTCACAGAGATCTGGATTGTCAGACCAAGGTGAATTCTGAATGGTGGTCACCCTACTCCAGCGATGTTCTGAAGACAATTTAGATAACATATGTAAAGCGCCGTGACCTTCTTGGAGAGAGGTATTCAATCAGGACTGTATTAAGAATGGCTCATTACCACGAACAGTTCATCTGAGTTACAAATTCCTGATCAGACACAGGACGTAAATGTCAAGGAAGACAAAAAAAAACCACATGGTTTGGAGGAGTCGTTCTCATAACGTGTGTCACTTCTTCAAAGTCTCATGATTCCAAGAACTTTGGGAGATTTGTTGAGCGGAGTAGGGAAGTTATTGTAAAGGAAGGGGTATTCTAGTTTAAATGTTCAAATTATAATACAGGGATTCTTTCCCTGTAACAGGAAATGATGTCAAAGATTTGACCCAGTAGGATGCTAAGACCACTCCCACATTCGCTTATTTCTGCTTTGACCAGATGATCTGTTACATGGTGGGAATGATGGGCGAAAAAGAGTTCTGGTCATGGTGGAGTATGTAACGCAAGGATGAGACAGACAGACCAGCCGTTTCTCACATGCAGTGTGGGAACTCAGAAGAGACACACCCCACACAGTCAAAGGAACGGCAAGAAGGCATCTCAGCTGAAACCATGGTCAAGTTAGATCTTGAAGGGCGCTAACCAGGACTTGAGTGAAGGGCACTTCAGGGAAGGAACAACAAATTTGAAGGAACAGAGTAAGAGAAACTAAGTCATGTTGTTCCTGAAGAATGATGATGGGACATTCTAACCAACAGAGGAAGCGATCGATGTCGCCAGAGATCACTCACCAAACACAACGTAAATGAAGCGTGACAAGACCAACAGTGAGGGATACATTCCTGGATCGGAGAAGTTCAAGTACAGGAAAATCAATGCACATCTCAGCCCTGAATCAGAACTGCCCTGGATTGGCAGCCAGAGGCTCATGGCCTTCCTCAAGGACTGAAGGTGACCCCCATGGTGTCAAGCATTGAAGCCTGACAACAGTGCTTCTGTCATGACAGGGAACTGGCGCCTCCAATCCCAGAGCTGGAGGGGCCGGAGGTCAGAGGTCTGCACCGTGCTCTGCACTGGAATGGGGGGGGGGCGATGGCAGCAACAGGAGGAAGGGCCCGAGAACTTGGCCATCACCCTTCCAATCTCCTAACGTCCCACCAGATGCAAGGGACCCTCAGAGTTGAGGGTTGGGGCTGGATCCCTCCTCCTTCTGTCTATGGCGAGTGAGCACATCCTCTTCAAGAATTCTCCCGAGGAGTCTCCTAAGAGGCATGTTGTTTTTTAAATTAATTTTTATTGGAGTATAGCTGATTTACAATGTTGTGTTAGTTTCAGGTGTACAGCAAAGTGAATCAGTTATACATATATGTATAGCCACTCTTTTTCAGATTATTTTCCCATATAGGTCATTACAGAGTACTGAGTAGAGTTCCCTATACAGTAGGTCCTTATTAGTGATCTATTTTATATATAGTAAGTGTATATATGTCAATCCCAATCTCCCAATTTATCCCTCCCCCCGCTTTCCCCCTTGGTAACCATAAGTTTGTTTTCTACATCTATAACTGTTTTGTAGGTAAGTTAATTTGTACTTTTTTTTTTTAGATTCCACATATAAGTGATATCACATGATATTTGTCTTTCTCTGACTTACTTCACTCAGTATGACAATCTCTAGGCCCATCCATGTCACTGCAAATGGCAGTATTTCATTCTTTTTTATGGTTTGAGTAATATTCCGTTGTTTATATGTTAAGAGGCATGTTAATTATACTGAGGCTGCACTATTAATGCAGTTAATTATACTGATGCTGTTTAACTCCAGCCATCACCAATGGATGAGTTAACCATCTTTCACGTGAGACTCCATCATCACACTGGATCAGCTGCGTCTGAAAAAACCTTCACTGGTCTGTATTGTCATGATTTGTCTGCTTGGTCAGAGGAGTCTAGGCATTTTATTACCTCTGGCCTGTGACACTGACAGGGTAGCTTCCCTGAGGGCTGGAGAAACAACAGCAGTGAGTCTAAGACTTGAGTTCAACTCAGCTGCCCTTGGAGCGAACTTTGACCACAACAGGGCTCTGGTTGTCTCACACCAGGCTCCCCTGTGGCAGGGCCTGTCCCAGGGAGGCAAAATCCAGTGTTTTGGAAACAGATCCTGGTTCCTGGCAGTACCTTTGACTTAACAGAGTTCATCAAGTTTACCTTGCAATGAAGAAAGCCTTCCAAACCCACTTCCTTGAAGATTTCTTTGTACGTGAATTTCTTTTGCATTTTATTACAGAACAATGACATCTTGCCTCATGTTCAACAGTAGGGTACTGGGTAACTTGTTGGTTTCTATTTAGCCCTACTTATTTAAAGGCAAGTGAAATCTATAAAATAGATAAACAACAAGGATTTACTGTATAGCACAGGGAACTATATTCAATATTTTGCAATAAATTATAATGGAAAAGAAAAAAGGAATATAAATACATACATATATATATGTATAACCAAATCACTTTGCTATACACCTGAAACTAACGTAATATTGTAAATCAACTACACTTCAGTTAAACAAACAAAAAGCAAAGGAAATCTAATGAAAGGGGGGATTGCAAGAGCTCCCTCCCTCCCTCTGGGGCGGGTACTGGAGTCAAGTAGCTTCCGCAGAAATCGCTGGTTTACTTCCCCTTACATCTGTATTCAGTTTCGATCACATGCTTAGGGCACTGTGACTACAGTCCCCTGAGCTGCTGTTTCTCGGGGGTCTGATTAGGGTCTCACCACATGCAGGCCACTCCTCTCTGGCTTGGGCTGGTTTTCATCCCACACCTCCTCTCTCGTGGGAAGCTGTGAGTGTCGGAGGGCGCCAGCCTCCAGCACCAAGCCTCACCCTTTATCCTGCCTCCTAATGATGAGTGAGTGGCCTCTGGTCCTCTTTCTGCTTCTCCGCCACATACACATGGGGTCCCAGAATTGAGTTCCCTTACTGTTGATAGGACCTGCTGCTTCTCACTCCTGAACGCGTTTACCTCGGATGCGTGACCCGGGGGCCCAGCTGTGGCTCAAGGAAATGAAGGTGAGGACACGGCTGTGGGGCAAAGGCATCCCCCAAAGCCTGTGGCGGTGACAGCACGTGGAGGGAGCTGCAGAGGCCCCGTTACGGGTCCCATCACATCCCAGAGACAGAGACGCTGCTGGGCCACAAGCACCAGCATTCACGAATCAAGTTCTCTGGAGTCGCACCGTCTACCAAGTCAGCGAGATTTCTCCAGATCTCTCTGCCTTAATCCTGTGATGGCTACGGGGGCAATTCTGAGTTGAAATAGCCAGTGTTAAGTTAAGCCAGGTGGAGGCCGGAAGATAGAAGACCCGGGTGAAGGTGAGTTGGCCGGTTCCTCACACACAGGAGAACGCATGTTGAAACTTGTTTAACTCCAGCAATCACTGATGGATGAGTTAACCACCTTTAACATGAGACTCAATAAAACAAGCCATGTTTAACCTGAAATGGGTTTTACAGCGTCACTGTTACGCACATCATTACTAAACCCATCCTGACACCTAGAACGAGCAGCCGTGACAGCACATGCTCTAGGCTTACTGCCCATAAAATATTTCAAGGGAGAAACAGAGGGGGAGGGAAGAAGTGGATGCACGGAAGAGCCACCCGCCAACCAAATGAGAAAATGAACGGACTCAGCCAGGAGAGACGAACTGGGATTTTCCTTTTGCTCCCTGACAATGCAGATGTGACCCATGCAGAAGATACTTGGTATCTTGTTGGAGAGTGGACTGTGAGATACCAAAGGCACCCATGCTTCCTGAATTTTTCTCAAAAAAGTTTTGTAAATGGGCAAAAATAAGTTTCAGAAGAACTGTCACCAACTGGATGCATGCCATCCCCCCAAAGGAAAGTGTGTGTCTTGTCAAGAGGTCTTCTATGACCATAAGGTACTCCCAGAGCTACAGAGGCTCCCCTACCTCTCTAGGTAGGAAATTCTGCCGTTTCCGTCACTGTCTCTTATGCTCTGCGTGAAGGAGACTGGGAAGAAACAAAGGGAGTTTTAGGAATGTTGACTTATCATATTGAATAAGGACTTTTGAATTTCTCTGATTGTTGAAAATGGTGACATCGCTAAACTTGCAAAAGCATCTTTAACAGAGTGACGCCTCTGAACGAATAGAGATGACAAAAGTCATGTGTTGGATGGGTCTAAACCAGCTTTTATCATCAGGACGAAGCTGGTTTTGGAGCTCACTGCCACACTTGTTAAGTGAAGTGGACAATTTAGGCAATTTTGGTGAAAACTGAGGAAATCTTCCCTGTGCTCTCAATTTTTCTGTGCTAATAACTAAGCACTGCTGTAGGCTCTTTATGTATGCTAACTCATTTAATTCTCACAACAGCCCTGACATAGATGTGAATGAGGAACTTAAGTGGTGGGGGAAGGTGGGGGGAGAGGGAAAGAAGGAGGGACACAGAGAGAGATTAAAGAACCTGGCTAAGGCATACAGGAAGTCAGCAGTGGAGCTGGGATTCGTGGGACTGTCTCGGGCTGGAGCATAAACCCCCAGCCACTCCTCCACACCGACCCTATCCCGAGCACATCCTAGCTGTGCTGTGAAATGGTGGTTTCTAAGAACCGAGAGCATTACCAAAATTCCTTTTCCATACTAGGCCATCTCAATCTCTAGGGTACTTTCCAATTAGAAACTTATATATGAATGTGTGTAGCATACATGTGTATGCTGTATATATATATATATATATATATATATATATGTTTTTATGTATTTCACTTGCACATATGAAATACATATTTTAAAAGCTTATTTAAATGAAAAAAACAATAAAAAAAACCCAGTTCACCTATTTTTCCCGCCCCTCACCCCCTGCCTCTGGAAACCACCTATCTATTCTCTGTATCTATGACTTTTTTTTTTTTAATCTTTAGATTTCACATATAAGGGAGATCATACAGTATTTGTCTGATTTATTTCACTTAGCATAATATCTTCAGGGTCCATCATGTTGCCCAAAGGCAAGATTTCATTTTTTTAATGGCTGAATAATATTTCATTATATGGTATATATGTGTGTGTGTGTATATATATATGTGTGTGTGTGTATATATATATACACACACACATATATATATACACATATATATACATACATATTTATATATGAAACAACTTCTTTACCCATTCATTCACCCAACCCTCAGGTTGCTTCCATATCTTGGCTACTGTAACTAATGCTGCAGTGAACATGGGGGTGCAGGTATCTTTTTCGAGTTAATGTTTTTGTTTCTTTCAGATAAATACCTAGAAGTAGAATTGATGTATCATATGGTAGTTCTATTTTTAATTTTTTGAGGAACCTCCACATTATTTTTCACAGTGGCTGCACACAGTGGCTGCATCAATTCACATTCCCACCAGCAGTGGACAAAGGTTCCCTTTTTTCCACATCCTCACCAACACTTGTTATTTCTTGTTTTTTTGGTAAGAGCCATTCTAACAGGTGAGGTGATAGCTCACTGTGGTTTTGATTTGCAGTTCCCTGAAGAATAGTGATCCTGGGTATCTTTTCATGTGCCTGTTGGCCATCTGTATGTCTTCTTAGGAAAAATATCTATTCAGATCTTCTGCCCATTTTTTAATCAGACTTTTTTTTTTTGCTACTGAGTTTATGAGTTCTCTGTATATTCTGGATATTAATCCCTGGGATATATGATTTGCAACTATTTTCTCCCATTCAGCAGGTTGCCTTTTTGTTTTGTTGACAGTTTCTTTTGCTGTGCAGGAGCTGATATTCAGCGTGACGTAGGCTCACTCATTTATTTCTGCTTTTCTTGCCTTTGCTTTTGGTGTCAGTATCCAAAAAATCATCATCAAGAGCTATGTCAAGGAGCTTGCTACCTATGTTTTCTTCTAGGAGTTTTATAGTTTCAGGCCTTATGTTAAAATCTTTCATCCATTTTGTTAATCTCTGTGTATGGTGTAAGACGGTGGTCTAGTTTCAGTTTTGGCATGTGGCTGTCCAGTTTTCCCAATACCATTTATTGAAGAGATAGTCCTTTCCCCATTGTACATTCTTGGCTCCTCTGCTGTAAATTAACTGACCATATATGTGTGGGTTTATTTCTGGAGTCTCTATTCTGTTCCACTGATCTATGTGTCTGTCTTTATGCCAATCCCATACTCTTTTGATTACCTTAGCTTTGTTATAGACTTTGAAATATGGGGCATGTTGCCTCCAGCTTTGTTCTTTCTCAAGATTGCTTTGCCTGTTTGGGGTCTTTTGTGGTTCCATACAGATTTTAAGACTGTTTGTTCTGTTTCTGTGAAAATTATCATTGGAATTTTGATAGGGATTGTACTGAATCTGTACATTGCCTTGGGTAGTATGGACATTTTAACAATATTAATTCTTCCAATCCATGAGCACAGAGTACCTTTCCAATTATTTGTGTCTTCTTCCATTTCTTTAATTGATGTCCTGTAGTTTTCTATATACAGGTCTTTCACCTCCTTGGTTAAATTTATTACTAGGTATTTTATTATTTTTGATGGGACTGTTTTCTTAATTTCTCTTTCTGATATTTCATTACTAGTGAAGAGAAACACCACAGATTATTGTGTATTCATTTTAAATCTTGCAACTTTACTGATTTTGCTCATTAGACCTAACAGTTTTTTGATGGAATCCAGGGTTTTCTCTATATAATATCATATCATCTGCAAATAGTAAGAGTTTTTATGAAAAAAATGAAGATAACTTAAGGGACTTACAGGATAACAAAAGGACTAACATTCACATTCTAGGTGATCCCAGAAGGAGAACAGAGAGACAAAGGGGCAGAATTATTATTTAAAGAAATAATGGCTAAAAGCTTCCCTAACCTGGGGATGGAAATAGACATCCAGATCCAGGAAGCCTGGAGAGTTGCAAATGAGCTTAACTCAAAGAGAGCCACACAAAGGCACACTGTAATTAAAATGTCAAAAGTTAAAGACAAGGAGAGGCTATTAAAAGCAGCAAGAGAAGAACAACTTGCTATGTACAAGGGAGCCCCCGTAAGACTATCAGCAGATTGTTCAGCAGAAACATTGCAGGCCATAAGTGAGTGGCACAATATATTCAAAGTGATGACAGGAAAAACAAAAACAAAAAAACTTCCAACCAAGACTAGTCAACCCAGCAAAGTTATCATTCAGAATTGAAACAGAGATAAAGAATATTCCAGACAAGCAGAAACCAACTGAATTCAACAATACATTAAAAAGGTCATACACCATGATCAAATGGGATTTATTCCAGGGATGCAAGGATGGTTCGACATCTGCAAATCAGTCAATGTGATACACCGTATTAACAAAATGAAGGGTAGAAATCGTATGATCACCTCAGTAGATGCAGAAAAAGTATCTGACAAAATTCAACATCCATTTATGATTAAAAAACTCTCAATAAAGTGGGTACAGAGGGAAAGCACCTCAATATAATAAAGGACATACATGACAAGCCCACAGGTAACATCATACTGAACAGCGAAAAACAGAAAGCCTTTCCTCTAAGGTCAGGAACAAGACAAGGATGCTCACTCCTGCCACTTCCATTCAACACAGTACTGGAAGTCCTGGCAAGAAAAATGAGGCAGGAAAAAGAAATAAATGACATCCAGATTGGAAAAGAGGAAGTAAAATATTTTAAATTAGCCTCAGAACAAAAAAGATTGTCTAGATTTTCTCTATGAAAAAGGAAGGAAAGAAAACTTACAAGCCTGCCATGATTCAAAGAAAAAAACAGCCGTATAGCTGTATTAGGAAAGTATAGCTCCAATCTATGTGCCATTTGACCACAAGGGAACTATATGAGCTAATCCAGAGAGATTAAATGCTAGTTTTTCTACAATCCCTTTAGGCCACTTAAAATAGATGTGCAAAATGGAATTAGACTCTGAGGTTCGTTTCATGGGCCAAGTTATCCAAAATGTTCTATACCTATGTTGATGAGAAACAAATTGATAACAAGCAAAATTAGCTGTCAGTTATTCTACGAGAGGAGAATAAGAGTTTTGAATCACTGACATTAACTGATCCTACATTTTGTGGTTTCTTCACAAAAAAAGTGTTAGTGCAAAAAAGTACACTGGAATCTATAAAATCAATCAAAGTGTAGACCACTTATTGGATAAGTCAGCATTTACAACAATAGGCATCGGTATTTGGCTTTATGCTAACTGGATTGTACAATGCCTGTTTATCTGAATACTGCTTTGGAAATTCTGGATGACGCTGAGTACAGTCGCCTTCTGAAGATGCAGATTCCTTGGTGGAAGCAGTGTATGGGATTCCTCTATGCCTTGAGTCACGGTACTATTCCAAATTGCTCCTCTGTGCATCTCTATTAATTAAGTTAACAGAGTACATGCACAGAAAACTTTCAACCAATATTTGCTGACGTATATTTTTATAAAAGTGACCAAAGCAAAGAATAAAAGGGGATTTGAATGTGACAATAACAAAGAAACGTAAGTGATCCTTTATCTTCCCATGGCAAATCACAACCAGGGGGAAAAAGCCTAGAGTGGAAATAAATGACTATTTCTTCCTAATAGCCATTGATACATGTGACGTGCTCAAAGCACTGCCTGCATAGTATGTGCCCAGTGAAGTTATCATTATCATTGTCATTATTATTTTACAAAGCAAAAGGATTTCCCCGAGGGAAAAAGGAAAAGGTCCCATTCAAAAGCTGAGAGAACATACTAGAAGGAACAGCCTTTCTTGGTCACATGGGAAGTATACAGATAATACTGCTGCCGGCTTTCTCCATATATACTAACAACCCAGCGAGGGAAAACAACCTACAGAACCCAGAATTATATGTCTGCTTTGGCTTCTCAGGCTCGAAGGCAGCCTTTTTTTTTTTTTTTTTTTTGCTGTAATGACACTAGCTATTTACATTTCTGTTACAATCGGGTGGTACACTAGAGGGGAGAAGTCAAGCAGTGAAACCATTTAGTCCTGGCAAAAAAAAAAAAATAAAATAAATAAAATAAAATACTGCAGGAAAATTAGATTACTCTGGGTGGAATTCTATGATGGGAGTTGGAGTCTGTTATGGTGATTAAGTCATCATTTCTGACAGATTACTCTAATCGGCTGTCAAATAGCATTCCCCAACCCCATCTGTAACTTGGCGTCCTCGCTACTCAGCCTATGTTACCTTCTGTATATAGAACACATACAAACAAGAGGAGGTAGGGCCCGGCATTTACCACGCTCATTAGCTATAATTCGGTTCTGTGTTTTCATACTAAATAATAACACGAGCTTCCATTTTGCTTTATTTATTCTTAAAATGAGAAGAAAAATGAATAGGCTCAAAATAGGAGGCATGGAACGTGCATGAAAAATCGCTGTCATAACAAAAAGCAAGTGGAAGGCTTTTCGAAGCATTGCTGTTTAAGAAGAATGTTAATGCTGTATTAGTTTAATTTTTCTTGGAACTATTCTATTACTCAGAGAGGTAAATCTACGACACTTTTTAAACCTCTTGTCAGAGTTGGTGCCTCATTAGCTGTGATTTCAGTAGAAGGTATTATTACTGTGTTTAGCAGTATTATTGTAAACAGAAAGCAATTTCTTTGATAAGATTTTGGTTCTTCCCTCTGTCACTGCATCTTTGGGATAGAATAAACAAATGATCCAATTAGTTGAGCTCCCAAATAGATATGGTGAAAAGCAAAGCGAAACTAGTTAAAACTGAACGACAGTATTTAGCTTTTCTGGAATCCTCTGTTTAGATCTACCTGTTTTAACGACAGAAGACGGGAGGATCTAGAACTACTTTGAAAATGGAGATAAGTGGAAAGACTTAATGTAAGAAGAGGTGTGTAGGATTACAGCGCTGCTCAGGCAATGCTATGACAATCACGAGCGCAGCAAAGACCACACAAGGATTTTGGGTGACGCTTAGAGTATAACCACTCCCGATTAATAAGCCAAAATTTACAACATACAGATATCCTTTCTAACCGTGATTTCATTCTGATTGTGGAACTGTCTTCCAAAATCAACGATGGATGCTCCAAGTTATTCTTCCAGATGTTACCCAGATGTTACATTAGACACGCTCTCTAATTGAGTCAGGAAAATACACGCTGAAGTAACAGTGCCTGACCTGGCCACGGAGGAGTGATTTAATGATCTGGTATTTCCCTTACATTTCCCATACAATGGTTCTTCAGGCCACAAACTTAGTATAACCTCGTATTTTAAGACAAATGAGTCTGGTTTAAACATAAACGGTCCTTTTGACAATAGCCTCGACCCATCATGACCACCTTTGGGCTCAGCTCGCACACGGCCTTGGCCTAAACCAGAGCCCAGCCCGCTGGGCTCGTGGTGCCTCCCCCTCCCCAACCCTGGCTGTTTCCAGATGGTCACCATTACCCAGTTCTCAACACCCTGTGAACTGGGGGGAAGCAAGGCCTGCAGACTGGAGAGCGGACGGCATCGCCCCTCCCTCGCTGACCTGCACTCTGGGTGCAGATGCCCGTTTTGTTTAACCGGCCCTTCTGCCTGGGCCCACAGGGCCTGCAGACTCCTAATACCCGGTTCGGAATCTTAGCCAAACTGTTTTAGCCAATCTTAGCCAAGCTGTTTCCTCCCCCCATCTCTCCACCCCCTTCCCAGGACTCAACTCAGTTCCTGACAATTCCTGGTACTGCTTCCTAGGATTATCTCTGCTCCATTCCAGCCACACCCCTGCCTCATCCCCATAGGAAATATCCTTTGGACAGTGAAAACTGCCCACATTGCACTTGGGTTTCGGTCATTCACTGGAAACATCGGTGCTGGGCTGAACTTGGTGCTGAAGAAGCATCATCTCAGGGATGGGAGCAGCCTCCGGGTCTGCGTTTCCAGACCCCTCATGGAACCAATACCCTGGCTAAACTGGCTTACTTTTCTGCCTCTTGGAATTCTCACTTTAGATCTGTCTCCACCAAATTTCTTTTTCACTCCGGCTCACTCAGATTCCTGCAGTGGTCTCCATGCACTATGGTCCTTGTCTCCCAGACCATCATACACACTGCTGCCTTATTTATTAATCTGACAAAAAAGCAGGTGTAATCATGTCTCTGTCCTGTTCAAGAACTTTCAATTATCTGCCAAATTAAATTCCAGCTCCTTGGCCTGTCTTTCAAGGAAGTCCATGCTTTGCCCCCGAGTTACCTTTTCAGGCTTACTTCTCATCATCGCTCTATATATTTCCCTTCTCTTCCAGTCAAACTGGAGAACTCCCTCTTCCTGGTACCTCTGCCATAGGCTCACCCACAAAAAGGCATCATGACCCTTCCCCTGCATCTACACAGAGTATTTTCCTTGACAATATAACCGCTTTATATCTGTTACACAGAAACACCGATATGTCAAGTTATTAGGTTGATCATGTGAAACTGCCGTTTTTGTAGACTGACAATGGTTGAATGGTGACAGTTTCATACAGCGCAACCTCCTATATTGCATAGCAAGGAACTGTATTATCTTCATTTCAGATGTCTCATAAGAAGCCCTACACATTCAGTTTATGTGGGCTACCTCCTTTGTCAGGCCTGGAGAGCTTTCCAGTAATTCATCTGCAATATTTACCAACTGTATGAGTTCAACTAAACATCAACTTGATGATGTAAAATAACACTACCCTCTAAACCAACCGTGGAGTTGATGGGCAGTTCGTGTGCAACCCAAGACACCGTTTATCTACTCTTAGTAGATTGTTAAGATCAGCGATGCTTTATCCAGTAATCTCCAGTTTCCTTTCAATTCTAAGGCAAACCAAAACCACCACCACAACGCCCCTCTAACAAGAAAATCTTTAAAACCTCTGGTTCAAAATTAACTCAGAATATTTAAGCCAACTGTATTTTATCTTGAACCTTCTGACAGGGTAGAGGCGTTTCATCCAATCAACAGAAAAGCACCACTGAACTCTGTATTCTAACGCTGCCGCTGCAGCTTAGTTTCCGAGTTCTGAGTTGTCTGAGTTGCTTTACCAGCCACGTTTATTAATTAGTGTCTAACATTTCCATCTCCTGCAAGTTGCAACCTCTCATAAAAAATGCATGATTTGGTTGGCTTAGGAATGACAACTTCATTTACAACAGACAAATGCCATACCTCACTCAGCAGCCTCTTCCCATTTATTTATTTAACTACCTCCATGGCCTTTGGGATTTGTACTAAGTGAAGGAAAGGAGATAACTAGTGTAATTTTCCTTTCTTAATGATGTTTAAGCAAAAATGATTAAATCTCTCTCTCTTTTTTTAAACAAACGAGAACTGGCTAAAAAAAAAATTCCCTACTAAAGATAGATGGCAAGTTTGAAAAAAAACGCCTTAAGGGCTATTTCATATTACCCATGTTTAAAATGCAAATCCATTAAACCTCCGAGCAAGACATTTGCTATTGTTTTCAGCAGCTATATTTATTCATCTCATCTTCTGCCGTGGTAACTAAACTTTGGTTGATATTTTGCCAAATGAAGATCTATCCTCCAGCGCTGCTAATTCTTTATGAGTTTGAGCTTAATATCACTGTCTCGTTTTGATTTCCATCTTCTATTCTAATGTGCGAGGTCATTTACCAACTTTGGAAGTTACTTGTTGGCAGAGCTTAGGGAAATTATGACAGTTCGATTGTTCTATAAATACCTTATCCTGAAGCTCAGTCTCTAGAGATCAAATTCAAGGCTTGGGCCTTTCAATATACGGCATGTGACCAAAGTTTAAATGGCAAAGGTAAACTTAGAAAGGGGATCCATGAGACAAGAATATGGGAGAAATTTATCCTAAGAATAAAATAAGAACCCTTCACTGACACTCGATCTGAAATGGCAAATCTACTTTGATGGTTTCTTACTTCTCCGGACGTGCTGTACTGAATGAGGGTCTGGGAAACCCAGGCTGCTTTCTGTTTGTTTTCTAGTGGAAAGAACACCTCAGAATCATAAGATCTGGGTTTGAACCTTGGCTTTGCCAATGCTAAGTACCTACAGTCAAACCGCTTGGCCTCTTCAAGCCCCAGGGAACTCATATTCGAAGCAAGGATCATATCAGAAAACTCTGCGTGGTTGAGTCCATGTCTCACCCTGTGCTTCTAGTTTGCAGGGCAGGGGTCTACGTGACCCAAAGGATTGCGACAGACAACCAAAGAGCTGAGACTACGTACCCCTGTCCTACTTGCACGCCACTAGTCTTTAAAGAACTCTTGAGATTGTTTGATATTGTGAGTGTCTACGAATAAAAGCTACCTCCTTGGGAATTCATTTATCCAACAAACATTTGTGGAGCTGGCGCCCATGGCACGAGGCATCACAGCGGCCTCTGAGAACATTCCTTCTCCAGGAATCTGGAGCTGTGTGTAGGAGAGACTGATACGGAAGCCGTCAGGGGAACAGAATACAGCAGGTGGGAGGGTGAATTTCAGCACAGACCACAGTGGATCACAAGGCAGGAGTATTTACTGCTACCTTCCGGGAAGCCTGAGACTGTGTTCTTACAGTGGGAACACAGTGTGTAAACAGAAGCCCAAGACAGAGGAAGGGACACGGTTCGGAGTTCCCATCTCACCCTCAAGACTCAGCAGTTATGTGTGTCCATTTTTTTTCTGCCAGAAGACACAACACAACGATGTTCACACACTCCCAGAGCGGCTGAGGGAAACCTGTAGCCCCCAGCGTCCTGAAGGTAATTCCACCCATCCGCTCGCCCTCAGGAAAGCACTTGGAAGACTAACGAGTGTAGTTCTTAGAGGGATAACTTCAAAAATTCCCCTAAGCTCTTCTGTGCTTTTATTAGCTGTGATGACAACGGATAAGGCCCAGTTGATGAAGAGAGCAAAATTCCAGAGCTGCTTCTCAGGTAGAACACGGATTTCCTCACTAATTAGAAATGGGGTCCAGGGAAGGGGAGGGACAGGAAGGAGAGAACTTGAGAATGACTTCAGCGACTTGTCTTGGTTGGACCGCCCATCCATGGAGGTGACACACGAAGAGGGCCTGGCTTGTGGAGGGGAGAGGATTTTGGTTTCGGAATTTCCTGTGGGTCAGTTGGATGGGACTTTCCAATTACAGACATCGAATGTCCAGGTTTGGGGCCAGGCAGAAAAGTCTTATGTCAAGGTCAAGATTTGGGATCCAGTAGCCTACAGGAGGTAGAGGAAAGCCATGAGAACGTGTGACAGTGGGAGGAAACGACCCTAGGGTGTGGTGATGTCTAAGGCGTAGTCCCTTGCTTTCATAAGTGTGTTGTTAATAATTTCTCTTCATTGTGTGATGAGGAACTGGGAAGGCACGCGGCTTGAGATGCCTTTCCATTCTCGCTTACACTCAGCTCTGCTCCGATCCAGCTTCTTCAATGTTCCAAGCTTTAGGCCAGATGCAGCCTCTCCTTTCAGAAATCAGTATTGGGCCTAGCCAGCTGGTGTATTTTTTTTCTTTCATTACTTAGAATTTTGTTAAAGTCGCAGCTCAATCTCCTCGTTCCCAGTAAAGCTTTTAAAAGTTACCTAACTGGAAATACTGAATATCTGCATTTCCATAAAACTCAAAGAGCCTATCATGTTTAGAGGAGAGAGTCAAGATAAAATGCTGGCGAGTGCGCCCCAAGAATCCAAACTGTAACATCTGTCCCACCAAACGCTGCCAAAGAGACTGAAGGTCACCGTTCATACGAGACCTTGGGATGCTATTCTGGGAGCCGGGCACCTGGCACAGTCGCCTTTGAAAGACCTGCGTCCTACTGGAGCCCTGACTTGCATGCAGTGTGTTCTCTGTTTTCCTTTTCTCATCCGTGACTGTGAGTGGCTTTCACCTGTGATGCAAACGATGAAGAATACAAGGGTGTGTCTTTAAAACCAACACAGAGAACTTCTCCTTGACCTACCTCATGGGGGCACCTCTCAGGAGGTGTGACCAGATTGTCTCAAAGATTGAAACCTCCTCAGCATTGTTTTCCTCTCCTTCCCAAAGCGTAAGAGAAGTTCACGGTTAGTCAACTGGGTTACTGGCTTCTTTCCAAGACCAAGGGTGAGGGGGCTCAACTCATGGGACTCAGGGAGCAGTGAGCACCGGTGAGAAAACAGTAAGGGTTATGAACCTCCAAACTGCCTAACGAAGAAGCAGAAGCTGGGTTTTTTGTTTTTGTTTTTGTTTTTGTTTTTTTTTAGCTCAAATCTATTAATCCAGCTCTAATCAGACTGAAATATAAAGTTGGATAGAGGAAGGTGAGCACGAAAGAGCATGTATCAACTGTATACAAACCCAGCTGATGGGAGTTCTTCTTCAAGAGCTAGTCAGTTGCCTGTGCTAAACACAAACAGCACCAGGTGTGTGTGGCAGGCCCAGAGGAAGCCTGGTAGTTTTCCTCTCGCATCGCATGTTCTCCTTCTGGGTCGCCTTTTCTGTTCGGGTCTAATACACTGTCAGCTGGTGTTGCACCAAACTCTTCTTCCTCTGGGCACCTCCCGTCCTGTCCCACCTGCTTCCCTTCCTGCCTGGCTCCTCTCTCCACTCTCGACTGCTTCTTTGGCCAACTTCGGGAAAGGCTGGCCGTGGGTTTCATTTTATGTGGCCACAAGCGACCCTGTGCGTACAGACTGCTACCTAGGATGTTTGAAGATTAGGAATAAGCCCAAATGTGAAAGATGTCTCCAGATTTGTAAGAAGTATGGATGGAAAACAAGAACTCACTCAAGAGGAAATCTCACAATGACTCTGTAGGGCAGATGACCTTCCTTTTAAGCCTCCCAGACTGTAGAAACGTACAGGTACACCAAGGTACACACAGCACCTCTTATTAGGAGACAGTCTACTCTACCCTAGCGTTTGGGCGGTGGTTACACTTTGTCTCTCAGGCTTATCAAGAGAAACAGCAGAGCAAGCACTCTGCTTTCCTGGGAAGGCATTTCAAGTCCACGAATGATGAAGCAGCAGGGATTCTACGAGACTATGGTTCCTGTGAGGTGGGGCCGGGCTGCCGCGTATTACAGATTAACTCTTTGTGGCAGAAATCGCTCTTCTTGCTTCAGAATAGAACTAGGCTTAAGACAGCACCCACTCCGCTCGTCCCCTTCCAGTCTGGGATGCATGAATTCTGTGTAAGTCTCATTCATGGGAGATTTTCCGGCAGGTCTTCGAGTGTTGATGGGATAGAAAAATACAAGTGCCTGGAAACATGGATGCTGGAGAACAAAGGATCCCCTCCTCTGGCCAGTGACCTCTCTATCTCCTTCTTCACCTGTCCTGGACAGTCACGTCATCCTGATGTACCCAGGACTCAGATGAGCAAACAGATCAATTCAGCACAGACCAGAGGTGTGTGTGCACACACATCCAGAGCATCTTAAAGGGAACTGCGATAGATTCCCAGAGCAGCACGGGTGAGGCTTGCTCCTACCAGTGAGTAAGCATCAAACTTTACATACTATGCAAATGCATCATCCGGGGATCTAGTTTAGATGCAGTTCTGGGGCGGGGCTGGAGCGCATTTCTGACACGTTCCCAGATGATGGCCATGCCACTGGTTGATGGACCACACTTTGAGTAGCAAGGCTACGCTGTACTTGTGGGAGGATAACCAGCCCGTAAGGGTGATCCCAGGCATCCGGATGGACAGTGGAAGGAGGAAACAGTTAATCGCCACCACCCGTCCCTGGGGGCTGAAGATGATTCATTCTCCCAGCTTCGGTTCTCAAATCTGCCCGTCGCTGGGAGAACTTTAAAAACACTGATGCTGGGCTCCCCGCTTTGAGAGATTCTTACTCAATTTGCCTGAGGTGTGGCCTGGGCATGTGTAGTTTCAAAAGCTCCCCGGGAGGATGTGCTGTGCAGCCAGGGTTACAAATCACTGCCCCAGCTGTAGATGCAAATGGACTTAAACGTTAAGGACTTTCCTTTTTCTTCTTCCATTCTTTATAAATTCATCTCATTCATCTATCATTTTAGGTAAATGGCCAGGAAGAATATTATCTAATCTGTCTGGGTCTTTCTCAGAGAATGGAAAGGAGAAAAGGAATTGCCTGTTCAGTCACCTCACATCACAGACTGTAATCCACTGACAGACTGGTAATCTGGGTTCTGAATTCCTGACTCTTTAAAATGTTTTTAGCATCATCTTGGAGAGGAGTTCTGGGGACACGAGGTGCTGAAAAGAACAACGGGGGCAGAGCTGGGAGACATGAGTTGTCCCACGTCCACCGCCAAGCGTCTGTGTGACCTTCCTAACCTCTCTGGGCTTCAGTTTCCTCGACCATAAAGTGAGGGGGTTGGACGGTGTTGTTTCTAAAAACACTTATGATCAGATCTGGTCTATTTTCCTCCACATGCCCTGTGTTCCTCTGCTGACCCAGAGAACAACAGTCAAATAAACAGAAACCGACTGAAATTCGCCATGGATTTCCTAGGTTTGTGGCTCTTACTTTTATTTTCCTTACTAATGATGGTTTTTGTCAATGACTTCCAGGGGTTTTATGTGGCAACTCTGACTCAGGAGAGATTTAAGTAACTTGGTGATCGAGATTCTCTGCTAAATGACTCAACAGTATCTGTGAGATATTTTTAGGGGCTGTGATTATAGTTAATGCCTCCATGAGCAGAAGAAATGTAAGCTAGAACTCACCGAAATCTGGGCTAACATTCCTCTTCCTCTTTAAATGATAGCTTATAAATATTAGTAAACCATAAACCAGGTATTAGCAATGGATGAAGATGACAAGGAGAAGCTCACCTGAGATTAGCTGCGAGCTGTCTTTCCCACCTAACCTGCTCTAGCTCAGGTGGAAGAGGGAAACTATTAGCCATAAGAGATATTCACTGATTTGTCACAGAGATTTTCTCGAATAGCCACAGCTACTTAAACTTCCTTGGGTTGAGAGTGACGGACTTCGAGTTGAAAAGGCAACCAGAGTGAGAAAACAAAACTCACTGTCTAATTATTTACCTAGTATTGTATCATTAACACGATATCATTAACATGATATCATTAACATATCATTAACATTAGCTCAGCCATATATAAAAGCCCTTGGCACTGTACCCAAGACGGAGTGGTCAATAAATGTTCACTATTACTATGCTTTTTATTAATTGAACATTGATTATTTGGTTAACATTATCTAAATTCTGAAAGCCAATGAAAAATATCAGGCACATAGACAAAAGGTTTACTCAACCAAAATTTGCTAGAAACCTACTCCTCCTGGGGTTCTAACAACTACGGGTCTGACTTTACACCTAAGATGTAGGATATAGGCAAGGACACCAATGAATTTTCTCTTTCCTAATCCACACAACTTGTTGACCGTTCATCAAATGTACCCTGGACCCCATACGCCGCTTAATGTGAAACATCTGGCAGTTTCCTGGCATGTATTTAAATATCAACATATGCTCTTCTGAAGAAATGACGATACCGTCTATGTATGGGCAAGTGCATAACACGTGGAATTGGACAGCCTGAAACATACCCCATGGACCTTCCAGGGATGGAGGTGAGTTTCCAGGGAACCTGTTCTCTTTGCTCTTACATGGTCCTTCCTGTCCCTGATGGAGGACAGTAACGTAGAAATATCGGTGGCCTAGAGAGCATAGAACTCCTGGTCTCAGAACACCACGTGTCCAGGGTCACAGGCTCCCATGACCAAGACAGCAGCAGAGGTGACAAAAGTCTAAGCCTGTACAGTCATCCACTTAGCCACACTCTTACCAACACAGAAATCACAGCGTGATGACTGGACAGAATTAACCACATCAACTGCCCTAATATCTTCAACGATCCTTCAGCCTTTGATCCTAACTTGCCTCTTGACAAAGGATGAGCACAGAGCAGATGACTGGATGGGGACGGAGAGAGAAGGACATCTGAGCCCCCCGGACCCATGGCAAAGCACCCGCTGACCTAGTCTCCCTGCCCTCAACTTGCCGTGGCCAAGAAGACAGCAGTGATTGTTCGGTGAGGCTGCTCAGGGAGGATGTACAACCCCATCCGCGGCGTTTGCTGCATATTTAAGTGCCCTTGTGTGTGTGTGGGGGAGTCTGGTCCCTCGTTTTCAGAAGCAGAGGATTCAGATGCCTGGACGGTTTTGCAGACTTCACCCTCCACCCCAGACCCTGGCTCCTCATGCATAAAGTAAGAGGGTAAGTCTGATTACTCCATAAAGGCCCCCAGGTCTCCTCGGGGCCGCAGGGTGGGGGGAGGGAGGCTGGGCTGGAACCTCTCCGAGTTGCTTCCCACGGCTACAGCCTGCTGCCTCATGCTTTGGGCGGCACGTAATAGGGTTTATGCTTAATCTTCGGAGATGAGCCCAGGCCCCCACCTTCTCTCCCCGCTTGGACGTGGAGCCCGGAGATGGGGGGAGGGCGGAGAGGCCAGCTGGATGGAGACAGGACATTAGAATGCAGATTACGGATTGGGACCAAGAGCCTGGGGATGCAGATAAAGAAGAGAACCCTAATAACCTGAATGTTAATGAGCTGATGTTGGTAAAGCTACACTCCTCTGAAGAAAAGTGTTGCATTTATAATCATTTTGCAAAGTGGTTGCTCTTACCATAACGACTGCCTCTGATCTGCGGCTCCCTCTTAGAGGGCCTGGTGCCAGTCACCTGGTACCCGGGTTACCAGCAAACCCTGCCTCGCCTGCCCACTGTTTCAGGGGACCTTGGAGCCCCAACTCGCGGCAACAGGACCGACTTGCAGATGGGGCGCCCGGCCGGCTGCTGGGGAGGGAAAGCCCGGGCCCAGGCACTCTGGCCCTTATGTGAGATCGCCGTGCGGCACGGCTAGCAGGACAGCTGAGGCTTCAGATCTGTTTCCAGGACGGTGGCACGGGGAGCCACGGTGGTCATCCGGAGCTTATCAGTGAAGCCATGGACGGGAACACACTTCCTGCTGGAGGTCCCCTGAAACGGGGCTTAGGACCTGTACGCCTCTGCCCCGACCAGTGGGGGGCAAAGTCTACAGGTGCCAGAGATGTTGGTCTGAATCTGACTGTCAGCTCCCGGTTACCAGCTGTACAACCCTGGACAAGTCACTCCCTTTCTCTGAGTTTCAGCTTCCTCACCAGCAAAGGGGCTGGATGACACACGCCTCGTGGAGCGGCGGTGACAATGCAAAGTATACATCCCGAGAGTCTCCCTCGGGGGCCTGAGACCTGGGCCGCTGACAAAGAGTCGTCACCTTGTGCTGATTTTCCCTGTTACGCTGTGTTGGCCCCTTGAGTCGCGCACCCTGCTCCCTCCGAGGCGCGGAGCATCGGGCCAAAATCCCCTGTCAGGAGGCCGAGCTTTTGGGGAGGCTGACCGACTGTGACCTCTAATTCTAGTTTTGTCACTGCTGTGCCAGGGGAGGGCAGAGAAGTTAATTTAATCTTCTGGAGCCTCTGTGTCCTCCGTATAACAAGGTGAATGCTATCGATACATCACCCAAAATGCTTTTAGGAGGGAAAACAAATAAACAACAGAAAGCCATCTACAAACACAGGCTCACTTATCCATGTGGACGGGCGACAGTGGCCAAACAGATAAAGGAAATCCACCGGCAATCCTGGAGCCTCGTTAGGCTGAACAACCTTGTGAAACCGAGGCCGGAAGCAAGGAATCAGACCGACTTGATGGCATTCACTGCCTCCCCTTTCCTTTCTCTGTTCCCTGGCGGAAGAATCATGACTGCTGAGCTCCCTGCTGGTTCTCAACCAGAGGGCAGAGGGAAGCAGACGTGCCGAGAATCTCAAAGGGCAGCGTCACACCTTGGACGGTCCAGATGTGTCTGTACCAAGTCCTCTACAGTCACTAAGCCGCACCTGAAGCGAGTCAAGTCAGAGACCTCTATCTACCTCCCGCCTATCTATTTACTTACCTATCCATCTAGATAGGTTTTCTTCAATTCAATAGGCCACCAATGTAGCCAATGCACAGAAGGCCAAGAACGCTTTCTCCAAACTGGAAAGGACTCTAAGAATCATTCCAGTCCAACCACTTCCTTTCTTTGAAGGAAGAAAGGACGGACTCTTGAGTGTTCTCAAGTGCTGGGGGAGGAAGGGGTGGCGGCGCGAATATGCGTTCTGAGTACTGATGGGAGGTATCGCCGGCCAGGAACGATAAAGAGGACAACAGAGAACAGCGGTCACGGTGCCCCTTTCTGCAGCCTCCCACAGGTGCTGACTCTTCACCCTTTCATCTCGGTGACTTGTGGGTAGTGAGAGCAGGAATGATATGGTCCTGAAAGACTGCTTTACTATCAGAACAACTTTAATAGCTTATGTCTGAATCCTAATGATGCTTCCCGAGCACCTGTGTACTGTGACGGTCCACGGCTGCAACAAGCAGAGGACACATGAAGCTTCTGGCCCTGCCCCCCTCCCTCCCAGTGGCTGGTCTGCTTCCCTTGCGCCCAACCAGACCGGATCCGGCCCAGCAGTGGAGCTCCAAGGCTCCCTCTTATGCCGGCCTCCCTGGCTCCAGCTCAGCCACTCTCTATTTATTGGTGGCTGGGGAAGGACCTTGGGGCTCCTGGCCGAACTCTCTGCACACCTCCCCGCGTCATACACTTTTTGGTGGCCCAGAGTTGGAGGCTCTGAACTGGCCAGCCCACTTCCACTGGACAGTCTCCTGAGCTGGGCTCAGCTCACACGTGACAGAGTCAACCTCTGTCTGCACGCTAGTCATATTTTGGGTGATGCATTCTCACGGAGACTGCATACTCTAAAGACAGAATTTGGACCCTTTTCCAACTTTATTTTTAAAAAATTCCCCCTTTCATCTGACTGACATAATCCTTTCCTCTGCGATTCCATCCAGACCTTTAGTCAAATTCATGGCTTTTCCCCACATTCTTCTCTTGAATGAAACCTTATCAACCTGGTGGGAAATGAGATCTGTGTAAGTGAACCAAATACTCCCAACTGAATCTTGACATATCACAGAGGGATGGTAAACTCTGAACTCTAACTATGACTTAATTTTGCCGTTGTGCCATCCATCCCCTCGTGCCTTCACTTGTGACTGTGAGAGACCAACATTCCTTAAGCCATGACACAGGTGACAAGGCACATCTGGCCAGGCGCCCGTGCTAGGTCACACGCGGGCTGGCTCTGATAAGCCCTCAGAACCGTCCTATTAATTAGGTTGGTATTTGAGACTATGTTGCTTGCAAAACAAAACTGGAAGCCCTTCCACTGAGTTCTGTTACCAGAAAGGGGTGCAGCTGCTCCTAGTTTAACCCTGGGCTGCCCTCCTCAGCCATTTTCAACTCACCACCACTAGGGACCCCGCATGAGTCTTCTCCCTTAGGCTTCCTTGTCTTGAGAGGGCCATATTTTAAAAGTAACTGGGTTTTCATTTTATACCTCAAACTGGTTTTTCATTGTATACCTTTTATATCAAAGCCATACATCAGTAAGTGCCAATCAAAGTTACTGAACTGTCTGCCAGTCCAAAGCAGAGGTGCCCACTATTCGGGTGGCATCGTAAAACTTTACGGTGGGTGAAATGGACAGTTTCCAACTGCCTTTTTAAAAAAAAAATTTTATTGGAGTAAAGTTGATTTACAGTGTTGTGTTAGTTTCTGCGGTACAGCAAAGTGAATCAGTTATACATATACATATATCCACTCTTTGTAAAATTCTTTTCCCATACAGGTCATCCCAGAGTACTGGTTAGAGTTTCCTGTGCTCTACAGTAGGTCCTTATTAGTGATCTATTTTATATATGCCAACGGCCTCTTATGAAGTACTAAAATACACTTTTTCAGATGCCCTGGGATTGGCCAGCAGACTGGGAAGCACCAGGCCACGGATTTCTTCCTCCCTCCAACTTTCTCGGGTCTAAACCAACGAGCTGACCAGCAATCCTGCCACACCTGGCTGAGACCTATTTGGGGCCGGTTCTACACCCTAAGCCTTTCTTCACACTGGCCTGGCTCCGCAGGTGGGTAGGGGCTTCTGCGCCCACCCCTCCCAGGAGCTCCTCCACGGCCGCACGGTGGCGCTCTCCACCACAGGCCTTTAAAAAGTCATCTTAACAGCAAAGTAAGTTTATGTTTGTTTAGCTTGTATTTCTGCAGGACTGAGTATTAGGGTAAAAGAACACAGGCACAGCAGGGAAATAGCTGCTTCGGGGCAGTCCTATGAGGACAAATATTTCAGCCGTGGCCAAGTTCTGCAAAGGTAAATCTGAAGAATGTACACCCAAATCAAGGTGTCCTGATTTCTCCCCCAGCAAATACACTTTATCTGTTGGGCTGCTACCCAAGAAGACTTCATGCCTACAGAAACTGTCAAGTGGAAACAACGTCTTACAAGCCCATTTTTTTCAGGGGCTCAGAAAGCTTTACATACATTATCTCATTCAGCACCTACTCGTCTCTTAAGGTGGAAAGGCAGGGATTACCACCATTAAATGACAGTTGTCAGGTGTCCTCACACATGCGCCATGAATCAGCCATGATCCTGAATCGAAGCAAAAACCAACCAACCTGCCAACGTGAAGAATATATAGTTCATGAAGTCAAAGGTCAGAAAGGTGACTACACTGCAATGAAGAGTATGTGTGCAGGCCAAAGACAAAATGAGATTTTCTGCTATGTCTTCCTGTATTTATTTGACTGAATTGATATCCACATGTGGACGTGTGTGAATGTTTACCTATCCTGTAGGTATACAGAGATATACGTAATATATAGATCTCTATACGTGAAACAAATGATCATTATATACACATGGAATCACAAATCTACATGTATCTTACATTTTGGAGCGTTCGGGCAAAATGATCATTTTTGGAATAAAACTTGACTCCTCTACAAGTATTTTATTCAACTAACTCACTCAGGCATTAAATAACCAAGAGTTATTTATTAAACATCAAACATCCATAAGCACACTGGCTGGCTTTGTTTTTTTGAAGATTTAGTTATAAATATCACGGTAGCTACTGTAGTCCCCAGTACGTAGGATGGTGCCTGGCAAAGCACAAAAATGCAGTAAATATTTGCCTAATGAAAGTATGAATATCTGTATGTCCTACACGGCACGTGAGTTTGAGGACTCAAATCTGTTCGGAATGATGTTTTGACTTTTATTTTTCCTAACAATCTTTAAAAATTTTTTAATGATTTAAAAAAAAAATTTCGTTTGATTAAAAAAAATTGAAGTATAGTTGATTTACAATGTTAAGGGAGGGAAGGACTGGGAGTTTGGGATTAGCAGAGGTAAACTATTATATACAGGATGGATAAACAACAAGGTCCTACTGTATAGCACAGGGAACTACATTCAATATCCTATGATAAACCATAATGGAAAAGAATATAAAAAGAAGAATGCCGGGCTTCCCTGGTGGCGCAGTGGTTGAGAGTCCGCCTGCCGACGCAGGGGACGTGGGTTCGTGCCCCGGTCTGGGAGGATCCCACATGCCGCAGAGCGGCTGGGCTCGTGAGCCATGGCCGCTGAGCCTGCGCGTCCAGAGCCTGTGCTCTGCGACGGGAAAGGCCACAACAGTGAGAGGTCCGCGTACCGCAAAAAAAAAAAAATGAAGAATGTCTATATGGGTATAACTGAGTCACTCTGCTGTACAGTAGAGATGGGCACAACACTGTAAATCAACTAACAATTTTAAATAAAAGGAGCCTGAGGAAAAACACTTCTTTTTGATTCAAATGGGATGGTTCGGGGGAAATTTCCATGACATGAAGAGATGGGGTTTGAGAGATTTTTATGACAGAAATAATAATGATGATGATAATGATAAAATAATCATCATGGCTCTGAGAACAAAGGCATTAAATACATATTAATAATCAGAAGAGGTGGTTCAGAGTAAGTGAGTACCTCAAAAAGCATTACAATGGGCAAACTGAATTTGGTCCCAGTGAGAGCCTTTGCTGTTCTGCTGAAAGAAATTAAGCCCTAGCATTCCTCTCTTAGAGGACACAGGGGAACCATTCCATGGAGAGTTGTGTTAAAGGCTGCCGGGGAGGACTGCCGACCCACACAGGGCCAGCCAGGAAGGGGGTCATTCACGTCATGTGGGTGAACACACGTGGCCCAAGAGGCCATTTTATTTACAGCTTCTTCCTGCTGGATCAGGCCCATTTGTCTTTATCTCTCAAGTCTATGTGTCGTTCCCATCTGCCACTGCTAACACGGAGCGCTCTAAACAAATGTGCTCTTAGGGCTGTAACTCCTTAATATAAAGTGCATTTAATAAAACTGGTAGTGACTCTAAAAAGAAAGGAGGAAGGCAGACTCGGAGAAAATGGCTGGAAGAAATTTGCAGTTAATATTTTACAAGACATTTGGATTCTGATTCCTCCTTGCTGTTAAAATTTAAGAGCTTTTTCAAACCTGTATTCCTCTCTGTTACTACATCCTTAATTAAATTAATTTATACGGTGAATGCGCTAACGATACTGCTGGAGATGTTCAATCAAAAAGCCTTATTGCTAGAGACAATGTGTGTGAAGACCTTGAAAAAAAGAATGGCGTAAGGCCTAGTGCTGTCACTGGCACAGGGCTATTTGGCCCTGACATCTGATTACTGAGGAGATCGTGGTAGTTTTCCCGTGCCTCTGCTGAGGTCGTTATTTTATTTTTTAATTAAGCTAAATTAGGTCAGTGAGAACAAAATGAATCTTGCAAGTTGCCTTCACAAGGGTTTTCTCTCTCGGAAACACAGTGGCAGACGATGATGTTTCTACTGAATAATTCTACCAGTGAGGTTGTGCCTGCCTGAAACCCTAAACAAAGGAAGCTATCTCTTAGCCTGATTGGCTACGTCGTCAAAGGACGGGCAATCAAGATTTGTCCAAGAACGCAAATGGCTCAGCTGTGGAGCAAGTCTACCCAGTTGGTAGCAAGGCCAATGGTTCATCAGGCTCTGCTTTCTGTGCAGACACGGTCACAGACTCACTAGGGATCTCAAGGGCGCGTGTGTGACTGTATAGCTTTGCCGCCTGGCACACAGCAGGCACCGATTATCATGAGTGATTTGTTAACCTAATGAAATGTCAGTAATAAATTAGGCACCGTGCCTAAGATTTGATCTGTTGCATATGTGTCAAACCACTATCTGTAGAGCAGAGCATGATCAAACCAGGGGAAGGACCTCGCTACCCTCCAAAGCTCATTTCTTGCGCCCTGCGTTGAGCTCCTGAATTTTCTCCCTTAATTTCTAATAGTGTATTTCTAGGATCTAGGTTGAGCACTTCAGAGGATGTAAGACCCAGCGTCTTTCTCAGTCACGTGGTAAGAGACAGGCTTGAGAAATGTGTCCTTAATGCCTTTGCACTGCTAAGTAAGGCCCAGATGCTTTGCCCTATACCTCACCACAGAAAGGGTCTCTATAATCCATACATGACATGGGAGGAAGGGTGCCTTTATACAAAAATCTGAGAGCAGAAACATCCAACTGCATAAATGAACATCCCATCAGGTGTTCTTCCTCTCCCATACTAACCAAGTTCTTTGTTTCTCTCAAGAACGATAGTCTCTCAACCTTCACCAAGTGTGGTTGCGGGATGAAAAGTTCCATTATGACAAAACATATCAACTGCAAAAGAAAATTAAATAGGGAAAAAAACCTCCAACCAAACACCCAGCACTATTTGATCTTGTTTTAAACAGAAAGTTGTGGACACTTTAGAAAGAAAGGCAGCAAGTGCATTTTTAATGGATTTTATCCACAGGAGAAATGATTACAACCAGAAAAGCTTCAAAGTGTCAGCTGGTGATGCATTTTTCTTTATCCCTTTTATTTTTATTCAGAAAGAAATTGAAGGCATATGGCAAAGTGCATCATTAATTTCTTATTAATTTCATAATATGAAGGCAACCAGTTAAAATAGTAGTGTTACAACTTTAAATTACTGAACTCACTTGGTATTTAATGAGAGATTTAGCACAGCAGGGATTCTGTTAAATTAAGTTGTTCCTTCACATCACAGTGGGAAAACAGGTGTATATTGGTTTAGAATTATGGAAATGTTGACTAATTCCAAGACTTGTAATCAAACAGAAAGGCACCCTGTAATATTTTTTTCCCCAAGAATATGCATTAATCTTTTATCTGGTCCCTTTTCTTCCTGCCCACCAAAGCTCCCAGCTGATAGGAAACCACTTTCATGTTCTTCCTGGAGCTGTTAAGGGTGATGCTGATCAGATAAAGCAATACATAAATGCAAGATGTGGAACTCTGTTCCCATGCGCCTAATTTGAAATGGCAGATGTAGCAATACTGTGCGCACTGCGAAGGCTAGGAGCTTACAAATCAGACCTGACTTCTCAAAATTTTCATTTAACCCACCTCAAGTAATTGGGCATAGGAAATTGAACTGGATAAAAAGAAAGCCGAAAACAATCCACAAACCATCTTTTCCAACCCCAGGTTTCTTGTCCTTAATAATGGGTTTCCAAAATCACCAGCCCTGACTTCTGCATGCAGAATTTTTAAGGCGAAAAAGAGACATGGGCAACATTTTTTTTTTTTTAATACAGAAGATGCTATTTGTTTGCCGAGAAAAGGGTCAGAGTAAGATGTCCCAAACGGGAGCAAACTCATCAGTCATTTGTAGGTTTTTCAACACAGCCCATTCATCAGATTACTTCTGGGTTTCTAGCGAGCATCTTCACGTATGAAAATTGCACGTTAAGAGCTATGTCCCTCTCCTAGTGGAGGTGATGAACTCAAATTAACCAAGCTCTGCATTAATTTAAAAATAGGATGTGATGTGCCTCTATACACCCTAAATACTAAGTAACAATTTATCATCAAGTAATATTTGTAAACATACCTAGAAGGGATTTTGTGCACTAATTACTGTAAAGTATTTCTTTCTAAAAGAAGGAATACCAAGTGGGTTTTGGGGTGGATTTGGAGCCTGGGAAATAAAAAAAAATTTTTTCTACCATTGCCAGTAAATATTTAACTTGGTTGCTTCGTTCAATAATGTAACCTAACGCTGCAACCTCCTAGAATTTACGTTGGAAAAGTTCCATTTATACAGAGAATGAAGCTGAAATGATACTTAAAAAATCATTAGGCAAAGCACTTAGACCAGTAAAATCTCCGTTACTAAAAATCACCTTAGAAGTTTCAGGGAGAAGTAGTTAAATTGAATTGGGAGGGAGAATTCTGGAATCACACTTGCTTTTCTGAACCACTGTCTCTCTGATTTGCTCGCACAAAAAGGGGAAAACCAAAGTGGTGTGATTTGAGACCAAGGTTCATAACTTATTACTTTTTGGTTATTACGAAGCTAATGTTTTGAAAACCTTCTACTGACTGCCTTGTCACTAAAACATTATACAATTTTCAATTGCGCTAAGGTGGTGAATTAAACAAATGCTATCTTTTCTGGGGGTGACAGGGTATCAAATGACTTGTGTACATAGATTAGCACGACAGATGAATGATAAAAAGTTAGAATTATACGCTGAAAACATTAGGGACATCAAGTTATCTTTCTTTTACTATTATCAAACCAGGTTTCAATAAAATCATTAACATAGCACTGATTACCAGAGGTTCTTCACTATCACCTACACAAATCATTACGCTATTAAACTAACTCATCCCTGACATTTGAGTCAACAGGGAAGATATCCCGACAGCACAGAGAAATTTATACCAGCATACACTAGATAAAACTGTCCCAGCCCCCCAGAAATCATGTATTCTGATGAAGTAGCTATAGCCCACATCAGTTCACTTCTAGTGAATGGTACCAAGCATCCAAAAGTACTGGGAAGGAAATGGAAAAAAATTGTAAGCTTTGTATTTTCTGTTCTCTATCGACATGAAGCCGCAAATCGGGCATTAAAACATTGACTTTGTTAACCACCATTGACTGTTTAGAAACCATTAGGAGGTTGAATATTACGGCTGTGCAGGGTACATTTTTGTCCTTTCAAAAGAAAAATCTAAGGACTAAATTTGAAAAGAGGCTCCTGGTGAGTAAAAGCTTTTCCTTTTCCATTTGCTCCTCTCGTGCGTGTGTGTGTGTGGAGTTTCCCCCCGTTTTGAAATTGCAGCCCACCCAGTCCTCTTTTCAGCCACTGCGAGCCAGTGGGGTCACTCTGATTTTCTAACCAGGGGACATACGCTCTGAGAGGTCTTTCTGTCAGCGGTAATGCCAGCGTTTCTTGAGGGGCTGGCCAGCTGCTCTGGCTGCTGCAGGGGGGACGTGAGGTGGGGTCAGCACACCCTCCTCAAAAGCCCAAAGTCATTTTTGGCACTAAAAGCCCATCACTAGAACCTTCAGTTGAAAGGACCATTTTCAAGCAATAAAGTGATTTTGGTACAAAAGTAAACCGACTCACCCCAGGTAAAGTTTTAATATTGTGCAGTGCATTCTGGGCCTCAAGTGCAGCTTTTCTTGTATAAAATGTTACGAAACAACAACCTACAGAGAGAAATGAAAAGGTTTTAGAAATTTCTGTGAATGCTTTGCTTCGATATAATGGAGACTGGGGCGAACGAGTCATCTACTTAAAAGGATGCACAATTTAAAAATAAAGTGCACGGGAACAGTAATAACAGCTCAAGCGTTTACACAGCGCCTTTCATCCTAAATCATATTTATTAGCTTCTCCCCACTTTGGGGAGTCAATTCCGAACTGTGCACCAGCTACGGGGAATCCAGCTGCTCAGGAACGAGGGCGGGAGGTGGCGGGTGGGTTGATAGTGGGACTGGCAGTGCACCCACGGCACCCAGCGAAGTGCTTAATCACAAGCACAAGGGCAAAAACTTACATCGACTATCATTTTCTTAAAGAATATCTCTAGAACGTCACCCTTTGAAAACACTTTCTCAACTCCGAGGTTTAGACAGCTGGATGATAAGCTCCCCAGGAGCTGGGATTGTGCTTTATTCTTTTTAACTTCCACCACAGTACATAATGCAAAATTCCATACATGAAACACGCAGTGTTTGTTCGCTGAAATGAAAGACTCTATTTTAACCAGTTGAGAAAGTACGCTATGATGCAGTGGGCATATGCTGAAACACGTTTGCAGACTCTGTCCCGTATACTAAATACGGCTGTGGTATGTCAACTGGTAACCTCTTGACTCCTCGTTTCTCAGAGCTGATGGGAGTCCAGGCTGAAGGCCCCTCCAAGAGAGACCGGCACGTACCCTCTTCCCACCCAACTCCCTCCACCAAAGAAAATGGTCTTGAAAACTGTTTACATTCCTTCTGCATTCTAAAGGATGGCTGACCCCTTCTTCAACCTGTATCTAAATACACTGGTTAACATACGTGGTTAGACCAGAGGAAGATACCGGTTAATTATCTATTAATTAGCGTATAGTTTCTTAGCACAATCAGGCTTAGAAAAAAGGGGAAAAAACTTTGGAAATTAAAAAAAAATAAAAAAAGATGCTGCCTCTGACCTGGGCTGCCTTGGATGAGTTGGGCTGAAAAAAAAAAAGCAGAGAGAGGCATTCACCCAGATTGTACATATCTCACCCTGGTCCTTATCCTAATGCTTGGAGAGGTGGAGAGAGCCTTGAGAGGTCCTCAAACGCCAAGTACAGCAAGTGGCATGAGAGAAATTCACAGCACTAAGGCGTCAACATTGGCTCTATTCAGGGGAATGACGTAAGTGAGGCCAAGAACAGATGAAACGTGGCACAGCTGGAGAGCAGGAAGTTGGCACCACAAACCGTCAAAGGTTCAAAATCATACACGGGCATCTACTTTTGAAAACGAAACTCATTCAAAGGAAGAAAATAAAGTACAATACCATCCATACAACATTCCAAAACGCATACGCTTCCTCCTCATCTGGAAAAAGGAAACTTGGACCCTTGTTGTCAAATCCTCGGTTTCACTGGAGTCTACTGAGATTAAATATGTAAGACCTCCACGTCCTGGACAAAGGAGAGTATGATCATAGCTCCTCGGCATTTAAAAAACTCCATGCCTCCAAGGATCAGAAACTCTTAAAGTCTATCATTTGCATGATGGAGGGATACGAAAATTATGAAGTGTCTTTAAGGAATCACAGATAGACAGAGTGTTCCTTTTTATGTGAGCTTCCCACTTCAGCTATGTGAGTTCTTTGACCAGAGTTCATTTGGCCATACTGCCAGGTGGTAGATTTTTTTCCTGAACTGATCAAACTAATGTGTGATTTCCAGCTTCAATGGCATAACCTAGGCCCAGAAAAGCTATAGGAATTGCTTCAAATCAAGGAATGATTTTAAACAGCAGAGTCAAGTCCCAGCTTCCAGTATCCATCGTAATCACTTTAAGGGGAAGAAAAATTATATTCCCCTAGGCTTGATACAGAAAGAACAGGGAAAGAAAACCATGACGCAAAAGAATATTTAAAAAGAGAATGTCTAACTGAATCACTGCTGTACAGCAGAAATTAATACAACATTGTAAATCAACTCTACTTCAGTAAACTTAAAAAGAAAAGAAAAGAGAAACAGGGAAGGACATCATCTCTGTCTTCCAAAAGCTTCTAACAACCAGACTTTGAGTAAGTTCTCCTTTCTCTCTCCTGGGCTTATGGGGTTGGCTTCTGGGTAAGAAAGCAATGAGGACGCTCCGAACTTCCACTTCAATATCGAAGCTACAAAATCTGATGCTTTCAAGCAGGTAGATTTTGAGGGTGTGATACTTAAAAAATAGAAGATTTCGGATGCAGTAGAAGTCACAAGGCAGTTTGCATGCCTGGAAAGAAGGCAATTAAGGAAGAATGATCTCAGCAGAAGGAAAACAAATGCCAGTCTGGCCACGCTCAGAGCTAAGAAGGAAAAGTTGAGGTCGGCCTAAAAGAACAGTGTAATGACAAGGGGAACGGAAACTGTGAATGACACATGATAAGATAAAAGCAACGAAGAATAAAGATGATGTAAACTGAAGGAATCTTGTTGTTGGGCCACTGTCTCAGGAATAAAGAATCCCTTCCTGCCTTAAACACCCAAACAAAATCCCTACCACTTCCCACGGCCTGAAATTCCACTGGGAAGGTGCAGTTCATTTGCTATTTAAGTATTAAAATGCTACCCTTGAGGAAGGTAATAGGTAACTGTTCCTAGCTATTTACACCTTGAATTTGGCAACTTCAAGTGTTTCCCTCTTGAACAAGGTTCCTAGTGAACAGAAGGTGGTTTCTGTGCTTGTTTTGTTTTGCTTTGAGAAAGGGCAAGTTTGAAGCTGATGTCTGAGCAGCGTGGGATGGGGGTGAAGAGGAGCAAGAATGCAGCGAGGAGTCTTAATGGACAGAAGGGAGATGGAAAGATATTCCAAATCTCCAACTCTTTCCAATTTCATCCAGGGTCCACTCTGCCTATGTAACCGACGAGGTGAAATCAGGGATTTGTCACTACAGATCCTCTTTGAACTGTGCATAGCTTTGAACTCTTTTACTCTAGTCCCATCTAAACAAAGACCTTGGAAGAACATGTCCCTCGAAGCTCCAGTTCTAGTTGTAATACACAGAAGAGCATCCTGGACACCACTGGTGATACGCCTAAGCCCTCACTGCTCACCGACCCCCAACCCAAAAGCTCAGCTCCATGCTTGGCGAGCGAACTTGGGACCTTTGAAGGAGGTATCCCACCTCCAGGTGGGCAGAGACCCAAGGCTCAGTGAGTAGAGCTCGGGCTGAATTTCGGCCCCGACTTGTAGCCTCAGCTGGGCACCCTCATGCAATGAACCACTCGCACCAACATGGGGGATCTGGGGGAATCTCACCCCAAGACTTCTTTTGGTTTCACACATTCGGTTCCTGAATGACTCAGTGTAAACTACCTTACTTCCTCTAGACCTGAGTTACTTTAGCTGCATCACCACTAAAGCAGTGAATAAAAACCAGGTCTGGGGACTTCCCTGGTGGCACACTGGTTAAGAATCCGCCTGCCAATGCAGGGGACACGGGTTGGAGCCCTGGTCCAGGAAGATCCCACATGCTGTGGAGCAACTAAGCCCATGTGCCACAACTACTGAGCCTGCTCTCTAGAGCCCACGAGCCACAACTACTGAGCCCTCGTGCCACAACTACTGAAGCCCGCGTGCCTAGAGCCCGTGCTCTGCAACAAGAGAAGCCACCACAATGAGAAGCACACGCACTGCAATGAAGAGTAGCCCCCGCTCCTACTTGCCTCAACTAGAGAAAGCCTGTGTGCAGCAACAAAGACGCAATGCAGCCAAAAATAAATAAATAAAATAAATTTATTTAAAAAAACACACACAAAAAATCCCCCAGGTCTGCCTACCACTCCCTCCCCCTGAAAAAAAAAAAAAAACCTACATGGATATATAACCAAAGGGTTTCATTCAGAATAAATTTTTTTTTTAAACAGTCAAAATTATTCCTGGGCTTCCCTGGTGGCACAGTGGTTGAGAGTCCACCTGCCGATGCAGGGGACACGGGTTCATGCCCCGGTCTGGGAAGATCCCACATGCTGCGGAGCATCTGGGCCCATGAGCCATGGCCGCTGGGCCTGTGCATCTGGAGCCTGTGCTCCGCAACGGGCGAGGCCACAACAGTGAGAGGCCCGCGTACCACAAAAAAAAAAAAAAAAAAAATTCCTTCCCTTTCTTGGCTAAAAATGTCTTGCACTTCATTCAGCATGCATACTAATTGACTTAATAAAAGTAATGTTTCATTAAGTTATCAGAAAATCTGCGGTAGAAATACTCCCAATTTCAACATTCATCTTAGAGTCAGCCATTTGTGTTTTTCCCCCAATGGGACATGAGTCTGGACACTTCCAGAGTAAGAATGTGTTTCACAGACCCTTGCTTCTATGAGTACTCTCCCAGCTAAACAACCACAGGCTTTTTTAGTAGTCAATCACTTGATATACTCACTTAAAATCTTAGACCTCACACCAGAGGGCCCACATCACAAAGGGGATGGGAACCAGGCAGGAGTGAAAAAAAATAAAAATAAAAAATAAATAAAATAAAATCTTAGACTCATTGACTTGCGGAGATCATTTCAACACAGGAAGGGAGAAATATCACTAACGTTTGCCCTGAGATGGTGCTCATCATGGCAAAAGGCCAGGGAGCGACTCTGGATCCTAGAAAACCCGTGGAGGTGCAACAGGAATTTTCTTTCCTGCCTACCCTAACTGGATGGACAGCTGTTAAGGGAACCACCTGGCTTTTAGATTTCCCTGCACCAGCTGTAACTCAGGTCTGAAATTTACCAGATTCGTTTTGCAGGTCAGCTGCAACACCAGATGGCCCAGCAGTCTGATTCGGGGGACAGACCTCCCTCCTCCAACCAGGCTCTGCTTCCAACATCATGGTAAGGTGGGTGGTTAAACGCCGACAACAGCCCCGGGCACTCTTCAATGGTCAGCGGCTGCGCCGTGCACCCGAGGTGACCACCCCTCTGGTGTCAGCATCGCTCCCAGAATCCGCTTTCCCTGCTGCCTGTGGAGTGCAGAGCAAGGCCTGACGCACGTCACAGACGGGAAGCCACCTGCCGGGGGACTCCGGGGATGCGCAGAGCCGAATGCTTCAGCCAGGCTCAGCCCTCCTGCTTTCTGCTCTGTGCGGCTCCACATTTTTCTGCGCTACCCGTCTGACGGAGTCTCATAAGCACTCGCACCTTATAATTCTTGCCACCTTTATCCCCTGGCTCTGGAGTTTCTGCCAACGGCAGCAGCCAGCTTAGGAAAGATAAACATGATGGCCCACGCCCAGGTGACTTCGTGGCATCTCACTTTCCAAGAGTTTCAACAATTCACTGTGTTAATAAGAGCTCTGGATTTCAGAGCCAAAAATAAAAAAATCCATGTGTTGCATGTCTATTTATCAGGCCCATCCCCTTACTCCCCACCACGGCTCTCTAAATTCACAGGCAGAACAGGTTAGGGGGTAGAACTAGAGAGGTGATTCCAGAACCAAGTATCAGTGTTTCGGGCCCATACGGAGCCTAACATGCCCACTAGTGATGACTCCTGTACTGAACCCCAAGAGATGCTGCAGGGGGTATCACGTGAAAGCCACGGGCCATTACCATCTCCCTGTGAATTCATTTTGCGGCTGACCCCTGGGAAGGCCACTTAAGACAGATCTGTTTGGATGGGAAAGAAGGTCTAGGGAGAAAGGTCCTGGGGTGCGGAGTGCCCACTGTGAAGGCCACCGGTGTGAGGCCTCACTATGGGCATCTCTGGATGGTCAGGAGGCACCCAGGGGACGCTGGGCCCCAAGGGAACGAGTCAGGGGGCCTGGCAGCTTTTGACGGCCCCGATTCCCACAAGCTGGCAAGTTCAGCAATCTGGTTGCCCATGTTCAGCTTGTAAAGCAATGTGTCATCAGGATCATGATCATGTGATATGATTAGACCATCTTGTACCGTAAGTTGAGAATGGTAATTCTCAGAGACGCCAAGAGCTACCTACTCCCAACAGGGTAGTTGGTGTCTGACTGTATTTCCTCACAAAAATGTTCTGCGGCCATAAAAAGTTCCCTCAGGTATTCTGCTGGCTTCACTGCTGAATCATCTGAAACACTGGGATGAGGCTTCTGCCGTTTCCAAAGATAAAGCCTCAAAGAAGACAGGCCAATGGTCTTTCTACACACACACACACACACACACACACACACACACACACACACACACACACACACACACACACACACACACACACACACACACACACACACACACACACACACACACACACACACGTAGGGTATTTAAAGCCATCAAGAAGACACTCAACTTTACTGAAAGACTTTAATTTTAAATGATCAAGTAGACTTATCCTAAAAGAAACCATCTGGATTATCACCAATCTTTTCAAACCACAGCTGTTTCTCTTGGAAAAGTCTAACTTGGAAACTCTTGGTAATAATACTCACAGGGGAAAAAAAATGCACTACTTATGCAGAGACAACCAGTTTATATCATGGCCTGTCCTGAGTCAAACAGCACTTAATTTGCATTCTTCCGTGTGGAGGGTGGTGTAGACACAGCCCGAGAGAATGGTACCGAGATCAGATTTTAAAATTAGTTCTTCCCTGAAGGAAACTGACACCATACTTGTTCAAGAAACTTCTCTGAGGTTACCAAATTGGGGAGGAAGGAAACTAAGGTTTGATGCTCTGAAGACACCATTTTATAAAAAGACACTTTTAAGTCTTTGGCTCTAAAATATGGACAGCATGGTAGTTTTTTACTCTATCTGTGTGTTTGTTTTAAAGAATCCAGGTATGAAGATGGTAGGTCAGTGACTTGAAAGGTTTGCAATTATTGAAATAGTCACTTGTCCGCTGTGGGGTAGAAATTTCAGATCACATGCCAACAATTACACTCTCAATGGCACAGGAAGCCAGGCCTATGTATGGCTGGTCTAGTGGAACATTCCTCACTATTCTCCTGGAGCCACCAGCTCCCTCTCCTTGAAAGGTTGCTCTCATAAATGGGAGAAAGGGCCTTTTGGGGAATGTTCTCGTCCTGACTGTTAATACTTTTTCTGATGAAACTCTTCAGTAATATCTTAATATGGGAAATTGTGGAACGTTTTCTGAAATACAAACAACTAGACAACTTGAGGATAGAGAAGGTGAAAAAATGATTTCCCACAATGCTGTGGCCAAGCTGGTAAAATAAACAGTACTTCAGGTTCGGTGCTTCTGGTGTTGTGTACGTGGACACCTGTCTCCCCAGGTCAACTCTGTCCCTGGGGTATAAAGAGGGGTCCATCCACGTCCTCAAGGTCACTCAACATCTTGTACAAGAAATCTGCATCACTGTCAAAACCGACACAAATAAACATTTGACAACCATCACAGAAAAATCATGTGCTGGTCGAACCCTGTACGTACTTCTTTAAAAAAAAAAAAAGGAATAGCCCCGGCAGAGAGATTCAGTTCAAGCTGTATTTGAATTCAAGACAGCAACAGGGTCACCATGGTGTAAACTGAAAATTCCTTTAAAGGCTGCCTTTGAATTCCAAGGGGCCGTCAGATCAAGAGACCGAGGCCCTGCGAGGCTAAATGACTGAACCTGCTACGGTTTTTTCTTCCTGTGAATGAAGCTCTCTTTTGTCTACACATTTGCAAGCAAAGCAAGTGCCCCTTTACACAAGTCCACCTGCAGCTGGGATCTTGGCTTCGTGTCGAGTCGGTGGCACAGTTTAAGTCAAAAGAGGACGGACTTCTCACCGTTGCTTCCCCTTATCATCTGTTTTCTCCCCCAAACTCAGCCACTATGTAGAGAATTTCATGCTTCTTTGAAGGTTGTTGATCTCAGTGGTGCACTCTGTGCTCAAGTGAATCTCCCACATGCTAAGTAAGGTTCTGACTATCAACCACGGGCTCACCCACTGCCAAGACCCTTGACTTTCAGTTTCTACGAGGCAGTTCAAGGTTCAAAAACCCCATGCCAAAATCCCCTGAATTAAATTGTTAAAGTAAACTTAGCACTGACCTTAAAAAAAAAAAAGAAGTAGCCTTCCAGGGGTCTAGAAGATGACCCTCTAGAGTCTTGAGGAAAAGGACAATGGCAAAATGCCATCCAGGAGGCAAACTGGTCCCCTGGAGAAGCACGGATGGATCCCCTTCCTCAGCCTAAAGTCCACCCCCCCCAAAAGAACTGGTACTGTCGGTTAAAAACCACATCCAATGCACGGTTATTAACTTGGGGCCCCCATAGTCCTAGGTCATTCTTTATTCTTTCTACTTTGTCCTCAAAACATGGCTTGCTTTAGAGGAATGTAAGATGGGACTTAACACGTGATGCTACTGATGTCACAAGCTGCATTTAAAATTCAGTCCCCTGGAACCCTCCTACATTGTTGGTGGGAATGTAGATCGGTGCAGCCACTATGGAAAACAGTGTGGAGGTTCCTTAGAAAACTGAGGTTAGAGCTACCATGTGATCCTGGGCATACATCTGGAAAAGATGGAATCTCTAATTTGAAAAGATACACGCACCCCAATGTTCACAGCAGCACTGGTTACAATAGCCAAGACATGGAAGCAACCTAAGTGCCCATCAAAGATGAAAGGATAAAGAAGATGTGGTACATATATACGCAATGGAATACTATTCAGCCATAAGAAAGAATGAAATTTTGCCATTTGAAGCAACATGGATGGACCTAGAGATTACCATACTGGGTGAAGTCAGACAGAGAAAGACAAATATTACATGATACCATTTATATGTGAAATCTACAAAATAACAGAAGTGAATTTATTTACAAAACAGATACAGATTCACAGACATAGAAAACAAACTGATGGTTACCAGAGGAGAAAGGTGTGGGGACATATAAATTAGGAGGATGGGACTAACATATACACACTACTATATATAACACAGATAAACAACAAGGACCTACTGTACAGCACAGGGGACTCTATTCAGTATCTTGTAATAACCCGTAAGGGAAAAGAATCTGAAAAAGAATCAATCTATCTATCTGCCTATGAACTCTGTCTATCTATCCATCCCATCCGTCCATCACTATCTATCTACCTATCTATCTGAATCACTTTGCTGTATACCTGAAACTAATACAATACTGTAAATCAACTATACTTCAATAAAGAAAATAATAACATTCAGTCCCCTGGCTGCTAAACACATGTATGTGTTCCCTAGTGTGATTTCCTTATCGTGGCCCCTCTGAACCTGGATGCTGCCCCAAGGGGGTTGTAATGATATCAACTGAGATATCAAGGAAAAGAATTTTAAAAGGCAGCGAAGCAGAAATTCCTTAAATGGTAAGAACCTGCAAGAAGATGAAAGGGTTTTGTTTTGCATCCTTTTTTTTTTTTTTGCTTTAAACTCAAAAGTAAGAAAAATAAAATTAGAGGAAGTTAACGTGTCATCTTTCTCTTGGCTTCTATGCCTATTCCATAGAATCAAAGAATTTTACAATTAATTAACTCGAGTCATCCAACTCTCCATCCCCCTCTCATAGCACGTTAGCCAAAAGCCCACAATCACACAAGTAGCTCAGAGCAAAGGCAAAACCATCCACGTCACTAATGGCTCACAGCCAACTTCAAAGTTATGCCTATCATAAGAGAGTTTGCCATGAACCACCCCTGATAGCTTCTGCTTTCCTCTGAAGGATCCTCAAGAATGCTTCAACCTCCTCTCATGTCACTGAAAATGTCTTTCTACACCCCAAACCTCTCCTGTTTTAAACTTCTAACAGTCTTCTCTAAGACAAAGCACTTTTTTCCCTCTCTATGTAAAAGTGGGACTTCCAGAGCAAGAATAACAGCTACCCAATACAAATGCCACATCCTGTAGAAATCAACTTTTAATGAAACCGTATCCAATTAGCTTATTTTTATAGAGTTTCATATAATGGGCACCCTGATGTAAAAAGTAATACCATCTGGCCATTACCTAGGAAGCAGACGGAGCCGTCGTTCTGCTTTCAGTACCTGAATTATGTGGACACCACTGCTTGGCCCACCAACTGCAATCCCAAGGGAATCCCCAGGGACTTTCACTGACAAAGCAGGAGCTGTGCTTATGACTTCTGGTTGCCTGGGGCGCAGATCCTACGCTCCTCCAGGAACCCCGACTCATGTCCCCAGCAGGAGGACCCGTAGGCAGTAAATCAGTGCCAACTTTTCAACCAGGGAGACAGTGCTGATCTCACGGGGCTCCGTGCAACCCCGCACCGTTTCCTGAGACTCCGCACCTGACATGCTGGGACCACAGTCGGTTAATTGGCCACAAGATCAGTCTGCCCTGGTGACTTTTCTTGAAGGAACCATCTCCTGATACTCCCATGGCCCCGTGAAGTGAGGCACGCTCTCCAAATTCTCTGCCAGGCAAACGGAGTTTCTTTCTTTTTTTGACCTAGATTAAATCTACCGCATTTTTAAGCCTTTCGGGAAAGCAACCAGGAGGGATGTGCACGGATCTGTGTGTACTGCAATACTTCCTCACCAATTATTATGTAAATCCCAGCAACTGCAGGACACAGATCGAAAAGGTATCAAGGGCAAAATTGCTGGGATCTGCTTTTTCCCTTTTCCCTGGGCCTCTGAAATAAGCCACTTAGGTTAAACCATTTCAGTGTAATAGCTGTAAAAGTATCTGAAGAATTTTAAAGTCACCCCTTTCCCCTGATGAGACAATCACTGCACTTGGCTGTTTCTTAAAGGCTCCCACTCTGCTCTAAGCATTGGAAGGTGAGTTTACGGTGCCGTGCGTGTTTGCCAAGGAGTCATGGGGACAGAATGTAGAGGGCAAGCAGTCTCCTTTGTTAAGAAATGCAAGGGAATAAGCAAACTGTGGATTTGATTAATTTGTATTTTTAAAATATTAATTCTAGAGTAGGAGGGAGGGCTATATTTTTTCTTTCAAGGTAAGAAGAAAATAGGTTGAACATGACAAGCCAACAAGAAGGCCATACTGGGTGGTCTCCCTCAAGTCAGTGTGTCTGGCCCCAATTCCTGGGCTGGTCAGTCCCCCCCGAGTCTTGGTGGCAGAGAGGGTTCTAGGGGGCATGGCAGCAAAGGCTTCTTCTCCAAGGGTCCAGAGGATTGAGCAAGGCCTCAGGCTGAGTTAATCAAGATACCTTGACATAGATTAAGGAAGGTGTCCCAGGGTTAAATGTGGTAGAAGACAGTTCCAATTAAAAAGGATTTAGTTTCAAAAGCACCGAGGGACCTTATTAAAAAGAAGTTTCTAATATAAGGTTATTGTGTAGTATGCGTTCTCTTGGGGACAGGATGGCGTTATAATTAGGAGCCTGGTGGCAATGAGAGTCATTTTCCTGTGATTCTCAATTCAGCACACTGGGCCATGAGATGCTTCCTGGCCAGACCACTCTCTGAAGTCTCAACTTCCCTGTCTTGCTTTGATGGTCGGGCAACTTGTATTTGCCAAGTCCACACGTTCAGACCCCTTATGTCGGCTTGAATAAAATACAGCTCAGCACTTTAGCACCTACCAGTGGTCTCACTGGTATTCCAACTTCTTATGGGCCCGTTCTAGGTGGGGCTGGACTCTTTTATAAGAAGCTTTCAATCCAGACTAGAGCCAAGGTATTTTTCCTGCTATGGGGCTGAGCAAAGTCATATCTACTTCCTCATTCTGATCTTTACGGGTCAAAATGAAATGGAGGCAAACTCACTGGCTATAGAAACTGTATGTTGGCTCAAGTAAAGATCTGCCCTTATCTTAGACTTTTCCTGTAGCAGATGGCTCCAGAGAGCTGATATTTATGGGCGTTATAACTGCCTCGTCCACTCCCATGAAAACTAAGGCGTCTTTCATGTGCATGTAGATCGGGGACGGAGATATTTTTACAAATTGCCTGGAACAGCAGAAATCTATCAGAAATGCACTTTTGTAGCCAAGTATAAATTGATGTTCTAGTGATAAAAGGCAAGCATCCTTGGTCCCAGAGTTCTCAGGGCAGAGACTATGACAGGTTTCAAAGTGGCCCTGGATACTTCCTCCCTGCTCTGTTCATAGAGCTCTGCTGAGTAAAGCAGTCGTCCTTTACTAGCACTTCAGACGGACTGGGTGTTGGACACATTTCTGAAACTCTCTGAGCTGCTTTTCCTTACTTTTAAAATGGGGTAACAGCAGCTCTATCCCAGGGTTATTAAACAAGGTAATTTATGAAAATGTATATAGACCACAGATCCTGGTGTATACACTGACGCGCTTAATAAATGTTAGAGGTTACTGCCCACCGTAAATCGGTTACGTTCCTCCATAAAGCCCCTGGCCCACACAGACCCTGTGCAGGTTCCCTACAAGGCAGGCGAGAGACAGTCAGCACTATTCTGATGATTTGACACAAAAAAAGCCCCCGAGGTACAGAAAGGCAGCATTCACATGCCAGCCACAACTTCACGCTGCTCCCTGCTGGCCTCTGGATGGAAGGGAGGCAAGCGAGCCTCTTTTGTAAGTGATGACCATACACCCGGTAACAGGGTTTGGAATTGATTTTGTTGTCTTGCTTTCTGAAGTAATTACTTGGAACTGGCCAAGTCCGCCCATTTGCATGGCCCTTGAGGACCCTGGACATCCATTTACGTGGCCTCTGAACAGTCAATCCATTTTAATGGAATCGTTTTGAGGACTTTCCTTTTCAGAGTACAACAGAATTACCCCCAACTGTACACTTGATGGTACTCCCCCAAGAGGCCAAAATTCCCTAAAACAGTGAGTTATTTGAAATAAACCCTGTGGCTGTCTAATGAGCATACCTGGGTTTCATTACTATAAAACTTTAACCACGGACCTGTCGTTTTCCTGTATTTTACAGCAACCGGGGAGGGGGAAAAGAAAAAAGAGCAGTGATCCTGGGCTCTGCATGAAGAGGTGGGGTTCTAAACGTCAGGATCAGGAGAGGAGAGGAAGGGACATGTGGGGAGGAAGGCTGTGGACAGATTCAGGCATCCCCTGAAAAAAGGGGTTCCAGGCAGCTGGATTTCATTTTGAGAGTTGCCATCACACAATGACAAGACACAAGAAAAAAAAAAAAATCACTGCCTGATGATGAACTGCTGTCCCCTACAGTGAACCTGCTATAGCGGTTCAGTTGTTACTTCGTTATCATGCCACCTAAGGACCAGCTGTGAAGGCGGGGAGCCGCTTCTGAAGGTTCCTCGGTCCCCTTCACAAGGCACAACATGAAGCTGGGCTTGTAGGTGCTTTTGAAATACTTATGGATTGACTGTCCTCAGGGCCTTTTCCCATCTGCTCGCCTCACAGCAATACGGTTTTCTTCTAGACTTCATGTGTCATGAGTCTTTCTGATTTGGGCTACTAGTGATGAAGATGGTCCGTGCAATACTCTTGAATCCATTTTCTGAGAAATGATCCTGGTAGAGCCAGTCAACTTCTGACCTGAGGTAGCTGTGGTTTGATGGTTAGGTGAAATAGATTTTGATCCATCCATTTAGTAAGTTAATGTATACACAGTACCAAGCTCAGAATTGGGCACACGGAAAACACGAAGGAACGGTCAGCTTGTTTTCTTCCTTCTCTTGTCTGATATCGTTTTGGGGGTACTGTAAAGGTTTCTTCTATATCTAGAGTGATCCAGAATTTGGAGAGTGGGAGGGGGAATATTAGTCATTATTCTGGGACAACAGATGAAAACCGGGCTGTCGCAGGTAAACCCTACGTGCCTCTTCTCCACCGAGATCTCTCCAAGTCCTGACTCTCCTCCTTTGGGCTTCATCCTTATGGCTTGAAGGTCAGATTTATATTAAAACAAAAATTCCTTGGAAAAAACAACACTGTGATCTATTTTCCAGTGATTTATACTAGAGTATAAATCAATCTCTGACTACAGGCTTTGATAAGAGTATACACAGTGTGAATGTCAGGGTTGGGGCATGAGGTAGTGCCATGGAAAATCTCTGGTGGCTGGGGAAAAAGAAACTTCACTCATGGGCTTCCCTGGTGGCACAGTGATTAGGAATCCACCTGCCGATACAGAGGACACGAGTTCAAGCACTGGTCCGGGAAGATCCCACATGCCGCGGAGCAACTAAGTCCGTGCGCCACAGCTACTGAGCCTGTGCTCTAGAGCCCCCGAGCCACAAGTACTGAGCCCATGTGTCACAACTACTGAAGCCTGCATGCCTAGAGCCCGTGCTCCACAACAAGAGAAGCCACCGCAATGAGAAGCCCTCGCACTGCAAAGACCCAACACAGACAAAAATAAATAAATAAATAAAAAACCAAAAACAAACCAAAAAAAACTTCACTTGCACTGTAATTTCGACAAGGGCTGGTCCAGATCTGACTGTGATCCAATTTAAATCTTGGACTGGAGAGCGGAACGGAAAGGGGCCTTAGTAATCATCTAGTTTAAGTCCCTATTTCCAGCAAAAGAAACTAAGGCACAGAGAGGAAGTATTTGGATTTGCAAAGCCTGAACCCCAATCTCACTCTTGACAAAGACCTAGAGATGATCATACCAAGTGAAGTAAGACAGACAGAGAAAGACAAATGTCATATATCACTTACACGTGGAATCTAACATATGATACAAATGAACTTATTTACAAAATGGAAACAGGCTCCCAGGCATAGACTCACAAACTTATAGTTACCAAAGGGGAAAGGCGGGGGGAGGAGGGATAAATTAGGAGTTTGGGATTAACAGATACACACTACTGCATATATAATAAACAGCAAGTAGCTACTGTATGGCACAGGGAACTATATTCAATATCTTGTAGTAACCTATAATGGAAAAGAATCTGAAAGAGTGTGTGTGTGTGTGTGTGTGTATAACTGCATCACCTTGCTGTACACCTGAAAATAACACAACAGTGTAAATCAACTATACTTTAAAAAAAAAGGTGTTTTTTTTTTTTAAAAAAAGAACACCGTGCTTCCTCATTGCTCTAAATGTCAACCCAGATAAACAGCAAGGGTGGCTTTCCATTTCTCAGGAAATTAAGTAAGTATTAACTGATGACGGATACAAGAAAAATATAACACACGGTCCCTGCACTTGATGTATTTGATATTTAGCAGCAGAGTTAACTGCTCATTCGTTAGCAGGTAGAGAGAAGACTCATCTTCTTCGCCAGACACTCTCTCCCTCGAAAACTTCACAGGGAAAAGGTGAAGTATCTCCTCGCTTTCAAGATTATGGAAAACTCTACACACTGGCTGACCAGCAGCCACTGGGCTTCGCTCAAGAATAACACGCCGTCTACCAGCCTTCCTCACCCTGCACAGACGCTGAACTAGTATTTGATCTACGAGCTTTCGTTTTCCTCAGTCTCTGCCAGTGACGCTTACTCTTCTGTTAAACTTTTTAGAAGAAAGGAGAAAGGAAATAATACCCCGCAGGTTCCCATTCCATCCTCTGATGACTGGATGAAGATGGATTTCCAAGTCTTTAGCCCCTTTTGAAGGGCTACTGCTCGTCTGGATTTCAGACAAACACACACGATGATTAAGGTAGGGGCAGGAAGAGAGGCATGTTGTAAAACACTCTGCAAAGAGCTAAAAGGCTCTAGGCAACAAAGATCATTGGTATGGGTGAAGCCTCTGCTGTACTCTATCGCTCCCTAATTGTGCAGATAACAAATGATAATAATACTGCTTTGTAGTTACAAGAGATGTTCTCCCACCACTAAGGGTCTCGTAGTTAGTTCTCAATTTTATTCTATCATGAGCAGATCAGTAATTCAAGCAATTAAAATAGTGGCCACTGCAAATATCTTTTCATTGACTGTACTGTCCTGGAATACTTTTTACGTTAGTGAGAGGAAGAGCTCCCTTCCTGGATATAACTGTGTTAGACTAATCCTAAAGTCGGTTTCAATTCCCCGAGCACGTCCACTTTGTTGAAAGGGATGTGGTCCACATCACTGCTGGGTAGCGTGGAGAAGGCAGTGTAGGATTCAAATGCACCCTGGAAAGCACCGATGGAATTCCCCACATCTCGTGTCACCCTTCTGGAACATTTGGAAGGCTGGGTGCAGCAGCCTTCCGGCCTTCATTTTTGGACCTAGGTCACTGATAAATAATTCAACCACTATTCGCCAAATATATTTATGCTTTTAATTTCCATGATGGTAGGTTTCTACAGGATTCAACATTGTGACAGGAGGGGGAAAAAACTCCGATGAGTTCTTTCCTTGTCAGTCTTAGACAGTGAACTATATGCTAAAGAGCTGTCGTAAATGGATATATTCCAATAGCTGATATAAACCATAAAAATAACTATGTGTCAAAATGACTGGTGAACTTGATCAACTAAGTGACGCAATCGGCTAATTCGAAGAAAAATTCAGGTTTGGACAGGTGTATAAGTATTACACGCGAGCGTCACTGTATAACCTTGTCTATACAGCGAGGCCTGTAGCTAACTCCAAAGACTAGAGGGTGTCAGGAGTTGGGTCTCCTTACAACAGGGCATTCTCAGCCTAAGACTGCAACACATGCACAAAATACCTTTCCACATCCAATTACATCTTAAAACAGTGTTTCTCAGACTTGCCTGAAGATCATCGTTGCTTGTTTATAAATTCCTTGGAACCCACCCAGGGGCCTCCCATGGGATCAGGATTTTCAGGGCCAAGGCCTGGTCATTTGTACAAGTGTCCCCCACGATTCTTATCCTCTGGGGAGCCTGGGAAATACCACCTGGGGCAAAGCCCACCAGCTGCCCACTCAAATCCATTCCTCCCACGGGGCCAGGAACGCAGCAGAGGGCAGGGTGAGGCCACGTGGGCTGGCTTCTTGCCACGTGACCACATACAGTCTAAGGGGACGTGAGTGGAGTGACACCTGCTGCTTCAGGGCCAGGCCTTTTAACAGAGCAGATCTAAGTCTCCCACATTTTCCTTCCTTTCCTTCCGGATGGATGCACATGGCAAACGACCACAGCAGCGGCAGCAACCAACCCAGGGGAAGGCCGAGCCACAAGGTGAAGAAGGCTGGTTCCCTGTGTTGCCACGTGGAGGAAAGCGGCCACCAACCCAGAACACCCAGGAGGGATTCTTGACATGAGCAAGGAGGAAACTTCTGTGTTGGAGTCCTAACACATTTTTAGGCCTATCTGTTATAGGAGTTGGGCCTCTCCTGATTACTACAACGTCAAACGGTAAAAAAAAAAAAAAAAAATATATATATATATAAAAATATAGTTGAAACAAGGACAATGTTATGAGTGCTCTTCGACCCACACCTTCAGCACATTGTTGGCGTCCTGCCCAAAGTAGCTGTGCTAAAAACACACCAGAAGGATCGAAGTGAGTGTGCTTTAGAATTTGGTTCCAGAAAATCAGAAGTTGGTGGACAGCTATAGAAAAATCAGGTGGATAAAGTGAGTGGTGCGTTTAAACTGTATTTAATGGTTTTGTGGTGAGAATACTGTTTTTTTTTTTAAACAAACCACTCGGCAAAATTGACTAGATTCACAGGAGGACGTAATCTTGATAGGAGAGTCTAACGCATTTCAATCCACATCGCTAAATGATTCCTAATTTCATCTGCTTGTTGGTGAGATTTAGTCCACGAACACAAGTTAATTTTTTGTCTCCTCTTTCAATCTTTTCTCTCTTCTTTTTGTTACCACTTCTCAAAGCGCTGATTCAGCAATTCCCCCCCACCCCTTCCCTCTACCGCTTCTCCAACCTATTAGCATCTCAAGTGGGTCTGGGGACCAGGCAGGGCCTGCTGTGCAGGTGGGTACAGAAATCTGACCTGGAGAGGTCTCAAGGGGTTTGGACCAAGTTGGCAGAGGAAGGAGGCCATCTCCTGTACCATTTTCCTGGGTTGAGTTATGGTTGTCTCCAAGTCCTTTTGGTGCCTAGGCAGATCTGCAATTGTTTTAAATCCCTCCAAAAAAATTCACAAAAATAAGCACATGCCCACATGAAACCGAATATATGCGATATCAACGTGTAGCCTACGAAAATCTAAGGAACACGTATTTTAAAAATTTAATAAATTCACCTCTTTTCTTTATCCCTGTTGGTTGAGAGTTCAGGTGAATCTAAAGAAGTATACAGAATACTAAGCATCTTTGCGCTAAGAAGATGCTTTGAGTTTTTTAGCATTGTGATAGAGGGACAAAGAAAAATTAGTACTTCGAACGGAGGTGAAGGTGAGGTTGGACATGAGAGATACCTACACGGAAACACGGTTCCTGAACAGTTTGTAGGCAGCATGGAAATCATATAGGCTAACGGGTTCTTGCAAACTACTTCTAAAGCTTCTAGCGTGGCCCCAAAGAATTCATTTACTCCACCCACCCCCCAAACCTCTCACAGGACCGCCAAGGCAATAGCTGGAAAGTCTGGGTGCGTTTGAACATCATTCACTGTCTCCAACCACAACTAGAAATCTGGAAGGTCCCTCAAAAGCTGTCCCTGGAAGATCTGCCCTAAAATATATTCTCTGGAATGCACCTTCCGTGACCCAGTTTCGCGACATGGATGTCAGGGTGTCTCTGGGCGCTGACTGTGCTGGAAAGCTCCCAGGTGGGAAATGCAGGCCATCCAATCAGGGCACATCTAGGTTATGTGGAGCCTGAAGACTCTGACTGGTTTCATTTCATCAGACTTCATCATACCCCTTGCTCTATGTTAAGCCTTCCTCAGTACTGCTTTAGGGAAGCTATGCAGAGATGGTAGGGAGAGTTAAAAAAAAAAAATTCTAAATTTCCAGCCGTCAAGCCTAACTTCTTGCCTGTCAGCAGCTTTTGAAATATTGATGGCGTTTTTCCCCTCCTAACAGACAAGCTGAGTGGAGTCTGGAGAGCCTGCACTTAACTGTGACTAGAAATAGACTCTGCGTAATTAAATATATTTTTCAAAAGAAGGCGTGCTCACACCGGAGGGGAGCCACACCCATCGATCCACCTCTCCAGGCCCGATCTGTCTAGTGCAGACTCTGGACAGTGCAGTAATACACGGGCTTGTGCTACGTGCAAGCCTGACGTCTGCTTCTGACGCATCTAGCCGGGTAGCAATACAATGCGGGGCCCATGTTCAAGTAACAACAGAAGAGTGTTTGTCTGGAGGGACAGGAGTCTGTTTGGGAGTGATTTAACTATATATTCAAGAGGGAAAGAAGAAGCCAAGAGGTGATGAGCAACTGAATCAGGAAGAGTAAATCGTCACAGAAGCAAACAGGAAGCATCTTGCACTGTCTTCTTAACCAAATGGCTTCTCACTGTCCCCAGTTCAAGAGGTTGGAGCCAGAGAGACAATATTCTCGGGTTCTGAGAAAACTAACATTTCTTCCTTGATAATCTCTCACCTTTAAAAAAAAACAACAACCATACGACCATACATGATACCTCACCCACCTCTACAAACCCCTATCCATGAGGCACCCCTCCTTACCCAACAGAGAAACTGTTCTTGGGCCACGAGATGAGAAGCGCCCCAAATACAATTAATTCATTGTATTCTTTTTTCTCATGAACTGAAAAACTTACATTCTACTTTCAGTTCAAAGACAGGTTGTGTAATCTCATCGGCAGACAGTTACATAAAAGATTTTATTCCGAGTTTTTGAGTCTTCCTCGAAACATCAATAAGTTGTCCATGGATTTTTGCAAACGTCTTTGTAAACAGAGTTATTATCCCTACAGACTACATAGCTTATGAAAAAAAAAATCTATGATGCTTTTCCTTCAGGTGAGCTTTGCAGAAAATGCTAGGTCTGAAGCTGACCAAATAACCTTTCCCTTTCAGGTCTTCTTCAATACATGGTGATGAAAGGAGAATGCTAAAAAGGGGACACCGGTCTGGAATTTTTATTTTTTTTTTTCAAATCCTCCTGACTTTAGATATCTTTTGACTGCTTTTAGGACAAAAGAAAACTCTAAGAATCAGTAGCCTTATTTCCAAGGAGCCTACCTACATCCAGATGAATGAGTGAATGAAAGTCTAGTCTAATCAAGTTTATCTGAAAACAAAAGGTCAAAGGTAGAAAAAGCCACTGACAATAGATTAAGTGTTCTGTCTCCCAGGCCTTGCCCTAAGCTTTCAAGCTCCCAGGAGGTCTGACCATCACAACCCATGTTTTCCCTCTAAGAAGATAACAAAATAGAACCATCCAATTTGGAAAAGGACTTGGTGAATGCAGTTTTTATCAGTGGCTGCATTCGGCTCCCATGTTTTAACTACAGCAGAATAATTATTTTGGAGATTGTACACTGCTGAGCGGAATAAGCTGTAACACTGAGAGATAACTGACTGATTACACAACCATCTTTTAAACGTCTCATCAGTCTTAGAACAGCAGATAAAACTATTTCATGTGTACCAGCGGGCTCCAGATTAACCCTGCAGAGTTCAAAACTGTGGAATCAAATAACAGCTGACTCCAATTTAAAGCGCTAAATCACTGGCGAGTGGTGACATAGGTCTATGGGGTCTGGTTACCAGGTGACAGTTACTGTACATTTTAATCCAGCTTGTGTATAAAAAAAAAAAAAAAAGGAGTGTTTTGCAACCGCCTCAAAGCTGCCACAACAATACATTTTTAATGGAGTAATAACAACAAAACCTAAAGAAATAGCCTTAATAAAACTGTCAGCATCAAAAAGATACAGAAGATTCCTCGTAAAGGCATGAATTAAAATCCGCAGTAAAATATCTACCCGTAAAGCAGGCAGGAACAGATTTTGTGCACATGCACCTAAGTATCAGACTCCCACTTGGGAATAAAGCTTTAAGAGTTGCCCCCCGCCACCGTGCCACTGACCATGTCAGTCAAACAGAAGCAAGATTCTATTCAGCACATTGAGCATGACAGTCCAAAGGCCAGTCTGTGTTCCTTCCACCTTGCATTGTTTAAAAGAAAAGTGGCTCTTTGAGAGTCGGCCGATCAATGCTACTACTGCCTCCTTGGAGGTATCATGCAACCTGGACGCCAAGCTGGATTCTGGAGAATACAGAGAGTGATTTTTGTTTTCTCTTTTCCCTGTTGACACCTGATAAGGGCCACTTTGCTACCCCAGTATCTGTTCATTTCATGGGAACCAGGACTTGAGATGACAATGGATGCCTCCGAAACCACAAAGCCTTTTTGACGCAGGAGAAAAGAGGTGTCCCACGTGGCGATGGGAGGCCCCTGGATGAAGCCGTCTGCCTGGTCGAACAGCAGGACCACTGGCCTGAGTCCAAGGCGGTGGCCTTCGTCCCCCGTCTCCCAGCTGGGCAAGTCCCTGACCACCTCCAACCACAGATTCCCGTTTGGTGTACCATCAAGACGCCAGCCCCACCGTGTGTACTCTCAGGGCCGTGACGGGGGGACAAATGCGACAATGATGTGGAAACGGGGCCTCTGCAGATGGAAGTTATTATCAAACAGGGTGTCTAAACTTGCTTGTTTATAAACCTGGATTGGCGGCTGCAGAAGCTGAGCAGCTCTTGGGAAATCGCTCTCCATCCCTTCTTGTCCTCGACAAGGAGGCCAACCACACTCGCGGGCTCTGTAGGGTCGCCATGGGATGACGGGTCCAAATGACACCTTTATGGGTGTATATGATCACACACTGCTAACCAAGAGAAACAGCCCACTTATGGATTCGAACCATATGGAAACGGAAAGGATAAAGCCATTTTCGAGGGGCTAATGCTTTTCCCCAAGGTGCGGGTGCCCCACAGACGTGGACAGAGCAGGTTTACACGAAAACTCTAAACTGTCGCATTGAAGGAAGGGCATTAATAGCCGTGGACAACGTCTGCGAATGAAGACATTCGAGAAGCCATCATGTTTTCAACGCAGGTTAACAATAAGGCTATTTTTCCACCCACTCTTTGGCACAGCTGTACTGTTCTTGGCCTCAAGTCGGAGGCGATGTGAAACACGGATTCAGAAGATAAGTGATATACGGTTACCAGTGCCAGTTCATGTAAAATACCACTGGATTGGAAACATGCTGTTTATCGCCTTAGCACCCCAACTCTGCATTTGCTAAAAAGCGGAGAAAAAAGGAGCCGCGATTGTTAAGGCCTGCCAGCTGAGCTTGGTTTGGAGTACCCAGGTAATGGTGAGTTAACTTGTGTCCTAATTCCAAGCTGACGCCAGCCAAAACTTTAAACAGGCTTCAGCTCCCATCCTGTTTTCCCCGATGACACTGCTTTCCGTGTGCTTTGCTATTGGCCTGGATGGGTGTGGCAGAAGCAGAACCAAGTCTGATGATCAGGAAAAAGGAAGGGATAAAAAGAAATGACACTTAAGCATGGCTATCAAGCCTTGTGACCCGATGCAGAAAAAGCACAGAAGCGGGGGTCAGGCAATGCCGGAATTTCACTGGTCGCTGTGCAGAATTGCCTATTTACTGCACACGAAATCTCTCGGTGCCCAGTGTGTTTCTGCTCTCCCCGGTGCAGAAAAAAGGAGGCAAATAGCAGTTAACACTCTTAGCGAGCACTATGGGGATATTCTAGGAAAAGGACAGTCAAAGTGCCAAGTGTGACATTACTCGGTTGTAATAGAGAGAGAGATATTATTACACCTAGAGGTGTGATAGGAGGTGACTTTAAGTTCAGACTGGAACACTGAAAATAAATATCATAGATTTCTATGGCTTCCAAAAGGGCACTTCAAAAGCTCCTTCTGAACTGTGCAGGGAAAGGCACTATTGTCCCCCTTATATCCAGATGAGACACATGGCACAGCACGCCTAAAGGTGACCCACTGAAAATGATAACTCAGGGCAGAGGCCACTGAGATCAAAGCTCCCCTCCATTCCTTCTTGAGATTATGACTCATCCAGCAAAGAGCCATCAGTATTTTTGTAACCCGTACGGCACCATAAGAAATGATGGTGTATTGTTTGCTGTGAAACAGACAGCAAATAAAAACTGAGTTGAACTCCTCCATGGTAAATAATACCTATGGGTGTCTGCAACCAATGTCACTTTCTTCGGGGTTCAGAAACTGCTGTCTGACTCAGTGAGTTATCTATTAAGATTCAACAATATATCCCTAGTAAAACAGCATAATATATTACGGTGTCGTTGATCTTTGCTAATAATTACAAAAGGCGGGGGGGGGGGGCGGTTAGGAAGAGTTTAATTTCAAGGATCCAGGCAGTTTCTCTGAACACAGCTTGCTTTACTTTCCTTCCTACCTGTCCACGATCAGTTTTTTAGATCCTGAATGTCTCAGGATGCCCTTTGCAGGAAAAGACCTTGACGATTCTCAAGAGCTAGATGAATGCAAAGGTGGAGACGTATTTGGGTTACTGGGCAAAGGAAGGCTGATTTTCTTATTTCAAAATTTTCAATTTTGAGATGCAAGAGGAAAGAGATATGGGAACATATGTATAACTGATTCACTCTGTTATAAAGCAGAAACTAACACACCATTGTAAAGCAATTATACTCCAATAAAGATGCTAAAAAATTTTTTTCAATTTTCTCATGCTTTCACTTCAAAATGAAAACTCCATTTAAAAATCCTTACTTTTTAAAGCTCAGAGTAAAACCACGTGAAAATTTCTAAGACAGGAAAAGCACCAAAATGAGAGTCTTAAGATGAGTCCAGTCCCCGAAGGTCCACATTTCTAGCTATGTGACCGTTATTTCAACAGTAAATCTCAGTTTTCTCATCTGCAAAATGAGGATGACTAGATACCTCACAGCCTCCTTCCCAGGATCATACTGGGAATTAATACTTTATAAATCTGTAACGGTAAAGCCCCACAGAAGCACATGCGTTACAGCATTTTTTTGGAAAAGTGATTCCCTCAACGAAGTAATACAAACACACGTGAAATCAAACAGTGCCTCAAAAGATCATATTCTTTCTGTTAAACCTGCATTTTTTTTCCTCACGGCACAAACCGTATTAGACCCTCAGAAGGTGTTATCTTTTCTGCTAAAAATTCACCATTAGGGGGGTTTGATCCACACGCCCACCCCGGTCCTGGAGTGGAACAAACAGGAATGCTTTGCTGAAGGGGGCACCAGGCCCAAGCAGAACCAGTGAGGCACTAGCCCGAACACAGACCCTAACGTTAATTCAATTATACCCCAGTGTCGAAAACCTTCTTTAGTTAATGCAGTTTGTGGTGAAATTTTCTTCTGCACTCATTTAAATATAATTACGGCACTTGTCTTGCCACTGTGAAACCTTCCAGTTGTTCTTTTCACATTCACAGAAACCTGTGACTTCCTGCAGACCCTTGCTTGAAAGATTTCGAGGCTGAAGTTAACTGCCATGTCCATCAAAACCATTTTTTCCCTTATCCTTATGTTTGACACCAGTCTCCCTGAAGGAGCCTCAGGGGGTTCCAACTGGGAAGCACGAGTGCTTCCTGGAATCCCAAGCGTGGAGACGCCTTTCTCAGTCCACTGTAAGACCACGGTCTCCCAGGGAAGGGCTATTATGATATTCCACAGAAAAGTCACTGCAAGCGCGGTGAGAGGCTCAAAATTTGGGGGTGTTTGTGTTTAGGGCAGTGAAACACCTAATTCTCACTCAAAAATGGTCTGCACTGGGTGCTGGAAGCAACGTTAAGAAACACAAAACCAAAGCAGGTCACGAATGATCACAGTATCTTTACATCGGTTGGGTCAAAATTCTTAGTCACCTTTCCAAAATAACAGGGCTCACCTGTCAGGGTATAGAAGACTGTCATGGGGGTGTTTTGACGGGGGTAGAGACGTTCAAGAGCAGAGTGGTTGGTTTCCATGGAATCCCGGCTCCCCCAACATCTAGTCTGTGGGCATCAGCAGGTGACACAGCCGCCCCTCCAACGGTCAGCCCGCCGCAGAAGGTGGCAGGGCCGGGCAGGACCGCGGGGATGGGGACGACACCTTCCGCCCCGGGCTCCTCAGCGTGGGAGAAGTGGCTCACTGGGCAGCGACACCAGCTGGGGCCCTACATCACTGCTAGAATAACCCAGCCGTGTGGCTGGTCTTCCTAACTACCTGCATCTCACCTCCAACCCTGCCGGGACTAAGGGGTCCTCATTCAGGGGGTGGCTCTTCCTCAGTGCCTGGAGCTGGGCATTTGGGGGTTGTGCTGGAGCCCCACGTAAACCATGATCAACGCCCTACTCAGTGTGAGTGAGTTTCTGACAAGATCACAGCCCAAGGGGGCACAGCTGTACACTCGGGACAGCCGGTCCTTACAGGCGACGGACGAGCTTACACGAAGGCACGTGGGGCCAGAGAGGAGCCGACGACAATCCCTCACTACTAACTGGCTCTTCTGGGCAAACAGTACAACCCGTCAAGTGACGATGACTCTGCTCCCCCCCAGGAAAATTCCCCGGATTGTCGCTTTTGCGAGAGATTGAAGAGACACAGAGCCAGGACATCTGCATGTGAGGGGAGGGCGGGAGAATAACATAAACCAGAGAAATAGAAAGAGAGCCCCCCCTTCCTCTTTTACTGGAGATTTATTTCTCTATATTCAGACTTTGGATAATTGCTTTGATCAGACGTCTAAACACTAACGAAACATCAGATAACTATTTTTTATTTACAAAAGAAGCCAAGTCTGATGATTTGGGAACGATCTAAGCTTTGAAAATGAGGGTGCTTGGGGGTATATACCCAGGGGAGTCCACACTGAAATGAAAAACAAGGGGAGGCAGAGTGTTACCCCGAGCTCTTACTTCCTCCAGACGTTTGGTGACTTGAGATTGTGAGGTGCTGTCCCTGTTCTGTGCCCCCTGACGGGTCAGACACCGCCAGCTGGGAGCTGTTCCCATGGAGAGTCCTGGTCCAGAGGACTTTGCCTTTTCCAAAGCCACTACCCTTGCCCCCTTCACTCTCCAAGCCTGTACCAGGGCAGGAATTTCAAAGTAAGAAGACATTCATTAGAATGCTGAAAAGGGAAGAACAAGACAAACATTTGTGAGTGCCCATTATGTTACAGGCTGGGCCAGGCACTTTCTAAATACTTTAGGCCCCATTTATAGATAAGAAAACAGGTTCAGAGAGGGCAAGCCGCTTACCTAACCTCACACAGCTAGTAAGTATTCGAACTGGAATTTAAACCCAGATTTACCTATGATCCTTCCATAAACATGACCAGGACCTCCAATGGATATTTTTTTTCTTTTAGATTGTGGCAAAATATATGTAACTGAAACTTTACCATTTTAACCATTTTTAAGTATATGGTTGTGGCATTAAGTACATTCACAATGCTGTGTAAACATCACCACCATCCACCTCCAGAACTTTTCCATACTTCCAAAATGAGACTCTGCACCCACAAAACAACTCCCCATTCTCCCTTCCCCCAGCTTTTGGCAACTTCCACCCCACTTTCTGTCTCTATGAATCTGACTACTCTTAAGTGCCTCGTAAAAGTAAAATCATTTCAGTGGATTTTTATAAAAAGAGAAAACCCAGGGCGTCAGAATTTAATTTTGTGCTTTCTCTTTCCTTGAATGCGTACAGTATTTCAGACAGATTCTGGAAGACAAAAGCTCTCTGTACCACAGCCAGGGTCCAGTCTACTTTGTGGAATTTTTTTTTAAAAGACTAATTCTCTGGGGAGGACCTCCCATTGGGAGTTACTGCTGTGATTAAACAGCTATTTCTTGAACCAGGTACAGTACTGGCTTGTGGGAAGACAAAGATAGTGATATAAAAATCCCTGGCTTCAGAGTCCTTCTTTCAAAGGGACAAGGGCACCTCTTGTTTGTAGGCCGACACACAGAGAAGGAAGAGGTTATATCAGCTAAGTTAAGAGTGGATTGAAGCATTCGGTAGACATTCAATCTCCGCAGTTATTTTTACCTAAGATATTCTTTATCATTGGGTTAAAATTTCATCAACCTCTGTTCAGTGTTCATTCCCAAGATTCCCCATAAACGTGTGTTTAACGGACATTTACAGATCGCTTTAAAATGCACACATTGTATTATTTCTAAGAGCATCTGTAGGAGACAGGAATCTTTTCCTCAAGGGATTTATAGACAGAGGAGATAAGACATGTATGTAAATAAGCTACTACGTATTAGAAGGTGATAGGTTGAATAAAAGAGGCACAAATAAGTCTTTATAGGAGTTTGGAGAAAGAAGAGATTATTTTCAACCTGGAAATCTGATAAAACTTTGTAGGAAATGGCAGGTCTGGAAGGCAGGTGGGCTGTTGTGAGAAAGACAGGGAGTACAGGGATTCCACCCTATAAAGAACAGATCTGTAGGAATGGAAATTATGAAAGGAAATAGGAAAAACACAGAATGGTTTACATAAGACATGAAAAATATGGCCAAGGAATCTGGGCTTTATTTACTAGGCTACATGGTGCTATTAAATGTTCATGTACCATAATCAGTATCGGGACTTCTCTGGATACAAAGGAAGGCATTTTGAGAAAAGAATCAGGGATAAAAAATATAATCCAGAGGAGGAGACCTCTGCTTCTGGTCTAGATGGTGACTTTCCAGGCTGAAAAGCGCTAACGTCCCTAAAGGGTTTCCAGGCTATGTTACAGGGAGAGGAAAGCCAGGTAGAACGTGGTAGACATCCTGAACTGATTTAAGCTGAGAGTCCGGGGGAGGCAAGTCAGTTAGAACTCACAGGAAGTGTAATGGAGAGGAAGGAGCTACACAGAGAGAACCCCCAATATCTGCAGAGGGTCCCTGGAGTATTCAGTATAGTACTGATCAGTCTACGTGGGAAAAGAAACCAGCAAAGACCAGAAATGGAAAAACCATCCAAAATGATTAAAAGCTAAGAACAGTGCTGTTCCCAACAGCCAGACTAGAAAAACTCCTAATTCATGGCACACTGGGTAGAGAAATCAGGAAAGCCTTACCTTCGAAGTAGGAAATAATTAGCTCTAGGCTGGGTATTGTTTCAGACCTGCCTAATACATCAAAAGAGCAAAACTCAAAAGGATCACATTGCTTTCAACTAACTTAACTGCACTGCAGAACAAAGCTCAAAGATGTTAAAGGAATGCGAAAATATCTAGCATCCAACAAGATGAATTTCATAACGTTTGAGTATCTTGGTACTTAAAGATTTCCAGGCATGCAAAGAATAAGGAAAACACAGTCTGTAGTGAGAAAAATCAACTAATTTAAACCAACCTAGGGACTTCTCTGGTGGTACAGTGGATAAGACTCCATGCTCCCAACGCAAGGAGCCAGGGTTCAATCCCTGGTCAGGGAACTAGATCCCACATGCATGCTGCAACTAAGAGTTCGCATGTTACAACTAAGGGGCCCGCCTGCCACAACTAAGACCCGGTACAACCAAATAAATAAATTTATAAAAAAATAATAAACCAGCCTAGAACTACTACAGATGTTAGGTTTAGCAGACAAGGTCAATAAAAAAGACAAGAAAAATAGTTATTATCCCTGTATTTGGTATGTTCCAAAAGGTAAGTAAAGATTTGAAAGGTATAAAGAAGACCCAAAATGGACTTACAGAGATTAAAAAACTATAATGTCCGAGATGAGAGAGACTGGATGGGATTAATGGCTGATTAAACACTGTAGAAGAAAAGATTAGTGAGTGAACTGTGTTTCAAAGTGAAACATGGCAAGAAGCAAGAATTTTAAAAGAAGAAGAAAGGCACATTAGTGTGCTACTGGACAACTTCACGTGGCCGAATACGTGAGTAACTGAAGTCCCCAAAGGAGAGGAGAGAAAAAGGGGACAGAGAAATATCTGAACAAAGGAAGAGCTGGAAAAGTTCCAATTTCAATGAAAACTTATAGTTCACAAATCCAAGAAGCTCAATGAAGCCCAAGTGCAAGACATATGAAGAAAACGAAATCAAGACACTTTATGATCAAGTTGCTCAAAACCAGTAACAAAGAGACGATCTTAAAAGCAGACTGAGGGAAAAAGACTCACATATGGAGAAACAAAGGTAGTAAAGATGATGTCAAATTTCTTATCAGGAAAAATACAAGTTGAGAAGACAGTGGATCTTTAAAATAATGAAAGAAATGAACTCATAGCTACAGAGAACAGATTGGTGGTTGATAGAGACGGGGGCTGGAGGGTGGGTGAAACTGGTGAAGGGGGTCAAAGGTAAACTTCCAGTCATAAGTTCTGGGGACGTAATGTAGAGCATGGTGGCTATACTTAGTCAATACTGTATTGCATACTTGAAAGTTTCTAAAAGTAAATCTTAAAAGCTCTCATTACAAGAAAAAAAACTATAATAACTATACAAAATGATGTGTGTTAATTAAACTTATTGTGGTAATCATTTTGTAATGTATACATATTTCAAATCACCATGTACTACACCTAAAACTAATACAACGTTATATGTCAATTAAATCTCAATAGAGCTGGAAAACATAATTTAAAAAAATACTGAAAGACAAAAAAATCTGTCTACATGGAATTCTATATCCCGTGATAATATATTTCAAGAACAAGGGCAAAATAAATGCTTTTAGACATATAACAGATGACCTACCTTGTAAGAAATGTTAATGAAGTCTTTCATCAGAAGGAAAATGTTACCAGAAGAAAACAGGGGTCTACACAAAGGAATGGAAAACACCAGAAACAGTAACTACATGGGTAAATATGTATGATTTTTTTTATTATTACTTAAATCTCTTTAAAAGAAATTGGACCACCCAAACAAAAATTATAACTATGTATTGTGGGCTTTACCACATATGTAAAACCAAAATTATGACAACGATAGCATAAAGTGTGGGAGGGGAAAAAAATGGATGTATACTACCGTAAGATTCTCAAATTATATGTGAAGTTTTACACTATCATTTGAAGGTAAATTGTAATAAGGTAAAGATATATACTATAAACCCTAAGACAACCCCTAAAATACCAAAACAGAATTTGATAGTTAATAAGCCAATAAAAGAGATAAAACAGAATAATCTTAAGAGGCAGAAAAAGAGAAAAAAGAACAGATGAGAGAAATAAAAAGTAAACAGTGAAATGACAGATTTACACTCAACTTTATCAACAATCATATTAAATATTAATTATGTAAACACTTCTATTAAAAGGTAGAACTTGTCACAGTAATTAAAAAAGAAGTAAGACCCAACTGTCTGCTATCTATAAGAAATGCACTTTAGATTATACAAACACAGATAGGTTAAAAGTGAAAGAATGGAAAAAGATACACTTTATAACACTAGTTAAAAGAAAACTTGACTGGCTTTATTAACATCAGTCAAAATAGATTCAGAGCAAAGGATAATACCAGAAATAAAGATCATTTCAAAATAATAAGTCAATTCATCCAGAGGACATAAAAATTCAAAACATTTATGCACCAAATAACAGAATTGCAAAATTCATGAAGCAAAAACTGACAGAATTGCAAGGAGAAGTAGAAAACTCCACCATAATATTTGGAGATTTCAATAGCCTGACTGACAGTATACACAGAAAATCAGTAAGGGTACTTCTGCACAACACCATCAACCAAACTGACATTTGTAGAACACTCGGTCCAAGAACAACGTTAGACATATTCTTTTCAAGTGCACATGGAATATTCACCAAGATAGGCCATATTATGGGGCAAACAAGTCTCAATAAATTTGTAAGTCTGCAAGCCATTCAAGGTATGTTATGTTCCTTAACCAAAATAAAATTAAATTAGAAATCAATAATAGAACAATCTCTGTAAAATTCTCGGATATTTAGAAACCACATAACACACTTTGAATAACCACGGGTTAAAGAAGAAATCTAAAGAAATCAGAAAGTATTTTGAATGGAATGAAAATGAAACCACAGCATATCAACACTTGTGGGATGTAGGTAAGGCAGTGCTTAGGTTAACTGTATACCAGTAAATATGCTCATTAGAAAAGAAAGATTTCAAATCAATGACCTCAGCTTCCACCTTTAAAAACTAGAGAAATGAGAGCAAATTAAACCCAAAGAAGGTAATAGAAGAAAATAGAAATCAGTGAAAATCAATAAGATAGAGAAAACAAAAGCAACGAAGAAAATCAATAAAACCAAAGCTACTTCTTGGAGCAGACAAATAAAACTGAGACACTTTCAAGGCATATGAAGAAAAAAGAGAGATAAAGCACAAATTATTAATATCAGAAATGAGAGCGATGACATCACTATAGTCTACAGACAGTAAAAGGATAAAGTAATATTATACACAGCTTTGTGCAAATAAATTTGACAACTTAGATGAAACAGACATTCTCTAAAGGAGAGAAACTCAAGAATATACAACCTAAATAGACCTGTAGATACATTTATATGTAATATATATATATATATATATTTAGTACATACAGGTTTATACATACTAAGGAAAATGAATTTGTGCTTAAAAACCTTCTTTTTCTCACCAAAAAAACTTGAGCTCCAGATGACTTAGGTGATGGATTCTACCAAACACTTAAGAAAATAATAACACAACTTAACAAACATTTCCAGGAAATTGAAGAGGGGGGAATACTTTCTAACTCACTCATGAGGTCAGGATTACATTAAACCAAAATCAGCTAAAGAAATTAGAAGAAAACTACGAAACAATCTTTCTTCTGAATACAGTTGTACACATTCTGAATAAAATTTGAGCAAACAGAATCCAGTGAACACAAGGATTGTACCTTATGATAAAGTTGAGTTTATCTCCTAGCAATGCAAGGCTGGTTTAACACTGAAAATCAACCAATGTGATTCACAATACTTACAAACTAAAAAAGAAAATCATATGATCACCTCAACAGATGTGGAAAAAGCAACTGACAAAGCCCAACATCCATTCTCCATAATCATTTTCAGCAAAACAGGAAGAGAAGGGAATGTTCTCAACTTGATAAAGGGCATCTATGAAAAACCTACAGCTTACACCATACTTAATGGTAAAAGATAGAATGATTTTCTTCTAAGATCAACAGCACGATGGTGATGTCCACTCTCACTACTTCTATTCAACTCTGACCTGGAGATTTTAGCCAGAGCAAGCAGGCAAGAAAAAAAAAAGTGCCTACATTAGAAAGGAAGTAAACTATCGCTTTTTTTGTGACTGTGAGTTAGGTTTTCCTTGATACAAAACCAAGAGCACAATCAGTAAAAGAACAAATTAATAACACTTCACCAAAATGAAAAACTTTGGCTCTTAAAAAGATACTATTAAGAGAATGAAAAGACATGACACAGACTGGCACCAAATATGCACAAAACATTGATCTGATAGAAGGACTTGTAGTCTCAAAACTCAACAGTAAGGAAACAGCCCAATTCAAGATTGGGAAAAGATTCAAACAGTTCAAAGAAGATATACAGGTGTCAAATAAGCTCATAAAAATATGCTTAGCATCTTTAGTTATATGAAAATTAAAACCACAATGACATACATCATTACACCTATTAGAATGGTTAAAATTAGATACAGTGATTATACCAAGTGTTGGCGAGGATGTGGAGGAACTGAAACTCCTACACTGCCGGTGGGATTGTAAAATGGTACAACTGCTGTAGAAAACACTTCGGCAGTTTCTTAAAAAGTTAAATATACTCCTACCATTAGCTTCAGCCACTCCACTCCTAGATGTTTAGCCAGGAGAAACAAAAGCATACAAACACTTGTAACATGCATGTTCGTAACAGCTTCATTTGTTAATCATCAAAAACTGGAAACCACCCAAACGCCCATGAACAGGAGAACTGAAACACTGCAGTATATTCGTTCAAAGGAATGCTACTTAGCAATTAACAGGAGTGCATTACTGATGTAAGTGAACTGCTGATATTAAATCTTGATATCATTATGCAGAGTGAAAGAAGCCAGTCCCGCCCCCCCCCCCAAAAAAAAGGCACACGCTGTATGACTGCAATTACATAAGACTGTAGGAAATGGAAAGTTACAGTGACAGAAGGCAGATCAGTGGTGGAGGGCAGGGCAGGGAGGATGGGATTTCTAAGGAAGATGCGTACATTTTTAGGGGTGATGGATATGTTTGTTATTTTGATTGTGGTGATGGTTTCACAGGTGTACACCTACGTTAAAACTGATCAAATGTTACACTTCCGGTATGTGAAATTTATTGTATGTTAATTGTGCCTCAACAAAGCTGTTAAGAAGAAAAGACCATGGAGAGGTTACTTGCGATATCCCAAGAAAGCAGTACAAGTAGCAGTGGTAGTAGGAATGGAGAGGATAGCTCTGCGAACACAAAAGTCTCAAATTCACAAGATTTGGGTGCGAAGGTGAAGATTTGGAGGCCGGTTGAGAGGAAGGAAGATGGCACCATTCATAGGCATCGGATTACCAAAGAAGAGTGGGTGAATTCACATTCTGCACATGCCGTGTGCTGCCAGGTCATCTCATTCCAAGGGGCAGTTTAAAACCCGGGAGTAGAGATGAGGCAAGAGACACAGCCTTTGGACTCTCCACCCTTTCTTCCACTTCGTACTCCTCCCTCATTCCCCCTGGGTGGATACATTTTCTTCTGTGTCATAATCTTGAAGGAAGAAAACCCAAGTCTGGAAGAGTTCCATTCACCTATGTGTGACCTTTGGGGAATTTCTAGGATCACAACCAGAGGTAAAACTTATCAGAGTTCCAAACATGTGCTCAGCTAAGGAGCTTTCATAGCCTCATAAAAAGGTTGTGTGTGTGTTGGCACTAAGTGAATAAAGTGAGGTATGAACACTCAAAGGGAAATGGCAATGCACACCACACGATCTAAGAGACTCGGAACGGAGGAGACCTATGAAGTCATTCCTCTGCTTGCGGCCCCACTCCCTGTTACATCCATCCCTGCCAGAATGGAACCGTTCCTGAGAACTGCGCTGTGGCTCGTCACACCAGAGCCAAAGGAAACATCTGTAAGTCTGGCGGGGTTTCAGGTGAGCACGCTGCCGTGCCTGGAGAGCGTGCCCGAGTCTTTGCTGGCAAGAGACCCCAACTACACAGTGAACTGTTTTTCTCCTTCCTTGTTTTATTTCAAATGGCAAAGCCTTTCACACTACAGTGACACCCTAAAATGATTCTCTTCCTTCCATTGCTCCAGTTGAAACAATATTTTTTCATGCTCCAAAGAGTGCCCACCAGCTGATTCAAAACTGGGAATGTGATGGGGCACTCTATTTCAATGTGCCATGAAAAGAGAAAGAAGCAAAAAAGGTAGAATCACCTGGTGGGGAAAATATCCCTTTCTCTTGAACGTTTTGCACTCACTCACTCACTCAACCAGGGTTCATTACGGTTTTAAGGCACCGTATTAAGTTCTATGAGGTTCTATGAGGTATACCAGTTGACTTGAATAACTCCCGACTTCCAGAAGCTTCAAGTTCTGTTAAGACCAGTGCAAACCCTACTGCAGCATGACACAGAAAGCAATGCACATGGGGAGAGGGGGCCACAATGCCATACGAATTTCAGTGGAGTGGACATTACTCTTTGATGGGGTGTCCAGAAGGAGCCTTTATGGATGGAATGGTATTTGCACTAGACTTTGAAAGGCCAGAATAGGAACAATCGGAATTGGGAAAAGAAAAAATAATACTTCTAGTTAGAGGAAATGGGAAGGACTCAAGGCATGGGAGCCGATATCCAAGGAGTGTTCAGGAAGTAATTCAATACCATTCAACAAACATTATTAAGCACTCACTGGATACGACACACTTTGCCAAATGGTAGGCATGCAGAGCTGTCAGTCAACTCACACTCCAGAGGGGCACACATTTTGGGGGAAAAAACACAATTTCAATTACAATTTATAATTAGTAATTGTAAGTACCAAGAATAGACGCACATCCAGAGTGCTGGAGGAACCCAGGAAGCGGGGCAGTGTAATGGTTAGGAGCATGGACTCTACAGACAAACTACTTAGGTTTCAATTCCCTGTCTGCCACCTATTTATATGTGTGTGTTTTGTAAGTTTAGGTTTCTTTGCTATAAAATGGGCTCGATAAATAGTACTTGCCTCAAGAGACTGTTGGGAGAATATATGTTAAAACAAGATACTGTATATTAAGCCCTTAGTGTAGGAGCTGGTACATATCAAGTACTCTGCATAAATACTAGTTGTTGTTGCTATTATGGTCAATACTACTGAGAACTGATCCTGCTTTTACTGAAAGGCCAGTTTGTTTTGAATGTGGGCTGCATGCACAGTTGCTGCTGGGAGACCATGTTGAACTGTGACGCTCACCTAACCTCTCTGTGCTTCAGTTTTCTCATCCAGAGCAGACTGGGAAGAACAACAGCTTACTACGTGCTGGATGTTGTTCTTAGTGTTCTATCTGTATGATCTCATTGCATCTGCCTAACAGCCCTATTCATCTCGCAGACAAGGAAACTGAGGCATGGAGGCATCAGGTGACACAAAGAAAAAAGGTGTGTGGGGGGGTCAGAATGTAGGCACTTAATGGCCAAGGCCTGTTCTTCACCCCTGCACCTCACTGTCTTTTTGTTCTACCACCATCCAATTCCACAGCGTTTGACTGCAAGGTGGCATTTTATTTTGCAGGCAAAGAGTACACAACAGCTAAACACTCCATGGCGATCAGCCTAAACCAGGAAAAGCACACCTAATACACACACCTAAGCATCACACCTCACGTTCGTGTGGAGCTGGACAATTTATAAAACGCTCTCACTTACTCGATCTACTTTTCTTTCCTTCTGGCCCCAAACGACTGAGGACCATAAATGGACTAATAAACATAGCCTCATCTAAGAAACACTCAAGCCCTGTGAACTTGGGGGTGTGGACAGAGATGACCTGGGGATGAGTGGGGACAGAGTGGATGCTTCTTGTTCTGGAACAGTGCTGAGAGCTGATGGTGGGCACAGCTCTTCCCAACACCTGACAGGCCTTCCTAGCCGAAGGCTTGGTCTTGAGCACGTACCTGGCAGGATGCCATACGAGTCGGACAACTCAGAAGTCCCTCCCCCTATTTGTACACTGCTGTCATTCTTAACTTTAATTGGTCAGAGAGCTTTCAGGGGAAAAAAGGAAGAATATTATAGACTCTCTCCCCACTACACACATACACACACAGCCCTTGTGCACCCACCCCACCCCTCTGTAGACTCTGAGTACCCCATGGACATGGGCCATGCCTTTTGTGTTTGTATCCCTGGTACACTGCACACTGCCTAGCACATAAGGCTCTCAAAACATGTTCTAGGGATGGATGAAGACCTCTCTCTGCTTTTCAGCAGTAACTCTGTAAAAATGGGTAAGTCAGCGTGGGGCCCCAAGGAGGTAATACTTCACTTACCCAATCCACAGCTAATTTTGATCGCCTAGTCCATGCCAGGCACTGAGCTAGGCACGGGAATTGCAGAGATACAAAAGATATAGTCTGCTAACAAGCAGTTTCAGCGAGTTGCATGAAAGACACTTATGAAAATAAGTGTTAGAAATTCTAAAAGGCTTTCAAAGTGTGCCTGGAGCTTTGATTTTTACAAGACAGTATTATGTGCCTATTATTATTTGAATAAATGCCACGAAAGAAAATGGGAGACCGAGTTGTCTTTTGAACTCCACATGCAGTATTAAGGCTTAGATTCAAGGTCATATGGAACACACATGGCGTAGGTAAAAGGAGTAAGAAGCCTTAGAAAAACAACCCCAAAGCGTGTGTTAGATTTTTAAGACGAGATCAGCAGTTTTCCCTGGCATCATCAGCTTTGCTCAAAGTAGCACTTAATCTCTGTCTCTGGCTCCTCTTCTAGAAAATGGGGGTGATTTTCCTGGGGGGTGCAGAGGAAGCGGCCGGAGGGCAAGGGGAGGATGTGATAGGGCTTTAACGGTTTCCTCACTTTGAAGTGTTCTAAAAATATAGCGTTTTCATCGCAAACACGTGATGGGCTATGTGTCGACACAGAATTTTGTGTTGCTAGGGCCGTCTGACCAGTACTTGTACAGGTCCTCGTGCGGCTCTTCAGCTGATGCAGCAGGTGAAGAGAAGGCCACAGAGAGGCGGGTCCCCCTCCTAGCTGCTGAGCCGTCCCGGCAGGGCATCCTGAAGCTACATGCAGGCCCCCCGACTACTCCCGAGTCCAGGTCGGATAATCAAACTCTGCCAGTGGCCAGAGACTCTTCCCTGCCTCTCAAGCTGTCACAATTTTATTTGCCTGGGAGTTTGAATCTGTGGCGTAAAAGCCTGACATGTCCCACTTCAACACCGTGCTCCTAAGTACAGATCAGAGAACAATTAGGAAGAGAGGAAAACCCAGCAAGCTGATTAAAAAAATGTGTCTTTATTCATTACATCTCCTTAAGTCTTTTTCTACCTTCAAGGAGATGAGAGCAAAGCCTTGGCTCTTGGAAGCCTGGCCTTTTGCAAGCACGTGGCCTGGGTGGAGGGAACCATCCGTTGTCTACCTCCAGAGGGGAACGTGACCCACATTGGACTTGCAAAACAGCTAAGGACTGTCACCATCTGGCAGCTGTGTGGCGGCCTCTGTCAAATGAACTGGTGGTCACAATCCAGTTCCCATTAGACAGGTGGTCCCTCCACAAAGAGAGCATCGCACTCAGCAGCCTCTCGGCCAAGAGGAGAGTGGACGGGGCATGGGAATTGCATCTTCCTGTTCTGCTGAACCAGGTTGCTTCCTGGGTGGCACAGGGGACAGGGAGGATGGCAGCGGCTCTGAGAGGTGTATTCGTGTTTATGGCTCCGTCGAGCCCCTCACAACACACCTCGACCCATGCCTCAGATGCCGTCTCATTTACCCTACTGGGAAGCAACGTTTTTCCAAACTGGGTTTTGTCTTATGCAGCCACATGGTGGCTGTCTTCTAAGACCAGCCCCAGGACATGCTGACTTCAGTCAGGGGCTGGCAGAGATGACAGTCCCCGCCATACTCTCTCCTCAGCTTTGGTTACAGTGTGAATTAGGGACTATGTCTGGGGCAGAGGATGCTGAGAACGGTCCTCCTCAACCTTCCTGGGGCTGACTAGCATTCTCGCCCCAAACGAACAAGTTGTGGCTGATGCTAAAAGAAAGGGCGAGATCAATGGTCCTTTACCCTCCAAAGGTCCCGTCTACCTGGACAACGCATGGACGTGTCAGAGGATTAAGGCAACAAAAGCCCTACTTGCAGTTCTGCCGCTCAGGGACTTGATTCTGTCTCAAGAGCGAAACGAAGTTGGTCTGTTTCCTCCCAGCCTAAGGGAAGTGCTTCCCCGGCACAGCAGCAGAGTGAATAAATTAAGCAATGCTTTTTCATAACTCATGCGAACAGTTCTGCTCTCATCCTCTCTTTAATAACCTGGAATTCTTTTCAAAAAATTCATACACACAAACATCAACCGGCAAAAACCAAACACGCAACTAAACAAACATCAACCGACCTGATGTAGAGAACCTTGAAGCAGCAACACAGAAAGTGAAAAATAAGAGCCTAACATCTTGGATTAGGTTGCACGAACTACATAACATGCTAGGAAAACCTGTTCAGCATTGGTACCCATTACTACAATACTTCTCTACTCAACAGAATGTAGGTCCCACATAAGGGATGCCTTAGGAATATAATTTTTTTTTTTCTTTGCGGTACGTGGGCCTCTCACTGTTGTGGCCTCTCCCGTTGTGGAGCACAGGCTCCGGACGCGCAGGCTCAGCGGCCATGGCTCACAGGCCTAGCCTCTCCGCGGCATGTGGGATCTTCCTGGACCGGAGCACGAACCCGTGTCTCCTGCATCGGCAGGTGGACTCTAACCACTGCGCAACCAGGGAAGCCCCAGAAACATAATTTTTTTAGAGAGAGGTGTTAATGTGCATGAAAGCTCACATTAGCTAATACACCTATTTCCTTCTCAAAGTGGTGACTCTTCTAATAATCACATTAATGGTAATTAAGGATCATGTGCAAATGAGCTACCCTATACAGGCTTCCGAAACAAGTGGTGATTCTGGGTAGTGGGTGGGGGTGGGTTAAGAACTAGCCTCTGTGTGAAAATGACCTCCTGGAGGATGGTTAGTCCAGGATGCCTAGAGATTCCTGCCGTGAAAATCAGGCAACTTTATTCCACTTTTGGTCACAAAATGCCCCTCTACTGCCAATCAACCATCTTCAAAACTGAGTGCAGCTGGAAACAAGACAGGCTGCGTAAAAAAGAGTGAAGGCACTGGGATAAATGTTTGAAAATAACTCAAAAGTAACATCCTATTGATGGTAGTTTAGATGCAACGTCAAATTTGAACCAATCATACGGAAAGGTCTGAGTGCCAAAGCCAAAACCGAACCAAACCTGAAAACCCCCGAACAGAAAGCCTAGCACAATATTAAACACAGTCCAATGTACTGAGCAGTTATGACGTGAGGCCTGCAGTTACTATAGAACGTCTGTGGGAATCGGGGCCAAAGCAAGATAATCACACATGGAATTATTCTGAAAGAGTCTGCTGTCCTCAAGACCGGGCATGTTAGGATCCGGAATTCTGAATAACTACATAGGTTTAGAATCGATAGGAGACCCTCTAAAATCGGACTGAGTTGCAAATATTTGTTTTACAGAATTTTACCCTCTTTTGTCAGAGATCACTGGTTTTTACTGACTACCCATCCCCTGTCTCATGCTGTCATGTCCTTCTTTTCCCCCACATAATGCAGGTGTAAATTGTGTATAATATTTTCTAGCTAACTCACTGAGAAAGAAGCATCAGAAGGTTTAAAACAGCCCTTCCTATTAGACACAGGTTTTACAAAATCAAGAGCCCATTACTGTGCTCTTTTCTCATCTTCATCTTCTCCCACACCTACTATACACTACCTACATGCTTCACTCAGTCCCCACCCCACACCAGGCACTGTACGAGGCGATTTACAGCCAATATTTTATAAATAATTTATTCCTCAGAAGTCTACCTCACAGGCAATAACACGTACAGTTGAAGAAATGGTGTTCAAAGAAATAAACAAACTTTGAGTTACCACAAAGTTCAAAATATACGTGTGTGTGTGTTGTACACAGGACACATGTACACACACACCTCCCATGAGGGGTCAGGCTATCAGTTGCTCATTCGTGTCAACTAGATGGATTGAACAGTTCCACCAGGTAGGGGCCGGCTGTGTCTTCAGGACCTGGCAGCAAACAGTGTGACACTGAGGGGGACAGTAAGGACCAGCGGCTGCATGGCCACTGCCTCAGTTATGCCAACAGGAAGCTGCAAACTGCGTGCCCTTGGATTTAACAGAGAACCCTCAGAAAAGCTGACCGAGTAAAACTTAGGCTAATCTCGCCCTCAACTCCCTATAGGGAGAAAGAGGAAGGAAGACTAAAACTGAAGAGAAAGGGGAAAGGGCCTATTGGGGACGTGCACTGCTGAAAGGAAAACCCTCAGACTCCCACCATCGCATGACCTTGGGGTGCCCCAAAACTCTCACTTCACTTTTTTTTTTTTTTTTTTTTTGCGGTACGCAGGCCTCTCACTGCTGTGGCCTCTCCCTTTGCGGAGCACAGGCTCCGGATGCACAGGCTCAGCGGCCATGGCTCACGGGCCCAGCCGCTCCGCGGCATGTGGGATCCTCCCGGACCGGGGCACGAACCCGCGTCCCCTGCATCGGCAGGCGGACTCTCAACCACTGCGCCACCAGGGAAGCTCTCACTTCATTTTTGTTATACAAACGGCACAGGATCCTCTGTTCACGAGGCCTCCTGGGCGTCTGCTCCGAAAGAGACACCGCGCACGCACACCACGTGGACACCGACGACTCCAGGCCGGCTGGACGTTTCTAAACGACTTGGGCAGTCCTCCCTTTAACGACATTCAATGCTTTCTCTCCTTGTGGTGCCCAGAACATGGCCTGTTCATCTCTATGTTCTCAGCACTAAACACAAGGCCTTGCACACAGTAGGCGCCGATGGACATTTACTGCCATGTAACAGGTCCTTTGGTAAACACGTGAGTAGTTTTCTGGGCCACGTCTTTCATCTTTTCTATTCGAGGTTAAATTCCACTTTAAATGGAACCTGGGGCTTTCAAGGTGACCCTAAGGTCCAAATATCCCCGTTACAAAAGAGGGAGGCATGAAGCCCCAGGGGAGCGCCAGCCTGAGGGCCACTCCTGGGGGGGGGAGTGCTGTACGCAGCTGCCCCCCACCCTCTCCATAACTTCCATCCTTTTCTCTAAGTTCACCACCTCTTCTGTGTAAAAGTTTGGCTCCGACTCTGCACTTGGCCTGCCGTGCCAACATTTTAAGTCTAAGCCCCAGAATCCTGGGGTTTAGCATTAATTGAAAGAGCTTATCTATATATAGCCTCACTCTGCACTTCAGCATCTTCCAAGCTTCAATCATATTCTCTTCGAACTTTTTTTCTTTTGGAGAGCACAATCTCTCTTTTTATGTTTGGCTCCAGCCTTTCTCTCTTTCCATTCTTGTGACTCCGCGCTCTCAGGTCTTTCAAGTTAACCTCCAGGACCTTTCCAGATGGGCGCCCCTTCCAGGACCTTTGTGATTCGTGCTGCTCTGCCTCTGGAAGGCGTCCATCTTCTCGATGGAACTTCAATAACATTTCCTCACATGAGGCACTGTGGCCTACATAGGAGCGAAAAAGTTCTCTGTGAAAAGTGGTGAATTACCTGTTCCTTAACACTTGGTATCTGGCACCTGCGTTTGGAATGTTTAGCATTTGGGGGCCATTTTTTGACCATTACCTTGTCGGAAGCCTTGCTTCTTACACCCCTCCCTCTCCCCACGATCAGGTCTCTCTCTACATCTGTGATGTAGTTTCCATTAAACTAAAGGGAGTTTGGGGGGCATTTTTTTTTTCACCTAAAACTGAAAAGAAGGCAACAAGACCTGGCTGGCAAGAGACCATGAAACAGCACAGAGGATGCTGAAGACGATTTTGAAGACAGGTCTCCATCCACATGTAGGTTGTGAACTTGTCCTACAAACGTCTAACACACCCCACAACGTTTTATAACGATCAGATTCTGGGTCACTTCAAGAGGGTGATGGGTGGCTATTCTTTCACTCTCTTCGCTTCCCTTCTCTAATTCCAATTTATGATCCTCTAATAGAAAGGGGGAAATTATATTCCTTTATTCTTCCAACTGATCACTGCCCGAAGTCTATTTCTCCAGTTGGGTTTCTCTAATCTGAATTAATGGCAGGACGTGGACACCATATCGGGGACATCGTTCTCAGTCATTTACATACAGAGTGAAAAAATATTGATCCTAATATCAATTTCTGTGGCTTTTAAATTGCCGTGCCGATTCTCCTGGACCCATTAGTTTTTACCATTATAACCTGCCCCTGTCCAGCCAAGTAACTCCTTTTTCCATTAACAGCAAGCCTGCTTTTTTGCTTGCTACCTATGTGTTTGTCTGTGTGACTCAGTGAAGAGGGAGTTTGTGAAATCCACACGATCGTAATCCATCATTCCACACAGGCCTTTTTTCCCCCCGTGTTCCTTTTTCCATCACACGCACTTAGGTCCAAAGGGAGGGAGAGCTGTTCCAATAAGAGGTTTGCGCTAGCCAATATCAGACAGGAAAACATGAGCATGGACTGTTTCAGGACCAGTGAAACTGGACAAGGAATAAAAATCTCATGCCTAAATCTTGGTAGCATTTGGCGCCATAGGTCCAAGGTGAAAATTCAGTCTTTTAAGAATCTACGAACACAAGATTAAAAAAAAGGGAGCTAACTGAGCTAACCGCATGGCACGTTTTACCATGGTTGGAATTATTAAAGATAATGGATCATCTATGAAGCTAATGGCTCATAAGGTATGTAATGATTTTATTTATATTTTTAATGTTAGCGCTTCTGAACACTTCTAAAATATAACATAACTATAGTTCATTGTAAATTTTAATTAGAAGGCAAGGTTGAAGAAGGAAGAAAGTCACCCTTTCAACCTGATGGCCCGACTATCTGGTGTCCTTGGAGCGAAAGTGAGAAGAGAGTCGTGCTAAGGCCACTCCCAGGCAATGCATACGTACTGCAGAGTAAGTAGCAGCATTACCCCAGAGGGAGCACTTCCCTTTCTGGTTAGGAAACGGGACTTCTCATTTCCAAAGACATTTCATAATGACCCACAGTATGGTGACGCAGAACGGTACAACCGCGTAACAGATGGTGGAGCATCTCTAATGTGGAGAAATCTCATTGGGTGCAAATAAAAAGGCACGTAAGACCTCCAGGCAGGCAAACTATCAATGCGTCCGTGGGAAATGTGAGTTGTGTTATCACCTAGACTTGGCTTTTTCAGTCAACCTCTAATATGTGTTGGAGGGATTCAAACAGACAGAAGGCATGAAATCCTGGATTTACTGTTCATGGCAAGTTTCTACCCCAAAAGCCCATTCTCCTTTTGTCCAGACCCTGTTTTTTTCTTTATTCTTTTGCCACTTTAATTCCAGAAATGCAAATCTACTGGGGACAAGAGGATTGGGGACCAGCTGACGTCCCAGACAGAGGAGAAGAAAACAAAATGGCTAGAAGCAACCTTAGGTTAATTTCATTTCTTCTTTGATACCGGCTTGCTCTGTGTCCTCTGGATCACTCTCCTGCCCTTTCTTCTTCTTTTTTCCCTCCAGAGATGTAAGGACCAGAATGTACCCAGGACAGATACCTAACCCGCTAGGGTAGATGCCGCCCTTTAACAGAAATTCAGGCTGAGCCAGACAAGCACAGCCCGATCTCTCAGCACAGAGTATGGGGTGTTTAAAGGGATTCCTTCTCACTATAACTTAATCAAGGCTCACTTGACATTTCTCTCTCATTCATCTCAATCAGTTCCATGGGTGTGGCCTGCGTAAGCCAAAATAATTTAAAACTCCATTTCAAAAACTTGAATTGTTAATTTTAAAAAATATAGCCCTATGCCATAACTGACGAACCCACCTCTCCCAAGGATGTGACAAGGATCCCTGCTTGCATGAGCATAAAGCCTCTGACGGCATTTTAGGTTTATCCTGCGAGATCTCGGTCAGCCAACAATGAAAGGAGAAAAGGATGTCACAGTACGTTACACAGCGGTTTCTGTTAACATAAAATTAATTCAGGGGCTTCCCCGGTGGTGCAGTGGTTGGGAGTCCGCCTGCCGGTGCGGAGGACACGGGTTTGAGCCCTGGTCTGGGAAGAACCCACATGCCATGGAGCAACTAAGGCTGTGTGCCACCAACTGCTGAGCCTGTGCTCTGGAGCCCGCGAGCCACAACTTCTGAAGCCCACACGCCTGGAGCCCGTGTTCCGCAACAAGAGAAGCCACCGCGATGAGAAGCCCTCGCCACGCACTGAAGAGTGGCCCCCACTCGCCGCAACTAGAGAAAGCCCGCATGCAGCAATGAAGACCCAATGCAGCCAAAAATAAACAAATAAAATAAATAAAAATTAAAAAAAATTAATTCAGGGTGAAAGCATCCTTCCTGTGGGCCCCTGAGGCAGCACGAACATAACTCGGGCTGTCCCAGACAATCTAGGGCAGTCACCCTAGTTTGCAAGAAATTTAGGGCAGAAATCCTATCCCCGACTTGTGTGCGTTAAAAATGTAAAATTGGTTCATCTTCCTGCGTTCTGAACTCTTTCTCAATTACTGATTTCAAGAGGACAGCGCTGAAATAAACTGGCTCCAAGTACATTTCTGCTACTCAAGGGAAGAAAGCAAAGGCAGGAAACACAAAAATGAGATTCTCTCCACACCCACCCCAGCCCCACACCCGCCCCCGATATCCTTCCTTGAATAAAAAGGGTCGAAGGTGCTCTTACAAGCCTTTCACATTATGAAGAATCATCAAGGTTGTAAGATTATCAGCTCTCCTTGGACTCTACCAGCAGCATCCAGCTTTGTCCTTTCACTGAACATGTACAACAGTTCGGAGGTAGGTATTATCGATACTGCAAAGACACAGAGATCGAGGCTGGTTCTCCAGACTCATCTGTGATAATAAACACCAGCTATCGGTCCCCTGACTCCAGGGCCTGCTCTCAGGCTGCCAGAGCCCAGAGGGCTGTCCTGTCAGATTCTGAAATAAGGACAATTAGCTTTGGTGCTTTTTGCCCTTCGTTTCCTCCTCTTTGCCTCCCCTGTTCGTCCCCTGGCCGTCGCATCTCATCCTCCAGGACAACTTTGCCATCGTGCTGAACTGGGAATAGAGGAGGTTGAGCTCAGCTTTCTGTGAATGAATTCCTAAAGACTGAAGTGAGGGCACCGAGAAGGAAAGAAGCGACTCACATTCTGTCATCACCTAAGATCGGTGGAGGGAGGAGGGAAGGATGAAATCACCTGAAGGCAAACCGCTGTCTAGGGCTGTCCCTGGCGTTACCCCACCGGGAGCTGAAAGGGCAAAAGCTGCTCTTTCGAAACTTAAAGGTAATCACCCTTCCCCGAGGAGCTGTGAATGTGATTTTTGTTCCACCCACTCTGGACTCGAGGTGCTGGAAGGGCTGCAGCTGCACGGCAGTTAGGCCACAGCCCCCAAGCACATTTCAAGAAAAAAGGAAGTTCTGTGCTTCAGGCCTGTGGCGCGGAGCGCTGGTCGACGCAAGCCACTTCCCCTTCCTAGTTCTCTTTTGACGGAGAAGTCACCCAAGGGAGACAGTAAAAATGGGGTGGGCAAGGCACTGGTTAGGGTCGAGGGTCTGCTTCTACCTCCCATCTCAAATGTCAAATGACTATGCTGGTCACTCAGCACAGGCTCCGCAGAGTTCCTTCCGGGAAAATCAGAATAATAATACCTGAGTGTTCAAACTCAGAAAAGCATAACTAGCATTCATGAAAGGGTAGGTTTCTTCAGGGTGCTGGGATCCTGAGGTATAATTCTGATTAAAATGGAAACCTCAAGAGTGATGATCCAAGGTACACAATTTATCTACTGCCTAGAGGTTCTGAGTTTGGTGTCACTGGACCCCATCCCCGTCCCCGCCACCCCTTCCACTGTACCTCGTTCACCACCTCCAGTCCCCCAACCCTTCCTTCTCCAGAAGACCCGAGCTACCCTCCGTCTTTACCAGCGTCAGTGAACATTCTGACACACTGAATACCCTTCCTGATCTTCAGCCACATTTCTCTTGCGCATCTCCAACCCGACATTCCCTGCTCACTCGCTGACGGACAGAGAACCACAACCGCCAGGGCCCGCTGAAAATCGACACAACCTGGGGGTACCTGCAGCCTCCTGTTCAATAATCCCCTTGTTCTCCCCCCTACTGGATTTTCCAAAACAGTCATTTTACACCGTTTTTCTTACGTCTTTGATTTCACCCAGACTTCTCAGAAACACACTGCCTCCTGAGAAGTCCAAGGGCATCTGTGACCGAGTGTCTACCTCCCTCATTAGACCGAGACTCACTCTGGTGTTACTTCCTGCTAAAGGCCCCACTGTCTCGAATGAAGAATCTTTCCATCCGTTGACATGTGCTCCTCAGCCACCCCTTTCGTCCCTTCAAGGATCCTGAGCTTCACCTTCCTTGCACTTGCACTATCTTTTTTTGCTCCATCTTCTTACCTTTGTCTCAAAAAAAAAGCGCTGCATCTAAGATCTCTTTCCTTTCATGCTGTGACTTCCCAGAAAGGGCAGTATGCACGCATAGCCCCACACAGAAACCTACGCGATCCCTCTCCCGACCTTCCCCATCCTTCTGAAATGCTCCCAGGTCCTCCAGTCATCAAATCTGATGGCTTTTCTTGGCCTGCAGCCCGCTTGACTCTTCTGAGGCACCTCAGACTCAGAGCGATCAAAACTGAACTGACCACCCCTCTCCCTGTCCACTCCCACCTGCTAACTGCTTCCCCAGTCCTCCCGGTTAGGCCCAAAGCTCCCAGTTGTCACTGCCCCAATGGAGTTATTAAGTCCCCTTCCTCTCACCATGGTCATGTCTGTGTCACCTGGTTCCTCCCTCTCCGTTGCCATGACAGCGTCCTGTCCAGGCTCCACAGATTCCCTGACATGTGACACTAGGCTCCTGGCCACCTTCCCTGTTGCTGAAATACCTTCACAGACCCTCTGCTGTCTAAGAAATAAAATTCGAATATTTTAGCCTGAGAAGTAAGTCTTCTAGGAACCGGCCCCAGTCTTCACTTCTAAGCCTCCTAATCTTCCCCACTTCCTTCATTTCCTGTATTTCACATTTCCTCTGAACTCTGGGAGAACTCAGAGCTCCCAGGACCCGCCCTGCATGTTCTCACCTCCACGCCAGAAAACAGGCCAGTGTGTCTACTTGTCTTTACTTACTGAAATCGTTATCATATTTTTTGTTCAAGACTTGGAAAAGATGCCATTTTTTTCCTATCTGCAGAGTTGCAAGTTATTCATTCCTCCCCTGAACCTCCAGAGTTCAAATATGCTCATCTCTTTCTTGCTTACTCTTATCTCATGTTCTTTTATATTATAGTTACCTGTGTATATATTCACCTCATTATCCCTATTAGATTTCAAGTTCCTGGGAGCAGTGATAAAATAACTGTAATAACCACCACCACCATAGTGAGCTCCTACCACAGTCCAGTTCTGTGCAAAGCACGTGTTCTCACGATCTCAGCAACCCTATGAGGACTGTCTCCATTTTCAGGGGAGATTAAGTAATGTGCCCAAGGCCAACATGTAGCAAGTGGTACAGCTAGAAATTGAATCAAGGCTTGCTGACTTCAAAAGCCATGCTCTTAACTAGTATATATTCCTATCTAGACTTGACCAATAACCACTAACTAAAACACGCCTTCCCTAGGTCCTCGGAGGTGGGATGGTTTACTGAGCCAGGTTCCCCAGAGCTGCTGAGGCTGCTTGATCAACACATATATTTATGTGAGAGAAGAAACAGATAGCTTAGACTCTAACTCTTAAAGGATACTTTCAAAAACAGAACAAAGTTTTAATGCCTCAAGGTTAAACAGAACATCAAATGCAAAGTGACAGGAAAAACCTAATTCACCTGGATTAGGTAACAGCCTGATTTTGTCTCTTTCCTTGGAACTGCTGATGTCAGTAAGGCAACGAGTCAAGGCCATCCTAAAAGCCTTAGATAATTTAAACCATGTTTAGAGAGAGTCTCCAAATTTCTAATTTCTGAGGCTCTGACATCAGCCCTGGGAAAACAGGATCATTTTACTCTGTTGATAGTCAGAACCAATGTAAACGTGGGGTCGTATCTTATCTATGAACAGGCGAATAACGTATGGTACACATAGGTCTCGGTGTAAAGAAAAGTGGTGGTGTTTGATCTCTACACGTAAGCATCTAAGGGCTGTAATCCTCCGAGAGGAATGTCATTATACAGCTCAAATCCCATGACAACAAACACCGTTACAACAGAGATGTCTGTATAACAAAAACCCTTTCAAGCTTTGGCTGACAGCCCATGTACTTCAAGCAATATTTGATGTGAGACTTGGAGTTCACAGTAATGGGAATTGACCTATATTTCCAAAGGTAAGATTTGAATGATTTCATCTGTAACTTCCATCCCATGATACCATGAGTTGGAGTGATGTACAATCTTGAGCCAGGGGTATAAAAACTAAGGACAAAGACAGAAGCAAAATCAACCCTGTTCTTGAAGGGTGAATTTCCTTCCTTTCACTTGGGGAACCCTTAGGGAAAGGAGAAGGCCTCTGACCCAACCCTGAAATAAAGCAGACCAAGGCAGATTTTGGCCTCATCTCCCTGAGAGGCGAGATGGAGTAGCCCATGAAGACAGATGAACTGGGCACAAATTTCTACTCTGCCGCTTACTAGCTGGGTGAACTGAGCTATCTGTCTTAACTTTCTGTGATCCTCAGTTTTCTCATCTGCAAAACGATACTAATACCATCTACTTTTAGAATTCCAGCAAGAATTAAATGAGATAACTATGCAATGCTCCTAACATAGAGCCTGGTACGCAGCATGGGCTCCAAAAAAGTAAATTCCCTCCCAAGGCCTCCCTTTCCCTCCAAGACTCTGAGCTGATGCAGACTGTTTAAATGAAGTTAGATATAAGACCTAGTGAACGGAGTTAAAATACAGAGTCACAAATACGGCCTGGTAAAGATACTGATCAGAGGGAACACCGGGGAAAAGAGAGCAAATGGTAGAAGAACTAGGCCAGGCATAAGCATTTACTTGACTTAGAGAGAGGTCTTTTTGGCTAAAGTAGGACACGTGTGACCAAAAGCTAAAATGCACGTAACAAGGCATCGGAACAATAAATGAGCTTTGATCATTATGTCGGAAGTCATTTTGAAAAATGCTGAATAAACTGAAATCTGCAGGCACGTTTTCCTAGTCAAGGATGAACTGTGGTTACTGCTCTCAAGCACTGGTTTACTGCCTCCGGCCTAGTGTTCTGCGGGTGCCATTCTAGATGGTGGGAAGGCCCTTCTTTGCTAAGTCCTGAGCTGCAGCCCATTCATTATCCTGCCTTTGGATACGGTGAAAGTATTAAAGCCAATTCTAGTCTTCTCCATCTGGGAAGCACGTAGGTAAAGAGTTAAGGAATAGGATCAATAAAGAGTCCCAGCATTGCCCTAATTTGTGATGTTTTTAATCCTCTTGATTTTTAAATATCTAATTTTCCATTTTTCAAACTATGGGACCATCAAGTATGTGATGACAAAATTCTTAAATATATTCTTTTGAAAACACTCTTGGTGTTACATGATAGGTTTTGAGATAGAAAAGGAGAGTCCTATAAACACAGGCATGTCTGTTCACCTTTACAAAATAGATATGATCTAGGGGTTTTAAAATGTCTTAAAAGGTTCCAAAAAGTCCTATCAGACCTCAGTAACTACAGGGAACAAGAAATGGACCAACGTTTCTCAGAGTCAGAGAACATCAGAGTTTTAACAATGACCTAGTCCTAGCCCTTCACCTTGACAGTAAAGAAGAGGCTCAGAGAGTAGTACGCGCTGACGTTCATATGCTCAACTGAAGTGTGTGTGCAAGCCGAACAATGAGCTTGCAGGAGCTCTTGTGAGAGGCAACAGAGAAATAAAATAACAGGCCAGACAGAAATACCAAGGGGCAGAGAAACAGCAACTCTGAGACCCACAAAGAGATGGAGGAGCCCTGGGTATGAAATCCAAGAGATCAAGACCAGAGAAAGAACAAAATTACTAAAGCGAGGTTAAAACATGGACAGAGACCAAATGGTAGCAGCAGAGGAGATATCTTAACTGAAGTCTACAAAGGGCTTACAAAGGGTGACTCCAATACCCAGAAGCTTCAACCTGGACAGAGGTTTCCGGCCTCTATTTTAATAACTGTACCCACCCCTGCAGAATCACTCTCCTCTTAAAATGGAGGCAGTCACAGCCACCAGATTGTACACGTGAATCTCACCACTGCTAAGGGCGTAAACCAGAGGCATTTTTGAAGGTGTGCTAACTATTTCAGGCCACTAGGGTGCTACTTCCCGCCCCCAAAGGCACACTTCACTTAATGATCTCCATTTAGACCCCAAGAATTAATGTCCCTCCTAAAAGTGTACCCTTTATTCCTTACACCAGTGATTATCACTGTTTATAAGGTACTTCAAGACCCCCACAGCCTATGGAAAAGTGAAATGCAGCTGTAATTACATGGGCAGTAACAGAAAGGTAGGGGTAGAAAGAGCTCGGTTCCTCAGAGAGGCAAGCCACTGCCTAGAAAGTGACCTCAGGGAGGAATCACGCGCCCGGACGGAGGCACGGCCGCGCCGCCCCCGCTCCGCTTCTACCTCCCCGCATCCCAGGCCATCTGGTCCACCTGTCCGGGAAGCAGGCGGGCGGGGGGTCGCGGGGAGGGGGCCGGCTGGCCGCGGGGCACAGGGGTAGCGGGCGGCTCTCCCTCGCCCTCCTCCCTCCCGCGATTCCCGGGACGCCCAGGCGCCCTGCGCGCCCCTGACCGCGCGCGCGCGCCCCACTATCTGTACCTTTACTCTGGGGAGGGTTCTGACTCCGGTCCCGGAGGACGTTGATCTGGTAGACAGCTCCGTAAGGCTCAAAAAGTTCTTTCAGCTCCTTTTCCGACCAGGACCGGGGGATCTGTCCGACAAACATCTTAATGGCATCTGGGTCTGGTTGGTCTGAGTGATCCAAAGCGCCGTTCATCTTGTTGGCTGTGCCGTTACTGTCAAAAAGGGAAGCGGGAGCCAGAGTTAGGGCTGCAGGGTGAGGGACAGGAAGACAGAAAATCGGGGGTGGGGGCGGGGAGGCGGAAGAGGAGCACGGGGCAAAGTGCCTAATGAGTCGTGGAAACGTGATGAACTAAAACAAAGCACAGGCACCATTAGGTTGCTCCTCAGCGGCAGCGGCGAGAGCTCTCACTGCAGGCTGCTGTTCAGTATCGCCGCCCGACCCCGGGCGGCGCCCTGCCGGCTGTCACCCGGGGCGTGGACATCTTGAAACCCGGCTCGGGAGGCAGCTGCAAGTTAAGAGCAGGTCTCGCTTGGCTAGGCTGCCATCAAAGCATCCACAGCGTTATCAGCCCCCACACTGGCTCTCGCGTGGAAAGAAAGGCGGGGCTGGATTTCTGCTGGCTTTCCCACCCTTCCACCCCTTTGGGGAGGTTTTTGGAAGAGAGGAGAGAGGTGGTAATAATAAAGTCACATGAAAAGAAAATGAAACACTCGGCAGTCCGTCAGATGACTAATGCAAGATGCTGGTGATGAATTTGCAGAGCGCGCGAGGCATCCATGTGTGCATCAAATTAGTATGTTGTTGCTGCTCGGAAGGGAAAGTGCTCCAGCAATGCGGCTGGGTGCAGCCGATTGGCTGCCCACGCTGGAGAAAAGGGCCCGGGCGGGGAGGGGGGCTCCCATTTAAAAAGCACGTTGTTTATGGGACCCGGGCACAAAGGGTTTAATTCAGAGAGGCAAAGGCGATCTCAGAATTGCCTGCTTTGTGCCGGGAGGACAAAAGAAAAAAAGCAGTCCCAGAAAGTTGAGTTCCCGCTAAAGGACACTGAATATTTCAAATCTTTCACACTCCGTAAATTGCTCTCTGTATATCTGACATCCAGATGTTGCACTTGAGCTCTAAACAACCATACGTTCGGGAGAGAAAAGAGGAAAGTCTGCCTTTTCTTCTCCTAGCTTCAGTAAATATTTGGGGCCGATACAAAGGGCAAGACCATAAGCTTTTACATATCAATCCTCCTTAATGCTGTTTCCCAAAACCCTTCTTTGAAAGAGACAATGCTTGTTTAGAAGGTGCAATTCCAGTCACCACCATGTAAAAGGATGATGAAAGTGTTTATGTTTTACTTGGATTCCGCCCCCACCCCATTTGAGCTGCAGTATATAGTAAAGCAAAACCACATACCCTCTGTCTCCCCCTCATACCCCCCCCATGCACCCTAAACCCACCTACTCTGCCCAGCGAAAGGCTGAATGCCCTAAGCAGCATTCGTCTGCAGTACTGTGCTCTTGACTCCCAGCCTGTGAAAATACGGTAAAATGCACTTAAACTCGGCAGACGTAGAACCTACAGAGCCTTGTCCACGACTGTCCCTCAACCCCCAGCCTCCAGCCCAGAAGGCAGAAAGAAAGGGCCACATGGACTAAAACTTCACTGCAAATGGTCACTTCACTGTAGCCTCAGGGTAACAGTAAGAAGGTTTTCAAAGATCTTAAGTAGGCTTCCTTATTTCAATCAAAACCCATCAGAGCACCTTAAATTTGCTGTGAAACTAGGCTAGTCCTGAGCCCTTGGTGGTGGTGGTGGGGGCGGGGGGAAGACACTGATGGCTAACAAACAAACAAACAATAAAACCTATGGAAAGGAGAAATCCTGAATTCAATTTAATCCCGAGGGGAAAATGATGCCAAATACTCTTCACTAGGTCCTGGCTTCAATTCCTACTTCTTATCCCCCAATTTACCACTCTGTTTTTTAATCCTTGAGATAAACAATCAGACTAACTTGAAGCACTTTCAGAGCTTTCTCTAATCAACCTTATTGTCATAAAGAATGTTCTGCCGAATACAGTGTTGAGCACAAAATCTTCCTTCAACAACTCAGGTGTAATGCAATGCCTGCTTAGATTAGAGTGCAGAGCATTTAATCTCGTTCCTGTGCACCTCTACTGCTTTTCAAATCGCCCTCTGGGAATTCAATAAACGCTTTAACCCGTGGAGCCCGGCTCGGGCAGGGCGGAGGTGGCAAAGGCCCACGCAGAACAGAATGTAGCATTCACAGCTCGCTGACAGTGTGGCAAGACTTATTTCTGGGACAGGAAAGGCTTGTGGTTACCGCTGTTGACAAGCAGCTAGAACGAAAAGAGGAAGGCGTTGCCACAGGTCCCAGCTAACAGAGAACGGAAGTTCAAGAAATGGGGCTCCTGCATCTCGCCTGCACAAAGCGCGGTTAAGACAACTGAGGGGTCAGGCAGCAGCACACTGGTCCGGATATCTAGAGCAAGCATTCATGGGTCTCCAAATGAGGGGCCGTTTTTACTTTCTCAAAAAATACACACTCACTGAGGTGCATAAAGGAAGGGACGCTGCAAAGAGGGTTTACGCCCTTTGGTCTTTACGTTGGTATGTGTTTATAATCCCTGTCCCCCCCGCCAGCCATCCTTCACAGGTGCCTTTAGATCTCTTGTACCCTGAGGCAGAGGAGTGTTGGGGCTCAGGGTCTGAATCCTGGCACTACCACTTCCTAACTGTGCTGCCCTGGGCCTCAGACTCCTCATCTGTAAAATGGTAACAAACTCCACCTCATATAGTCATGTGCTTAGTACAGGACGTGGCCCCGGGTAAGTGTCTAATAAGTGTTAGCTATTTCCGCTGTTCATCTTTTCTGTGCACTTGTGATGCACTAGAAATGAATGAACATCACAAGTCTACTTTTCAATCCAATTTTTTTCATAATATGGACTCAAACACAATTCATATCCTAAGTAATAATAATAATAACAGGTATCTTTCAGCGAGCACTTATATGCCAGGTACCATGCTAGGTGCTTTAAATACATTATCTCTAATCCTTATAACGTCTCTATGAGAAAGTATTATTTTCCAGATGCAGACGTCTAAGAAATAAATTCCTTTTCTAAGATTACCGGCTTATACATTGTAGAAGTAGAATTCGAACCTGGGCCCAATGGGCTCCAGAGCACAGAACATTTCTAAACCATCATGTGGCCACGTATTGTATCAGGTCTGCTTTGGGCTGAGAGTGAACAGCTTATGGTAAATCTATGAGAAGTCAAGGCCAAGAGCAAGACCTACTGGTTCCCTGGAATCACACTGCCAAGTAACAGGCGGCACTATTAGGAACACATATACGCATCTTTCCTCTTTCTGTGTTGGAATTAGGGTGCAAAGTACTGAACTTAAGAGTCCATGAAGGCTACCTTACAACCCACGTTTTCTCCATAATCGTATAACGTGTCTCCATCTCCACTGACTGCCTCCCTCTCTATTCCCACCGGATCACATCGATGAGCACCTCTCACCCATATCTGCATCCTTTCCCAACTACCTGCCCATTTTGCAAACAAATGTTCCAAAGGTTTGCATCAAATGCTAAGAGCATGCAGTCCCTTCCCTTAAGTAAATCCAACTATGTCTAGCTGTTACACAAATTCAAAATAACACATCTGGGACTTCCCTGGTGGTCCAATGGTTAAGATTCCATGCTCCCAATGCAGGGGGCCCGGGTTTGATCCCTGGTCAGGGAACTAGATCATCCCACATGCTGCAACTAAAAGAGCCTGCATGGCACAACAGAGAGCCGGTGCAGCCAAATCAACAACAGCAGCAGCACATCTTCCCGATCAAAGCATCAGTGGTCCTACCCCACTGACGACCCCTGTGCTGCTGAATCCCGTGCCCTGGATGCTGACGGTATTGCAGCAGCCTGGGTAACTCTGTTCTCATGTGTGAGAGCTCCTCCTTCTTTGGACTCCCAACTTCCTTCCCAGCTGATACTCATTTCTACCAGAGACTTACTGACTTCTTTTGTCCTCATGGGGCTGCAAGTGCTGACACTTCTAAGGAAGCCAGAAATCATGTGTCTAACAGTTAAACCTTTTGGAGGTGCTTGCCAGAGGCCACAGCAAACCAATTCGATCTACACAGAGGCGTAATTATGGGAACTGATACCCTAACTCTCAGTAAAACTCTCAGTAAGATCTTCTATTTACTGGAATCTGATCTCGGGCTTAGAAAATTAGACTAGCTCCCTTCCCCACACTCCCTAGCCATCCTCAGCCTCCAGGACAGTGCAGGAATTAGGTTCAAATTCAAATATTTATTGAGAGCCTACTCTTTGCCAGAAAACTTTGCCAGGTACAGGACACACAGCATCACAACAGCTCCAAGAAGATGGAATTATTATCCCTGTTCTGGAAATGAAGCAATCGAGAGTCACAGAGGTAAAGTGCCTTTTTCAATGTCACACCCCTAAGAAGAGGCGTCTGCAGAATCCAGACACAGTATGAAATAACGGCCAATGGTTACTGCTTAATATCCCATGAACTGGGTTTCTCTAGGGTGATGTTTCCCTTGGACTCAGTGGCCATTGGCAGGCCCGAGACACAAGCCATACCTCTCTGCTGGCGCCCCACCTACAAACTACAATACCATCCTGGACGCCAATTCCGCTTTTGCTCTCGGCCAAGTGCCAGCTATCAGGCTCCTCCAGGACAGATGCCATATGGAATTGGACCACGAGTTAGAGAGCACTAAGCCAGCGGGCACTGGTGGTATTAGTCTCAGAGCCAAGACGAAAATATAATGATGTTGGGGGAGAAAAATGATGGTGCTTACTCTTTGCTTTCAGCACTGGCACTGACCTACTTCCCTACTCTATTTTCGAGTAAAGAGAACTAGACCAACAGAGGATATGCAAAATCTTCTGAGGTTCCTCTAAGCAGCAAAATATTACAGAAATTACAATAATTGATTCAATGTATTCTTATTATTGTTATTATTTCCAGGACACAAGCTTTTATGAGGTCCAGTGAATGCAGGTTTCTTTTTGGAGAATGCAAACAAAAGAAGTGATATTTCTATTCTTTTATCTTGCTCTCATTGGACAGCAACCTTCCGCATTACATCTCCATCTCCCTTATCTATACAAAAGGAAGAAAAACAAACTTACAAAATGGGTATGAGAAATGCCAAGTGGCTATAAGTAATTTTATAAAAGTTGAAAAAAAGGACATAAAATGCCACCTTCAGAAGGTATACAAACCTGAAAACATCACAAAAAGATGCCTTGTCTTGGAAAAATTTTTAATAAAAGATAGCTAATCTCCTTGGTAGTTACAAATAATCTTATTACTCCTATAGTTTTTAATCCATCTTACTTTGGTCCTTGGAATATCCTGCATCAGTACTGCCACCTGTGTGCAATGATGGGAATGTTCTATAACCTGCGCAATCCAACAAGGGAGCCACAAGTTATATGTGGCTACTACACACTCGAAATGAAGTTAGGGCAACTGAGAAACGGAATTTTAAGTTTTATTTTACTTGAATTAATTTAAACTTAAATAGCTCTAAATGCAAATATAAGTAGTTTTCTTGTTTGTTTGCTTGTTTTAAAGACAAATAGGAGTTGAGATTCACCAAAACATTTCATCAGATAGTTGTGTTGGGAAAATAGAAATGAAGGGCCAGGAAAATGACACCAATGCTTGAGTCACCCGAGAGCTAGTCAGTGGGCAGTGGGCTGGCTGGCCTGGGCTCTCGTCTTGGCTCAGCATTAAATTAACTGTGGGATCCCAGGCTAATCATGTAATCACGCTGTACCTCAGTTTCCTCACTTGTAAAACAGAGACACAACAGTTCCCATCTGGTTGTTAGTTTCTCTAATTCTGCGAGTGGCTGGTCGCTCAGGGCTTCTGCCAGAGAGAATCCTCTCTCTCAGTTTGCGCCAATTCTTCCCAGTATCTCAACTGCAGTCAGCAGACAGGCCACTCTTTCAAAGGGCCCGGGGACCATTTTTTAATATCCCTTGTACTTAAGTAATAGCCCATGAAGAAACAGGTTTTGTGTGGCGATCGCAGGAAACTCTCCAAGGCTGAGCTGCGTGAGGCACAAGCAGGAAGAACCTGGCGATGGGCCTGCTGGCGGGCAACGGGATGGTGTGAAATTCAGTAACGTTAACAGCCTTCTACACCGTCCCTGTTGCTTACTATTTAAGAACAGAATTCTCTCCTCGATGGATTGGCAACGTGGTGCGAGGGGTACAGCATCAGCTCTCTGTCACTCCACTACTCGCTGGGGATCAGAGAGGGGCCCTGCTCCAGAGTTGCAACCCTCTACTCTAAACCTAACCCTCTCCATTTAAGAAGAGGCATTGGCTGTCATCCAACCTCGAGCTCTGGGAACTGCAGCTCCCTTTGAAAACACACCACTTCGGGGTCACCATGAAGAACACCTCTATCTCCTGCGCCTGCCTTTCAACACGGCACCTCTGCACTGCACCGATACAGGTGCATCTCCATCGGCGGGATCCTGGTGTTAGATTCTGGGAGACCTAACGAAACTCTCCGGATATCAGTTTACTCAGCAATCAGATGATGAAACCAAGGCCATTCCTGTATTTACCTGGAAGGTATGGATATAGTTTCTCACATGCAGCCAAAGTTTTGTGAGTCATGTCTCCACCAGTTATAGAATGGTAACAGGACGGGGCCCTCAAACTTGGAGGTGAGACTTCTGCAGATCAGCTGGTGAATTCACAGAAGATTAAATAGATCAAATAATACCCTAAGTCGCTGAAGGAGGCAAAGCCTTTCTCCAAATGGTCAAATTGTAAATAAATTAGTTTGTGCTCCTCTGAAGAAAAGTTCAAGTTTCCTGTAAGTACGCCCACATGTAACATCTTCATCCCTGGGCTTTGACAAAACTTGAAATGAAATAAAATTTATTAAGAATGGACAGCACATCGATTTCATTCGCAGATGACTAGGAAAGCACGCACTTGTGATGGGCCTTCCACTGGACGGCTGGAGTTAACGCAGGATTGCATTTGGATGCAGGTCTAAAAGTTATCCATTCGATTACCGGGGTAAAATGTAACCCTGATTCGTAGGAAATCATTCCTTCAGAAAAGGCCTCACAACACGGGTGTCTGGACTCACCAAGGGGAAACATTAGCTTATCTCAACCTGACTGCGAGTAAAAAGCAAAAAGCTAGAAAACCCGCCCAAAGTAGTAAATGTGGAGGCATCCAGGGGGTACCTGAAGGCTGAACACACACAGCCCTGGCTGGGAAGGCAGCGAAGCATCAGCTCCGGACAGCCCCCGCCCAGGGAACTCATTCCCTTCTGTGATTTATCAGAAATAGTTCCGTGGACTGCAGAGCAGAAGGTATTTGTATGGGAGAGTTCTTTAGATGAACTTTTAGAAATGGCAACAGGGAAATAATCATCACGCAGAAGATTTATATCAGGCTTCACCTTTTCCAAGTGCTGCTGGAGCACACGTTAATTAATCCTCCCACTCCAAGGGCCGAGGTCAGCGCTTCTGCCCCCACTGCACAGATGAGCCAGCGGTGGCCGGGGTGGGGGGTGCACTCGCTCGGGACGCACACCCCTTCTAGGAGCCCCCAGGCTTTTCACCTGCCCACCGCTAAATGCTGCAGAATTCACCTGTTTGCTTGGGCAAGCACTTGCAACTGGCCCTTCTGGATGATGGAGAAGACACTGGCTTGGCCTCCATTAAGTAACTGAACCCGTGAATCATTATGAAATGAAGACGGGTGTGAGGGACAACTCAATACTGGCCCAAACTTCCCAAACCGAACACTAATTTTTACCTAAACTGTCTCTCCCCTATTCACGTTCCGGCAGCGAGTGATGAAAACGAGGGATGTATATTGAGAGTGACAACACAGCTCCTGGTACCCTGCACCTGGGCTTTAGCAACTGTGCTTTTCAAGGCAGATAACTCCTGCTTCTACCGCTGGCTACAATATTTTGCCTCGAGTTACTTATGCAAGAAAAAGAAAGCAATCAGGGCGGATTCACAACACTCTCCATCCACTGAAGAAAAATACTGGTAGTGAAAGTGGGTGGTTCACCTTTGTGGGATTTCAACCCCTACTCCTGCCCCCGTCCCGCCCCCAAAGGTTATTTGCACACAAAGCCCTTTTCTTACTCAGGTATTGAGGACCTGTCTTTTGTCAGGCACGGTGCTTTTTTTTTTTTTAAACATTTTAAAATTTAATTTATTATTATTATTTTTTGGGGGGGGAGCTGCGTTGTGTCTTCATTGCTACGCGCGGCTTTCTCTAGCTGCGGCGAGCAGGGGCTACTCTTCATTGCGGTGCACGGGCTTCTAATCGTGGTGGCTTCTCTTGTTGCAGAGCACGGGCTCTAGGCACGTGGGTTTCAGTAGTTGCAGCACGTGGGCTCAGTAGTTGTGGCTCATGGGCTCTAGAGCGCAGGCTCGGTAGTTGTGACACACGGGCTTAGTTGCTCCGGGGCATGTGGGATCTTCCCGGACCAGGGTTCGAACCCGTGTCCCCTGAATTGGCAGGTGGATTCTTAACCACTGTGCCACCAGGGAAGTCCCATGGTTTTGGGTTTGAAGGAGAGAGAGTTGAAACATATGTAATTTATGCCCTTAAGCCACTAGTAGCCACTGATCAGAGTCAGCCGTATGTACAATATAGAATCAAACCACAGAACGCTAAGGCCCAGAAGAGAGCAGTATACACGGGCCTGCCGTCAGCCAGCCAGAAGGGATACATCTGGCCATGGGGACTGGCATTCAGCATCGTGAACCACGCTACATCCTCGTGGTCCAATTTGCCAATGGAATCTGCAATCATCAGAGCCACAGGATGATAAGCTATCCCTGAGTTGGCAGTGAGACTGAATGAAAACCACTGCAGCAAGGGAGCTGGGCCTGGAGAGAAAGCGGCCACAGGTGTCTCCCATCCCGTGGAGCATACATTCGAGACAGGGGACCTGAGCCACCTGGAGAAGAGTGCCACGCGGACCCATGGCTGGACGGCCGTCACCCGCACTGCTGACCCTTGAGCTCGGGGGACAGCCCAGGGTCCCACCTCTGCTCCCAAGGCCATCAACTGGAAGCCCATTCCGTCCATGAAGCCCTTCCAGGTCCGCTTTTCACCCTGGCCTCTGGACTATCTCCTCTGCTGTCACCCCCCTCCAGCATTCCTGTCACTCACTATTACTCTCCTTGGTCTGGTCTGATCAACCCTCCCACCTGACCCTCTCCAGCGACAGCTGGCAGAAGGCTCTGGCGTCACCTGGATCTCAGCACCTTTACAAATAACCTCTTCCCGTCTCCCTTTCCTCCAGCTGGGTTTCACGTTCAACTTCCCTGTTTTTCTTACTGCCTCAAACTGCCCCCTGCTCCACCCCGGATCCAAGACCAGGAATAATGTCTTACACAGAACACGCACATGACAGAGTGATTGCTGGCCTGCACCCCACCCCTTCTCTGACTGTTGAACCTACGGAAACTGTCATTAACTGAGCCCCCACTTCGGCACATGGTGAGACTGTGAAATTCCTGAGGACAGGGATGTCTTAATCATTCCCTCAATGCGCATTTCGGAGGTGACCCACCATTCAGGCATTATTCAAGGTGCTGGGGATAAAACACTGAATCAAATCAGGTAAAACTGCCTTTACGGAGCTGCTATTCTAGAGCAAGGCATAAAACGAGCAAACTAAGGAAATCTTCTAAGAGACTGGAAAGAGATCATTTCAATGGAGAAAAAATAAAGCAGGAAAGGGAGATGGGAAGGGTTGGATGCCAGGGCACAATTCTAAATAAGGCATTCAGAGAAGGCCAGCACGGTGCCTTGAATTCAGTCTCAGTATAACCTCAATGCATATTTTCTGAAAGAAGAGATTTAATACAGCGAGAAGTCTTAAAAGTTGTCAACATTCAATCACACACTACACAATCCGTCACTACGATCATAAAGAACCACGTTATCCCACCTGGAACTGTTGTATTGAATCTGGGGGTCAATACACCTATAACCAACGAGTTACTGAGTCAGCCCTGTTTTCCCTGAAATGCCCACTGGGTCCACTTGTCCTGGTGCAGGCACTGTCCTAACTCTGACTACTCTGATGATAACATCGTTGCAAAACCGTTCAGGGGGCTCTCCTACTTTGGACCAAAGGACCAAGATTTCACTGACCTTTGTGCTGCCCTCAGATTCACAACTCTATCTATCCTTCCGTTAAATATTGATCATCTGTCCATTCATTATTCATTTCATCATTTATCAATGGCAAAATTTAATCTCAGGCTGCTCTTTCCTCAACCTGCCTCTGGCCTACCTTCCTCAGTCATAAATGATGTGTAATCAAGGAATACAACTTAAACTGAATGCCAGCCTCAGGGATGCAGCCAGCAGTAGAAGGGTGGAAGATAAGTGCAGAGGAGATCAGTAATGCTGCTGTTTCCTTCCACTCACCTGGAAAATCAAAAGCTGACAGTTAATAAGAACTAACTATGTCATATTAATGACCATAGTTTAGATCAGAAAACAGAATCCATTTGTGAACAAAGATGTGTATTTCTGTACACTTGCCATTTATGAGGTTCAGATGTACTTCTTTTTTTCTGATAATGCCTTCAACTCATGATTGTGAAATGCCAAAAACAGAATACCAAAAAAAAGGACATTAGGACTTCCCTGGTGGCCCAGTGGTTAAGACTCCGTGCTTGCAATGCATGGGGCGTGGGTCTAAGATCCTGCATGCTGCACGGTGTGGCCACAAAGAAAAAAAATAATAATAAAAGTTTTTTGTTTTGTTTTGTTTTGTTTTAAAAAAGGACACCAGAGCAGTCAAAACGTATTTCACAAAGTTTCTGGCCTGATGTTTATGCCCCTTAAGCCCTTTGGGGGAGCTTCCCAATCCTTTGCTCAAAGATTTCTTGTTTTATGTTGGTAGGTAGCTGGGGCTGACTTACATTCTCCAGGAGTTCGCAAGGACAGCCGCCCAGCAGAATAATTAATCTGTGTAACGACTACCAAGTCTCATCTACAGGGTCACATTATGCTCAACAAATTCTGTTTAAGAACGCAAGGAAGTATATCATGTATCGTTAGGAAGAATTCCTTCCAAATAAGAACAAAGGGAATCACTGCCCTTCAGGATAAGCTTTCAACTCTACTACAAACTCAGCTAATCAGACTGACTCCCCTACCTGGGGGGCTCCAGGTAGCTGAGATTTTACTTTCTCATTCTAACACGGCTGTGAGCATCAAAACTCAAAATCTGTGGACCATCTAATTTGCTGTCGTCACATGCAGCAACCGATTTTGCTGAGATGCTTCGACTTTGGTGGGGGGGGGTATTAATTTTTATTAAGTATTCTGCTCGATTTTTTTTTTTTTTTTTTTTTTTTTTTGCGGTTCGCGGGCCTCTCACTGTTGTGGCCTCTCCCGTTGCGGAACACAGGCTCCGGATGCGCAGGCTCAGCGGCCATGGCTCACGGGCCCAGCCGCTCCGCGGCATGTGGGATCTTCCCGGACCGGGGCACGAACCCGTGTCCCCTGCATCGGCAGGCGGACTCTCAACCACTGCGCCACCAGGGAAGCCCTCTGCTCGATTTTTATCTGCCTGTTTTTTGGCTGGGAGAAGTGAGAGAGGTGGGTGAGGACTGGGGCAGAGATGAGTCGTTTCTCTTGTGGGAGTTGGTTTTTCCAAAGTAACTTATGTTTGTTCCCTGATCAAGCAGCCAACTTTAATTCATTCTCTTCAAGACATCACAAAACATGACGCTTGAGGTTTGAAAATGAGAAATAAAGGGCCCATATAATAGATGATTGTGTTATCATTCACGGGACTAACCATGAATTTTTTAGATCTTTCTGTCCCAACATAAGAAAAGGTGCTGACAGGTTTTAGAGGGATTGCACTAAATTCCTAGATAGCAGTCCAAAACATGTGCCTCTCTGATAGTCTGCTTAAAGCAATGGAAAAAGAACTTTGCCAAGTTTGTGTAATTACTTGAAGATGACCTCCAGAATTGTATGCATGTCAGCTCTTTGTGTGTTTCCCTATGAGCAAACATGCTGGCTTGTCATGCTACAAAACTCCATTTCAAAAGACAAAGTCCAAATGACATTCCACTTTGCTAGTTTTTAAATCTCTAAATCACTTCTTAAGATGAAATCAATACCAAAGACCACATTCTGATTCGGAAATCTATAGGCCTTCTCTCTCTCTCTCTCAGCATGTCATAAATTCCATTTAGCATCTTAAATCACCAATTAAAATAGGCTTTGACATTTAATTTGCTTACTCCCTAAAAAAACACACCATCAGCTCTAACCCCCTAAACAAGTAAGAATAGAAATAGGATTATGTGCAAAATTATAAAGGCTGTTATTCCACAAGGCTGAATATCATCATATCAAAATTCCCCATAGCTGATTTTTTTTAAAAGCCATTTCTGCATTTTTTGACACTACATCTGGCACAATGAATACAGATGATCATTTGTTTATATATCTGTCTAACTGCCTCTCCCAAACACAGCCAGATGGAGTCTTTCAGAATCAAATTAATTTCAGATTAATTCACTCTGGACCCACTCCAGTTCCATGACTCCTTGCTTTGAAGCACCAACCAAACTGATGGGAAGTCATGAACTGAAAAGAGCACAGGTTCCTCGATATCAAGGGGGAAAACATGACACAAAGCTGGCGTTGCCTCCGTGTCCAGAAAGTGATCCATTCGGGCACCACAAGATGCCAGCCTAAGGCCTGGTCAACACTGCACAGTGTCAAAAGCGTCAAGCAAGAATTTCCTCCTGGATCCAAAGAGGATCACGGTTAATACTACATCTAATATTCATAACGCCTTGAGAGGATGACAGTCAAAACGAGCGACCTAATTACTAACACGAGAACCAGGGAGGTCACGGTAAACTTGCCCGTCTCCGCGGAGCCAGGTGGGCCACTGGACTCGGGAGAGTGAATTCTCAACGCCCCAAGTGCAGAATCTCTATCTCGAGCTGTAGCTACTGAAGGAACCATCACAAAACGTAACCAGGCTCTGCTTGCTGTCAATCTCGGCGGATGCCTTTATTATCATACTTGTTTCAATTGCAATTTGGGTTTCCATGGAGACACAACAGTCAGCTCTAGAAAATTATAAATGTCAGGCAGTGATAACAGTGTTAATGAAGCTTCGGTGACAAGCAGCTCCGCGCTTCAAATAATAAGCTTATTTCTATTAGCATATGCATAACCTGTCAAAAAACCTGGGAGAGAATATTAAAAATTAAATATCAATCTATCTACATTTAAGAGAGAGCGGGGAGAGACCCCTCTGGAGTGCCTTAAATTTGGTGGGTCAACTTGAACAAGAAAAAAGAAAGTAACCACTGCTTTCTTGGGAAAATGAGGCACCAGTCATGGCTCTCAATGATGCTTTAGCTGACGTCCAGAAATGCCTTACTTCATCCAGCAGTGGAGAGAATTTTTTCTTAAAATGTGGTTAAAGTAATCCCTTTTGTTTCTGGAAGCTAAGAGCTCAACTCACTAAGTCTGACGGTGACACACTGAGCTTCAGAGACATATGCTACAACCAACCTTATGGTAACTGGATGGATGCATTCCCCTCTCCTGCTCCCCTCCCTAGGTTGCTGGATAACTATAATTGGATTGCTAGAATTCAGAATCCAGAACTATCCTTGACTAGTCTACAGCCAAACATGTGCCACTGAAACTTTACCAAGAAGTATCTGTCAGATCACAAAAAAAAAAAAAGGACAACTATGGATTTATGGAAGTTGGATGCATTCTGAGTACACAGATTAATACAGTGAGACGGTGAACAACAGCACAGTTCAAGGTAAGATTCCATAAAAAGAAATGGAAGGAAAAATAAGTTTCCTTTTATTTGGAAAAGATGATTTAAGAATGGAACAAAAGTTGTATGTTTTCTTCATGAACATCCTCAAGGACCTTGAAAAGTTAAAAGGGTAACAATTCTGCAAATCAAAGTCTTTCCAGGAAGACACGAGAAAGACCTGTACATATAAACTTCTCCTTCACAGTTCATGCTCTCTGAACAATCCCTGCCATAGTGCCCATTATTATTTGATTCATTCCACCATAGTTTTGTTCATTTATTTAACCGCTGTTCATCGAGTGCCAGGCACTGTGCTCAGAACACAACGATGAGTAAGACACTGTCCCTGCCCTCACATTTCTCATTGTTTAGTAGCTCGTACAACTGAATATCCAAGATCTTGAATAAGGTGTCACAATGTTCTCTTCTGTCCAAAGTTTGGTCCTTATGGAAGTGACTACACAACTATGCTTTTCTGGGGTAAGGCAACACTTTTTGCTACACCTCTGCATTGGGAACAGCTGGCTGCTGAAATCCTGTCTTTTGTCTGGATCACTATAACAAAAATACAACATAGTGGGTGGTTTATAAACACCAGACATTTATTTTTCACGGTTCTGGAGGCTGGTAGTCCAAGATAAAAGTACTGGCAGATTCAGAGTGTGATGAGAGCCTGCTTCCTAGTTCCTAGATGGCCGCTTCTCCCTCTGGCCTCACACAGTGGAAGGGGTGAGGGAGCTCTCTGGGGTCTCTTCTATAAGGGCACTAATTTCATCATGGGGGATCCACCCTCATAACCTCATCACCTCCCAAAGACCCCATCTACTTAATACCACCACCTTGGGCGATAGGTTTCAACGTATGAATTTTGCGGGAGAAACATTCACTCCATATCACGCTCCTTAACCACTCGTAACTCCTCCCTTCTCCCAGCTCCTCTCTTCAGGAGGAAAATTAATGGCGTCAAACCCAAGGTCTAGGATATAACTGGACCATGGTGCTAGGGTAGGAACTTTTGGTGCAGCTTTTGAAGAAGCTACAGGTGCTTGTTTCCCCAGAGAGGGTTGCTTTTTCTCTTTGGAATGCTCCCTTAACTCCACATGGCTGGTGCCGAAGGCCCTAGGGCTGCCCCCCACTCCCAGCTTTGCAAGATCTAGCATGGCAGATCCAGGAATCGCTTAAGCTAGATGCTCTGGTTTTGAGAAGAAAGGCAATCCTGAGTTTCCTAAGAGCTTCCCTACATTCTTTCCTCCCTAACTGAATTCACCATGAAGATGTGAAGACCCAGGGAGTCAAGTCAGGGTTTGGTCCAGAAGAAACAGCCTCCGGCGTCCTTCTAGGTTAAGGCTTAGCTCACAAGGTACTGAGATCTTTCAGCTCTCTTGTGGCCAAGCTGGTTCTCTGAGCATCAGGGGTCCCATACACAGTGTCCCCCGGGCATCCGTCACGGTACATCTGCAGGAGTGATAAAGCTGATAAAGGATTCCAGAGCTCAGAAGCCTCTCTACCTCACTCCACTGCAAGGAATTAATGTGTCCTTACCTCAAGGCAAAATAATGCAAAACAAGCCAAAAACTATCAACCACCACAACAAACCTCTATAATACTGTGACGTACTCTCATACTCCCTGGTTTCTCTTCCTGTTATCCCACCCATGATATGAAAAGATATGAAAGGAGAAACAATTCAAGAGCACACAAAACCCAAAACACTAGCAATATAATTCTTTAATAGGGCCAAAGTGGTCCTCTGAATCCAGGGGATATACAGGAAAAGTCATGAGGTTTAAATTTTATAACTCAACTTGGGACTGTGGGACTTGAGATCGAAAACTTTTCAGTTGTAAATCAAATCCTAATACTATGTTACTAAAAACCGGGTGAGAAAACATCCATGGTCATGGAGACAGAGATTATAAGCAGCATGCCTTTGTCTCATTAGTTAAATATCCTTACCCTGTCAGGGTTCATGATTAGGACTCCTCATTTACTTTTCCCCCTGGAAAAACTTTTCACAACTTCACATCACTCTTGTAAGGTCTTGGGGAGTCAAAGAGAGCAGCTGAAAAGTCACCTACAATGATTACTGTGGGTATTTTTAAATTGTTGAAATAATCACTCTTATCTTTAATAACAACGACACAAAGCATATTACAATAGTTCTTCTATTTTAAAATGACAGCTCTAAACTGGGGCAACCAAAACTACAATCATGATTTTCCAGAATTGACAATATTTGCTAACTAGACTCCTTGAGGAGAAGGACGTTATATACGTGGGAAATAAATAGGAGATGATAATTCGAGTGTGGCACGGCTTTAAAAGGGAGTTCAGAACTGAAAGCCGAAAACAAATTGCTACCTAGGTTTTTCTTGTTGTTGTTGAATGTTGCGAGATTTGACTACATACAGGCAGCTCAGCTCTGGCTGATCTGCAAGGCAACCATGATTTGAAAAGTATTAAAAAGTATTAAAAGTATTAAAAGGCAATCAAATCCAATTAAATTGAAGAGGAATTCCTGTATCAATGGAGTCATTAAAATGACCGTGAAAGAAGCCTTTCCAACAATGCAGAATGGACAGTAAGTTCCTCTAGGACCTGGAATGACACGGTTCGTGTTCATATGAAAATGGACACACTTTATTATGCTGGAAACATGCACGGAGTTAGTAACTGTGCCCAACAATAAAGATGACAACCATGGAAGGTGTGATACCTGGGATCTTGCTTTTAGCTCCATGCTTGCTTTGAAAATCACGATCTGTTGGTTGGTTTGTTTCTATAAGGCAGAATGAGGGAAAGCAAGACTACTTGGAACGATTTATGTCTTATCTTACTGAAACTGACAACAAAATGGAAACACTACCTATACTGAAACCCAAAAATGCATCAAGGGCAGGAAGATACAAAAATATTAAAAACCACCACCCAAATGGCCCTGAAAACAATTTTAGCTCCCCTCCCTGGGTCACATGATACCAATTCTGGAAATCACATTTCTCCTGGGAAACAGAACTGTGTGAGGTTTCGTGTGTGCACAGTATTGTGAATACGTTGAACAGGAGAAAGGCAATTGTTTGGAAATCCGCTGACTAGACAGTATACACCTGAGTGAATGGACACCTTAGGACGGAGGCTATTCACATGGCGGGGGGGGGCAAGATGATGAGGAAACTTCCTAATTACGTACCTACGACCCCACACATGCTGTGACAGCAGCTTGTTTTCGAGGCTTCCACACAGAGGTTTCATTAGCAACCCAAAGCATCGTGACGTCAGTGGACAGCTTGGCAACGTTCCACCCTCTCACATAGGGACTGTGAGTGCAGAGCATGGAAAGATCCAGAAATAATAGGAACGCCAGAGGTGTCCTGAAGCCACACTGAGAAAGTTCAAACCCTTGGTGTTCATTTCAGACACTGCATCTGGAAATCCCACCTCGTCTGGCCACGGGGCTCATCTTCATGTGTACTGTATTTAGAAAGAATTTGTTCTTGGGGTATTTTCATCTAGGTGCCCTTAAAACCTCAAGATCTGTGGGTTCAGCTGTGTGGGAAAGTCAAGCTGCACCGGCTGATGAAGACACAGGCAATCTCCTTAATATGCAGGTTAATAATTTAGCTGTGGGTGGGAGGGACTGGAAATCAGCAGAAGGTTCCCTCTGGTCAATGGGTCACTCGTGATAAATGGGTTCTAGCTAGGAGTCAGTTCACCTGTGAACCTGGAATGGTAAGATTTACTAAGCCAGTTTTTGACTTACTAACTGGTCATTATTGACAGGTTACTAGGGCAGTTTTGAGGGTTGTTTTTAGGACAACAATCGCTAACAGCAAGGGCAACTGGCTTCACTGACTGGAGGGAGATATTGCCTTTTTTTCCCTTTTCTTAATTAACGCCAACATTCAAAACCCTGACAGAGAATAAGGGTGAAATAAATTATGGAATCACTTATGTGTGAAACCATACGTTATTAAAACTACGCTAAATGGGTCCTTAATCTAAATAAAGATGGCCATTTTAGGAAGCCAAGCATCTCAGGAATCAGAAAGGACACAATGTTATTCTGACCCAAGACATCAACAGTGTACCATTTTGCCACCCAGCCAAAGTATCAATTGTCCTAGACTCTTATTAAAATTCATGTATGTCTCTTCTGCTAGATGAGTCTCAGCTTCAATTATTTACAGCCCTATATTTCTGTTGGTTAAAGACAGGAGAAAGAAGCAGATTGGGCAAAATTCTCTTCTAATATTTGTACGTTGCCTATTCTAACCAGTCAGCAAAAGCAACTCCATCTGTTCTATGCTGTGTAAATGAGTTCCAGGACCACCTTTGGCAAAATCTGAATGCAGCACAACGCATCACGGTATAGGGTTCTCTTTGATGCTAAAAATATCGACTTGGGGATGGTGGGAATACCTTTCCCTCTATTAGTTTTAATACAAGGGATCTCTGAACATTTAGGAAAAGCACTGGAGTCTCTCAATAAACCAAGTCCTTGCCATACCAGGTCCAGTCTCACTGCTGCTTAACTTATGCAAATAAACAAGAACAGGTGTTTTTTGGCAGCTCCCACGGTGCTAAGCTCTAGTCCTCCTTTAATGTAAAATTTATTTGAACCTAACACCTGTACACTATTTCTGACACTGTCAGGCCAATTGTCCTTCTGATGTGTGGCTCTCGACAGGAAAAGAAGGCACTAGGTTGCCACCGTGACCACTCTCCGGCTGGGAGGAAGGACATCTCCCCACGTGTGACACCGGGCAGGACTCTACATGGCAGTTGTACACACTGTGGTCAGGTGTTCATAAAAGTAAATTTTCAAGTGACGCAGTCACTTGAACTCTCCAGCTATGCCATGGAGATAAGGACAATCAGAGCAATTTCCTCCTAATAAAATCAGCAAACAGTGATTATATATGTTTCTGTAACTTAAGAGTCACATTCCACGCAAGAGAAATGCACTTCCTCACGTTTCCTGCCATGTGATTACGAAGCACCGAGCTCGATCGTTCTAACAGGCTTACCCTACTTAATTAACAGGCATCCTGATTTGTATGCACAGGGGCCATGCTCAAAAAAGGCTTATGGGGACAAGCTTTGCATGAGCCTTTTATTTTTTAATGACTACAGAAGCTCTTGGGGCCCATCATATTAAAAGAAACAAAAAAGGAGGGAAGTAGCATTGGTTTTTCATTACTTCTGCCTCTGAAGCTAACAATCTCAAAACGAGAGCTCTTTAAACATTCAGCAGTCAACTAAACTGTGACCTTTCTGACTTGGCCAGCCAACAGTTTTCTGTCGGTACCACTACTGCTGGCATCGTGATGATTCCTCACCAAGAGCAAATGAAAAGTTGCAATTCCTCTCCCCAAGGTATCATTCCTTCACAAAAGCAAAAACCTGAAAGTCTCAAGTACTAGTTTCACTTGAATCCATCACCTCCTGTTCATTCCTATGGTCATCACCCTAGAGCATCTCTGTGATTAAGCAATGAGCCTGGCGCATACAAGGAATCGGCAGTGGATGCATGGATGGAGGGATGGATGGAGGGATGGATGGAGGGATGGATGGAGGGATGGATGGAGGGATGGATGGAGGGATGGATGGATGGGATGGATGGAAGGATGGATGGAGGGATGGAGGGAGGGAGGGATGGATGGATGGGATAAACAACTAGAATACAGTAATCTGTCTCTTAGTTCAGGTACTGACCTTAAACTCTAATGACTTCTAGTAACATTTATTAAGGCATTAATAAATCTGAAATACCATTTTGTAAAACTGAATACTAATTGTAAAGCTACATTTACCATTGTAGGTCCACCTTTTTCTTTTAAATAAACACATCCAGTCTAGGTCTGACTTCATTGCCATGGCCCTGGGCTGGCTGTTAACTGCTTTACTTTTTTCACCTAAGCAATGTCAGGGAGATCAGGAAAAGATAATACTATACGGATCAACACACTCTGGGTTGCGGCTGTGGACTGTGAAAGGGAGATGAATTATCTATTGACATGGAGAATCAGGTGCCTCTGACCTCAGAAGGAAAAGAATCCTAAAAAGACCTAGTCAATGATAGAAAAGATTCCCTCCTTCAGGAACGTGAAGAGCAACCACCCAGAGACAGAGCACATGAATACTTGGCCGGCGAGGACTGACAGAATGTGGTGCACAGAGCCAGACACTCTTCTCCCATCCACTCTGTGTGTCATTTCCCTCGGCCAGCTAAGGATGCATTCGTGGCCTGGCGGATGCACAGGCCACACAGGGATAATAATAAATTGGAAAGGGAAAACAAACCAAGTTCCGTGTTTAGATTGTAACAAAAATGTTTCCTCCCTATGAATGCATGTAAAACACTACTTACTAAGGTACCATTATCTGAATGATTCATTCATTCATAATTGATTGTTTTCCTGAGTGCCTACAAAATACTACAAAACATTTCTAGGAAGTGTAATCAATGGAAAAGAGGGAGGGTTTGATGATAGCCAGACTCAAGTTCAAATCCCAGCTCTGCAGCCTTCTAGCTGGGCAAGTTACCCAAGTCCTTCAGCTAGAGAATGAATGCAACGAGGCCCGTGTGCTGTTGTGAGCTGTTTTAAATGTTAAACCACGCGTGGAAAGAGTGTAGGTGCCTTCTCATTGTTCTTTGATTTTTTAAAGTAATATCTGGAAAATGTAAAAATGCATAAATAAAGAATAAGTGTTTCTCATACAAGGTAAATAGCAGTATGTAAGAACCATGACACCGCAAGCACCCAGAACGCTAAGTATAACTTAACTAATATCGACAAAGATGCTAAAGAAAGAAAAATAACAACTTCTTTTTACTATATAGAGGCCTGCCTGGACTTTCTACTTGGCGTAGCTGTGGCTGTTCCACTTTTAGGTTAAAGGGAGATCGCTGTTTACTACCCTCTCTCTGCAGTCACCATGCATCTCTCCATAGCTCACTTCCTCTCTCTACTTCCTGCCTCAGCATCCCCACCCTTCCTCAGTAACCGATTTGAGAATACAGATTTCCCCAAGCAATTCAAGCCTTTAATATCTCCACCCCACCAATTGGTTCCGGGTGAACAATTCTACCTGATTCTCATATTAAATGTAATCACTCACTAGGCAACAGCGTTTGCAAACACGGGAGTCCTACGTACAACTTGCCACTCTTTGCTTGGTCAGCACAAAGTGTGTTGCAGAGCCGCTTATGCATCCTGATGCCCTCGCAAACCTATCTGAAGCACAGCCAGCTCTTTCAATGACACATAAAAGTATCTCTGCCACACAGATGCCGGAGACTCATTTATGGACCAATTACAGGACTGGAGTGGCAACAATGTTTTACATTTGTTCTGTTTCGTATTTTTAGCCTGGGCTTTTTTCCTTTCGTGGATTATGGTAAATACAACATTTGCTTCCAGAATGTGGGACTTGCTGGGATCATAAAGGAAAGTGCCTGACAAGCAGATTACCTTGGGCTACTGCACTGTGGGGATGGGGATGCAGACAGTTACGCTAAGTGGCTGGATTTAGTCAAATTCAAGTTCTATCAAGCTGCCTTGGCTTCAACACAGAAATCAACAAGGGAGCCTTGGTGTGTAGTGTATTTTCAACTCCCCGGCCCGCAATCAGCACATCCCTATGAAGGCCTCACAGTTAGAGAGGGTTGAGAAGATGCTCTAAGGAAAAAAAAAAAAAGAAAATCAATCAAGGTTTCTGTCAATTTGTTCCTCAAGTTTCTTTCCTTTGTAAATTGCTTGCTCAAGATGAAACTAACAAAGGAGTCTGGAGAACAAAGTAAAACAAGCAGGATGATTCTACCGGAAACTACATACTGCCCATCTGTGGAGCCAGAGAGTAAACACTGCACGCAGCACTCTGCTCTGTCCTGAGCAGATGACATCCCACAGCTAAATCTATTAAAGCAACAACAAACTATAAGTTGGACATTTTGCCTCCTTGCCCAAATACACAAATCACTATGAGCCTGGGGGACAGATGTTTTTTCTTCTTCTCTTACATGCCTGCAGCCTTTCCGACCTTGCCACAGACAAGCAAGGTACTGAGCTGTAAACGCAGAGCTGAGACTGTCTTTTAGAGGCAATTACACTGAAACTTTGTTCCAATGTCAGGAAATGTGGCATTTTCACGAGATAATGCCCATATGAAGCACACCAACCAGACGCCTAGAGAGTGAACCTGAAAATGAAAATGTTACACGTAGCTGGGCATTAACACTGGAAATGCTGTAAGTAGCTCTCCTGGTCCCTACAGGGATGCCACTGGCATATGGCGGTGCCGTGACTATACTGTAGTATTCAAAGAGCTGACTCCTGCATGTCTGTGCATTTTGTTGAATAGTTTCCCTTTTTTGAGGAATAATGTAAAGACTTTCCACCCCCACTCTGATTTTGTTTTTAAGTCAGAGGTAGCCTTCAAAGAGAAATATAGTTGAATAAAAGATGACCATAGAGCCTCCCTGGTGGCGCAGTGGTTGAGAGTCCGCCTGCCGATGCAGGGGACACGGGTTCGTGCCCTGGTCTGGGAAGATCCCACATGCCGCGGAGCGGCTGGGCCCGTGAGCCATGGCCGCTGAGCCTGCGCGTCCGGAGCCCGTGCTCCGCAATGGGAGAGGCCACAACAGTGAGAGGCACGCGTACCGCAAAAAAAAAAAAAAAAAAAAAGATGACCATACATGCAAAGCTATTTCTAGAGATTTCCAAATATAAAGAGATGTTCGGCAAAGCACTGAAAAGGTTAAGGGAAGACCTAGACTGGTGTCTTAGATGAGGGTTTTGAACTCGGGAATAAACAGCATGAAATACTGCCGGGTATTCATGGGGCTAAGGTAACCAATGTGAGGGATGCAACGGATGAGGAATAAGGGAAGAAGAGAAAAAAAAGCGGCATGCGTATTAGAAAACTTCCAACTGATTCATCTGGGGTGAAAATCATTCCAAACGCAGATATCCTACATGCTGATGGAGGTAGCAACATAGTAAGGGCAAGAATTACCTGGCTGGAGGGGTAAGTCAGCCAGGCCAACAGGTAACGTGAAGAGAAAGGAAAAAGAATTGAGACCTCAAGCTGCAGTGGTAGGGTCCCCAGGACCTGGAGAGATGTGAATGTGTTTCTTTCCAAGAAGCTAGCATTTCAAGGGTTTGAAAATTTCAGGACACAGGCTCACCTCAGAGATAACTGCAGTTGGGTTCCAGACCCCTGCAATAAAGTGAATATTGCAGTAAAGCGAGTGGCACAAATTTTTTGGTTTCCCAGTGCATATAAAAGTTATGTTCACAATACATCTGTTAGTCTATTGAGTGTGCAATTATGTCCTAAAAAACAATGTTCAGGGCTTCCCTGGTGGCGCAGTGGTTAAGAATCTGCCTGCCAATGCAGGAGACACGTGTTCGAGCCCTGGTCCAGGAAGATCCCACATGACGCGGAGCAACTAAGCCCGTGTACCACAACTACTGAGCCTGCACTCTAGAGCCCGCAAGCCACAACTACCGAGCCCAAGTGCCACAAATACTGAAGCCTGCGTGCCTAGAGCCTGTGCTCTGCAACAAGAGAAGCCACGACAATGAGAAGCCCGCACACAGCAGCGAAGAGTAGCCCCCACTCACCGCAACTAGAGAAGGACCGTGCACAGCAACGAAGACCTAACACAGCCATAAATAAATAAATAAATTTATTTAAAAAAACAATGTTCATACCTTAATTAAAAATAATGTATTGCTAAAAAAATGCTAACTGTCGTCTGACAACACAGGGTTGCCACAAATCTTCAATTTCTAAAAAAGAATGCATTATCTGCAAAGTGCAATAAAGTGAAATGCAATAAAATGTAACCCTATACTGGAATCATAATTACTAAAAAGCATCAAAATAGTTTATTGAACTCGATGTTAGGATTACAAAAAAGTGACAGACAGAACCACCTTAGGAATCGGCAGGGTAAGGGAAATATCTTTATCAACTTAAATACGGAAGAAACGTGGAATGCATGTGTGACAATTAGAGGCACATGAGACAGAATAGAAGAAACACGAGACAGACCAGAAGAAATAAAGAAGCAGGTGGAAGGAAGTTCTCCCAGGGGAGGGAGGACATGCCTTGGCTTTACTGTAATGTCTTCCTAAACGACCTGACCTTCCATCTCACCTGCCCATTCATTCCACACACCACTGCCAAGGTCTTTTTTCCTACTTATGTGTTTATAAGCCCCTGAGGTCACCACTCTCTCAGGGAGAGCCCATATACTTTTAATCTTGACATTCAAATTCTTCACCATTGGATCCAACTGAAAATTCCAGTTCTTTCCCTATTTTCCCTACAAGAACCCTCAGGCACAAACTTTTCTATCCCATCGTCTGCCTCTGCTCCTTTCATCATTCACTTCTGTAGCCCACAATTAGCTTCCTACTCCATCAAGAAGCAAATTACCATTCAAGACACACAATAGGGCTTCCCTGCTGGCGCAGTGGTTGAGAGTCCGCCTGCCGATGCAGGGGACGTGGGTTCGTGCCCCGATCCGGGAGGATCCCACATGCCGCGGAGCGGCTGGGCCCCTGAGCCATGGCCGCTGAGCCTACACGTCCGGAGCCTGTGCTCCGCAACGGGAGAGGCCACAACAGTGAGAGAACCGCGTACCACAAAAAAAAAAAAAAAAAAGACACACAATAATTCTTCTCCAAACTCACCACATAGTTTTTGTCTATGTAAGCCATCTGATGAATAATCACAATTTATGTATCCCATATATTTTCATCTTATATAGTTACCTAATTATTGGATATTTATTATTTATACAGTCCAGTATAGTGGCAAGACCACAAGCTATGGGGCCAAAGGTACTGGTTGGAGTTGGAGCTCCACTGCTTCTAAGTAGGCCCACAAGACATGGATGAATCTAGGGTACAGTCTTTCACTAATGAAATGTCTGTAAGCATGTGACAGATCACAGTCGTTTCAAGTCTCAAAAGACATACTGAATGGGACAGTCCTCTGCAAACGATTAAAACACTCTATACCATACATTATGTGATCATCTTTCTGATTTGACTCTAAGTGTCTTGAGGGCAGGATCCAGGTCCAAGAGATCTTTGGATTCTCAACTTCATCTTTGGAGGCACATTGGGATCTAAATAAATATGCAATTATTAACTATTTTGCACTTCAAAGGCAACAGCAAAGGGCCTGAGGAACCAAGGCCCATTGCTCTGTACGCCCTCCCACTCCAGGGCTGTCTAGTCTGGACACAGTCATTCATTCACCACTTGGTTCCCAAAGGGATCTTTGAAGGATGTGAATCTGCCTCTGTTGCTCCAGGTCTTTTAGATAATCTCCAAACTTCTGGGGAAGATCAAGGCTTTTCAGGAGCTAGTCTGTGGCTAATTCCAGAGCCTTTCTTTCACCACTCTGCCCCTCAAAGTCTGCTCCAGACGTGCTGGTCCCATACAGACCAAACTCACTCTTCCACTGTCCTCCAGCTCCATTCATTCGGCCAAATCCTATTTGCCTTTGACACACTCCTCAGAGAACTCCTCTCTCCTACTCCAGTCCCTAGCTCCTGAACAGGTTAGGAAGCAGTGTTGCAGTGACACACACCACATACATGGCCCCGAGGGTAGGTAGCTGCCTGACAAAGGGATCAGGCCCTCAGATTTGCATTCCCAGAGCTCAGCACAGTGCCTGGCACAGGGCGAGGGCGGACGGTTTTGTACTTAATGAATGACTGTGGATGAATTTAAAAAACATAAAGTTAGTAACTCTGTTTTTAATGGAAATAAGCGATGGGTATTATTCCAGAAAATTATTATAGTTTAACACATGCAAAGACATTAGCTGTCAAAGAGCTACATCTACGTGACAGAAGAACTGAGTATTTTGTATGTTTTTGCAACATGTCAAAATATTGCTTAAGATTAAAAATATGGGACTTCCTTGGTAGTACAGTGGTTGAGAATCTGCCCACCAATGCAGGGGACACGGGTTCAATCCCTGGTCCGGGAAGATCCCACATGCTGCGGAGCAACTAAGCCTGTGTGCCACAACTACCGAGCCTGCGCTCTAGAGCCCGCAAGCCACAGCTACTGAGCCCACGTGCCACAGCTACTGAGCCCACATGCCTAGACCCCGTGCTCTGCAACAAGAGAAGCCACCGCAATGAGAAGCCCGCACACCACAACAAAGAGTAACCCCCGCTCACCGCAACTGGAGAAAGCCCACACGCAGCAACGAAGACCCAATGAAGGCAAAAATAATAATAAAAAAGGATTAAAAATATGTTCTCATACAATGAAATGCATCTCGTCAAAGTGAATATAACCACTGAAGAGACCTGTCTGAGGCTAAACGGTAGACAGGGGTAGAAGGGAAGACTATTCCACGTCTGCAGTATTTCATGGAGACGCGTACTTGGTAGCAGAAAGCGGACCCTCATCAGAAGAAGAACTCTAAAACATAAAAATGTGATTCCTGACCTTTCGGGTTCCTACAACTGGGGAAGAGTGAAAACCTACCGACTAGATTTCTTTTAAGCCAAGTTTAGTTACTGTTCAGCATTTTTGATTAATTGATTAAGCTGTGAGGCTGTTTTCCAAAATATCAATATGTTAGGCTCACCGCCCTATAAAAACTGGAAATGTCTGTTTTTATTTCCACTTTAAGTAAAATGCCAAGAAGCCATGTCTGACTTTAACCTCCTAAAAAAGAACACTGATGAGAAATTGAAGGTGGTGAGGAAGCGATGTAATTAGGCAGAATGGAAGGATTCATTGAGTGACTGGTGTGTATGACTTGAAAGGGGGTTTGTTGAATAAAACATAATTGAACCATGAGGCCTAATTTGGGGGGCTGGGGATGGAAAAGGGGGATAAAGGATAGGCACTTGAATGAAATTTCCAGGATAAGGAACTAGATACGGGGGGTGGGAGGAAAGAGAAGAGGAAAGAGGAAAAAGGTAAAGATCTGACAGGTTATATAACCTAGAAGACTCAGGATTCCTCTGAGCTCTCCCATGGAGTCACTGCACCCTAAAGAAGCTACCAGAATAATAACGGGAAAACATACATATGAACTGCAATGAAACAACTTACAAACTTTGGTGATCGGAAGTTCTTCCCTGTAGGCTTCCTTTTTACATAAAAATCACATAATCTGCATGAAAGTTTCACCCTTAAAAAGTAACTGAAATATTTATAAGGAAACATTAATATGGCCCCTTTTAGAACATAATGCCATTAATATAAATGAAAGGTTTTTTAGTCATTTAAAAATATTTCTCAGAAAGTAGATTAATGGTTCAAAAATAATCCTGGATTTCTTGTCTCATGGTTTTAAAACTATTTTAAATTACATTTTGCCAAGACAAGCTTTCTGGAAATGTAATTTCTATAATTTAAAAATTTATAGTTAAAACTAAAAGGTGAAGATTCACAAAACATCTAAAAGGATTTAAAGGTAACAGCAAACTACAAAATTCTGATAATTTTTTTCATTGTTTAAAACTGTGCTGATTTCAGAGTAAACTCAGCATTTATTCATTTCAGTTTCTTTACATGTAATATTCTCAAAAGCATTACTGTTTCTGTAGATACTCTATACGGGGTGGTTGAAAAATTCTCGATGTGATGACGGTAATTCATTTTCATGACTTAAGTAATTGAGCCTATCTTTAGAGTTATTAATTATAATTACATTATACTGTATTTCCAAAGGAAAATAGAATAAATAGACCATAATCACTATAACCATACTGTAAAAAACAGTAATTACACATTAATTCCCATCAGTTCAGTCACATACCATTGCACTTAATGCCTTCAATACGTTCCAGGCTCGAGTTACACGATAAGCACTACCTTTCACTTAGACTTGATAATTTATGGCCTTTCTTGACCACAGCACCCAAGGTTCCGTCTTAAATCATTATAGACTGTTTAGGAGGGAGAACACAGCTCTGTTTCTCAAGAGATGGTCTGAACACATTTTAGTATCTTGATGCCCCAAAGAAAAACGACAAGGTTTCGATACACATTCACAGGCAGTTGACGACACCTGCCCACACCTTTTTAAAACAGAAATCCGGAAGCATGTCTTCAGGCTACTGCTTTCTGTTAGATTATAAATTCTCTGAGGGTCAGGCTCGTTTTGGTAACCACCACGCACCTGGCACAATCCTGAACATTCTATGCTTTCGGAACATGTGTCTGTGGAGTGAATAAAGTCTCTCCAGGAAGAAACACAGGACAAGCATGTGAGAGTCACGTGGCTTGTTAACCGCCCGACTTCTCAGAAGTTCCCTGTGCTTCAGCTCAAAGTTGGGCCTGGCTCGTTGACAGCTCCAGGTGGTCCACCTGGGAAATGTCATCCAGAATGGCCAGGTCCCCTCTGGGTCCTAGGCCTGAGCCTCAGGACAAAGGTGATTCCATCCTGTGTCTCAGTTTATCTTTTAGCAATGTTCTAATATTGCACATGTAAACAGCTCCAAGAAACCCCAGCTGCTGGGAAGTGAAAATCCCAACATCGTTACTGTCGATAATGCCAGGCCTCTTTCATGGGAATTCTTACATTCTGCTTCAGGACAGCTTCACACTCTGCTAACTTTGTTCCAGTTATTTTTATCATCCTAAATTGAGGACGGTTACTGGTGAGTATACGCACTATGCGTTACTAAATAACGCCATTTGGCAAGCCATACCCTCCTTCGGGTACAGATCACAAGGAAACACATTTGAAGCTTGCCTCCACGATTCCAAGATTCTGGATAACTGAAAGAACATGGATAATTTTATTTTAAAAAGTTTTCCCACCTGCTGAAATACATGTAGAACTGGTTGTTGAAAAAGGCCAGTGTGTTATTTTGTAGAACCTAATTTGTCTTACTTTTTTAGAGAAAGGCAAATAAATAAATATACAGTGGATCCTTCTATCAAACAATAAACGATGATGACAATAATCAGAGCTCATATTTCTTGAGAGCTTAATTTTTTGCCAGACCTCTGGGTGAGGGCGTAACGTCTATTAACTTGTTTAATATTTTCTATATCCCTCTTAGATAAGTATAGACGAGAAAACTGAGTCTAAGAATTAAGTCCCATGGCCACCCAGAAAAGGGAGAGAGCCCGGCAAGAACCATCTTGACTCTAAAAGTATTAAACCACTGCATTGATACAGCCTCTGCTCTCTGGGGTTTATAAGCATCCAACTCCCCCAGATGTGCCTTAAATTCAGGGTACTTAAATCACAGCAAGGCCATCCCAGGAGAGCTAATTGGAGAGTAGTACACAGAACATTTCTAACTCACTCTAATCTACTGGCCTTTTCAAAATTCTCAAGAGAGGATATTCCAGTTTCCTCTGCAAAGCCAACCCGTAGCAATTTCTAATATCTCAAATGATCAAAAAGTTCCTATATCATAACTTTCAGTTGAGTTAATGTATTCTGGAATCACACGTTTTCCAAGCCTGTCTTCCGTCTCCTTGGATTTTTCGTATGTGTTTATGTGTAATATATACATAAGTAAATATATACATACTCGTACAAATAGGCCATGCCTATGTATATACACATATATACACATATTCAAACTAGGTAGCATTTTGAGAATCACAAAGTGTCTGTTTTATCTGAGTATACCTCTACATAATTAGGTAATTAACCTCTGCTTTACAGCTGGATAAATCTTAAATCAGCAGGATGATCTGAGCAGAGGTAGTCTGTTTCAAAAATCCCAAACATTCTACAGTGCAGTATGAAATGTTTTTTAGTGACTATCTAATTATACATTAAATTTTTCTAAAAGGAATTCTAGATGTAGGATGGACTCACGATGGAGAAAAATCCAGATGGAAGGAAACTTGGAGGAAAGAAAGAGTGACACTTAAGACATTAATAGTTATTGTCAGTATCACTCACTTAGAGATTAATCACGCATTAGATGATGGTTTCCTTGTAGTAGTGAATTAATCGACTCCTCTCCTATTATTTAACTTTTCAGATGCTATTCTCCCAACCAGACTGGAAGCTCCTGGAAACCTGGAAACCATGTGACACTCTCCATCACCTGAAGTGCTTAGCACTTCCCTTAGGAACTGGATAAATACTGGCTAATTGGCTGATTGACTGAACATGTCAGCTCCAGGTTTTCAGGCATCTTTCTGAACCTCACCATCCAAGGCCGTGTCACATTTCTAAACAAGTATAAAGCAGCACGTTCAGGCTCCGCATCTGTTTTTGAGCGTCTTTCTATTCCCAGGATCTAAGGAGGTGCCTGGTACGTTACAGACCATAATGAATGTTTGCTGAATGGATCTAGTTGTTGTCAAAGGGCTAAGAATCACCCGAGAGCTTGGTAAAAGTGCAAAATACCAGGCTCCATGCCCAGAGAGTCTGATTCCACAGACTTGGAGAGAGATCCCGGAATCTACATACCCCCGCCCCAAGGGATGCTGGTACTTAGAAACCTGAGACCAAATTTAGACAAGCACCAACATTATCCAGCTTCTGCCAGGACTTCTGCACAAGGTCTTTGGTCAGGGGAACCCATGCTATCTTACCAAAATTCAGGGGAGCAGTATAATGATGAAGTTTACAAAGGAAAGATAAACGAGAACATTTAGAAGTACACAGCAGCTTAGAGCACCCCTTGCTCTGTGACCTAAGGTTCTATTTTCCCTTGAGATGGAGGAGAAAATGACTGGATGTTTTAACACTTCTTGGAAAGGCCAGGGTTTTTCTTGGGCACTGATAAAATTAATTCTCATTTTAGAAAATCTGTTTGCTAAGTTGTGAGCTATTGTGGAGTCAAATTAGAAGAAATGCCTTTTTACAACATGAGTCCTTGTTTTTTTTTCTTTTTGACAAACCAAAAGAAACATAACGTACAAGCCGTGCACTTGGTCCCAGCTCCTGACCCAAACTACCTCATGTCATGTACCCAAAAAAGACATGTCAGGGAAGGGAGAAATTGCTTTTAAAAAAAAGGTGTACAGGTTAATATAGAAGCTGTATAGAAATTATTTTGAAACAAGCACAGAGACAGCAAGGGCACTGTGGGAAAAAAAAATTAGGCAGTATTTCAAGTTAAGAGAATGTTTAAAATAATATTACAGCACATTATACCACAACTGGTTGGTGCAGGAAAGTGCATGGGAGTCAGGACCAGGGATTCCAGTCTTCCCATGGTGTCACCCACCCCTCAGAGCATCAGTCTATATAAACGCCTAACCTATTAGAAGTCTGTGAAGCTGCAAGAATTGGCATTTGAGAATCACGTGAAAATGTGAGATTTCCAACAGCACTGACGCTAGACACTGTGATATGGGTTCTATCCTCTGGAGTCACTGGCCAAAGTTATTTCAATTATTTAAAGGAAGCGGCCAGATCTCCCCACCTCCTCCCACCAGGGGGACCCTCTCTGCGTGGGTGGAGGCACCGAGGAAGGACACGTTAGCCATGTGTTCCTGATTCTCTCCTCCTGCTCTACTTTTCAGATCCCACTGCCAACAGAAGCACAGAAACTTAGAAACAAGTGTTCACTTGGTCAATCCTCAGCAGGTATCTAGAAAGTCTAAACAAAGCAGACATACAGCCCCTAGCATGGAGGACCGGCTCACCCGTGGGTGACTCTGCGAATGAGAGATGCTGAAAGGGAACTTGGGAGACCCACACTGATGCCCAATCAAACCAATGCCCCACACCTTCGGTCAGGTAAGAACCAGTTCTACTGAAAGCCTTCCCTGTGGTGATCTCCAGTTCCCAAGGGGACACATTTTTTTGAGGCAACACTTGACTACCTGCTCCTTTGGCACTGGTGCTTCCAGAGCGCCCAAGAGCAAACCCACCACACCGTTTTACTATGAATAAGCAGATCTGTGGGGTGTACACACAGCTCTCTGAACAGTACGTGTACACTCACTGGGAAAGGGCAGAGGCAAAGCCCTCCGGCAGGGCAGCACCTTTTCATTTGGTTTCAACGCTGGGCTTGACTGCAACATGCCCTTCATTCAGGCAGGAGAGAGGGGAGGACAGTGGCATTCAGCTCTCTTTAGACGGCTAACTGACATCCTTAGCCAAACATATGCAAGTGTTGCTATGCTAGTAATTCTGTGCACTTCGGAAAATATCCAATAACATACAGCTGTAACCAGAAAATACACAGAGAAACTAATTGTGACAGGCAACTGTGAAAATACAAGATTTGTTGTGCAAATATTGAATTTTTCAGCCTCTGTTCAACACTTGCTAACCTGGGGAGGGGGCGTTCTTTAAAGATTTCAAAGTTCTTTGCAGGTTCAGCCCTAAGGAATTACTCCTCTTCTGTAAGGAGGCTGTGTCTTTTACTGGACCCTTGGGGAAAAGACACTGGGCGTGTGAAGACAAAAGCGAAGTGAGGGGCAGATGTTACAAGTGGGGCAGGTGCTACAGGTGAGGAGGTGCTACAGGGTGGGAAATAATCAGCACAGAAGTTGCCTGGCCCTTTTGAGATTCAGATTTCCTCTACAAAGCAGGGCTAATGATACTGGATGGTAGTGATATAAATGTCTCTTAGGGTAGCCTAACACACTCATTTCCCTTTTGTTTTTTAAGGAATATGACGTTTGCTCTTTTGTTCAGACATTTATTACATATTCTATATCTTGTACATATATGAACAAGACTTCCCTTTCACAGTGATCAGTACTGTCACCTTTGATTACAGCATCATTGGACAGGCCTCTAAATTGTGAAACGCGAAGAACCTTGTATTTTTATTGTTCTTCTTAGTCCCAAAGTAGAAGCTGCTGGATCAAAGAATCAGTATTTCAATGATGAGAAAGGTCAACATTTGAATCGTGGGTCAGTATTTGAATGAGGGGATCAATATTTGAATGAAGGGCACTTGATGGCTCTAGCTTTTCAGATTCTGATAGTTAAAAAAAAAATCTAAATTCTTGACCTCTGTCAATTCAAGGCTCCAAAAACCTGTTATTTTATCCGGCTGCCCTCTTCTTCCGCGGTTCCTTGTGCACTCAAGGATCTCTTTAGGGGAAATGAGATGTGCTCGCCTTCTTCCTTAGACTTCTACATTTCCTTCTTTCCTACTTGACGATGAAAAGCTCACTGGAATTCTAGGAGAGAGCACACATGTAGCCCAGCTGTCTTCTTTAAGCTTCTTCCAGTTTTAGACTTTCAAACATAACAGCATTTCTTAATTAACGGTATTTTCATCACTCACATTGAGCCCAACATTTCTGCCACCACCTTCGTTATACTGAGCGTTTGATACAAGGAATCACCAGTACCACCTCTGAGACTATTCAGAATCCTCATCTGTCTTGTTGTGAGGCTGAGAAAGTCTGCTGGTGCCTCAACAAAGCACATGTCACTGTAGAGATGACCAATATTTTGGATGCGTGACTCACAAAGACCTAAAGGTCCCCTTGGTGGCCCTGTTCTCCTGTGTTCTATGACACCCCCTGGACACGGGACTAGCTGAGACCGTGTCACGTTTCCTCCGAGGCACGCAGTTAGCACCGCTTCCTATTTCAGTCTTTTGCCGGTGGAGTGACTTTGCTGCTGTCAGCCTGGATTATGGATATTAGATCTTGAATGAGCTGTAACTTCCTGCAACTGAAAATTTATAACACAAAGCAATTTCATTGGGCCCCATCCCTGTTTTAATACCCACTCCCGGGAGTCTTCCGGATCAGGTGGGTTTCTAAGATACCACCTGGATGGCCCACATTTGCTGAATTATGAAGGTGGTTTGTTTTCCTTCCTTGGCCATGCTCTTGAGCCAATTCAGCCTCACTGCGATGCAAGTATGTCCGGATTTCCTTCTCTTGATAGTCTACCCTCTTGTATAACTCCTTTGCACTCTTAAAAGCTTAACCTGCTTATAAAAACTGGTACAAATAGAGAAGATAACCATAATTAAACTCTACCTAGGAGCTTATTTTAAATATTAGATCTTCAGAAACAATTACCTCTTTTGCAAGAAGTAACGTAGATCATCTTTCCTTTTTCTTCCTTGTTCTTGACTACACAATGATGGACATATTTAACTGGCAGTAAATTCTTTTTTTTTTTTTTTTTTTTTTTTGTGGTACGCGGGCCTCTCATTGTTGTGGCCTCTCCCGTTGCGGAGCACAGGCTCCGGACGCGCAGGCTCAGCGGCCATGGCTCACGGGCCCAGCCGCTCCACGGCATGTGGGATCTTTCCGGACCGGGGCACGAACCCGTGTCCCCTGCCATCGGCAGGCGGACTCTCAACCATTGTGCCACCAGGGAAGCCCAACTGGCAGTGAATTCTTAAAAACAAAGCAGGAAGGAGAGAGGCAAGGGACCTGGATAAAACAGGATAACCTGAGGATAACTAAACTGGACACAGATCTGCACATGGACATAAACCGTACCCTCTGTTAAAAAAAAAAAGTGTGAAAAACCACAGGTTGTCTACTTTTTTAAAAAATTAGTTTTGTCCACGAATACAAGACATAAAATTCAATATCCATCCAAAATATTACTCAAAATCTGTTCCAAGTTTTATCTATGAATTAACAGCAGGCCAGTGCTTTGAGAGTGCCAGCTTTTTCGACTAACCAGCTACAAAACTAGATTGTTGGACCAATCCTTTAAATCATCTTCTTGCTTTCAGCCTGGAGATTCCTTTTTCCCTGAAAAAAAATCACCAAGGCCAACTGACTACTGAGCTACAACTAGCTGCAAAGTGTAGCCCATCTATAACATTTTATGCAACCTCAACATAGCTGAGAGTATCTCATCCTATGTCATGAGTCCATATTAACCCAGGACGAAGATGACGCAGGGGAGGGGGCCTGAGCCTCAAGAATGGCGAAAGATTCTTGATCCACAAAATTTGTGCTGGTTGTTATTTGATATTTTTGGACTTTACAAACCAGTTATGAAGACTGGGCATCAAAGTCAGCTTTCAGAACAGGTCTGTTAGGTGCATGATAACCCCTGGCAGCTAAGAGGAACCTCTTTTCAGCTGGGATGATGAATCTGAGAACTTAAAATTGGGCAGAAGTTCCACAAAAATGTCACGACACTCTTTCTTCAGTGACCAAGTATACAATGTCCATAATGAGCCCCAGGGGTTCCCATGCTTCTCGGTACAGCGTATCCTCCATGAAACTCAACAAATGAGAGCTGGCTTCCTTCAGAACATGCTTAAAGGGCACCATGATCTTCAAAATTGTCTTCTTTTCCTTGGGCTTCTAAGGTATCATGTCAACATTATACCCAACTTGATTACTCAGTGACTGTCCCGCCAAGTTTTCAAAGAAGTCAAATATCCAAACTTTCAAGCTGTTTTATTGTTTTCAGTGGAACTGCAATCTGATTGCAAGTTATTTTCATTTATTTTACATTATTTTTTGGTTTACTACCACAACACACAGGTAACGATGGCCGAGTTCATCTTGGGTGTTTGTTGACTATCGCTCTGTTAATAAGCCAATGTGCTAAAATGCAGTTTTATGGGTTTGTCACATTTCTAACATTGGATGGATCACCTTGCTCTGAGTTTCAAGTTCTAGTTTGTGTAAACCAGTAGCGAAAGGGTAGAGCAGAAAAAAAGGAACTCTGACATTTAGTGGATTAAAAACAGACTAGGTTGCAGTAATACTCATTCACCCAGCAACTGTTTGTTCAGCATTTACAAATACAAATGCCCATATGCAAGTACATACACATACACAAATACACATATACAAATGCATACATGTATACAAACACATAGGCAGTGCATATATATATAAACATATAAGATTATTCTAGTAATGCTGTGGGGAATAAAGAATAAAAAATACACTGCACTCTCAAAGTATGTAATCTAGTTAGAAATATGAAAATTATTTACACTTCAGAACTCAAGGCCATTCATACAAATACATATGTTCCATATCTTCATATATATATATATATATATGAAGATATATATGTATATATTGAATACACTTCAGACTCTCAACTTTTAATACAAAGTAGAGATCAGTGCCTTAGAAGAATAAAGTGCAGAGGGGCAGCAGTGTAAGAAAACACACCTTCCAGGTGAGTGAGGAGGGAAGAGGGATGTGACGGTTCCGGGTCCTATCTCGTCCTTACCTCACGAGACGGTTTTGTTCCCCTAATGGTTTAAGCATTAGGGAAACTCTGAGATGTAGCAACGCTGGCATAAAGTATGTGTTTGTGGAAAGATGGCTGAAAGTATGAATGAGCACTGATACTGAAGAGAACGCTCCCTGGGGTATGAAATAAATGGCGGAGGCAAACGCTCAGATGGTTAGAAGGCCGTGGGAAACGCAACATGCTAACTGCCAACAATGGGCACATCACGAAATTCGTCAAACCTCAGACACTCTGCGTGCCGAGACAGGACCATTTTCTTCCATTCTCTTACTAACACATTCCATTTTGTGTATCAACATCACCGATTTCCACACAACTCTGTACAAAGAATATGAATTAGCTGGAGCCAAAATTAACCAAGGGAAAGACAATTTTTTAATACACATCCCCAGCGTTTCCTTTTCTTTTCAGAAAACAGATGAAAAGATGATCCCTGTATATAACTACAAATACATATACACGTTTGCATATCTACTTGTGTGTATCAAGTTATCCTGGAAATTTCTGGAGATATGCCAAACTCCTCTTGGACTCCTAGTTTGCTTACTATTATAACCCACTCTGCAAGGGCTGACGATATTTTTCTAAATATACTATTGGTCAACTGCTGAAATCCTGAAACATAAGAGGAGTCATGTGAGAGAGGAAAAGCAGGTGCTTCACAGATGTGAGGAGGCACGGAGCTCTGGAAAGAGTCCTTGGTTATGAGAGAAAAAGCTGTGAAGGATGATGGATATAAACAAAGAATGGAGAACTGGAAATTTAGGTGCAGGTATTCCTTTCTTCTGAGATATGGGTCTCCATCACTGAGTGGACCTTCCGTCCACTGTTTTCTCGACAGAACATTCTGTTTACTCAGAGGCGGTGTAAACTGGCACAAGCCACCAGAGCCCTAGGAGTTCCCATATTCTGTCCAATGGACAGAAAGATCTTATTCTGAGAGATGGAAAGAAAATTTGGGGAAATATAATGAAAATTATAAGTGGGTGTTGATGGAGGAATGAGATGAACGGTCTGCATTGGTAGAAGCTGCAGGAACCCAGCAAAGGCTGCGATTTTAAAAACGGGAAATTAGAGGTGGCGCCGAGTACGACTCCGTTTGAAAAAGAGCAGACATGTAAATTAGGTTGCCAAGGAAGACATCAGAAACAAACCGTACAGAGAAGTTTTAGGAAACAAGCCGGCACTTGAATGGGGGCGGCAGGGATTTAAGGCTATAGTGACGAAGTGAGGAGGTGGTGCAGCAAAACCGAGAGGTGACAGGCAGGGTGACAATACGCTGCCGTCGCTATCCGAACAGCATCCACTCTGGACCACTGTGCCATTTTAGAGCAACCCGAAACAAAGGCAGCACATTATTCAATAATAGATTATCGGTTTATTAAAAAAAGGGAGAGTGGGCTTCCCTGGTGGCGCAGTGGTTAAGAATCCGCCTGCCAATGCAGGGGACACGGGTTCGAGCCCTGGTCCGGGAAGATGCCACATGCCGCAGAGCCACTAAGCCCGTGCGCCACAACTACTAAGCCTGCGCTCTAGAGCCCGTGAGCCACAACTACTGAGTCCACGTGCCACAACTACTGAAGCCCGTGTGCCTAGAGCCCGTGCTCTGCAACAAGAGAAGCCACCGCAATGAGAAGCCTGCACACCACAGTGAAGAGTAGCCCCCTATTCCCACAGCTAGAGAAGGCCTGTGCACAGCAACGAAGACCCAGTGCAGCCAAAAATTAATAAATAAATATTAAAAAAAAAAAAAGGGAGTGAACGGAAGAACTCACTCCCTCACCGGAAGAGTCTTCAAAATTGAGTTGTGAATGCTGAGTTATCCTCTCAGCCATTCGGTTCCTCATGTGAAACTCTCATTTTCTTCACCAAATTATCCATCCTAAACCTGCCTCTCTGTATCCATGTCTCCTACTCAGGGGCTTCCCCCTACGGCCACATTATAAATAACAAAGGTCATTAAATCATCCCAATACCTGGCTTACAGAAGTCCAGATGTATGTCGGAGCAAATTAACTTTACAGCCAACAAGAGACAGGACTCTCCTTCCCCTCCCCAAGCCTCTCTGCTCAGTGGTCGGTTTGCGCAGAACCTGCAGTTTCATGGTCTGCACTCGGCTGGGGCCCGGAGGTCCTCACCCCACGTTTGTGTACGTTCTTGGTCATTTCCACCACTGATCAGGTCAATTTCAAGAGCCAGCCTGTGGAACCTGAAACCATCATCCTTAATGGTCCAGGTAAGTGGTTCCTATTAGAAAGTAAGCCATTTAGATGGAAGTAACTTGTAAAACAATCTCATGCAACACGTGGGGAAATTCCACCCCATGCTTCTCTGGCATCTACCTGTTTTCCCAAGAATGAGAAGTTCCGTCAGCATTTTCCTCCTCCATCCTAGTCTATAAGAAACCACCGCATGCTTTTCCTTAAAATGCACATATGTGAATCCGAAGGAAACATGATGTTGTCCAAAGCTAGAGAAAGCAACTAGAAGAGGAATTTACGAAGATGTATCAAAGGGATTTTCAAGCTGTTGAATATCTTTTGAAACTTCATATACGATGACAGGCTGTAAGCTCCTTGAGAGCAGGGACCGAGAGTATCATAGGAACCTTGATATACACAGAACCTACCACAGTGTCTGGCCCAGAGCAGGCATCCACAAAGCTGTGTTGAATAAATGAATGAATAAAGGAGTGACAATACTTTATCACATTTCCTATCCGCCTGACATAAATGATCACTAAATTTTGGAAAACTTTAAACACTGCCTTTTAATGTCACATTTTAAAATGCTGAATCAGTTTCTGTTCTAGATATGAAATACCTGAAGCGAATTACATGCGTATTTGTACTGCCATTTCTTTTCAACGGAGCAACTTTTATTCCAACCCATTTCCACCTTTATTAGGAATAAAGAAGCTAAGTGATACTATCCTTTTCTTAAACAGGCATGAAAACAGTTGGAACCAATCGCATTTCACAGGAAAGTCATCAAGAATAACAAGCATGACCACATGAGGTGTGTGTATACACAGAAATCTTTAATCTTTCAGCATTTGGAGAGAGAGAGGGGGAGGGAAGGAGGGCGGGAAGGGAGAGAAGACACATCTTCAGGTTTCTGTATATATTAGCTTCCAAATTTTTTCCATGTCTTTCAGCTTCATTAGAAGTGCCTCACCAGGTCTGGCAGAAGTACACCCAGATTGAGATCTATCACTGTCCACAGCCTTCTCACTAGAGAAGGCGGGCCGCTGTCTCACACGACAGAAGTAGCTGGTTCTTCTCCACAAAGAGCAAGCATCCCCCACAACATTAAGGAATCGCCCCAATACGGTTTTCAGCACCAGCGACATCACCGAGTGTCAGTGCCGAAGTCTTATCCTTCACCACCAGTCAAAAGCCAGCCTCCCGGGCTGGGCTCCCCAACCTGCCAGGTCTGCCTTGGAGTCACAGCTCTGTTTCCTCTGGACTATTACTCTCAACTCCATGTTTACATCTGATGGAGTATGGATTTTATAGTCGCTGCATGAGGGGAACAGAAACAGTGTCTGGAACGATAACCGTGAAGGGCTGATCGAAAATGCTTGAAGATGGAAAGCACGGTCTACAAAGCTTTGGCAACGTGTATGGAGGTGTGTGGCCTTGAAACTACTCATTTCATGTACCTGAAGGTGGCCTTGTAGAATGTCCTTATGGACAAGGACACTGTGGGGACCGAGGATCTTCCTGGTTGTGGAAGATGCCTCCACCCTTAACATCTGTGACTTTCACTCCACCATCTGGAACCGGACACTCAGGGAGCAGGGGAAAATGGGAAACTCCAGACATCAAATTGATCTGCCCTTGTTTTTCTTCTTTTTCTTGGCCACTCAAGGGATACTGACATTCAAAGTTGTACCTTTCAGCCCCAGAACTTACAGTAGCACCTAATGCTACTAGGTCTTAGGACAGATGCTCCAATGCCCACCTTCTACTGGCTGAGGAGCACTGCTCCCAGCGCCCATAGATCAGTTATTAACTTCCACGCCAGCAATTTCTGACTCTAAAATATCTTCTTGTATTTGTGTCCAAGACTAAGTTTCCTGGGGACAGAAAATTACATTTTGCGAGCTACTGAGTTTGGCCATCCTCCCTACTTGATATATACAAATAAAGCTTTAACACATCTGCATGAGACAATTTATTCCCCACAACTGCTTGATTTCAACCACTTGAAACCATTCCTCATGGTTTCAAAGGAGCAAATCTAAGAGGAGGGAAAAAGAGGGCTCTGACTTCTCCCACAAGTTGTCAAGTTAGGAAGGTTCTGGAACAGCACTATTTTCTTTTTTTTTTTTTTGCGGTACACGGGCCTCTCACTGTTGTGGCCTCTCCTGTTGCGGAGCACAGGCTCCGGACGTGCAGGCTCAGCGGCCATGGCTCACGGGCGCAGCCGCTCAGCGGCATGTGGGATCCTCCTGGACCGGGACACGAACCCGTGTCCCCTGCATCGGCAGGTGGACTCTCAACCACTGTGCCACCAGGGAAGCCCTGGAACAGTACTACTTTCTGAAGACGTCTGGCAACACCACATCTCGGTGGCGTTCGGCAGTCACTGTTTGGAGGGGACCGCTGGTTGCAAACTGGCACAGAGTCAACTGATTCTACCGCTTGGTTTTTTGACTTTGTCTAAGAGGCAATTTCTGAACATCATAAAAGCCTTCTTTATTTGGTTCTGTATTGTGTAAAGCAAGCTGTCCTTGTTTACTAAACTGATTAGTAAGTGGTTTATATTATTCTAATGGTTGCCATCGTTATTGCAAGGAAAAAAAAAAAAAAGATAGTTGAGTGAGTAAAGCTGCAAAACAAGACTGTTATGCCCAGTACTGGGATGACAGGCTGTCGCATTCAGAAAGGAGCCAGGTCTACAAGCCCAGGCCTTGCTGCAGAGATCCATCTTCCAAAGACCCTGCACCAAATGCTGAACAATGCTATGCTTTAAAAAAAAAAGAACATTCCATTCAGTGGCTTTCTTAAAAAAGATGATGGAAGGCAGAGTGGAAACCAAAAGCAGTTCCCAGAGATGCTGTAATTGCCTGGACTATCTCACCTGGATGTGAAATGCACCAGACCTTTTAAACTGGGCCCACATTCTGCCATCATGCTCGGCCATATGGTGATCTGGCAAATTTGGACAAAACACCGCTCACCCCCACCCCCACCCCAATCAGTCTGCACGAGCCCTTCCTTGAGAAGTCAATTTCCTCAGTAAAAGGCATAATAATTGCCATGAAAGGCATGCATCCCTGTCATGAAAGCATTTTTCTTTGCCTGCTGGATTCTACGTACTCAGCCTAAGACCTCCCAAAAGATGGTGTTAGAAAAGTCCTTCCTTCAGAAACAAACAGCACAAGCATTTTTCCCCCAAGTGAAAAGTCAAAGGCAGCAAGGAAAGGTGAACCTCTCAGCGCTGGGCACGTTTTCTTCATCGTGCTCACTGGAATTTGTAATCTATGTGGATTTTTGTGGTTATTTGACTAATGGCTGCCTCAATCTGACCATCAGCTCCTTGAGAGCACAAGCCAGCTTTGTTTTCTTTGATTCTTGCATCCCTGGCAAAATATGGAGTCTGGCACTTAGTAGGGCCTCAAATATTTGTCGAGGGAGGAAGGGAAGAAGGAATAGGAGGGGGAGGCGGAGGAAGGAATGATGGGGGCCCCAAGGGACAAAATGCTGCTTCATGGCTTGCGTTCTACTAGAATTTGCCTGATTCCTTTCACACGAACGGCCCAGACCTACAAATACGCAAACATCTGACATGTGTATATATTCACAAGCCCGCAGAGAGAGGCCAGCATCAGAAAACGCTAAGATAGGTCTTAAAATTTTATTTCAACCATGTAATTGGACCCATCAAGGGAGAAATTGGTTTTCTATGCCTGGAAATTGGTGGGAATTTTATTATTTCTGAATTTGCAAAAACAGCATTGAGTTGAAAAGTCCAACTGTGCCGACTTCACAACTTCTCGTACCAGATCTGGGTCACGTCGGCGATTTCTGTCCCCGACAGCAACACGCCTTGGCAGCTAAGTCACAAGAGCTGTATAGACTCTGAGCTCATTTACAGGCGGCACAGCTACCTGCAAGCTCTTGGTGCCTCTGCAGATGGACATGCTTAAAAGCTGTTGATTCGAGAGGCACTGGTCGGCCAATCTGTGCACCGTTTGAACCGCACCTGCCGTAATTTTGCACTTCGAGGACTGCAGGCTTCAGACCGGAGCGCCAGTGAAGGATCTGTAAGAGCCTCGGCGCTCTCTCTAGTGCTGCTGCAGGGCTGGCTATGGGCCTCTTCCTTTCCCAGATAGTCATCCAGAAAATCAAGAGCCCACCCACCAGAGTGGATGGAGGCGTTGGACGGGGTGGGGAGGCTGGAGGATGAATCAAGAGGCTCCAGATGCAGGAAGGGTGAAAGCACAGCCTCTTCCACTCTCCTGGCGGAATGGAGCGTTTCCATTTGCCTTCTGCTTTTCCAAGAGTGGAATCTGGTACTTGGAGGTGGGTCTTTGGAGATGCTTGATATTTACAGGAATGTCAATTTCAAAAACGTGGCAGTGAGAGTGTCTTTAAACCGGATGAAGGACATTTGAAGTCTGATTTTCTCTTGGTAAATTTCCTCTTATTCAAAATGATGAAATCGCGGAAATGAAATCCCGCTAGAGTATGGAGAACCTAGAGCAAAACCCAGCAAAGTTTTTCTTCTTGAAGGGAGAAGCACAGGGAGTGTGGAAAGTCTGGCCCCTTGAGAAATCTTGCTCCCGGGCACTAGTAAGCAGATATCCTTTCCTTCATCAAGGTGTAAATTAACGACTGAATACACACAAGTTCTTTCTGCAATGGCTTACACTTACAGGTACAGAAACTCCATGAACTCAGTATCCCTTGCACCCGGCAAAAGTGCCTGACACACAAGGGCTCAAAGGATGTTTGCTGACCTGAACGAACCTCTCCCTTGGCCTGTAGAATCAGCAGCGTACCTGGCTCCAACCAAATTCTGCATGGTCGGGAAAATTAGCTGCTGGTGAACTGCAGCATAAAAAAGGAATAGAATGGATTGGGGCAGTGTTACATGACTGTATACAATGATCACAATTCATTAAACCGAACTGCATGTAAATAATACCTTAATAAACAAAAAAGAGGAGGAAAAAAAATCCAACCGTCAAGTAAGTAGCTTGGTCAGGATGTGAACCCAGATATACCCATCCTGTTTGATCTTTACGGATGCTGAAGGCAGCTTCATGCATCTATTAGCCATTGGCATTTCTTCTTCTGTGAAAGGCCTATTTGTATCCCTTGCCCATTTCTTTATTGGGGTTTTGGATTTTTAAAATATAATTTATGGAGAAAAATTTTAAATATTAAAATATTTTAACTTTGTCAATAAAAAGAAACTAAAGATTTATAGTGCAAACATGACATTTCTGAACACGACATTTCTCCTAAAATGGATAAGTTATTAATGGTTAGATTATGTGAGAGGGAACCATACATCTGATTGGTGTTTGAATAGAATTTTTTTTCTCTTAAACAATTTTTTTAAAGTGCTATGAAAGGGTCCATGAAGAAAGTGCTTGGTAGCTGGTTGACAGCAACTGTCCCTCAAGGAAGACAGGTGGAGGTAAAGGAAAACCTGACTTTCAGGAAGCAGGTCCACTGAATTTCCCCAGCTTGATTTATTGCCCTATTTTATCAGACCCTCCTAAATTTACCTGTTCAAGTTTACTCGAGATATCGCAAGTTTCAGGGGAAAAAAACCACACCTCTGGACCATCACACCTTCATTAACTCAGGGAGACGGAAGGTGTCAAGGTTACGACCCTGCTGTTCTGGCACATCTTCTTATTGAAAAATCACGGGTTCCCATCTAGCTTCAGCCTCGTTTATGTATCTGGTCAACCGGAGGGCACCCCAGGCAAGTGCCTTGAGCAGCCTGTTCTGAGCATCTCCACTCACCTTTCCTGATAAAGTCACCCTCGGAGACAGGTAGGGGACCAGAGCTCCTCCATCCTCATTTCACAGAGAGTGACAGAGCAGTTAAGTGACTTGCAAAAGGTCAAACAACCAGGTGCTGGTCAGGACAAAAATAGAATCGGGGTTTGCTGACCTCCTTGTCTCCTGCTCAAGTGATTCAAGGACAAGAGCAGTTGATTCCTGAGCCGTAAAATAACATGACAAGCTTTTGATCTTCTCATCCTCGGACAGGATGAGCTAAGGCATGGAGCTGGTTTAACGTTGCTCTTGGACATACAAATGAGAGGCTGCTGAATTGGTGGGGAAAATCCAAGGCCAAGAATCCAAAAGTGAGTAACTTCAGCTTTCTCACTGGCTAGCTCTAATGTTATGTAAAAATCAGGGGCTACTGTGCCTCAGTTTTTCTCTCTGTGAAATGGGGACACTGCAAACTATTTCTTGAATATACTAATCTTCTAACAGAAGTACCTTACCTTAGGAGTGCTGTGACTCAAAGCTTCGGGAATGGAAGAGATGAATATGGTTTGGGGGGGGGGGCATGACCCTTGCAGTGAAAACAAGAAAGAAGAGAAGGCAACATTGTGAAAACACTACACTGCACCTTGGATTAAGACTGAGAACAGGAAGAAGGAAGAAGCACACATTTAAATGGGGCTCACTTATCATGCAACTGGGCCACAAGCCCTGGGTTTGGACGTCGCTAAAATACATCCCCTTTGCTGGGCACATCGGGCTTGACACAAGACCTTGTTTCATTCACAGACATGCTTATACTTCTGTAAAACTGCAAAAAAAAAATAGCTTTTAATTACTATTTGTAGAGCATCGAAGACAATTAAATGCTTGTGATTACCCTTTTGTTTTTTAAAAACACAGAACCAGAGAATAAACATTTCTGTACAGCCATCAGAGCAAAATGCCTTTTGAGGCAGAATGCTCTGAATACATTCTGCCTTATAAAAAATGTATAAAAGGATAGCACAGAAAAGGGCTGTGAGGCGTGACACGGCCCCATCATGCTCTGCATGCCTGAGTTAGCCGGTACAAGATCAGAACCAGAAGCAGAGATGAACGCCACTCAACCAGAGCCCGAGGCTGGGAGGTCCAGCATGGCATCGCCTGGGGTCAGTGGCGGAGCCGCTCCAAGGCACGCTCTCTGGAGAGTCATCCAGTTTAAAAATATTTGGGCCAACGTGTTATCACCTGGAATGGAGACTCTGTCCCCCATTTTAATGTGAACAGGGATCATGTTCATTTCATGATACTATCACATCCGCAGTCATTGTTGTGATCACGACTATCAAAAAGAGTTAAACAGAAACCCCCAATAGGTTGTACAGCATGACCTCCAATGACACCCAGGTCTCCAGGTGGCCTCCAGAGAACTGGCAGGGAGTAACAGGAAAGCTGGAAATCCAGGGAAAGAACGAGACCCCCTTGAGCGCTGCCGTCATCGGAGAACCGCGTGTCTTTGGGAATGACGCCTGGTCCATTTCTACAAGGCTTTGCATGCACAGAACATTTTGACTTTTGTGACATCACTGTACCCATTTGGCAAATGAGAGTCACTCAGGTGACTCTTCCCAAGCCATACGGTTACTAGATGTCAGCATTCAAAGACAGGTCTTCGAAACCAGCACGCTTGGTGTTCAGCAAAATCTCTTAATGGTCTTAAGATGTGAGTAGAGAGAGATGATATAAAGGAGTAAAATATGTTGGGTTAGAGGGACTCTATGGCTGGCTGTCAATGTGATTCACAAGTCGCGCCTCGTATGTCTTGGAGGAAGCATAGCTTAGTGGGTTGAGCCTGGAGTCTTGAGCCAGACCACCCAGATTCAAGCCCAAGTTCTGCCATTACCAGCTGTGTGATGCTGCAGTAGTACTTAATGCTCTGCCCCCCCCCCAGCTTCCTTATCTTTAAAATGAAGGTGATAACAGAACCTACCTCACGTAATTATTATGCAGATCAAGTAAGTTAATTTTTGTAAAGCATTCAGAATAACATCTACCATATAATTAATGCTGTATATGTGTCGGTTAAATCAATCAATTATTCTACCAGGATGTTGCAGGTTCTTCTCCAACAGGCATAAAGAACTTTCTGATGCATTTTTAATACAGAGACATCACCTCCCTATTACCTTGTTAAAAGTTTCCTTGGACTCATCCCGATACCCTTCTTGACCACATGACTGACAGGACACAGAACCTCTCTCCACATCGATTTTCAAAAGCAAAGCCATTACGACTCAGCATCCAATGTGTTCCCCAGACTCACCAGGATCACTCTTCTCCCCACAAAGCTTGGAAAACCACTGACAAATTTTATCAAATAATTACGTGGATTGATCCAAGAAAGACACTTGTTCCGCCAAAGTGGGCACCCCACCACCTGCTGTGCTAGTGCATCTGGCTTGAAACCTGCAACCCTGCTGGTCAGTCTTTGGTTACAGACCCCCAAGCCTTGGAGGCCTTATATATATGGTATGTAGGTGAACAAACATAGACATTGACAAGCCTAACAGACTCATCAGAGGAACTGTTGCATCTTAAAAATCATCAAGCTTCAAAGAGTAATTCAAAGAACAGAGTGCTGAAAAGGATCTGCTTTGGAGGAGACCTGGCCGTTTACTGCCAGTTAATTTGCATACGGCCTGGTCCTTTGATCTTCTGAAGGATGATCTATAAATTTCTGTGGTCTCCAGTTCTTGCAGAGAAGCAATTCAAATACATTACTGTAGAGCCTTCATTAAAAGGATTTTATCTGAGAAATGACTAATGCCATCCCATAGGATTATGGCCATTTAAAAAATTACTTGCTTTTCAATCTTGAGAAAGAAAAACGGAGCTGGAGGAATCAGGCTCCCTGACTTCAGACTATACTATAAAGCTGCAGTAATCAAGACAGTATGGTACTGGCACAAAAACAGAAATATAGATCAATGGAACAGGATAGAAAGTCCAGAGATAAACCCACGCACATATGGTCACCTTATTTTTGATAAAGGAGGCAAGAATATACAATGGAGAAAAGACAGCCTCTTCATTAAGTGGTGCTGGGAAAACTGGACAGCTACATGTAAAAGAATGAAATTAGAACACTCCCTAACACCATACACAAAAATAAACTCAAAATGGATTAAAGACCTAAATGTAAGGCCAGACACTCTAAAACTCTTAGAGGAAAACATAGGCAGAACACCCTATGACATAAATCGCAGCAAGATCCTTTCTGACCCACCTCCTAGAGAGAGACACGGGAATAAAAACAAAAATGAACAAATGGGACCTCATGAAACTGCAAAGCTTTTGCACAGCAAAGGAAACCATAAACAAGACCAAAAGACAACCCTCAGAATGGGAGAAAATATTTGCAAATGAAACAAATGACAAAGGATTAATCTCCAAACTTTACAAGCAGCTCGCTCAGCTCAATATCAAAAAAACAAACAACCTAATCCAAAAATGGGCAGAAGACCTAAATAGACATTTCTCCAAAGAAGATATACAGATTGCCAACAAACACATGAAAGGATGCTCAACATCACTAATCATTAGAGAAATGGAAATCAAAACACAATGAGATATCATCTCACACTGGTCAGAATGGCCATCATCAAAAAATCTACAAACAATAAATGCTGGAGAGGGTGTGGAGAAAAGGGAACCCTCTTGCACTGTTGGTGGGAATGTAATTGATACAGCCACTATGGAGAACAGTATGGAGGTTCCTTAAAAAACTAAAAATAGAACTACTATACGACCCAGCAATCCCACTACTGGGCATATACCCTGAGAAAACCGTAATTCAAAAAGAGTCATGTACCACAATGTTCACTGCAGCACTATTTACAATCGCCAGGACATGGAAGCAAGCTAAGTGTCCATCAACAGATGAATGGATAAAGGAGATGTGGCACATATATAAATGGAATATTAGCCATAAAAAGAAACAAAATTGAGCTATTTGTAGTGAGGTGGATGGACCTAGAATCTGTCATACAGAGTGAAGTAAGTCAGAAAGAGAAAAGCAAATACCGTATGCTAACACATATATATATGGAATGTAAAAGAAAAAAAAAAGGTTCTGAAGAACCTAGGGGCAGGACAGGAATAAAGACGCAGACATGGAGAATGGACTTGAGGACACGGGTAGGGGGAAAGGTAAGCTGGGATGAAGTGAGAGAGTGGAATGGGCACACATACACTACCAAATGTAAAATAGATAGCTAGTGGGAAGCAGCTGCATAGCACAGGGAGATCAGCTTGGTGCTTTGTGACCACCTGGAGGGGTGGGATAGGGAAGGCGGGAGGGAGACGCAAGAGGGAGGAGATATGGGGATATGTGTATATGTATAGCTGATTCACTTTGTTATAAAGCAGAAACTAACACACCATTGTAAAGCAATTATACTCCAATAAAGATGTTTTAAAAAATTACTTGCTTTTTTCTGTGTTTATCTTTTGGAGACTAGGATATACTAGCACAGCACCGGCTGCTATAGGGGAAAAAGGTCCTTCCTGCTTTGTCTCCACACACTAACTCTCAGAGCACAAATGTCAGGTATATTTCAAAGGAGGGTGGTGTAAGATGTGGAAAATCAACCTGTTTTTCACTCCACGATACGGTGACGAGACACATAACATCACTTCCTATGAAAATTCTATTTTTAATCCCACTGACAGCACCAAACTGGATTAACAGTGGTGAGGAGTTAACTCAAATCTACCTATATTTTCATCACGTATTTTGGGGTTTTGTTTCTTAAGTCGATTGTTTTTCCTCTGGAGCTCAGTTGAGTGTCAGCTCTGACTTTTTGAGTAGCTTTGAGTAATGGGATCAGCTAATGTTCTGTACGTGAAGCAATTCCGTACCATTTCGCTTCTCTAAAAATACTGCTGCCTGCCACTGGAGCCAATCAACAGTGATGAACAGCTACAGGGACAAGTAGGTCTCTGAATGTACTTCGGATCTGACAGCCCTTCAGCAGATACAGAGAATGGGTCCCTGCGACTCACAAACCCAGCTCCCTCCTAGGGCAAGCAAGTCCTTTCTCTTCCATGTGAGAAAGGGCAAGGATCCTTAATGATCCAATACGGTCCTCCCCCTCCCCCTTTTCAACAACCCAACAAATATCTGTTCAACGCCTGAAGTGTCTGGTTCTCCGCAGCTGCTGGGCTGGATACAAAAAGCTGAGTAAGACACACGTCCTTTTAACCCATTAAAAATCCGTTAGTATGAGGCTTCTGACTTTGTCTGAATTAATGTTACTCATCAAAACAAAGCTGAAAAAACTGCGTTTGTATGCACTAGATACATCTTTCTGCTCCAGTTCACTGACCTCCAGAAAGTCACGTGGTTCATCTGCATATTAGGTAATTGGCAACACGCAGGTCTCCACCCGTTGACGTAGGGCCACTTTTACTCTCTAGGTGTGTAACTGGATTCAACCACTCCAAAATGTTTCTTAAGTCTCTACTACGTGCCAGAAGCTACAGGCTACCTGTTGGGAACCCACTGGTGATACAAAATGGAGAGCAACATATAAAGTCATTTACCCATTGAATTGATGACCTTAAAGAAAAAGCAGATATAATTTTGATGCGTTAGTTATATGTTTTGGCTAATCAGAGCTTAAAAGTATATGCCTTCTGCCAAGATTACGGCATTTTCTGCTGTGGGTGTTCAGACTGGGAAATGGTATTTTGAGAGTATAAACATCTTTGTGAGGTCTAAGACCTTAGGATGCATTTAAATTTCTCAAGCCAAAAGAAGGAAAGGGCCGTTGCCCACCCATGATAACTAGACAGTCACTTATTAAGAACCTCTGCTTTTTCAAAACCCACTGCCACCATCCACTAGCTCAGCTCCACACACAGAGCAGGGCTTGGCTGCAATGACATTCCATCCATGTGTCTTAACTGCAAGTTCTCCTCTGATTATGAGTCAATGAGGGTGTAAGCTAAGTAAGAGTGTCAGCTAGTTTCCAATAGCCACGAAGTGACTTGTGACGCATCCGAATCTGGTATTATCAAAAGATTTGGTACAACATCAGGAACCGTCAAAGTGCCTTCAGCATGCTACAGACTTACTGATGCTGCTGGTTTTTCTCATGAACTTCCCTTCCCATCTGTTTTATCCTGGTATTTTACATAAATATCATTGGCCTACGATTCTTGTGGACACTAAGAGACTAGGATTTTCGTATACATATTTCTTAAAGGTCATTTTGATCATTATTCACTCTCTTTTGATTTATTGTTTTTACTCTCAATATTTTCTGTGCACTGGGCCCCTCACTAAGCGCTAGGACTAGAAAGACAAATGAGAAATGAATGGGGAATCCTTAATTGAGCTCTTACATCACATTTTTAAAAATGAAGCGGGAGAAACAGGGAGGAATGTGATAATCAGAGCATAGATGTGCTTCCCAGAATTGGATTTGCTATGAGCTGTTTTTGCCCAATTACTATTGTAACTGAGCCATCTATAATTCCTTCCACTTCTATTTTTAGTCTAGAGGAAGTCAGACACAAGATGTTACACACAGAGCCTGAAGCCAGCGCGTTTTCTGACAGCAGAGATTCCCTAATGTCCATCCAGATCACTATAAGAAAGAAGAAATCAAGAAGTGATGCTCCTGGAAAACGACGCCTGTCAAATCCATAACCTTGATTTCATTTCTAATGTTCCTGGGATGGCTGCATGGAGGGGACAAACCAGGACCCCGAATTGGGCACAAAGGGACCTGGCTGGGGACCCAGGTCAAGACAGACCATCACGTTTAAAAAGTGATTCTTAAGAATCCAGCTCCACCCTTTCTGTCTCTGGTTTAAAGAATTCGTGCTTCTAACTGTTATATATATAAGATGAATAAACAAGGTCCTATTGTATAGCACATGGAACTATATTCAATATCCTGTGACAAACCACAATGGAAAAGAATATGAAAAAGAATACATATATGTGTATATATACGTATAACTGAGTCACTTTGCTGTACAGGAAAAAAAATCAACATAATAACATTGTAAATCAACTACTTCAATAAAATAAAATTAAAAAATCCCTGCTTCTGGTACAGGACATTTATACCATGTAAACATCACTTCCCTGCTTCAGTATTCCACATCTATTTACAGGCCCGCATATGGAAGGCCATGTCTCCTGCCATGGTTACCTCCACCCCTCTATACCCAGCATAAATTTAATTAATGAGAAAAGTCCATTGGACGTTACCATCCCCTTTCCTCCACTGTCTGATACGTTTCTATATTCCCTTAACAGCCAATTAGTGACAGCATCCAGGAGAACGGATCCCGTAGTGGTCCATGCCCCCAATTCCCCACACACCACCTAGTGGTGATAATTATATTAAAAGTCATGATGATGCCGATGACGCTATTCTCACTGAATTTAAAACACCTGAAAAGGCCATTGTAACACTGAGTGTAACAGAATCTTAGTTTTCCTTTTGGAAACACTTCCCAAGACACATAAAGTGCTCCTATTACCTTGACAGGACTCATCAGGGCCTAAATTTAGGTTAGAATGCAAGTTAAAACCACCTATACTTTGAAATAGGACGGCACTGATTTACTGAGCAACGGAAAATTGCATTTCCCTGTTCATTGGCTTTCCAAATAAGGGGGGTAAGAAAATAAAGTATTTCCGCAGTTGCAGCAGAGGCTTCAGATATGGGCCACACGTGTGGAAATGCAATGCTTTTACTTATTGTGACTCCGTTTCAAAACTACCTTCCATCATGATTTCATTTTCACTAGCCTTATTTTTGTCTATAAATCACTTCTGTTGCCCAAACTTTGCTTGCCTCCCAGATGCTGACAGAAGAACTGGATATTACTATTGCTTTCCCCCCAATAAATACTGCTGTCTGTAGTTTACTGCCACTTGAATTCCTTCTCCTTAAATGAACAGAAAGGCATCTCTCTGGCTATCCACCACATCTACTTCTTCCTTCGCTTCTTAAAAAATAATAAACTAACAAAAAGCAGTAAATATAGCCCATTTCGAAACCTTCACTTCCATTACCAGTTGGAAAACTGATGAACCAACAGTCGATTCAACTAACAGCTCTAGTCCTTCTAATTCAAATGTGTATGTGGATAAAGTCAGAGTTAGGGATACACACACAATACTTCAAAAGGGATATCATCAATTTGTATTCATCTTTCTTCAACTCCTGTAGTCTCTGATTCTCTTTCTTGTATCAAATAACCCATCAGCTCAACCCATAACCCATTCTGTATGCATCCCTGGTTCATGATTGGACGCTTTCCACTTCCTGCTATACATCTTAAAGAAACGAAAAAGCTTACTATCCCCATGGGTGAGATGAAGAAGAATACGGAAGAGCCTACAAAGTGAGGTTTTCTTGAAAGGACATTAGCATCTAATAAAAAATGTGGTTTGGAGAAGAGGGTCAGCTCAGAATCTGCATGGATACGGGACATTTCTAAAATTTTGCCACGGTGTTTCATGTATATTTCAAGGTACAAACATGGAGGAGGCCCCTTTGAAAACCAAAAATGGACACAAGAAATCAACAGGTAAGTAGACTTTTAACAAAGCTACTCTGGGGTATCCCCCCAGTTCTTAGCGTGTTCGCTTTACAAAAGCCAAGCTTACCACACAGGTTGCACTGACTCTTCTTGTCAGAGAACAGGTCTCTCCTACCCCAAATGTTTGATTACTGTAAGTCCACCAAATTCATAAGATGCAAACTCTACTGCTTTATATGAGAGGTGGCTTTCTAAAATGTATTACCGTCTAAGGTATTGACTTGTTCTCAAATTGCCTAAGGAAACACTCTGAATTCCAATGTCTCCACCATAAACTCAGGGCATTTTGACTGTATTACAGACACAGCCCAGTAAGATTCATTCCTATGATGCTGATCCTTGTTCATCTATAACTTCTATGACATAAGTTCAGTGAAAGAGAGGATGCTTTCACATCAGACAGACGAGCATTTAGAATCCTCTTCAAGCCATAAACCAGGACCAGTTTCCCATTTAAAGAAAAATAAATCGTCTTTATAATTGAAAATGGCTTTCCTTTACAACTCTGTTTGGCTTTGCTGGGAAGAAAAGAAATGTCTTAGTTTATGAGGCAGCTTTCATTGAATGTGGAGCAAAGGAAAACTAAGCGGCTGCTTCTTAGGAATCAGCCTTAACTACACTGATGAACGTTCATCATTTACAAAAGCATCAGAAGAGTCTGTGGCTACTATCTTTTTAGCTATCGCAAGACAACCTAGCTAGCAGATAGGTAAGTTGTGCAACAGTTCTGTTAGGTCATTTTGCCCATCTTTAACACGGACATTTAGGAAGTCAATAAAACACCCAGCAGAAAGATGGAGATTACCCTTAGGAGGCCCAGAAGATTTCTGAGGGGAAAAAATCATTCCGTTAATAAATGCTACATATTATTATTTCATCAAAGGATTGCAAATCACTTCCAGATGACAGCTCTAGGTTCAGAAGCAGACAATATCATGGAAATGATTAGGAGCCTGGGGAGAGGCTGGGCACGTTGTCTTCCAATCTGCCAGCCCAGCTCCCAACACACCTGGCTGCGCATCCACGGGGCTGTGCTGCATTTCCAAGGGCCTCTCTGCCTTGTTCGCAGGGGTCAAGGTGTCCAAGCGCTCAGGGGTTACATGATCAGGCTTACGGATCCTGGACACGAGTAGAAAGAGCACTCGATGGCGCTCTCCCTTTGGCACATTTGCCTCTGGTATTCTGCAAGACGTGGCCCTTCGTTGGTGCACTGCTGAGAATGGCTGTGACCTCAGAGATCATGGTCAAGATCATACTGGCTGCCTTCCTGCCTCACCCAAGCCTCTCCCCCACCCCCCCCCCCGATTCTCTGCCTCAGGATGTTACCTCCCCTTCAAGTGCTTCTGTTTCCATTTCACGAAGTAACATTTTTATACCCCTCCCCCCGTTGAGAGGAGAAACAGGATAACGCAGGAGCCTGAGCAGGGTTTGCCCCAGACTTAGGGAGATGATGGGGAAACACGCAAGAGGCTGAATGGCTTCTGACAATTCTTTCTGTTCCATAGCATTTTTTTTCTGTTCCACTCAATGAGAGAGAGAGAAAGAAAAAGAGCGATTTTCACAGAGAAGCTTATCTTTGTAATGCATCTAAAGACATAGTGCATCTCGGAAGGAATGACGGTCAGATTAATTTTTCTGAGACACATGTTAAAATTGCAAAGCACCAAAATGCCACTCCTGTCATCTTTGCTCTCCAGCCTGCCTTGCCTCCTAGACTGGGAAGGAAGGGAGGAGGGAAGGAAGGGAGGAAGGAAGGAAGGGAGGGAGGGAGGGAGGGAGGGAGAAAACAAGAGAAAAATATAAAGTATCTGCACCCAGTAGTTAAGGGCAATAACCAGCCTACATAGCAAAACTGTTGGTCACCTAATGAGGTCACTCGAAACCCACGAAACTGTGACAGGGAGGAGTAGAAAGTGAGGCCGAAAACCAACGTGCTTTGCCCCTGGAGAGGCAGGAGGCAGCCTGGGCTAATTCAGAGAACACTGGGGCAGCGATGGAGGACACCTGGTCACAGCCCCCCGTCTGCCGAAATTTCAGACTCTTCATGTGAAAATGAGAGCATGCAGTAGATTACATGTAAAGGCCCTTTCAGCTTTGTAATTCTAGATGGAAACTCCAAGTCCAACCCCCAGGTGCATGGGGCACTGGGGTTCCTGGTACATAAGATACCCAAGTCTGTTTGCTGTTCTAGAAACAGAATCAGGGTCCTCAAACAGTTCCCGTGTATATGTGGTAGCTTGTTACATGATACAGGGAGCAACACAAATTAGGGGGAAACAGATGGATTATTTAGGGGATGGTATTATAGAAACTAATTCACCACAGGGAGAAACTGCTGGATCAATACCTCGTCACCATAAAAACAAAACAAATCCCCCAAACCTCCCCTCCAAATGCTGTCAAGGTCTAGATATAAAGTGCAGCCACGAAGCAAACCGAAATAGCTACTAGAAAATATTCGTGATCGCTCGAGACGAGGAAAGATTTCTTAAATATGATTTTTTAAAAACTCATAAAGGGAAAGGATGGATCTGCCTACTACAAAGGATACCACAGACAAATTGACAGGAGATATCTTCCATCTCTAAAGGTGAACAGAAGATTAATATCCAGACCACACAAGCGATCAACAAGAAAAAATGATAAGAAATACAATAGAAAAATGTGTGTAAAATATGAACAGGAAATTCATAGAAGGAAAAATCCAAACGGCTCAGAGGTACATAAAGAGACGCTTGATCTCACCAGTAATCAGAGAAATGCAAGTTAAAAGGACAATGATACAGCTACCAGATTAGAGCCAGAAAGCAATACAGTGCCACATGGAGATGCAGGGTGACGGCAAGCCTTGTTCACAGCTTTGGGAGAAGCAACTGGATCCGTCCTTCTGGCGAACAGTCTCCTGCCTGTGGAGAAATGAAGTGGGCTCCTGCCCCGCAATCCTGAGAAAAATAACCCGCCAGCCACGTGCCCACAAAGCACCATACGAGGACATGTATGTTCATCAGAGCAGGATTTGGAATGTCTGGGAATTGGAGGCAGCTACGGGTGACTAGTACTAGGAGAATGAATAAATAAAACCATGGAAAGTTTACAGGATGGTATATACCACGTGGCAGCCAGAAGCGAGGAATACGATGCATACCCACAACCTAAGCAGCTCTAAAAGCAGCACTGACTGAAAGGAAAAGAGGAACCGCAATCTATACTCCCATGGATGTATGTATTATGAGTCATTCATGCAGGTAAATATTTTTCAAGGACACACATACATCTAAAGAAATGTTGAATGCATTACAGTGGTAACCTCTGAAGGGGATGGGGACGGGGGCGAAGGGGGCAAACAGAATGAAACAAAAGGGTTCTTGAGTGGCCTGATATGACGGTGATGCGCCATGAACGTGGGGAATGACGCTATGAACCACCTCTGGGCACCTGAATGGGAAGGACGGGGCGGGGGGCGGCGGGGGGCAGGAAGCCAGCTGAGGCGGGGAGGGGTCTCTTGCTTCTTGTGAAAAGTGCAAGGTGGACACGATCAAGGGCGAAAAAGCCAAAACACCAGGCTAAAAGACTTTCCAAAGAGGACACATGAAAGGAGTGAGATATCGTAACTTCTAGAAACATGTGTCTGCTTAAAATAGAGTGTGACATTCAATAAGTATTTAGGAAATGCTTGAGATTGTAGGAAGTTGCAGAAATCAGGTCTTCTCTGGATATGCTGAGGTTCCTACAGCCTCTGACAGGCTGTCTGCCTAGACTCACAAGCTCACACTCAGAACAGTGAGGTGGCTATCGGTGGGTGGGAGAGATGCCTAGAAGCTCAGGGGAGAGAGAGACAGAGAGACAGAGAGACAGAGAGACAGAGAGAGAGAGAGAGAGAGAGAGAGAGAGAGAGAGAGTGTGTGTGTGTGTGTGTGTCTTTGTTTTTCTTGTCTGGGAGTAGCTTGATGACCTGGAATACTTTCCCTGGGAGTAAACCATGGATAAATTGAAAAGTCTGTTTTCGAGAACGAAGGTCACAAGCTGGTGGACCACAAGTCAAATCCAGCGTACACAACGTTACTGAATTAGCTGCCAATGTTTAGGTTTTACATCCAGTCTGGATTCCTGGTTCTCCTGGGAAACTGGAAAAATATGAGACAGAGGCCCCGCACACCACTTTTGCCTGAACCGCCTGGGCCGCCTTCCCACAGCAGCAGCTGCGAGCCCTCAGCTTTGCCGCAGGCCTCACCCAACCCTGCTGTACACCCAGACTGCTGCTGCTGGTCACTCGCTTCCAGGCAGGATGGTCTGCTGTGCAGCCACATGGGAAACTGGTTATCACAGGACTCATGAAAACAGTGTCAGTCTGAGCTTAAAACAAGCATGAGCCCACTTCAAGGGGCACTTCTGGAGGAGCTGTGTGCCCCATGGAATGGACCAGAACCAGCAGAGGCAATGGGGCAGGGGCAGGGACAGGAAAGGCGCCCAGTCCTTCTGTGTTTGGGAGACATTCAAGCTGATGAGGTTCCAGAACCACGTTTCGGAGAGTCAGCCTGAGTTGAGGAGAAGCCTGCATGCTGGATGGTCACGGTCCCCAAGGGCCAGTGCCCCTTCAAAGTAGATACAACTGTCCGTGCCAATCCTAGTTCCCTCCCAGGTATCATCTTCTCCCATCGAGGAACCATTTTGCTCCACCTAGCATCCCTTCATTGTGTCGTTTATTCATTTTCTCATCTTTGCTTAAAAGCTTAACTTCAAGTGCTCTGAGGATGCTGGGTTCTTGTCCCCTTCCCACAGTTCCACAGAAATGAAGGTAGTGCTTATGTTTTAGGACTAATATTAAAAGTGCCAGGATGACTAAGCTCTGAGTTTAAACCTTCTTTCTCACTTAACGTCCGTCTACAAAGTGGCCTTCTCAAAATTATCAGGACACATCTGCTAACGTACACATGTGGGACTGACTAGGACCTATGTCAATTCTTTGAAATAGAAAGCCCTGGTACCCAGTAACAATGTTCTATTCAAAGAATTCAGACACTACTTAGATATGCTTTGTTTCGATATATTTTTTTCCCATCAAAAAGGATCTGTACACGAACAACATACTATCAGTCAGGCAATGGTAAGGAAGAAGTCCATAAAAGGGTAGCGGCTAGAGTGTGACTCAGATGTAGCAGTGTAAAGAGGAGTCAATAAAGACCTAAACTTGGAGAGGAAATCCAAATCAAGTGAGGGAGCCCCCAGGCGAGATGGTATCTGGGGAAGAATGCTGCAGGCCAAGGGAAGAGCCTGTGCAAAGGCCCTGGGGCAGAGACATGCTTTTAGGTGTCTGCAGAACAGCAAGGCGGCTAGTGTGCCAGAGCAGGAAGAGCTGAGAGTGACTTACTGATAAAGTCCTATGGGAAGAAGAGAGCATTTAGAGTGGGGAGTGAGAAAATGAATTAGGTTATGGACACACACAGGTAGGCAGAGCCCAAAAGCAAATGAAGAGTCGACCTTCAGCGGGCAGTTGAAAAATACAACTGGATGTCCGAAAAGGCAGGGGCTGAAGATGTCATCAGAGGTCACTGGCGTTTAGAAGTAAACGAAATCCGGGCTGACTCATCCTGAAAGGCAACAGCAACGGCAGCTCCCACTTCTTCCTCTGTGCCAGGAAATGCGCTAGTTTTACAAACACATGATGTCTCTTAATCTCCACAATGGCTCTTTGAGATGGGCACTTAATTATTCCGTTTTACTGATGAAGACACCGAGCCCCAAGCAGTGAGCTAATTCAAGCTCACCAATAAAGGAAGCTGCAAAGCCCGATTCAAACCCAGATGGCACGGCTCCAGATTCTGTGTCCTTAGTCATCACTGTTGACGGTAAAAAGGACTATTTTTATTTTCCACCCACTGGAAATTAGGAGATAACTTGATTCGTCTGGACTTAAAGTTTTTACTCCTCATCACATAACCCATCCGGATGTGGATTTGCATCACTGTTTTAATTTTGCTCATCATGAAATCCTAGGGTTGGAAAGAAAAGGCTTGGTTGGCCCCAACTACATTTCAGCTGAACCTGGGTTTTCATTCTTTGATTGTGGACCCTCAGAGAAGGAGATTACAAAACTGTCACCAGGAATCTGTTGTAGCGTCTCAGGGTCCACAGTCCTAAGTTACCTGTGTCTGCCACACGCCACACAGGCAGTCTAGACACAAAGACGCACACTGATGCTAAGGTTCTGAACATCCTATCGTTTCCCCATGAGACTCGCATACTTATCGATCCCAAAGAGCACTACTGGAAAATGCACTGTCACTTGCGTTTAATGATTTTCTTCCCTTAGTACATTTGGTGAATTTTTGTCTTAGCTCAAGGTAATTTCTTATCGCTCATATTCCTGGTAAATATGTTAAGTTCATGAGGTCAACCTCATCAAAATATGTTGTATGAAGCTTCCTGGAAGCTGAAACGCAGATTTTTAAAAATTTATCCGAAGATTCTAAAATTTCATCATTCAAAGGATTATAGTAGTTTATAGCACGTGGCAAAAGATGAGCAAATAAGCTAGAAATACTAGAATAAACCCTTTAAAAATTTACTTTTCTCCAACTTGACATAATTTATGGAACGTTAAACACGTTATGATGCGAACAGTAGTCAAGATCAGTAATAATTGGACCAATGCTGCAGGCCAGATGCTAAGAGGGAAAGGGTGATATTGTCCATATTTCTCTATCTAAATATTTCTCACGCTTTGCTGAGTAAAAGCATGCTGAACAACTATGAACAGCACAACCCAAATTTCTCACATTTCAGGAGAGGATAAATTCAGGGGTTATTAAATTTCCCTTATCCAAATTTTAAAATACTTGATAATGTGTTAGCCTTCTAATCCCATATCACGTCCTAGAAGAGGTGGTTTTTTTTTTTTAATCTTTGGGACAACCAAACTACACTCATATGTGAATCTACCACTTGTTCTCTATTCACTGACTATTCGTTGGACTTCTGCTAAGGACCAGTTACTGGAGCCCACGATCTGGAAGCACCACCCACCACCACAACACATAAACATATACCAGGGGCAGTTTTTAACGTGCTGAGCGTTTTACATCATTTATCTCGGGTAATTATGATGACTCTTTGAGAAAAGTACCGCTATGATTCCCATTTTACAGATGAGCCAAGTGAAGTTCACAGAGGTCACATAACTCGAGCATCATACTTAGTTCAAGGTGAAATGAGGTTTCAAGCTCAGGTTTATCTGATCCAAAAACCTGTGCTTTTTTAAAAAAAAATTTTTTTTTAACAATCTGAATTATTATTTTCAAACTTTTAAAAAAGTTTTTGAGGCTGGAAAATTTCAAACAGATATGACAAGAAACACACCACTGTTATAAACCTTCATGTACAGTTCCCCAGGTTCAACACTTTCGATTCACCTGCCATGGCAGTATTCTGAAGGACCTCTTAACCATCAATATGTCTTTTATCAATACGTGAGCCTGGATCTCTAAAAGATAAGGGCTTATCATTAAATACATACCCACAGTGTCATTATCTCACCTAAAAATTAATAGTAACTTCTTATCATCATGAAATATTCAGTCACTGTTCAAATTCCCCCAATTGGCTTATAAAAGATTTTAACGGTTTGTTTGAATAAGGTCCAAATAATAAAGTCCATAAACTGCAATTGGTTGATATGTCTCAGAAGTGTGTTTTACTTTCTTTTTTTTTTAACATCTTTATTGGAGTATAATTGCTTTACAATGGTGGGTTAGTTTCTGCTTTATAACAAAGTGAATCAGCTATACATATACATATATCTCCATATCTCTTCACTCTTGCATCTCCCTCCCTCCCACCCTCCCCTATCCCACCCCTCTATGTGGTCACAAAGCACCAAGCTGATCTCCCTTGTGCTATGCGGCTCCTTCCCACTATCTATCGGTTTTACATTTGGTAGTGTATATATGTCCATGCCACTCTCTCACTTCGTCCTAGCTTACCCTTCCCCCTCCCGTGTCCTCAAGTCCATTCTCTAGGAGGTCTGCGTCTTTATTCCCGTCCTGCCCCTAGGTTCTTCATGACCTTTTTTTTTTTTTTAGATTCCATATATATGTGTTAGCATACGGTATTTTTCTCTTTCTGACTCACTTCACTCTGTATGACAGACTCTAGGTCCATCCACCTCACTACAAGCTTGTGCTTTTAAAAAGCACTAGGCTCTAAAGCCTCTTGTAAAGTTTTAATAAAAATAGACCAAAAAAATGTATTCAGTAGAAGCTTATACAATGTCACGGGAACAGAAAAAAGGAAAAATTTAGCTCTGGAAGTACAGGAAGCCATCAGGGGAACATTATATCTGAATTGAATCTTGAATGACAAGCAGAAGCTCAAAGACGGAAGCATGATGTGGGGTTGGCTGCGACAAGATGTGGAGTTTTTCAAATTCTGATAAACGGTTTTGTGTAGCCAGGTGAAGAGTGTATGCAAGTTGCCAACTAAGCCGTTGGAAAAAGGTAGGTTGGAGCTTCATTGTGAAGTGCCCTTCGGACATGCTAAGAAGGTGAAACTTCATCCAGTCGGCAAAGGGAAGGCAATGGAGAATTTTGAGTAGGGAGTGACATGCTGGCGCCGGGTTTTAGTTTAGAGGCAGGGAGGGTGGTTGAAGAGATTTCTGCAATCGTGCAAGGGAGAGTTGGCCCGTCCACGCATGATAGAGAAGAGGGGACTGACTTTTTAACATGTGTTTATTAGGAAGAAAAAATTGATAGAACTGAGGGTTTTATGAGCTGTGGGGAGTGAGGGAGAAAAAGGTGTTAAGCATGATTCTGATGCATTGCTTGGGTGATTTTCATAAGACCTCTGGGGAGAAATAAATTCAGAGGGGAGTTCTACTTTACGTGGGATTTGGCTGTCTGTGGAACAAATAGGTAGAGATTTCCCATAGAAAATTACTGAAATTCAAGAAAGAAGTGGGGCTTGTGAAAAAGATTGGGCAATACCCACAGTATGGACGATGTCTAAAGCCACAAGCGTGGCTGAAGTCGGGACTGGACGGGGAAGCGGGCCCAGAGTTTCAGAGACAAGTAGCAAACATCCCCCACAGAACTTAAGGGCAACTGCTTCTGATGCTAGAAGGAAAATCTATATATTTCAAAATCTTAAGACTCTTTAGTTAAAAACAAGGCACACGGAAGGAGTAACAAAGTTTAACTTGCCAAAAAAATCAATAGCACGTGCCTCTGTTTTATCTTCCGTGACAGCAAAACTTGTTTATACAGGGAAAGTAAAGTTACTTCAGGAACTGAGGTTTGCTGAGATATTTAAAAATTCTTACTTACCTCATACCCCCCAAAAGAACCAGTTAATGCCTTTTTCTTCCAATCAATGATTTTAAAACTGGCATATTGGGGGAAATATCTTGAAATCTACGAGGGTCTATTTTTGTCATGGACTGGAAAAGCTTTAGTAAACAACCATGGCTATTTTTATGAATTTATTTCTGCTTCTGCAGTGGAGTCACTGGATTCTAGTCTGATCTAAGAGCGAGCGTCAAACCTTCAAAGTCAGAAACTTCAGTGCGGTAAATAAAATCGAAGGAGGGCCGGTTCTTTCTACTCCGCCACTCAAAACCAGAGTAGCGCTATCAATAGTCCTACCATTATAATTAGTTCAATGAAGGGCCCCGCTGCTTCTATGTGGAAGCAAGAACACTTTTTCAAAAATACGCTTATTAAATCTGGACTATCACTTTATTAGAAGCGTTTGATGCTTTCTCCCAAGAAAAAGGAGATACATACATACATATATATATATATATATGTATGTATATATATGCTATAAAATCAGGACAGCTCAGCAATCATGATTATTTTCCTGTCATTACCCAAATTGTCAATGAAAGGAAAGATCATTATGACCCCATATAAGACAGAAAGAATGGAGCAATAAACTAGATCCATTTCCCACAGGATGATATTAAAGCAAAATTATTCCAGGCCGGGGAGACATGATGCTTGGTACGCAGAGGCTGGAAGTTTTTCTCGTGTGTCACAGTGGTAAAAATGTAACAGTCAGCCAGCCGGAAAGGGTGAATCCTTGCCGTGTAGACAGCACAGCTGATTTTCTACAAAGCAGTTTACGTTAGGATGTTGCCAACATCTGACTAGGCCTGAATTAGCGGAGAAAGCCGCGCATTTCACTCCCGAGGCTGTCACTTTCTCTGACCTGGAAATGCTCTCCTGTTTTGGGGTCTGTGACACACGCTGTCCTGGAACCCCACCCCTTCCCCCGACCTCCTGGGCTCCTCCTTCTCTGTCTCCCGTGCAGGCTCATCTTCCTCTCACCAGTCCTCGGGCAACCTCATCACACGCACGTCTGAAATGATTCCTGTGCACACACAGCCACAATCTGCATCTTCACCCAGGCCTGTCCTGTGACATTCAGGTCTGGACATCCAGTCTTTGATGCGCCATCTCCACTTGGATGTCTCCAAGTACTGCTACTTTCTCCGTGAACCTAAAACCTAACCCTCCTGATCTTTCCCCCGAAGCGACTAGCTCTCCAACCGGCTACCACCATCTTTCATTCAAGTACACAAGACACCCCGGGGCCAACATCATGCCTCCCTCTCTCACCCTCCACCCACAATCCAGCACAGTGCTGTATCGATTTCCCCTTCTAAATATCTCTCAAGTGTCGAATTAAAAGAAATGCAAGATTCAGAAATAAAACAGTGTAGAAACAGTAACAGTCTCACAATCAAACTAGACAGCACCAAAGGTATTCAGTGGCGCAAGTGCCTTCTCTGCCAGGTTTTCCAACACTTCGCCATCTACGTCCTAATGTGGATTTTGTTCCACGGAACGAAACCTCCCGTTTCCCAGAAGGAAGAGAAGAAAACCAGACAGCTGGTATCTGACGCCTCCCATTTCAACCAACACAGAAAGAAAGTTGGCTTTTTCTGGCCCCTCGAGGGTGCTGGTCACCGGGTCTGAATGGCTCTGCACGCTGCCAACTCTTCTCTGCTCCAAAAGGGTCTCCTGCTCCAAAATGCTACGGAACCTCTTTCTGGGCAGGAAAACCCTGTACATTGTTCCATTTGTGGATGTAGATTCAATGTTTAACTGATGGTGGCGTGTGAAGAATGGAAGGTAGGGTTGAGTGTCATCTTTCCTTGCCAGTATAAGGATGAATTTCACAGACTTTGGAAAGTCCCCTTCTTCTAGGCAGTATAATCCACCTTGATTTACTAGCAACTCCTATCTAGCCCCGCACAAAGAAAGCCCCACGTCACTTAGGAATAACGTGTCGACGCCCTACGAATGGAGAAGAAGAGAGAAGAATTACTACAATTAGCATCACCCTCATATGCGAGTCCCTAGCACCAACTTTTTGACCCTGGGCCATTTTGCGTTGTAAATATACACTGTGTACTGAAAAAAGTAGGAACACACAGTTCGCAGAACAGGCTGTGTAATATATAATAAACTCAGAATTCTACCACTGAAAATGGTGTCAACCTACCATTTATAAGAAAGACTGTCAGTGAAGAGAAATAAGATATTCCACGAAGAAAAGCCAAATATATAGGGGTACTAACACAGGACTGTGTTGAGAAATAATTTTCCCTAATCATGAGTAACAACGACTACAAAATTTCAGTAAAATTTAATTGAATACATGGGTGTTAACTCTCTCACTACTACCCAAAAGCAGAAAGAGAAGGAAATCTGGAATCCCACGCCCATAAGCTAGTCCGCTTTTTAAAATTTGTCTCCAAAATGTATTTGTCTTCGGCAGAAACCTAGTAAAGAGCCAACGAAGAGAAGAAAAAAAAAATTGACCCTAAGATAATTTTAAATGAGTAATAAAATCTGGAGGAAAGGCATGGCAGAATTTATTGAAAAGCAGATTTTTCTCCTTCAAAAATATTATTAAAAATATGAATGTTTTGGGGACTTACTGCCAAGTATGCTGTGTAAGCTCTCTGCTCCTCAGATATACCACACTGTCCAGTGTGATGCATGGGGGCTCTTCATCGTTTCCAATGAACAGCAGAGCTGCCTGGGCTCCATCCTGCTGTTTGGAAAGGTGAGGTATTCATTTCCTCATCAGGGCACACCTCGCATAGCCCTCGGTTTTTCGCACAGTTCCTTCCGACTAACACACACCTGCAGGTCCTATGAGATGGGACGGCTGGCAGTAAAGAGCTGTCACATTGTCGGCAGGAGGACGGTCCGAATTCTCTAGCCAAACTTTCACCTGAAGTCATCCTGGCGTTTCACCTAGCACAACCCTATTTACAATTCTGTCCGTTATCTGCATTTTAAACAGAAACCAACCTCACATATTCCCTTCCTGGACTGTTCTCTAACCAGGGGGATGAAAACAGGTGTGGGCAACCTGTCTGCTCTCACCCCTGGCCAGGCAGAGTCCAGCCTCAGACAAATGAGCTGCCCATCAGTTTAAAGGAATTAACCACTGATGAGTAGACAGAGGCCCCCAACCACAGAAGAGAAAGATCCAACAGACAATTCTAAGCAGGGCCTTTCCTATTTTCAGAGAAAACAATATACTCATTATACATATTTGTACCTATAATGAATTGTCTTAAACAGAAAAAAAATGGATGAGAGAGAGCCATTATAACAGTCTCCTTTCTAAAGGGCTAGAGGGGGCTTTCAGTGTTTGTCATCTCCTTATTCACTCTCTTCCTTATCTGTTTTTTTCTCTCTTCTCTCCTGAGTCCACCTCCCACCCTTCCTCTGTAATTCTTTTTTTCAAGGCTTGCTTCTTCATTTCTCTCCAGGACACTGGGGCCTGAGCTTAAGTCCAACTTCTGCTGACCCCGGGGGTGAAGGGGGCAGAGCAGAAGGAATCATCAGACACGTCCCTCTACTTGCTAAGTGGAGCCAGAGGCAAGAGCACCCTGGATCCTGACGCTTCACATTCAGAAAAGGCAATGCTTCCAAGGGCCTGTCTCCGTCCACAGCAAAGGCCGCTTTACTCACCAGCTTCTTTATCACAGTCCTACCTGGTGGTCCATGCAACCTAAAATCTACGCATGTAAAATACTCTTCGCCCTTCCAGAAGACAAAACTCGAAAGCTCCACGTTCACTGTCAAGACCTCATCACCTCTGGAGAGTGTTCATTTGAACAGCTGAAGCCCAATCACTGAAGGACAACACCCAGCTTTACGTGACTTGGTGTGTTCGAATCTCATGGTTGCTGGCAGGAGGGTGATACCCCAGAAGGCCAGAGGCTGGAAGAGAGACCCACTTGTGGTCAATTTGGGAAGGCCCATCACAGGTGATTACGGTAGCAGAGTTTATCAGTTGATCAGAGAGCGACCACGGTGAGGGGGTGGCCCTAGCAGGGGAACATAATATCAGAAACCCCCAAGAAACCCAGGTACCCAGCAGGATCCTCAAAGCAGGAATGGAAGAACAGGACACGCTTCACGTGGGCACCTGGTCACAAAAAAGAGAGGTAGGGACAGATTTCAGAACTGAGGCTGAATGTCCAGACGGTCAGTCAGATGACTTGAGACCTAGCCACTGAATCGGAACGCTGGGCTCTTTCCAACCTCCTGGTCCCAGGGTTCAGAGTTCAGTGGAACTTGTTACAGTGGGAGTCAAGAGTTTCCAGGTAAAGGACAAGAATGAAGTAGGTTGTTCTGTTGGGTATTTTCATTTCCCCAGATTTCCATCTCCTACCTACCACTCTTCTCCTAAACCTTCCCAACTAGAAATTAAAACCTTCTGGCCTTTCTTCATCTCTATCAAGATTAGACAAAGCACTTGAAAAGCAAAAGGAACTTCTTTATGGATATCCAGTCAAAAAGATGACATATAAACATTTTTAAAGGCAAGTTTCCTATGTTAACAGTTCAGTGAAGTAATTCTCTTTATGCTTCTGATTTTTATACAATACCCATAGGCACATCATGAAAATGCATGGAAATACCAGCCCTGCTTTTGTTGGGATATTTATAGGAGATATTCTAAATCACTAAATTGCACTGGATAGAGAAGTACGGAAATTGCCAAGTTCAAACTGGATCAGGAGAACTGTGCGTGGAACAACAAATACTCCTCAGACCACGTGTTCTGGAACCAGTGATTAAAAACTTCATGTCACTGTTGGCTTTAAACTCCAGTAGACTGGCATGCATCTGAAGACACAAGCTACTAGGACTAAAGAAATTCAAGCAGGAGAGGAAGGATTTGGTTAGTAATAAGCTTATTTCAGACCTCTTCAGATTAAGGTCAAGTATAAAATTCTCATTAGTTTCCAGTTTATGTAGAATAGGGCTGCAGTGATTTGAAAGTCACCTCCATCATCCTGGGCTAAGAAGGAAAAGAGGGTGAGTAGGTCCTACAGGACCCAAGGGAAAGGGCTACCTGTGGCTCCCTCATTTCCGACAGATCCTTGGTTAGAATTGCTTGGATCTGAAGTTGCTTCTGAATCATTTTGGCCTAATTCTTTGCAAAGGGGTTCCACGGAGCCTTCAATTAGCCCAGGAACCCTCTTTGATTGTTAACTGCTTTTATTTTCCATTTTATTTAAGATGCTTAATTTGTTTTTAGTGATTTATTCCTCGCTGTAATTAGATGTAGCGATTAAGGAGCATCTTTTCCTTGGCAAGGTAGTGTTCCTTGAACAGAAATGGGCTTAAGTCAACGGCACAGGGGCGGCTCCTAAACACGAGGATTTGCGACAGGGAAAACCACCCACCAGATTCCCTCTCTGGCACTTCAGGGATGCAAATGAGAGGGAAGACAAAGGAAGATGTAATTAGGAGGAGGGAGGCAACAAAATGGATATTTTAAATGCAGCGCCCATTCATAACACAGCGCTTCTCAAGAAAGCTGTTCTATTAAATCACCTTGCTGGAATGCATCATTTAAGCCTTGGCTGTTGAGAGCTAGGAGGAAATGCATCTCCTCCGCATCTGGTGCATTAATGCCTTTCGCATAAATGCAGGTCACCACGAGGCTACTTATGTGTCTGTAAAATCAGATCTGATATCAGCACAAAGGCAAGAGGAGATAAAAGGGGCTGGTAATATCCAAGAGTGTGAGGGAGATGCCCAGACATACTTTCACGACAGTATAGACTAAATATGGCAAACCGTGAAAGCACACTGGGGCTACCGAGGACATTTTTTTTTTTTTAAATAGTTTTACTCCGCAGATCAGTTAAAAGGTATGCATCCTTTTTCACCAGGGAATTTCACAAGGGGTTTCGTCACTTTCCTCCGGATTCTAAGTGTTGGTCTCCTGTTTTGTACGAATTTCATTTCAAAGTGTCTCCTGTCGTGATGAGTGATGATGAACGCTGACAGCCCCGCTTCTCCTGCTGGGGAGGATCACGTGTCTGCCTCTCACTCTCCTTTTCTGGTCTCCAAACAAAAATTCCAGCACTACCTCTTTCAAGTTGAAAGGCAGTGAGGCCCTTCCCCCGGCGGGGAGGCTGTTTCCAAGTGACAATGCCTTGTCACAGTTAAAATGTGAGCAAAGGACGGAGGCTTACGTGCCTCTGGTAAACCCCAGTGGCCCTGACCCTCTGCAAGGCATGGATTAAAACGTCCCTAGGCTGCATCCTGGCTGCAGGTAAACCATCACAAGCGAATGGAGAAAACAAGTGGACACTGGGGAGCTGAAATGTGGGCAAGAGCCATCACAGATGGCAACTCTGACGGTGCTGGGAGACCTCAATCCACATGACATATTCTGGAATCATGCTGCAGACAACCAGACAGTCTGCTGCTTCCCCACCGCCGCCCCCCGCCCCGCCAAAAGCAAGGATTCTCATTTGAATTAAGTCACAAACTCTGGTCAGCAAGTCTGCATGGGTGAGTGTCCCTGTGTGCATGCGTGAGCTTCTCTTAGGGTTGAGATTCTCAAAGCTTCTGGCCCACTGGCACAGGGAGAAACTCCATTTTGCAAATGCCCTGTACCAAGAATGACAGGGCAACGTGTCGGGGCCAGTGCCGATCTCGGTGCAGCATTAAGAAGAGAAACAGAAAATGAACGTGAGTACCATTAACAAGGCTAAATGCTTGATAGGAATAAATTACTGCCAAGATCAACAGCAAATCGAATCCAGTGATGACTCTACCCCAAAATATCAAAATGTAATTATACTGTTTTCACACATCATTATTTGCCATTTGGGGAAATGAGAATGGACACATTAATGTCCAAAATGATATTCAATTAAAACAAGTGCAGTGTATCCTTCAAGGTCTGGCACTAGGATGCTTGCCAGTGTCCCTACTCTAGGAGTTTAGACCAGCAAGTCTCACATATGTTTATCTGATGGTTAAGTTTTATCTGCCAGGGACAGAGGCTGCCTAGTGAAGATTCAGAAACCAAATGACCGACACCCTGGCATGAACACACGGTAGGCAGCCCTATCTCACAGTGCTTGAGACGCTCCCTTTTTTACCTTAAAGAATCAATCAGCAGAATGTATTTAATACAAAGACGTGGCTCTTGCTTTCCTGGTGCTTTTTCCCCTTCCAGAGAACATGTTTTCAGGAAAAGCCTGGTTGCTATGGAAGCTTTATTGTCTCCCACTTCAGTATTTAGAAGGTTGGAAAACATTCAGTCACCTGATCTGCTAAACATCCCCAAGTTCATTATAATAAGAATCAGGAGGAGACAGACAAGGTGGTTTCAAAAAACAATGTGGCTCTTTGCCCACAAACGGGCAGCTTAGTAACCAGACTCTCCGTAACCACGCTGACCCTGACACACTTTTCTTCCTAAGCTACTCTTAGAAATGACGGCATTTTAGAAGAATAACACAGAACCGTAGATTTCTAGGATAACAGGCGGTTTTTGTCATTGTTTTGTACTTAGCATAAAGTGAATGCTCTGGAATGCGATTCAGTCCGGCTGCTGGGTCTCCAGCAAGTTAATCTGCCATAAAGACACGTTTGCATAAACAGGAGTACAAATAAAGCACTGGAATGCGCAGAGAGTTCTCCAAACTGACCTGAAAAAAAAGAAATGGCCTCCAATCTACCATTTGGACGTCCAGCCTGAGAACCGTCGGACTAGCGTGTGGTCAGCAGGCTCTCATCCTAATACCATTAGCAGAAATGAACTGTAACCAATTGTAAGTGGCTACTAATTGCCCATGACAGTGATGGAAAATACGGACTCGACCTCAGAAGAGTTCATTTAGTCTGAGCGGTAGAGATGGAGTCTGAGCCTACCACAATTCTATCACAGGATGACCTTATTAATATGCCGTTCTGGGGGTCTAGCTGTAAAACAGCAATCAAGACATGAGTGGTAAGCTGTGACCACACTGACAGTTTGGGCCAAGTGAACTGAACTGACTGGCTGATTCAGTTGGGGGAAGAAAAAGGGCCCGGATAATGTAAGTAAAAAAGTTGTTCCCTAGTAAATTCAAAGTTGCTCAATCGTTTTGTATATGGAGATTTTTATTAGCATTAGGTTTGTTTAAAAGTTTGCCTGACACATTAGAACAGTTTCACTGTGATACCCCAATTTGATGACATGAAGGTAGCGATCTGTTAAAATTATAAAGCTGGGATGTGCATTATGGCTGTTGGTTTGATTTTGTAACATCTCTGCTACTGTTCTTCCTCCTCCTCCCCCCACCCCCTCCTTCCTCCACATGCCTGGTTTGTGCAGCATGTGTTTATTTAAATATTGAAATAAATTACAATCGATTCCCGTGTGAATTTCGCAGTACCTTTTTTGAGGACAGAGGAACCCGGAGGTTCAAACAAATGTTGGTTGTCAGGACTTTTAAGACTAAGCTCCAATCCCGGGAACAGTCCCTTGGAATCTGCACATTGACTAATTCCCAAACACCAAACTCTTGTCATCTGAGAAGCACCCTCTGAAGACAGAACAGGCCAAGTGTCCCACGAAATGACTGACAGCAGCATTAACTCCTCCTTCTGTCAAGGAAATGAACCAACGGACGCAAAAAGAAAAAAAAAAAAGCTAGGAGACAATTACAAGCGACCGCATCATTTTGCATCCGTTGGCATGCTAATTCCATGACAGAACAGAAAAGTAAGACTGATGCCAATCCGGAAGCATGGCCTCCTGTCACACACACTGAAAGACACACAATCACGCTGGGCAACATCCAAAATGCCAGGAAATGCATCTCCTTTTTTAACGGAGAAGTGCAAAGTGAGGTCGCAAGTTCAGTGATGGTTGCAAAATAAGATCTGTGGGTCCCACACGCATGCGCGTGCATGCGGAGGGACATTCATTCAGCTGTGAGGCTTAAGTATTTATTTATCAATCCAAGACGACATGGCCTGAAATTAGGGTACAAAAGGCTGAAGCAGTATCCACAAGACCCCCTGGCAAGAGCCTGACTCTGTTTTGGTCATCATGACCACTCTGATGAAGGGAGCTGAAAGCTGTGTTAATTTTTTTTAACTTTTTGAAAAAAGTTGAGGGGAAAAACTTGAAAACTGTATGGTTAAGAAAAATGACCTAAAACTTACAAAGAAGATAAGGTGGGAGGGAGTACAGCATGTCCTTAAATTGTCACAGTGGGGCACTGTTTAACAGGCCAAGGATTAGTCAATTCTCTAGAAAATATGTGTGCCTTTTTTTTTGCTATTTAGTATTTGACTGGAAGTTACAGGTTAATTCCTAGATTTACCTCCAGTTGAAAGGAGTAGCCCAAAGCTTGTGGTTGTACTGTTGTCTAGGAAATTAATCAGTTCAATATATAATCAAGACATTTTAATCTAATATTCTTCTCTAAATGCCTTATAAACACAAAGTTCCTCAAATGCTCTTTAAACCTCCATGACCACCTTACAAGTATCCTCACTGATGAGATCAATCTTTGACCCGCATTCATTCGTTGCCTGATGGAGAATTTCATTGAGAAAGTCCTGCGAGTGGTAAGCTCACTTTTGGTCATTCAGGAGAATTCTACTGCTGACCCTTCTCCATTTTTCTATGGGTTTTTCCTACAGGTTAAATTTTACAAAATGAGTTCAGAAGCTACTAGGCCAGTGCAGTGGGGACAAAACCTTTAGCGGGGGGGGGGGGGGGGCGGGGGCGGGGAGAGGGGTGTTGCCTCCATGTTTGGTTTAGCCTTTCCTCGAATTGCCCCCAAATCAGCAGAGAATGCGCTCATCTGACTGCAGAGAGCTGCATTTTAACATTTCCCAGCAAGTACGGTTTGCATATTTAAAAAAAAAAAAGCTGGGTGAGGCATTAAGAGGAAAGGCAGCGCACATTCATTTTCTTGGAGGGGCGGTCTCACATGTCGGTGGCCTCGTTTTTTCTAGGCGCTGGGCCTGTGGGTCAGTGTTCTCTCAAGGCCGAAAGGGGATGATGAACTTCTGTAAAGGAGGCCGAGTGTCTCACCAAAGTCTTCATTCCTTTGCGGAAGAGCTCCCCAGGGACAGCGGCCTTACCCACCGTCTCCCAAGAGACAAGTGATTTCACTCAACGCCCTCAGTGCCCTGACCATACAGCACCTTGTTCAAAGCACAACCTGAATTTGAGGTTGTCCTAGAGTCATGTTACTTGGGGAAGCCAGTGGGACAAAATGTAGCACCAAACGCTCATGCTGTGGGCTTACGGCTTGATACCTTTTTCCTTGAAATCATCCTCTTTGAAAGGTTTCAGAAGGTAAGGGAGATCCCTGATACTTACAAGACTACACGTGACCTTGCACACATGCCCTAAGGGCTAAAAATGGAAGGATGATGAAGGTGACAATCACATCTTTTTAAAAAACATGATCGAATCATAGGAAATTCAGGGAACAGAAGAAAACATAGGACCTCATTCTAACAAAACAACCACTGGTGTTTTGATCTATTTCCAGCTTGTATTATTTTTTAAGTTTTTTTACATACGCTTGCACATGCATCTGCGTTTTTCACTCAGACTATATCAATTTCTCATCTATAAGTAGATGAATCGGCGAATAAGGCCTAAGGCTCATAAGCTCTGTTGTGAAATCGTACTTGATCACTTACGTCCTCTCCAAGTTCTGGCAAATAGAAAACAGTCAATGAATATGAGCCATTCTCCTGATTATATTCTCACTTTAGATGGCTAGAAAACATTCGATTAAGTCGAGACGCCATAATCCCTTCAGCTATTCTATCACTGCTGGATATCTAGGTGGCTCCTAATTTTTCACTATCATAGAATGTGATCACTTCATTACCTACATGTCTACATTACAAATCCATCTTTTCGGTGTTCTCTCTGATGACCGTCAAAATACCCGAATATGTAACCTACGTATCTCTTCTTTAACTATTAAATACTAGAAGAAACACAGAAATTCTTCTGATTTTTTTAACTGGGAGGAGGAAGACAAATTAAAAAAGAGGAATACTGAGGGTCAGACGTGATCTACTCTGTATTCTCCAAAAGTCACGAATGATAATTTTCTTAATCTGGAAAGAAAACACGATTTATTCTTTCAAATATGTGTGTGTATATATAAATGTTCTCTTTATCTTGCTAAGTCTCTGAACTAAGCGCTCTGCCCCTTTTCTCCCTCCAGCAGAGCTTAATGCTCCACAGGCTACTTCTCCTGCTTCTGCCTTCTCACCATCCACTTACAACCCAAGCTTTGGCCACCTGGCTTCTATCTCCACCAGTCACTGAAACTACTCTTTGCAAGATCACAAATTACCGCTTCTTGTTACAACTCTTCATTCAGCTTCCAGAACTATATTCTCCTGAGTCTATGGCGCCCCTGCGTGGCTTCCTTCTCAACTCGGGGTGCCCGATCTTCTCCACACAGACCCTCTTCCTTGACATTTTTCACCTTCTCCAGTCTGGAGTATCATTCCTATACTTTCAATCATTCTGTCCTTTTCTCCTCCAAAGTCCGATGGGCACTTCCCACCCATCAAGTGCAAAACGGACTTAAGTCTCCTTTGCTGCTGTCAACTGCCACCCTCCGCTGCCGCAGACTGCATTTCCCAAAGGTGACTGCAGTCAGCATCCCCACCCCAGCTGCTCTTCTGAAGTGTGACCTCGCCACCTCCATCCACCGAGACTGGGAGCCCAGTTCTCTCCCCTTGAATCAGGATTCGCCTTAATGACCTTCTTGCAGCCAAGGGAATGTTTGACTTTCGAGGTGAGGCTGGAGAAGACTGTGCAGCTCTGGCCTGGCTGTACTGGAACATTCCCCTTGACAGGAGCTCTCCTTCCCTCTCTGAACACCTGGAAGCCACGTCAACATGCGTGGAGAGGCCAGGTATGTGCTTCGTCTCCAGCTCAGCCTGGTTTCTGAGTAACCGAATCCTACGCGTCAGATGACAAAGAATCTCTCCTTGCCCATACTCGGGCCAGGCTCCTCTGAGCCCTTCCCTCGACTAGGCCTTACCCTGGCCGATAAAGGCTTGAACAAACTCTGTGGAGTGTTTCTAACAGCTCAAGACTGTGTTCCTAGGATGACCCTCCCCTCCCCCTACCACTTAAAGTGCCCATCAGAGAAAGGTCAGCGCGGCCAAAAGAATTTGCTGTTTGTTCCAGCCAGCCAACACCTGAAGATAGGGTCTCTGTGGACACCCAGCCTCTGTGGGAGGGTAGCAGCCTAACTTCCTTAGTGCCACTTAGCAAACCCACATGCGTTTCACGTGCACCAAAACCCCCCTTCCTGCTCTCTGTAACTTTCATATCCCTAACTCTCCCGACGCCCCTACCCACCCCCTCTCCATTCCCACACTCTCCGTCACTAACACTCAATGAGCTCTGTACAAATCCAAGTGAAGTTCCGTCCATGCTGAACTCTCTTTCCTATTGCAACAGTGTAACACTAATTAAATGCTGTCCTGACCACTGTAACCAGTGTCCAGAGTTATCTTGACACAGTCACGTGACTGAAGAAACTGGGAATGATTTCCATCCTCGGCCCAGGGTATCACTGCCAGCCATTTGAATCTTTCCAGCTGAGGCCCCAGACACCATGGAGCAGAAACAAGCCATCATCACTATACCCTGTCCGAATTCCCACCCCACAGATTCCAGCGTGATGTGGTTGTTTGACGCCACGCAGTTTGGGATGACTTGTTATGCAGCAATAGGTGACTGATACACCCAACAAAACCACCAGTTCTGCCTGGCTCCCCCTGCTGCCCAGGGCGTTTGTCTTCTCAGCTTATCCATCCACACAGCTGAGACACGTGATCATTTTGAGTTGAGCTGAGCAGCAATAACACAAGGGCTCCACTCCTATGCTCTTCCTTCTCTAATTGATTCTGTTGCTGAATTAATACCAATCTTTTTAACCGCAGGTTTAACCATGTCACTACCCTGCTGCTACACACCCTTTAATAGAGCTCCAACGTGTACGGAGAAAAATCCAAACTCTTCAGCCCTGCGTTCAAAGTCCTCTCTAATTTGGCCTCAATTGACACCCTGTCGTACCTCCCATTTTTCACTGCCTTCACAAGGAGATGCCCACCACTCTCCCCTGGCTTTGCCCTGCTCATGCGGCTCACTCTGCCTCCGTGTCTCTTCCTCTCATAGGCGTGGGTGTAAGTTGATGCCTCCTTTAAGGCACAGCTCTGCCTCCCTGAATGTCCTCAGCACCTAGTTACCACCTTCACCCTGGCACACCTTTTGTCTTGTACAAATGTCTGTTTTCACATCCTGTCTCCTCTATGGGACCACCTCATTCATCAAGAGCAGAGATCACGTCTGGGACATCTCTCTGTCCCAGTGCCTAACACTTGGCCTTGCACATAAAGGGCATTCAGTTTCTCTGTCATTTCTGTGGCTGTATCAGAAAGACAGACTTTGCTGGCAGGAAAACGTTGAACCACTGGGTCTGGAAATTCTTCTTCCTTAGCATTTAATAAATAAGAATAAAGTACAAGGCCATGGGAATGACCACCTCCAGATCCTCCTTGGCAAGTTCTGGGACAGCAGAACAACTTCCCTTCAGGTAAAAAGAGATGCTGAGAGTGAGAGTGAAATGTTAAGTTTAGGTACCTGGAGAAGAACAGACTTTAGCCAGTGCTATCCAGCATCTGGTTGGGTTAAAAGGCTATAAGGCTCTGTTTCTGTGGGCATGTGTTGTTGTGATAGGTCAATTATTCCTACTGACCGAATAATGTGGAGTCAAATTCCATCATAAACGTGATGAGTCTCGTTCCGGGCCCTGCTGAAATGCACTTGCACTTTGATAACAAAATGATGGACAGGTGCAGCTTGTCATTACAGGCTAATAAAGTCATTTCCCATGTCAACAGAAACGCATCATTTATGAGGGGGAGCTGGTTGCTAATGTCCTTCACCTGGGTGACTTTAGTGAGCCCTCTTTCCAGCACAATTAGATACGTGTTTTTGTCCCTTGCCAAAGACCCGGGAGTTTTTAGGTTTAAGATAACCTAGGGTCACGTGTTCAAAACACTTTACCATCTGTACACTCTCCCAACATGTAGGAAACCCATCTCTCATCACACATACACCCTTCTATTATACTATTCATTCTGCTTGGTAGCTGGCATCTGAGGAGCGTTCCTGTGGTGATAAACGCAGTCTGGGAATGTAAAGCAATTCACCCAACTCAGCAAAAATCCTGAAATCCCAATGTGAACTTCACAGATACAAGATATCATCCCCGTGCTTTCTATTTTTTCCTGGGTATTCTCCTCCAGCTCCTTCTAGAGGCTGGAACTGCACAACTCTCTCTTCTCCTGTGGCCCAATGTCTCTCAAACCCACCTCCCAGTGATACAGTGAAACACAAGCCAGCCAGCGTCTCCAAGAAAATCAAACACACCTAATTCTTTTTAAAAATCCAGCCCGCGACAATCAGTTTCTCTTTCAGTGGCTGCTCCCCCATCTCCTGCTGCCCCTTTAAGAAGGCGGAAAACACCTTCCCCTGGAATGTGCAGAAACACATTTGTAGATGAAATTCTATTTTGGTCTCGCCATGCAGGAAGCTATTACCCGTCAGTTGTTATCTTTACGTGCATGATTAGGAATAATAGCTGATTTGTGAAGTTATCTATTATGGGAAATAATCAAGATTAATGAGCCCTGTGGCACCTGCTGAATGCCTAGGAAGATTTATTGCTCAAGCTGGGCGATTCTCCTGTTGTGCTGTTGGTGCTGTCAGGAGTTCTTCTCACACGTGCAAAGGGAGACATGGATTAATTGTGGAAGAGGAGAAAAGCTCTTTCAATGTTACCAAATACTGTGGACAGCTCAGCCCCGCCTCTTCCAATGATCCCCTTTTGTTATACATAATGATGCTGCAGTCTAGTTCCCATCCTGCTTTAGACCCAAGTAGGGAGTGTTTAGCTCATACCCTCCAGGGTGCATGGACTGTCCACTAAGAGTCCTGTCCCAAAGTCAAGATTTAGCCTAGGTGGAGGGAAAGATACGGGTGCTACGGCTGCAAATGCTCAGGGAGTTTCAATCACTTGCTCAAGCAGAGAGATGCTATTTCAATACTTTCTCCTCCGTGGACCTGCCCTACAAGCTACGGGGCTGCTGCAGATGGCAAAACCATGGCTGCGGTGTTCTGAATGTCTGGACTGATGCAGGGCAGTTCTGGGCCCTATGCCTCTCTGGAAATGGAACAGTGATCCGGGATCCAAATGAAACTCCGGCGGTATAGCTTCTGTATGGTCCCAACTTCATAGTTAATAAGAAATTACGAAGACTACTTCCTGACACAAGGCAGATGGGAGGCAGGGACAAAAGGCTCCCAATGACCAGATCCCATTTAGGGGCAGCAGACTGACCTGCTAAGGGCAAAGGAGCCTTTGCCTGCCAGCATCAGACTCCTTCTCTGCGATGCGCACCCCTGCCCACATGTATACTCTCTGTGCCTCATCGGCCCATCTGTAAACCGGGGAAAATAACAGTCCCAATATCACGGAGCGGTTTTGATGGATTAAATGAATTAATACACATACCAGTGCTTAGGAGAACTTCATAAATGTTAGCTGTTGTTACTATTTTTAAATAACAATTTGTCAGTCGAAATGTACTTGAGATCTCCTGGGCTAGAGATTCATGGCGTTCTGATACACTGCTTCAAAACTGTACATTCCCAGATTTTTTTCCAACGGGCAGAATGAGGGTGTAAGGGGTGAGCCCCAATTCAGGAGTTAAAAAGCCTAGCTTCCAGACCTAGGTCAGTCACTAACCAACAGTATGATATTGGTCTGGGCACTTTATATCTTTGGGTCTAGTTTTCCTATCGATAAAATATAGAATTGGAAAATGACCTCAAATGTCTTCAGTGATGGTATCACATAAGCCTTTAGGTCCCACACTTGGTCTTTTTGTTACTCAGGGGGAGAAACACCCCCAGGAGTAAATGTAAAATTCAATGCAATATACCTGAAATTTTATACGAATAGAAGGAAACCCTAACAAAGGTACCTTTGAATATTTCCACAGGGTATATATTTGTAGAAATTTTAAGAAGTCAAAGCCTCTAAAAACACACTTTGCAAAATACAGGAATAGCAAAGCATCCCAATAGAATACTTTTAATGTGCTGGAGCTTGCATTTCCATAATGATATTAAGAGGATCATTGGGTTTATTTAAAAGCATATGTACTGATGACCTTCGCAGGCAGACGATAATGACCGTTCGTTGAAGGGGTTTACACTCTCTAGACCGTAATTTCCATATTCTCTTGGCAGAACTTAGAAAATATTTTTTTTCCTTATATCCTTTTCCTAGAGACCTGTTAATTGATTATCAGGTAGGGTCAGAGATTTCTACACCAACAGAGAATTGGCTAGTTTTTTAAGCAATATATTGACTTTCAGTTTAAAAGCCGAAATTACTGCTTGTGAACTGTACCACTTATAAATTCAAGACGATGATTTCTTCATTTCTCTCTCCCAACCCTACCCTTGATTCTGCCCTACAATAAGCATCTTAGAGTCAGTAGGTTTACTGTATCATGGGTGAGACATCCAAGTCTCAAACCATGGAACTTTTCATAGGCCGCCACGTGCTTCAGGCCAAGAGTGGAAAGAATTTCGTTTTCAGCTTAAACTTGGAAATGTGAATAACTGGCTTGAGAGACTTGTAATCAGAAAATCATAGCAGTTCTAGAACTGACAGGGATTTCAGAGCTCACTGAAGTAACCCCTTCATTTTACAGATGACAGGAGAGACAGCCAGGCAGGAAGGGTGATTTACACAGTTACTCAGCCACTCATAGCAAAGAGAAACCTGGAACTCACGTTTTGTGACTCCTAGGCTGCCACGTTTTCTACTCTGCAGGGAAACCTAGCACATCGCCTTACCCACAGCAGCCAGCAATACCCTCTGTAGTTGAATAAACAGCTGAATGACCTGGAAATCTAGAAAAACTGGAGGGAAGAGAGTTTGGAGAGGAATGTCACCATCTGGGCCAGGTCATGAGTTCATCTCTCCCTTTATTTCAACAAAAGATAGGCCATAGGCCCACTGGTTGCAACAGGACAGCTTTTCTTTAGGGTCCTCTGTCGGGAGGAGCTAAAGGCTGGATATCATTTTGGGGTGTGCCTTTTGGGGAGTAATTAGAGTTCTGAACTCTGAGAAAGCAATGGGCGTTAAGTGAGGGAAGGGTGGGTAAAGGGGTGGACAGGACTGGAGTCTGAAATTTGTGTTCCCCTCCTTATTCCTTTCCTCCACAGAACCCCGGCTCCAACCAGAAACAAGGAATCCAGAGTCCCAGGCCCCAGTTCACTGGAATATTGACCATTCTGTGATAAACTGGCCGAAGTTACAGGCAAATTTGAAAGTCCCTCAGGGAAGGAAAAGTAGGGCAGGGTGGTATGCTACTGGCCCCAGAATAAAGCTTGTTTTTTCTTTTCCATGAGTTAAAAATGTACGGAAGAAAGCACGAATATTATGGGGAAATTAGAATCTAGAGAAAATATGTCAGTAAATGACCAACGTGCCCTGAAAGCCTTTCTTTCCTAAGAGATGCACACGGGAAACCCTTTAGCAACACAGTGATCAGGCTGGGCAACATAGTCCGTCAAGCACTTTAGAGAGAGAAAAAAAAATCAATCAATCAAAATACCCTTGTTCAAATTTTCATCTATTTCTAAATGAATCCTCCATGAGTACCTTTTTAGAGGTTCCAACGTGTCAGTTTAATGAATTCTCTTATTTATTTTTTTCTACCTCAGCCTTTCCAGGTTCTGGCTAGTATTTGAACCAGTGGTGCCAAAATAGTGAAGTGGGGTCCTGATGTAGAATTTCCATCGTTCCTGGGAACAAATTCTATTGGGAATGGAAATGCTCTTATCCTAACATTTTTTTAGCCAGGTGTTTAAACTCGAATTGTCCCAGGTGTGACCTAGACTGATATAAATCCAGACAGTGAAACTGGATGCTAGTTCAACTTGAATTTTCAAGTGGTACTCTTTCAATTATGATACTGAGATTGAGATATCTTGACCAGCAAGCTTTCTTCTCCCTTTCCCCCTTGGGTCTTTCTGCCAACCTAGCAAATCACTCAGTAAAAGTTATCTTCTTCAAAGCATCTTACTGTCTAGCTGATGCTGTTAACATGAGACCAGGCCCCTCTATATGGAAACTCACATCTATAAGAACAAGAAGTAAATTAGTAATTCTTCACTGTGCTAAAGAACTTATTACAAGATTGGGCTTGCCCCTCCTCTAAAAGCAGCCCCCTTAAATTTAAAGAATAATTTTCTTTTTTAAAAGTTTGATTCCTATGAAATGGATTCTCAAGCAACATGTGAGAAGTTCAACAAACACACACCTATCTTTTTTTTTTCAAATAAATACCACACTAACTCATCTAACAAAGCCAACTTAGAAACTGAAAACAGGAGAATGCCGAAATAGACAGCTATAGCCGCCTGCCTCCAGGAACTGACAGCTGGCTAGACTTAATTCTAATGACAACAGACATGGATCAAATCACAGTGCAAACAATCTTCTTTTCATAAGTGAATATTAGGACTCTGATTCCAATGAAAGGCTATCCCAGCAAAGGCTGGTCACCATTCTCCTCCACCTCTGGAGCACTGCCTTCTCCTTATCGCGTGATTTAAATTAAGCACATAGATGAGGTTCCCTCTGTAAGACACAATGAAGAGGTCCTCCGATATCAGACTCAGTGCCATGCACAAATTATATATTCACAAAATGAGTGTTTGATGGAGAAGAAGGTAATGGTTAATACATACAGGAACGTTCAAGTCTAATACTGGCTTTGCCTGAAATTTACAAGGGCTGTACATTTCTAGATGCCTGTGTAGGCAGTGAATCCATTTTCTGGGTAATCTTGGGGAAACTGCAAATTCCATGTTTCTTGTCTAATAGAGGAAGTAATAATGGCCACACCTCACTAAATATATACATCATCATCCACTCACTCGTTCCATGAACATTTACTGAGCAATCATTATGGGTCAGAAACTGGGCACTGATTAGGAAATAATCCATTAATGATGTTAGTAGAAAGACTTGTAAATATACAGATTTATTTAAACAAAGACAGAAAAAGCAAAGGGAACTAACATGAATTGGGTCCCTACTGGGACCGTTTATACATTACCCCACTTAATTCTCATAATGAGCCTCTGTTATTTCTATTTGTTTAGATGGTTAAATAACTTCAGTGGTTAAAGAACTTGTTAAGGTGACGCTTAGTAGCAAAGCCAGCATCTGAAGTCGTGTCTGACAAGTGCAAACCCTTTTCATTCTACCTTACCAGCTCTCACAAATACAGCCAAGACATTTACAAACTGGGAGCAATTAACAGTGGTTTATACTCTTGATTATTCAGCCAGATTCATTTTTCTTCATGTTATAAGGTGTACAAATGATGAGCAACTAATTGAGCCCACAGTGATCTAGTTTTTCTTACTAAATGCTGTTGCTGTTTGTACTGTATCATGATAATTCTGACCACACACAATGACGCAGCCAGGTGACAGCAAAAGCTGACCACTTCTCATTCTATTTTGAATAGCTGAACTCCATGGATCTGCAGTCTCCCCACATTTTTGAGGGGATAGCTATATACATCAACCCTCAAAGCGGGGAATATGCTAAAATCAAAGTCTGCAGACAGAATATAAAGAAATTATGGAATAAGAGATCACTTACGTGATAGGACTTTAAGATGACCCTAAAACATTAATAAAATTTACATCTTTTTTCCAGATGCCTCCTTCTCCACCCATTCTGAACAAGTTTAGGAATGTTTTTGTTTTTACTTCTAGGCCAATAAGTACAAAGAGTATCCTGAAAACCACAGAGAGGGCAGGAAGGTAAAATACGGGAGGAAGAGTAGTTTTATACATTCAGTTCATGAAGGACTGCAAGGCTCTTGCATCTCAGCTGTACACACGGTATGCAAATAACAGCCGAAAGGGGGTGGCGATCTGCTCAAGTGAATTAATCAATTGTAAAACAACTCTCTTCTGGTCCAAAAGTGTTTGCTTATTTAATTCTTTAATCACATCACATTTACACCAAAGATGGGAGGAGTATGATTCTGAAAGACGTGGACATGCCCAAGAGCACCATCACCCCCAGATCCTATCTACTGAGCATCCCACGGTCTACAGTCTTTCCCACGGAGGTCAAGAACACATAATACAGAAGAGAACACAGAATGGTCTGCGTTATTTTTGTAATTTTTGTAGGCAGTGCATGAAGAGGCAGGACCACCCACTTTGGTGATCTGGTATCATTATGCGTTCAGCAAGCTTCTGATGGGTACATAACACTGTCCTGTTACATTTCTACAGAGCCTTTCTGAGTAGATGTGTAGGGGGTATGGATTGACTTTGGAAGATGGAGATTTCATGGAGGAAGAAGGTTCCAGATCAAATGAAGCTGGCGGCTCTAGAAATAGGGCCAAGCACTCAAGTGAGGCCAGCGAAAAAATATATCCAGGCAACCTCTGTCATCCAGGACTCAGGCTCAAGCTGGTCTCTATGGGTACCTTTATTATGGGTAGAACTTGTTCAGCCCTGGCAAAGCAGTAATAAAGTCATTCTCTTTGTAGTCATTCTCTCTGAGCAAAGCATAAGGTTATGAAAGGTGAAATTTGTAGCACCCGAGACGAAAACGCTGAACTCTTGTTTCCCACTGCACGCACTCCCCGCAAACTCCTTTTAGGATAATACAAGAAAGAGCAATTACAGAGACACTGGAAGAGGAAATTCAAAGAAAATTTAGGCAGACTGTCTTAGAGAAGCTTTCAAATACCTCGAGCTATTAGACTGTGGAAGTGCCCTCCAAGGGAAAGCGTTCAAAACTCACACGGATGAGACATCAAGGCCTGTAAGAGGGAATGACCTTGAACTAGCAGAAAACGGCCTGCTCTAGTCAACCTAAGCAGGTCATTTCCCAAACCAACTGTATTTTCCATTCCCTTTGGTACATTATTCTCAAGGACTATTTTGGGCTTTGGTTGCAAAACTCCTCACATGCTTTTATAAGTATGATTTATGTCTCAATCCTGATGTAGCAGTTTGCAAATCAGACTACTGCCTTCCAAATTTTTCTTCTACTCACACAGTAACTTCTAGAGCTATGGGACTGGAGTCCATAAAAGTGAAATCAGTTTTACGTTTGTGTACTGGATGGTAAAGATTATGGGGGAATAGTTCATAATTCATCTGTCCAGAGGCCCACCTGGTCTTTCAATTCTGAGAGCATCAGAATGTTTAACACACTCAGCAATAAATAGCTCACTTTGAAACTAACGATTTTCCAGTTTCCACTTTAAATTTTGCTAATAGAATAATACATATTTTTATAGGGCAGAGAGGACTTGCATCATTTTCCAGGAGGCAGAAGAACACACACTAACGACTGCATATTTGGAAGACAGAAGCTTCTAATGCTGACAGGTTGACCTAATTACTTTTGATATTTTGTTCTCATTTATGGTGTCAAGTCTCTAGTTATAAAAGCCTTAAAGAACACCTTAAAAACTGGACTAATCAGAACTGACCCACTTGGGATGATTTAGGATTTTTTTTCCCAGTGTAGTATTTGTTCACTTAACCTGAATTTGGCTTTCAAAAGAAAGGAGAAAATACTAACAATCGTCATCATGATTAAAAACTTCGATTAAAACAAAACTAGCCAAGGAGAAGCCTTTTGCTGTTCTATGTTCACATATCACGCCCATCTTTTCACGGACTGTTTCTACAACCAATCTGGTATTTCTAATGCTAACCCTAGCCATTTCGTCTGAACCGCCTTCACCCAGGAGACATTAACTTGTCTCAGAGTTAATGGTTTTTTAAAACTGCAAAGGACTTGGGAAATTACCATTTTATAGGTGAGAAAACTGAGGCCCAGAAAAAATACAGCCACTCACGTAAGGTCACAGAGCCACGAATGACAGAGCAAGAACTCCAAGGCGGATCTGATCTCCAAGCCCAAGACCTCTTGCCCAGACTCTCTCGTTTACTACAACCTGCTTTCTGGAAAGCTCCATGCTACCGATAACCAAGTCAGATTTGCAAGACAAGCTCTCCTCCGGTCAATCCCCTGGAAGCCTGACATTCTACTACTGACACCCAATGCCCTGATTTGTGGGGCTCAAACCAGGTAATTAAAAATGTCCTCAGGCTTAAGGAAGCTGAAAACAGATAATGCCTACATCCAAGCAATGCTTCCTGTCTCATCTGCTCTTACTTAATGAATCCACATCATTTTAGCAAACACTGAGAGAGAGGCTGAAACACAGTTTCAGCTAGAGCAGGGTTCCCTTGAGAGAGAATGCTAGGTGCTACGTGTTACATCGTTAACTCAAGCTTTCCCGGTTATCAATCACTACTTAGTGCTGGGTTGTACAACATTGTTATAAGGCTCTCACCTGAGAAAACACCCAAGCACTGAAAAGTAGCCGGGGATCCAGATGTGTCCGCAGATATGAAACCAGCACAACACACTTATAACCCCCAGGCCACATTTATCCAGCTCCAGCTGTATATCAAGGCTACCTCCCTGCAGGGCAAATGGACTCTCACAGCATCTGCCTTTTCTCTTTACCGTCCAAACATAAAATTCCGGCCCTTTCTGCTTGTTGCTACATCTGCACTCTTTGACTATTCTCTTCAGATTCTACGATAAAGGCCCCATACGGCATTCTCTGTATGCTCGAATATTCTACCTCAAGCAGGAGTCAGCCTGCTTTAGTTCAGCTCAGCCCATACTGTTAACAAGCTTGCTCCATCTATGACAATAAATATTCCATCTACTCAAGAAAATAAACTTCTGTTTTTTTTATGTCTATCAGCAATCTAACTAGCCTTTTTTAAAAAAAAAAACAAGGGATCATGACTTTTCTTACTGAATAACTCAAGAGTTTTTTAAAAAACCTATGTTCTGAAATAATCAGGGTTGCCCCACACTAAAAAAATATGCTGGTGCATCATTTTAAAGAAAGCTTTTAACAAAACTAGGGAGAAAAAAGAAAAGATTTTTTTGCTTTGCTCCTTCTGAGATGTTAATGTTAGCAGTAAATTAAAGATTTCGGTCAATTGAGATTTTGCTCTCATGCTAGTACTTTTTTCTTGCCTAGAAAGTTTCTAGCCATCATTTCGTAGTATCTGCTTGCCTGGTTTCTTTATCAATATCACTCTTTACTCCTAAGAATTCTTACGGCTTCTCACTCCATTTCATCCTTGCCGTTGGTGTCACCTGCTTTGCTGCAAATATTTTATCCCCCAAAGACAGGTCTCTTAAATGTAAACCAAACGGAAACAAAGGAGAGAATATATTCACTTTTTAGAGTCTGGACATTTGAATCAATACCTAGACTCACAGCAATAACCCCCTTTATTTACACAACAGCCTTCTTCTGAGCTTCTTAAAGGTCTTGACACATAGAATTAAACATTCCAACAGACTGCTCCTGAGGCTCAAATTACCATCTCCCTCCAACGTTCCTGACCACGTATTTCTTATACACGGGGACTCCACACCTAGTCAATGGTTACTCCTTAATGAGGTGCTGTATCATAGAGCATAATCTTGGGAGAGAGGGAGGGAGGGAGAGAGGGAGGGAGGGAGAGAGGGAGGGAGGGAGAGAGGGAGGGAGGGAGGGAGGGAGGGAGGGAGAGAGGGAGGGAGGGAGAGAGGGAGAGAGGGAGGGAGGGAGGGAGGGAGGGAGAGAGGGAGAGAGGGAGGGAGGGAGATGAGCTGAACGCTGAAGGAATACGGTGGAGTGGCATTATGCTTTCTTTCACTATTCCGTACAGGAATAAAAGCATGTCTTCAGATGACTTATGAGCACCCCTTACAAACGCAGTACACCTTGGGGGCTCCCCCAACACCTCTGCCACTCCGATGTACTTGCCAAAGAAGGAGGGGACAACCACGTGGCAAGGGGAAAGGTGGTTCACTTCTCAGGCCAAGGGATCAGGACAGAGGAACATCTTCCCACAGTAACAGCAGCAAACTAGAATATTATCAAAAACAGCTTTCAGTTGGTTCCCTTCTGAGTCCAAGAGGGGTTTTTTTTTTTTTTTTTTGTAGCCCAATGGGGACCCTACTTGTAAACCATTTTCTAGGAGAAAATAAGCTCCAAAATTCAAATATGGGACTTAAAATGAACTACTTGGCTAATGCCACTTAGAGACCATCAGATTGCTTTGCTTTAGATATCTGAACATAAGGATGACCCGTAGTACCTATGGCTGGGCAAGGTCACCAGTGAGTCTTTACTAAAGAAATGGGTGTCTTCCTACACAGAGGTTCAAACAAAGCGGTGATCACCCTGATTTGTGATGCATGATTCATGCCTTCTGGGGGCACAGAACGGCTACTTCTCTCTCAGTTGCATTGGATATATTTTGGTACTGCATGCTTTGTCTCTTACACTCGTGTTGCCATAACATCCGGTCACAGAGTGACTGCAGAAAATGGAGGGCATCTTTTCGCCTGTTTCAAAGAATAGCAAGTCATATTTCCACGCCAAATATTAGTTACGGAAACTAAAGAACACCAACCAGAATTCGGCTGGAAATCTTTCCCTTTAATTCCATGTTGCTCCTAAGGCAGTGCCAATATATTTTGAGAATGGAGGTGTTCCTTTCAATGATGACATTTGACTTCAGAATGGAGCTGACATACTTTCCAAGAACGGAGAACCAGGCTAGCAGCCAAAGTCACTAAGTAATTTCCGATCTTTGGCTGTTTTTTTCATACTCCCTTGCACAGTACTTCCTACCCTTTTTGAACATATTTTAAAAAGTTTTTTGCTCCCTCATGTGATAATAGTTGAATCTTTTGGTACCTGATGACTGAGAATATACAGAAGGATGTATTTTCAATTTAGTAATATGTTTCAAAATTATTTTACTGCTCAAAGTAGCAACAAAATGGATCGGACAAATGTTATAACACACACATACATATACCTCTATAGATAATGCTCGGTGTGCTCAAGGATTTTAGGACTTCTGCTAATTACTCTGCAGTGCCCTCAGGGGCTTGGGGCACAGAGGCTGGAAATTATTCCTCTAAAACAGTCTTTCAAATTACAAGCTTCCAAGTTCTATGACTCAAATATATAAAAATATTCTCACTTTGTCTACATTTGTTTTGTACAAGCCCCCCGCTGGGACATGCACTGATTCTTGTCATCAAGCTGTGAAGGGCATGATGTTTTGTTGGACCAGGGGCCCAACATGCTCTACCTCAATTTTATTCCTCAACACAGCCCTATGAGGTTGGTCTATTCCCTCCATGTTACAGATGACAAAACTGAGGTTCAGAGAAGGCCACGGTCAAATATCTGGGAAGAGGAAGAGCGGGATTCAAACCTTCCAGCCCAGCTGCCACACACTTCACATTCCCTGATTTGCCTTCTATGCTGAGTATCATCTCAGTTAAAATAATCTGCCTTTCCATCTGGCTCAGTCCCAATGTGCCACTGATGGGTCTGATTAGTATGAGTATTTAATCAATGTCTGCTCGCCCACAAAACTGTGAAGATTAGGAGGGCAGAGCCTATGTCTGATTTCGATCTCCAGCACCTGGAATCAAGCAGGGCACACAGTAGGTTCTCAAGAGGGATATTAGGGAAATAGATCCCAACTCAGTTCTGTTTTTCTCCCCACACTCTGTGAAATAACTGTAATTGCCCATAATTTCTGAACTGCTTCATAATTTTTCCCTTTAAGATTATTATGTATTTTCATTCTCCCCTTCGCCCCACACCCCTGACTGCATGATCCTTGACAACAGTGAAGGGCAAGATTTACTAAGTACCTACTGGGGGCAGGTGGTTTACATGTATTGCTCTGTTGGTTTTGAAATTCTCAACATCTTGCAAAGTGAGTATGAGTGTTCTCATTTTATAGACAGGAAACTGGGATTCAGAAGGTGAACTAGCTTGCCCAAGATCACAGAACCAATAAACAGGAAAAAAGAGATTCAAATTCATGCCTGATCTGACTCTAAACCCGTGATCTATTTTACCCCCGAAACATACACTAGGGAACCATGTTCTCTTTCCTTTACAACCACAGAGAACATCAAGTTTCTTGCCTTAGAAACAATACTTACTAGGTGGTATAGTCCGAAGAGCAATGACTCAATTTAAATCAATAGATTAAAAAAATTTTTTTTCTGTAAAGCTGGTACTCTCCCTACCTTGTGTGTAGAATCTTATTTAAAAATGGAATATATGCCACATATGACTAAGCAGCACTTTCGTTTTTGTTAAAAAACAAAAAGTCAGCTCCAATATATTAACACCAGCAATGGGCTATGGATTTCACACATCTCACATCCCCAGAAAATTCAGAAAGCTAGCTCCCCAATGAGAGACTTGCCTTTTACCAGCACCTGAAAAGTATATTTCCACTGGCTATCATAAATGCTTGTTCCCATAAAATCTAATGGCTTCAAGTAGGTCCCGTGTTTTTAAATCTGTCAAGTGTGCACACATGTACGTGCTCTTGAAAAGAGGTTACAATGGCTTCCTCCTTAGAACTTTCTTGGTCTCATACATTTCTATTAGATGCTTGGGCTCTGCCTTGCAAAATGCAAAACAGAATTCATGAGACGACATCGTTAACAGCCATAAAAAGGTCAGCATGACATTAAGTGACTAACAGCAGGATGTAGGAGGGAAATAGGAGTGAACGTCACAAATTCAACTCCCGAGTTGTAATTTCCACCTATTGGCAAAAGTAGCTATCAAGAGTGTCACCGTAATTGTGCTTACAGCTCAGCAACATCTACACCAGTGGTCTCGTGTGTGTGTGTGTGTGTGTGTGTGTGTGTGTGTGTGTGTGTGTGTGTGTGTGTGTGTGTGTGTTTTATGGGTCCCATGTCCACTATACACAGACGGGTCTCTGTCCCCCCCCCCCACCTCCCACCACCTGGCACATGGGAAACGATACTATATTGGGAGATTGTAATTTGATGACTCTGACAAAAGCAACTGTGTCTCCTCTCACAACCTCCAGCAGAGACACATGTAGTGCTACCCAGGTGTGTACCAAGGGTGCCTTGGATGGTCCCTCAGCCAACCAGGTCTGGGGAGCAGAAGGGTGAGGGGGCCTGAGGGTGATGACTTGGTGGGCTGTGGAACAGCTGGTCTGGGCATGAGGTAGGAAGCGGGGGGCATGGGTGTTCACCACTGTGGTTAAGAGCCAGGAGAAAACTACCCAGGCTTGAATACTGACTCTGTCACTTGTGTGTCCCAGGGTCCTTGGGCAAGTCCCTTATGCTCTGAGTCTCAGTTCCCTTACCTGGAAAAGGGAGATGAAAGCATCTACTGTTTCATCTTGTGAGGGTCACAGGGATTAATCCACATACAGTCACTGGCAGCTTAGCCAACACGGTAAATGGTAGCTGTCGTCATTATAATTTTCAGAAATGAAGGAAGGAACTTGTGGTTCCAGAAAAGATATGAAATTTGAGGGAAAAAAGAAGTCATTGCCAAACCTCAGATGGGTGCTAACACATATAGTGAAGCTGGACCAATCACTCCTCAGCTCAAACACCCCCAAAGGCTTTCCATGGAACTCAAATCAACCCTGGTCCGTACAGACCCGCCAGGCCCTATGTGGTCTAGACCTGCGACCACCCTTACCCCCTCGGCTCCAGCCATACCAGCCTGTGGGTCTTCCTCTAACCCACCAGGCACACTCCTGTCGCTTCCTTTGGATGTACCTTCTGTCCAGATGGTTCACCGCATGTGACCACCTGGGTGAACCCCTCATACCTCCCTCCTCTTTTCGTTCCAGTTAACTCCACCTTGATGAAACCCACTCCGACATCTGATTTAAAACTACGAGCCCTGGGCTTCCCTCGTAGCACAGTGGTTAGGAATCCACCTGCCGGTGCAGGAAACACGGGTACGAGCCCTGGTCCGGGAAGATCCTATATGCCGCGGAGCAACTAAGCCTGTGTGTCACAACTACTGAGCCTGTGCTCTAGAGCCCGCGTGCCACAACTGCTGAAGCCTGCACACCTAGAGCCCGTGATTCGCAACAAGAGAAGCTACCGCAATGAGAAGCCTGCACACGGCAACGAAGAGTAGCCCCTGCTCGCCGCAACTAGAGAAAGCCCAGGCGTAGCAACGAAGACCCAACTCGGCCAAAAACGAACAAATAAATAAATTTAAAACTACGAGCCTTCCCCCACCCGATCTGTCGCTCCCAAGTCTCCCTGCTCTGCTTTATTTTCCCTCCATGGCACTTATGACCTTCTCATGTAAGTTACTTGTTACATTTAGCATCTATTTTCTCTTTCTGTCACTGGACTGTATGCTCTGACAGGGTGGGGAGATTTGTCTGTCCTGTTCACTGCTGCTCCATAAACATTTACTGAGTGAATAAGTCCTGACCTTAATATTTTAGATTTCCTCTAAGTCTTTCCCTAAGGTTTGAAGAGGAAAAGCTCATCCTTGCCCTTCTTCCACTGTGACATGAATTTATCAAAAACAACTACCGAAGAAGTCCCTTATAAATCAAATGATCCCAGAAACCATCACATGAGTTGTTTACCAGGTAGTAAACTAACCGGTATACTGAATTTATTTCTTCCCATCTCTTTCCAAAAAGCATCGGAAATAGCTTCAGTGGTAAGGAATGCCACTTCAGCAATGTAGGAACTTACTGTCAAATCTACTAGAAGAAAGCTGAAGGGAAAAAAAAGATAATCTCACGTTTTTACAAAAGGAATCACTGTGATTAAGAAATGTACCCTTGGATACACCATGCAGAGTATTACTTTCCAGGAGAGGCATAGATGTGCTGGTGACGGCAATGGCTTGTCCCACGTGTGACTACCCCAAAATCCCAGCATGCATTGACTGTCTCCAAAGGGGAAACCTTCTTCTTTTTTTAAATAGATTTAATTAATTAATTAATTGGCTGTGTTGGGTCTTTGTTGCTGTGCGTGGGCCTTCTCTAGTTGCGGAGGGTGGGTGCTACTCTTCGTTGCGATGCACAGGTTTCTCATTGTGGTGGCTTCTCTTGTTGTGGAGCAGGGCTCTAGGTGCGCGGGCTTCAGTAGTTGTGGTACGTGGGCTTCAGCAGCTGTGGCTCACAGGCTCTAGAGCGCAGGCTCAGTAGTTGTGGCGCACGGGTTTAGTTGCTCTGCAGCATGTGGGGTCTTCCCGGATCAGGGCTTGAACTTGTGTCTCCTGCATCGGCAGGCGGATTCTTAACCACTGCGCCACCAGGGAAGCCCCGGGAAACCTTCTTTAACGGAAACTGTGATTCCCAAATTGTGAACAGAAACCAACCTTAAAATATGTAAATCGCTTAAATGCTCAAGTCCTTTGATACCAAGGCACTTCACGCTAATAAATGCTGAGCTTTGGGCTTCCATGGTGGCGCAGTGGTTGAGAGTCCGCCTGCCGATGCAGGGGACACGGGTTCGTGCCCCGGTCCGGGAAGATCCCACATGCCGTGGGGCGGCTGGGCCCGTGAGCCATGGCCGCTGAGCCTGCGCGTCCGGAGCCTGCGCTCCGCGATGGGGGAGGCCGTGACAGTGAGAGACCCGCATACCGCAAAAAAAAAAAAAAAAAAAAAGAAGAGCTTTAAAGCATTACCAGGAATAGCCCAGGCGACAAATGATACACACGCCTCGAGAAAGGAATACTCCTGGACTTGAGACCAGTTCTGCATAGCTTTTGCCATATTTTTCTGCCTGGGCTAATTTCTGTTGATTCTCTGATCACTGGAGAGTCTGTACTATGCCAGGCTTACCCTGGCTCAAGCAACACACTTCCATCTCCATGGCTGCAGGTCACATTACCTCATGAATGAACTGATATTTGGGTCAGTTAGGAGTCTCTGCCTAATTGAATGTGCATTTTATCTCTGGTGCTCATGCTCTATATATCAAGATTTTAGATAGTTATTGGGGGGTGGGGAAGAGATAAAATATTGGTATCAGGATACACAAGGGACTGTGTTCATTATACTCGGTTTGAAGCAGAACAATTCAAAATCCTGAATAATTCAAACTCTTTCACTCTTGAATGATGGGTTTACTTTTAAACTGAATCATTATCATTTAATTGATATCACTTGCTTACCTACTACTTCTTCCACAGTATTAAACGCTTATTTATTTTTTAACCAAAAAATGTTGTTTGATTTTAACGTTAAAGCTTAGGGTTCTTGAAAAATAAAAGCAATGTACTCTTTGTCTTTTTATACCAGGCAAGCAAATGCCATTCCTTGGTTACATGGCCAGTCCTGAGGGGAGTGCAGGTAGAGAGTAACTTGCTGAAAATGGTGAATTAATCCAAAATACTGCATATGGGGGAGAAGAAACAAAATCCACAAGTCAGAAAAAGAGTCAAGCCCTATGAACTGCTTCTGACCACCCAGCCCAGACCCAAGAATTCGGTTAAACTGATCAATGACATCAAAGGACCCTGTTAGTGGTATGTTCAGACAGTGACAAGACTGAATAAATCACCTTTGGCAAGAACCAAGAAATATAAACTCCAGGAGGAAGGGAGTAAGACCCTCTCCAGCAGGTGCTGGAGTAGAGCCTGGTACAGAGGAGACCCTCAAAGGATGTGCTGAACACACTCAGTGGATGGTTCCCTGTACTTCAACTCAGTGAATACAACTCCATGGGATGGACACCTCCTTGGGAGCTGTAGTAGATTACCTACACAGAATGCGAAAGTCACAAATCCCACCCCCCCCAACGTGCGCGCGCGCGCGCACACACACACACACACACTTAAAAAAACCCAAATATTCAGGCTCTTCCTTTCAGAAAGGATGACTTAACTGGTCGGAGTGGGACCCTAGTATCAGTGTTTTTTACTTTGTTAATTGGGGTATAGTTGTTTTACAATGTTGTGTTAGTTTCCACTGTGCAGCAAAGTGGAGTTCCCTGTGCTGTACAGCAGGTTCTCATTAGTTATCTATTTTATACATACTAGTGTATATATGTCAACCCCAATCTCCCAGTTCATCCCACCCCACCTTTCCCCCCTTCATGTCCATACCACTATAAAACTCTTAGAGGAAAACATAGGCAGAACACTCTTTGACATAAATCACAGCAAGATCTTTTTTGACCCACCTCCTAGAGTAACGGAAATAAAAACAAAAATCAACAAATGGGACCTAATGAAACTTAAAAGCTTTTGCACAGCAAAGGAAACAAGAAACAAGATGAAAAGACCACCCTCAGAATGGGAGAAAATATTTGCAGACGAATCAACGGACAAAGGATTAATCTCCAAAATATACAAACAGCTCGCACTGCTCAGTATCAGAAAAACAAACAACCCAATCAAAAAATGGGCGGAAGACCTAAATAGACATCTCTCCAAAGAAGACATACAGATGGTCTAGTATCACTGTTTTTAAAGCATGACCCAGGTGATTCTAATGTGTAGCCAAAAATGAAAACCACTTACCTACACAACACTGAATTCTTAAATCTAAACTTTTTATATAATAATGTTTTATCTATATTGACAAGCAAAAAAGAAAAAAGTAGTGGCCCTTTTAAAGGACATCTGCCATACTTGTGTAACACACCAAAAGAACTGGAATATTCAAATTTAAAATCGCTAAGTATATTCTAAAACATTTTATTTACTATCAAGTCAAAAAGTAAACCTTAGGGCTTCCCTGGTGGCACAGTAGTTAGGAATCCGCCTGCCAATGCAGGGGACACGGGTTTGAGCCCTGGTCCGGGAAGATCCCACATGTCACGGAGCAACTAAGCCCGTGCGCCACAACTACTGAGCCTGCGCTCTAGAGCCCGAGAGCCACAACTACTGAGCCCGCGTACCACAACTACTGAAGCCCGCGCACCTAGAGCCCGTGCTCCACAACGAGAAGCCACTGCAATGAGAAGCACCGCAATGAAGAGTAGCCCCTGCTCGCCACAACTAGAGAAAGCCCGTGCGCAGCAAAGACCCAATGCAGCCAAAGGAAAAAGAAAAAAAGTAAACCTTAGGTCTATGAGGCTTTAACTTAAAGTGTGATCCCAAGTGACTTCCAAATAGAAATGTTCAGCACAGTGCCTGGCACACAGTGATGCTTTCAAATGAAAACTCATAAATAAAAACGGATAAATAAAATCCTACAGTTTAAATATTGAGGTTTACATGTTTCTGTGCCTAGATTTTATAGATAAGCCACAAGTGTTATGGTGGCTGCCAGGCCATCTCAAATCAGCATTTCTCACTGAACGATTTCCAATCACTTCACAGATATCAAACGGGAGTAAACATGGAAAAGGCAGCGCCTCCCGCCGCCCCTTACATGGAGCACGTCCCTAATTATTCTATGTCCAGGTACATCCAAGAAGGACACTCCAACTCCAGGCAAAGGAGAGAGTTCAAAGCAGCAGATCCGAGGCTATGAAACCAGAGAACATTAGGATGTGAAGAAACCCCACCGTATAAAATACATCCAAATTATGCTTTTCCTGAAATGATCCAATTGTAATGACCACATCTGGCACTGGGGCGGTGGTGCAAAACGCCCTTTCGATCACGAAGGCATCACTTGTCCACGGGTCCCTGGGTCCGGTGGGCCGTCTATCCTGGGGGCCTTGTGAGGGAGGTTCCCTCTGGACCCGGGGGGGGGGGCGGAATTCAGTTACCAGGTGGATTCCATCTTACCTAAAGTATCAGAAGAAAGGAAAACCACCACGATTGTTGTTCAGAGACTTAAGACAAAGTGAAACGTGAGTCTTCCAATTCCTGCGCTCGTCCCCTTCACAGGGAGTCAACAGCCCTCTCCTGAAATGGTCTAGATCTCTCTTCTCTTCCTCTTCCATTTTGAGCACAAACATCTCATGTCAAAGGCGAGCATTTCAGATAAGCTGTTAAAGGAAGAGAATCTGAGAGAGAGACCCACGGCCATGTCCACTGGTTTTGAGTACCTGTACCGAGCCTCTGAAGGCTGAAACTTGCACTTGATCAGATAAACGCAAATGGTTTATTTGCAGGTAACGCAAAGGTTCTCTGCCCTGCTTTAGGCAAGCTGTCAGGAGACAGAAAGGTCGCACGTTGGAGGGACATCACACATTCAATAAAATGGGCTGGGGAGGCCTTGAGGAGTTCAGCTTCCTTAAGTGCAAGTACCACTCGGAGGCTCTTGCGGTGCCCGGGGCCATGCTTCCCTGGGCCGGTGGAATTCACTGAGCTTCCCTTCCTCTGTCCCGACAGCTTACCTATAAGGCCATGTGCTTACTGCCGTGGCTCAGATCTTTTCTCTGGGCTTCTTGTCTTTTTTTCAAGGTTGCAAATCCTTGATGCAGAGAAATGAAAGCGGTCACCTGGGATGTTCTCACCCTCTCACCCCAGCTCTCCCTCCAACAGGCTCAGCCACAGAAGCAAAACACTTGCCCTCGTGGTGGGGAAAGGCCCCACTTTCCCGAGCACCAGCTTAGTGTGGGCTCTTAACAATTTGCTTTCACTTTAGTAAAATGGGTCCAACCCCGCCCCATCCTTAGGAGGCAGGCCCCATTATTAAGCCCACTGGAAAGACTAAGAAATTCAAGCACAGGATGGCCATCCTGAAATAGACATTAGATTCAAATCAAATCATCACGGATTAAGGATCAGAATACATAATTATTTTAGCTGATTCATTAAAACAGCATTATTGTGTGGCAAAGCCCTGTAATAGAAAGGAAAAAGCAGTGGATGAGGGTCAGAACACCTAGACAGGCGGACCTGACCTTACTGTGCTTCGCAGATACTGTGTTTTGGTTTTTAACACATTGAAGGTTTATGGCAACCCTGCATCGAGGAAGTCTTTCGCTGCCATTTTTCCAAGAGCATTTGCTCACGTCATGTCTCCGTGTCACATTTTTCTAATTTTGCAATATTTCAAACTTTTTCATTATTATTCTATCTGTTCTGGTGATCTGTGATCAGTGATTTTTGATGTCACCATTGCAAAAAGATCGACTCGCTGAAGGCTGAGAAGACGGTCAGCATTTTTTTAGCAAGAAAGTATTTTTAAATTAAGGTATGTACATTGCTTTTTTAGACCTATTGCACACTTATCAGACTTTTATATACACTGGGAAACCAAAAAGTCACGTGACTTGCTTTATTGCGGGGGTCTGGAACTGAACCTGCGATATCTCTGAGGTGTGCCTGTATTCTAGGGGCCGTTCTATTCCTTGGTGTCGGGCTCTGAGGCATCATTTCACCTGCCCGTAGCTTTATTTTCTCACATGTGAAATACAGGAAGCAATGCCTCACCCACTGGCTTACATGGATGGTTGAAAAATAATGCTCTATCCTTTAATACAACGCATTAAAACAGAGCTCTTAAAACCAACAGGAGTACGATGGGAAGCAAACATGATGTAACTCACTGCAATGAGGCCTTTAAAACTTTCCATCAAACAAACACACAGGAGATCTGGGTAGATTCCACCTGTAGGACAATTTGCAGACAGTACTTAAAATGCTGCTGAACGGCTGAGCTCAGGCTAACCTGGTCTTGTGTTTTATTTATGCTCTTTTGCACGGCGCTGAAATACTAAGATCTAACCAGGGCATGCTGAATTCTCCGGGGGTTCCAGGTTGAGAGGGTTTTAACATTAGATCTATATATTTTTTTTTCCTTCAAATAATATATTCCCATTTGGTTGAGAATAAAGGATTTTCCTTTTGTGCAGTCTCCTTTTGATTCCCAGGCAATCTAAGACCAACACCCAAGAAAGAGAGAAGGAAAGAAAAATTGCATTTAATTTAACTTGCCTCTTGCTAACAGTCAAAAGCAGAATTAGTCTTGCTAAATGTAATTGTTTCTTGTGATGGAGTGCTAGCAAATGACAGGATCTCACTGGATGCCGTATTTTAAAATGCATCTTTTTGATAACAGGGGTTAGAGGAATGAGGCTGGGCCTTGGAGAAATAGGCAAGAATACAGGTTCCTGTAACAGTATGGAGGTTCCTTAAAAAACTAAAAACAGAGCTACCATATGACCCAGCAATCCCACTCCTGGGCATATATCTGGAGAATAAACATGGTTCGAAAGGATACCTGCACCCCAATGTTCACTGCAGCACCGTTTACAATAGCCAAGACATGGAAGCAACCTAAATGTCCATCGACAGATGAATGGATAAAGAAGATGTGGTACATATATACAATGGAATACTACTCAGCCATAAAAAAGAATGAAATAATGCCATTTGCAGCAACATGGATGGACTTAGAGATTATCATACTAAGTGAAGTAAGTCAGGGAAAGACAAATATCATATGATATCACTTATATGTGGAATCTAAAAAAATGATACAAATGAACTCATTTATAAAACAAAAACAAACTCACAGACTTAGAGAATGAACTTATGGTTACCAGGGGGAAAGGATCAGGGGGAGGGATAGTTAGGGAGTTTGGGATTGACATGTACACACTGCTATATTTAAAATGGATAACCAACAAGGACCTACTGAATAGCACAGAGAGCTCTGCTCAATATTCTGTAATAACCTAAATGGGAAAAGAATTTGAGAAAGAATAGATACATGTATATGTATAACTGAATCGCTTTGCTGTACACCTGAAATAACACAACATTGTTAGTCAACTGTACTCCAATATTAAAAAAAAAAGAATACAGGCTCCTGTGTCCCCAAGTAACACCCTGACAATCATCATCCTAGTTAGGGCCTCACGCTTGTAAGCAAGCTTCAAGAACTTTATTAGGGAAAAAAAAAAAAAAAAAAGGAATAATATTTCAATGGCTTTGAGCACAAAACTAGCGTTTGTATCCATAAAGGCCAAGCGCTGGCCTTTAATGATTAACACATTTCAATGAAATCCTCCCCCACAAGGCCCTGCCCAGGGAATTCCTTCTAGGAGTGGCCATGGTGAGTAGTTGTTTATCATGCCATGAACTTGTTTCTCCTTTTTCTCCTGTTCTCTCTAGATTAACATGCAGCAAAGTGAAAATTTCCTCCAGGAGTTACCTGGCTGTATTTTAAGGCATTCACAGAAACCGCTGCTCCCCCTGGCGCAGAATTCCACTCCCAGAGCACCAGAACTGGGGCAGTGGGGAGAGCTCACCCTGCATCCCCTTCCTGGGCAGGCAGCCCGCTCCCGCCGCCTCTCAGAGCCCAGCCTCACTGGCCCTGCTGGCATCTCCCTGAAAGTCAGTTCTGGGACCTCTTGTTCTTTCCAGGGCTGGATCTGCTGCCTCTGCAGATCAATGTTTCACCAGGGCAGCCCGCTTCCCTGTTACACAGCTGGCACCAGGATCTGCTGGTGCGGCTGCGTGCTAACCGTCCTAGTATGGCCTACCCGCGGCCCACCTTTGGGATTCAGCTGACAGCAGGAGACTGATACCTCGCCCGGCTGGTGAGGACCCCCTCTCCTCCTCCCAGGGGAGGCCCCCTCCAGAAGGGTGTGGTTAGGAGCCGGATTTACTCCGAAGGGCCCCCACCCTTCCATGTATGTAAAATTCCCCTAGTCTTAGGACTTCTGGGTTTCTTCTTTGTTTCGGCCTACAATCATTTGTCATGTCTGTGGCCTTTCAGACCCCTCATCCTCCTTCTTTGATTGGAGTGTCCTGCTCGCATGATTTTCTTCTAGTACTGGCTCTTAGAGTCTTCATCACCTCTTCGGAGATTAGTGGTCTACGATGTTAATGAAACTGAATCCTCCAACCCCGGTTCCTCTTAGACATTTTGTGATGCCTCTATCAAGAAATCAATCAGCACACTTGGCAAACATTTCATTCTTACTCATACCACGTATAACCCTTGACTCCCTTCCTGTACGATTCAAATACCTTCCCTCCCTGCATGAAGGTGCCTCAGAGATCCAACTGCATCCCCTCTCTCCCCTTCTCGCTCTCATTTTGCATCATGAGTTCATTTTATGGAATTTTTGCTTTAATCTCACCTTACACTTCTCTTTTTCTCGTACAGGGACTGTCACAGTATTGAGAAGTCTGAACAAGTGTAATAAAGCATTATAACCTGATGGATTACAAACTACGGAGCATGATACTAGCCACCCATCCCCAGCTCTGCATTTTAGAAAAGGAAGGAGATCTAACCATTAATTCTAACCATTCATATCCTATAGGAACAAGAAGGCCCCATTTATAGAATAACCATAAAATAATATGGTGTGTGAAAGGACATACTCTATATGCACAATAATTTGTTCCTGTGATTATAAAATATGTTTTAAATAGTTTTATAGAACTGTGGAATATCAAGTACTATGGTGCACATATATTTCTACCTATAACAAAAATCTCCAGTTTCCTACAGAGATTTTTTTTAATCTATACAGGAGTTCAGCATTCTCCATTTTCATTGGACAAACAAAACCAATTCTGCCTAAAACAAACAAAAACTCCTTCTAAACGCATTTCTTGGATTTAGGCCATTGTCACAAAATCACTACCCTTTCGTGTGACTCCCCTGGCTGCCTTTAAAGCTTCGCTTTCAAATACAGAAGCAGATTTCAGCCTTGCTTGTAGTGAGTGCGGAAGATGGGATTTAAATAATACAGCAGTTGGGACTGAAAAAGAACCTTTAGAAGTGGCTGGACAGGCGATACACCAGATGCGGAAAAGGAACGAAAGCAAAAATTCACAGGCCAGAGCTTTCAAGAGGGCAGCTGGCATCTGCCTGGATTTGTGGAGTCTGCCATGCTTTCTAGTGCTATCGAGAGTTTGGGGAAGCAACCGGGATCAAAACTAGGTCAGGTTTATCAAAAACGCTTTGTTTTTCCTCTCCAGAACCCATTACACAGAGTGTCAGGGTTAGGCCAAATCTTAACGACCTTCTAAGACCAGTACATCTATCCCGCTCGCCTACTCAGGGCTCACGGAGGACAAGGAACAGTTTGAAAGGACAAACGCACTGGAGCGAACTGGCCGTATCTGCATCTCTGCTAAAACTATGCTGTATAAAATGATTATGTTTTGTTAGCCAAGTCACTCCCTTTATTGTTCTTTCTTTCAGTTATTCCAATTCAGAAACTTGGTAGAAACAGGAATTTGTCCTATTTATAACGTGCTCTGATTATGATGAAATTGTAGTACTAAGTACAGGATAATAACGGACCAACTTGGACTTTTAAAGGCATTCTACACATGTAGAGTCGACCTACTTCTTTTGTGTGAATGTGTATCTTTCAGCTATATTCACTCTGTGCTAATACAGTATCCAGGGAGAAAAGGCAGATGAAACAAGACTTAACACCTTTCCTATCAATACTTTTTTCAGTTAACCTGGGCAACTGGAAATTTGCATAAATGATATATGAACACATGGAATACAGGTTATGACCATTACGGTAATAGCAACAATTCAATCAATTTTACTATCTACTACAGCTAGACCATGGATTTAGATCTCATAGATTACACTAGAAAAGGGAGCTTACAATCCTCCCTTAACAGCATCTTTACTCTCTTATCCTGACCTTCATTTGACTTCCATGGTTCACCCAGGCAGTGTTAGCTCACAGAATTCCCTCCAGTCCACAGTGAAATGAGAGCAATTAGGACACTGTACAGATTTTTCATAAATTGAAAATACTTTAAAAGCTAGTCTTATTAATACCCACTGAGACTGTCTACTTCTTTTAAAAATTATGATGAAAGGCAATGATAGTTTTTAAATAAAATCTTAGCAACCTTATGCGTGTCCCTCCCCGTCTAAGAACCACAGCCCTAAGTATCAACCTCTTCCTCACGATATCTCAGTAACTATGGGACGGCAAAATAAGAAAAGGAAAGACAAAAGATCAAAGCTTTGGTGAAGAAAGGCATAATGGAAGGAAAGGCATGGCTGTGCGCCCTGGGACCACAGCTGTATAAACATGAACCAGCTTTACAAGAATCACCCTAAGAAGCATCTTTTGTACAAGGTCTGTGTACCAGGCTCTGCATTAACAGTTGTACGTACATTATCTCATCACGCCTCACAAGTGGAGGAGTCAAGTCCAAGAATTTGCTGCTTTCTAAAGATATCAGCATCAAAATTGGCATTATGCATCAAAATTCATAGCGGCTATGTTTAGGCTATATCAAAATGGGTGTTTGCTTGTCTTTATTTTCCAAATTATCCAATAGTTCCATTATTTATAATACTATCACTATCAAAAACTATAAACAAAATTGCCAAAAGTAAATTCAAGATGAGCTGATAGAGCAGAGTCTGGATGTGCAAAGAAACTGGTTCAGTCTTTTCCAAACATGTGTTTCTTGGAACAAAAATGATGGAAATTTGTTGATGCCAAAGAAAAACAATTATGTTAGCCTAGGGACAAGAAAAAGATAACACCATGAGATACTTCCTCCTAATCCAGCCACCACACGTAGTTGAGATGGATTTTGAATGTGTTTAAATGTATGTTATCTCCTTGGATGTGTCTCAGGTGAAAGAAAAGACCAGCAGTGATTGTAGGGAAAGGATCTGAACAAGACCAGAGAAGCCATCTACGTAACTGAAGAGCTGGTCTAGTGAGGAAAAACTAATTGACAGGTGATCCAAGGAACAAAAGAATTGCTCTTGTGTGACATTTTGTTGGGAAAGTGACTGTAATAGTAATAATAATACAAATTTCCAGAGAATGTGTCACATAATTACAGGGTTTGTGGCTGATAATTTAAAGGCACAGATGAAGTGGACTCTTCTGAAGGACTCCTCCAACCTGTGAGAATACAACTTACTGTGCTATGTGACCTTGGTTTTCCATAAAATAAAAATCTCTGAAGCAATAAACCCAATACTACAAGATTATATTGAAGAAGAAGGAAACATTTTTCTTGGCCACACCACGCGGCATGCAGGATCTTAGTTCCTTGACCAGGGACCGAACCCACGCTCCCCCTGCAGTGGAAGCACAGAGTCTTAACCACTGGACCACCAGGGAAGTCCCAAAGAAGAAAATATTTTAAAAAATAATAATAACAACTCAGGCTCCAGTCAGGAGAGAAGTGAAATAAGATCATGTGGGATTTCACTCTAAGGACAGTAACCAGCTCTAAAGAGTTAGTATGGAGTGGCTGTGTGTCCCCATGCGGAAAATACTAGATTTTGACATTAGAAGACTTCAGCTCTGTGACTTTACTAGCCGGACCACCTGGATCCACTTACTGCATCTTCCTGGGCTACAAGTTCTCCCTGTAACTCTCACTATATTAACAGGACTATCTAATGCATGGAGGTGTTGCTTGGATCAAGCAAGATACTGGTTGTGAAAGAGCTTTCTTTTTAAAGGACCCTACGAGGTTAACCGCCAGAGACACTTACAAGGATCCACAGAAACACCAACCATCAACAAGACCAGTCAGTTACGGTAAGTGAATTATACTCTATCTGCTGTTAGCTTTTCACTTTTTATTATGGCACTACTTCGTCCTGGACAGGGTAAAAGTCCCATTCAATAAAGCCACGGGGCAGAACCCAAGACCCCTGCAACAACGATCAGCTCCTGAGGAAGGTGCCTCAGTACTTGGCAATCTGGCGATTTCTCAGGTCAAACAACGTAGAGTTTGCTAACAGTATAAAGAAAAGTCTCTCTTAGGTGTCTGGATCAAGAAAGGTGGGATCACAGTAACTAAAAACTAGATTATCTGAACTAGTTTTGCAATGCCTTTGAAAAAAGGTAATGATCTCTTGGGCTTCCCTGGTGGCGCAGTGGTTGAGAGTCTGCCTGCCGATGCAGGGGACACGGGTTCGTGCCCTGGTCCGGGAAGATCCCACATGCCGTGGGGCGGCTGGGCCCGTGAGCCGTGGCCGCTGAGCCTGCGCGTCCGGAGCCTGTGCTCCGCAACGGGAGAGGCCACAACAGTGAGAGGCCCGCGTACCGCAAAAAAAAAAAAAAAAAAAAAGGTAATGATCTCTACTGCTACATCTTCTCCGACTTCCCCTAAATGGTCTACAGGCCCAATCTGGCAAAGCAAAAAGTATTGACAGCAACAACAAATACATAGACGCAACACACGAGAAAAGAAATCTTCAAAGTCTAGGAAGCAATTAAGGTCATGAAACCGTAGGGTAATCCTGTACAGAAGACAACATGAAGATCTTTTACCTGAAGCTTAAACATTTCATCCAAGTGAAACCTGGACCAGCTCCACCCACAATTCAGCTGGGTCCCTTGTCTGTCCACCTTAAACTAGCTTGGAATTATATATTTGTGTAATTGTTTGATTAATATCTGCCTTCCTCTCAAGTGTAAGCTCCAGAAAAGCAGTCACCATAGCTATCCTGAACCCCTAGCCCACAGGGTGGTGCCTGTCACTTAGCAGGTACTTAATATACACTAAATAAATAATTCAAATGCAGTATCTGATTGGGAAGGCACCATCTGATTTTTTTTTTAAGTTTATTTATTATCTTCAGATAAATTCCAAGAAATAGAACTGCTGGGTCCAGAGGCACGTATATTCTTTTTTTTTTTAATTAATTAACTAATTTTATTTTTGGCTGCATCGGGTCTTCATTGCTGCATGTAGGCTTTCTCTAGTTGTGACGAGCGGGGGCTACTCTTTGTTGCGGTGCGTGGGCTTCTCATTGCAGTGGCTTCTCTTGTTGCAGAGCACGGGCTCTAGGTGCACAGGCTTCAGTAGTTGTGGCACGCGGGCTCTAGAGCGCAGGCTCAGTAGTTGTGACACACGGGCTTAGTTGCTCCGGGGCATGTGGGATCTTCCCGGACCAGGGCTCGAACCCGTGTCCCCTGCATTGGCAGGCAGATTCTTAACTACTGCGCCACCAGGGAAGTCCCGACTGACTTTCATAAACATGTACTGCTAAGGTTATTATTATGTTTTATCTCAGCCAGATGAATTGAAGAGGCAACCCCAAAAGAATACAAGCTAGGACCCTGCTGGATTTAAGTATTTTCCATAAATAATATATAAATGGATAATTGAAAGAACTGAATACGTATCAGTTGTTTGCAATGTTCAAAATGTACGTAGTCATTTTGTGTGAAATGAAGCAGAAAGGATGTTTTCAAGACAGCATCCCCATCATCACGTGGCCCCTATGCCACCCATCACAAGTTTTCTTTTCAGAAGGCTCTAAAAGGTTAACCTTTTCAAGAGCAGTTCCTTTTTATAGTTTTTTTTTTTTTTAATAAATTTATTTATTTATTTTTGGCTGTGTTGGGTCTTCGTTTCTGTGCGAGGGCTTCCTCTAGTTGTGGCAAGCAGGGGCCACACTTCATCGTGGTGCACGGGCCTCTCACTGTCGCGGCCTCTCGTTGCGGAGCACAGGCTCCAAACGCGCAGGCTCAGTAGTTGTGGCTCACGGGCCTAGCTGCTCCGCGGCATGTGGGATCTTCCCAGATCAGGGCTCGAACCTGTGTCCCCTGCCTCGGCAGGTGGATTCTCAACCACTACGCCACCAGGGAAGCCCTCAAGAGCAGTTCACTTAAGAAAAACCAGAAACCAAAGCCTATGGACATTTTAGCTCTGATTCCTTACCACTCCCAGACACCCCATCTCTTGCATTTAAGAGGGTCCCTGTGCTTTAAAGAAGGGGACAGTGGATCACAGCGTATTTATCCTGCTTTCACGTGTCCAGGTCTCGCTCCTGAAAGCAGACACGGTCCTGGGAAGTAGGTGAGGCTCTGTGAGTGTGTGTGTGTGTGTGGGGGGGCAGTTTGTTGGGCTGTCCTGCCCACGCTATTAGGAGCTTTCCGCAGAAGGAGTCAGGACAGGGCAGGGAGGCTGGCAAGTGGTTTAGTGGGTGCAGAGGGGTGATGGATAAGAGAAAGACAGCAGTCTGCAGAGCTGAGCGCCGCGGGAGAGCTGAGGGCAAGCACGGGGGTGCTGGGAAGAAGCAGACGGCCTTAAGATGACTGATCTGGCCACGCTGGGAGGAAAGCACCCTGCAAAAGGGTCCAGGGACAGAGAGATGAGGACTGATGGGACATGCGCTCTAAAGAACAACATGCTCAACCCAATACGAAAGAGAAAACCAACAGTGGACTACGATGTAGACGAAGCATCTGCAAACAGCTGTGAGGCAGTGAGAGCGCCCCCAGCAGCCGATCCAGCCCAGCAGAACCAAACTAGACCCAGCATCCTGGGCTCCAGAAAGGCCAGGTTCTGATAACACAAAGAGTCTCCTACTCACCAGTTTCTTCCTCTTTGTCCTGTCAACCATCTCGTGTATGTCCCAGAAGTGCCTGAACCCCAAGACCCACGTGATATCCAAACAATGGATCGTGGTGGTCTCTAAATGTTGCATTTTAGGGAACCCTCCTACACTGTTGGTGGGAATGTAAATTGGTGCAACCGCTACGGAGAACAGTATGGCGGTTTCTCAAAAAACTAAAAATAGAGTTGCCATGTGATCCTGCAATCCCACTCCTGGGCATATACCCAGACAAAACTCTAATTCACAAAGATATATGCACCCTGCTGTTCACTGCTGCACTATTCACGATAACCAAGACATGGGAGCAACCTAAGTGGTCCACTGACAGATGAATGGACAAGATGTGGCACCCATATACAATGGAATACTACTCAGCTATAAAAAAGAATGAAATAATGCCATTTGCAGCTACATGGATGGACCTAGGGATGATCCTACTAAGTCAGACAGAGAAAGACAAACATATATCACTTATATGTGGAACCTATAATAGGATATAAATGAATTTATCTACAAAACAGAAACAAACTCACATAGAGAACAGACCTGTGGTTGTCAAGGGCGGGGGGGCGGGATGTGGGGAACAGGGGAGGGATGGACTGGGAGGTTGGGGCTAGCAGGTGAAAGCTATTATCTACAGAATGGGGAACAACAAGGTCCTACTGTACAGCAGAGGGAACTATAGTCAGTATCCTATGATAAACCAGAATGGAAAAGAAAAAAATAAAACGTTGTGTTTTCTTTCACCATTCCGATGAGATCAACGCAGGCAGGATGTTTTTAAGCCCATTCCACTGGATTTCTCTCTGAAAACTGCAGGGACAAGGAGTTCGAGACACAGACAACATTCTGTTCTCAGAGAAATACATCATCTGTGGCTCATGAACTTCTCCCATTCGGCTCCCTGCCCTTAGCAGGAGGCCCATTAGTCGGGAATCCCGGGGGAGCCGCAGGTGCAGAAGCCTGGCTGAGCCCCAGGTCCTGAGGCCGCCGCTGAAGTACCAGCTGCCTCTGTAGGCCCTCCGGGCTCCTGAGCCACTGGCGGCAGGGGGTCCGGCCAAGGTCATCACACCTCTGTGGGGAGGCAGGGCTGCGGACATCCGAGAGGGCATCTCACATCCTTCCCAAGTTCCATTTACCATATCCTCTTCTCCTCCAAACTGCGGGGAGACAGTCTGTGAAGGCTGTCACATTGATCACCTCCCTCCCCCCGACACCCAAGTGCACACAAAAAACAAAGCAAAACAAACAAACAAAAACCCACCACCTGAAGGAGGCAGGCAAGACCTCATAATGAACCAGTTCCCTAAGGACCTTTTTCTATGCTAAATTCTGAGTCCAAGGATGTACTGGAAGCATGGCATGGTACGAGGAAAGGAGAGATGCAGAAACAAGATGATCCAGCAAGTTTTATTGTTTTGGAAACGAAAAAGGAGGAGATGGGAACGAAAGCAAAGGACAGCAGAGACCCGAAAAATACCCAGTTGGAAGAGAAAAAGGAAAGGAAATAATGAGAAGCACCAAATAAAGGCGGATTATTGAGTGACCCAGGCTGGGGAAAACCAGAGGTCCAGGCTCATAGCTGCGTCCTTAACCTCTCCCCATCCTGTTTGCCATAAAATGATTAGATACAAGCAAGGCATGCAGCCGAGCACAACCCCGTTGACATCAGAACTTGGTAGTGAAGAGGTGATGGGATCCAGCACACTGGAGCACACTGTCATCTTCCAAAGAATTAAAACACCGCTGAAAGTCAAGCTGCTGGCACTTGCCGGCCAGGCTCACATCTGCAACCCAACATTTGGGAAGCTGGGGGCTGGGGGAGGGAGCACGCACAGATGCAGTCTCAAAAACAATTAAAAAGGCACACAAACAAGTACAGCTCTCAAAAATAAGGCTGAAGTTTGATTTTTTTTTCCTAACAAGGGAAAAGTAAAGACTTTTTAACAGAACAGTGTGTTCAAGGTTACATAAGCACACGCAGAAAACAAGAAGTGATTTCCTCCCTGCCAATTTTTCATGGTAATAGGTTACACCCAAGATCCCACTCAATCCTGTCCATATTTTGTAGCTCCTCTGGCTTCCAATACAGGAACAGCAGCAGAGACAAAAGAAAGGGCTGTAAAATAGCTAATTTCTGGTTTCCTGACAATTCCACAACGTTGTGCTCCCTGTCATTCATTTAAATTAGGCATCCTGTACTTAGAACATTTACATCAACACGTTTATGTGCGTTTGCGGGTTTTTAACCAACAAATTCATAACACCTACACTCGTAATTACACTCGGTGAATAAGAACCAGATTGGCCGCAACAGAAAATGCCAGAGCTCTGTGGTAGATCACGTTAAAAAGTTTGGGTGGCCCCTGGAGAAGAGAGGAAGAAGACAACGTTTTAAAATTCTACCTTCCATGTTTTACGCATGTGTTTTCACAGCTCGGTGGATGTTAACAAGCATAATATTGCCGTCAAATGGGGGTGATCTAACTCTTCCCAGATGCCAATATCCCTCACATGTGTGGGTTGTCGGAGGCGGGGATAAGACAGCAACTAGGATGGGTGGCACTAGAACACTCACTCACCAGCGGCCACCCTGAAATGAAAAGCTGAATGGCACAAAATAACTGAGACTGCCCTACCTTCAGAAAGCCAGCCATCTCTTTATCAAGTCTATGTGTGGTTTCATCTCTCACCACTTGTCTATATGGGATCTTGCAACAACTAAAAATGCACATCCTGTTCATTGCCAATTTTTAAACAGTGGCAACAGCCCAAATGCAAAGGAAACAAAAAGGCAACTTTTCTCTTGTGGGTCCTCCAGCTATAAAACTTCCCTTTGACGGTGTCTCAGAGATTAATAGCCTCTGAAGCCCAAAATATACTTCCTTGGCATTTCCTAGTGACTGAGAAAATGGGGTGACACACAGCATATTGCTAACTGCAATACAGCCTTGGGGGTGTTGGGGGGAGGGATACAGGGAGAACAATTAACTTGGAAGTGTACAAACCAGCAAGAAACAATTCTTACACATGAACTTACGGCTTTGTGGGCTTGTTTAAATTATGAATGACTGAGTTTCAAATGACTATTAACTTGATTTTTCCATGATTTTGAAAGCTGACATCTGGGAGGGGAGGAAAAAACCATGACCTTTCTGCATGATTTCACCCTAGCATTACACTTAGCAATAGAATGCTGGATGTACTGGGCAGTGGGATTTTGTCTAAATATCAACAATGTGAAATGAAAATTTCTACATTCTAGGAAAATTTAACCAGAAATCAGCATTCAGTGTAGCCACTGTGGCAGTCAGTAGTGACAGAATTACTGACAAACAGGATCTCTAGTACTGTACATTTTCTAAAAAAGAATTAAATTTTTTTTCTGCTTCCAAAAGGAACCAAAATTGTGTCACTGGTATCTGCACAGAAGACCAGCTTTCTATATCTTATACCTCTGAGGCTTCTTTAGGAATCCAAGATGATGATAGTACACAGAATGTTCACACAGTACTCCCCAAAGTCTGTTGTGAATAACACTAATACCATAAGACGCTCTACCAGAAGACTCCCATGTCGAAGAGTCTAGAAACACCCCTCTCCCATATCTACAAGGCCTAAAACCCATATTAAAGATTAGTCTTGAATAAAGAATTAAAGATACTTGTTTACCTTTATTTAAACCTGTGATCGCTAAGCTTTACTTCTGCCACTGAACACTTTTCATCCATATAACATCCTTCTAGTGTTCCACGGAACCTACTTTGCAAAACACTAATCTAAAACCCGAACTCATGTGTTGGCTGAAAGCAAAGAATGAAAATTATACTCAGAAACTCAGTGGAAAAGATATTCAAAGGTCTTTAATATCTTTGCGTAGGACACTCCCTTGTAAGTGGTAATGGGTCTGTGGAAACTGAAACAGATTTTTTTTTCTATTTTATCGAAGGAAAACATCACTTTCCTCTAAAATTTGTTGATGTTCAAATAGAACTTTAAAGGATGTGAAAAACCACCCCCTAAAATTCTTTTCTGGTGAAGGAATACCCAAGTGCTCGCACTCAGAAAAATGAGATAGAAATAAACAATGAATTTGGCAATATAATTCCAAACTATCCTTCTTCTACAAGTCCAGTTGGTTTTACACCACTTCCCTATAAATCATTTTCCTCTCCCCAGGGACTCCAACAAATGTTAGCTTAGTGAAGGCACTTTCAATCAAATTTAAAATCTTAGAAAATGAAGTTACAAGCCCAGGGCTCTGGCTTTCGATTAAGGGGGTGGAGGGACCAGTGAAATGAGATGGATGACAAGGGACTTAGAGAAGCTCTCTGGGAGGTAAAAGAATTCTCATGCACGTACTGGTTCTGAGGATTCCTTCCGATGTCTATGATTACTGTTCTGTCTAGAGAGACTCGAGAAAGGAAATGAGGAGAAGCTTGGACTAGTTGAAAATAACAGCACATCAGGGATCCAGAAGCCATGAAAATGAGCACTGAGCCCACACACCCAGGACATAAAAGAAATCAGGACAGTCTTAATGAGAATCAGGCAGGGCACCTAATGAGAACCTTAATATACTTTATCTTCCTTTTACATTTCACCTCAGTGGCCTCAGACGAAGCAAACCAACAAGTATATTTACTGAGTTTATACCCTGTACCCAGCTCCAGGCCGGCAGCCTGGGGAGATCTCCAACTGCCTGCAGCAGGGCTTCACATCTGATCTCCTGACCAGAAGCAACAGCAACACCTGGGAGCTCGTTAGAAATGCAAATTCTCAGCCCCACCCTGGACCACTGAATCAGAAAGTCTGGGGCTGGGCTGGGCTTTCGGGGGTTTCCATCAAGCCCTGCGGCGCTGCTGGGGCACGGTTCTGTCTGAGAACCTCGGCAGACAGTCTAGCTGAGGAGGCATGAAATCATTAAGCAGCAGCTGGACATCAGAACCGAGTGGAAAGTCTGGAAAGCTCGGGCAGGCTCCCTGCACGTGCAGACTCTTCGTGACCAGGTCGTTGCCTTTAAAAACAAACCCGGGGCATTTTCAATTCTGGGTTTGCTCTCTCACTGCCACCCCCAGAGGCTTGGATTAAGAAGAGGGAGAAAATGTGAACTCCCATTATAACAGCTAAATGAGCACAGAAGCTAATGGTTATTCTGAGTGTCCTGGCCAGAGTCGCTGCTACAGAAAGATCCATTTTTGTTTCCTAAATAGGCTATAAGCATATATGTTACCTTAAGGGGGTCTCTCTCTGTATTCTTTTGTTACATTGTGTTCAGCAGCAGCCCAGCTCTCTTTTTCCAGGAGCTGAATGAGATACAGTTGGTGCGGGGGAGGGGGAAGCAAAGGGAATATATCTGCATTTTATTGCCCTATTTAAAGCCCTTTTTACTACTCTACCTGATATCCTTCAGCAAAGCGATGCTAGAATGACTATTTCTTCAGCCAGAGTGCGCAAATGTTTTAAGATAGTAATAGTACTAATAAGTGCAGTTAACATTTATTGCCCATCTTATTACCAGCCGGGTACTTGAAATGAATCATCTCTCTTAACCCTCACACAACCTCAGCAAGTGGCTACTGCTACTCATTCCATTCCTACAGATGAGGAAATGGCAGATTAGAAAGAGACGGTCTCATCAGTACATAGTGCGTTCAGGACTAAAGTCGAGACTCAAACTTAGGTAAACCTGACTGTAAAAGCAAGTTCTTCCCCGCTGCATCATATTCTCTTGAATTATTTAGTCTACTGGAAGGCACTGGAACATTATCTTCACCAAAGTTAATATCAGCCTCACTTATTCTTGGCAATCACATGACATGGAATAAACAGACGAAAGGAAGGTTGGAAGGCACCTGAACAATGTGGAATTTTAAGGAATGATGTGCAACACAGCAAGATGAATGAATTAAACTCTGCATGTTCAGCTTACATACATGGATATATTTTGTCGATATCCTGTTTGGTATCTTATGTTTTACACAAGATTCTCAACAGCAGATTCTCACCCCTGGATGTTTATTAAAAAACTACTAGAACTCGGGCTTCCCTGGTGGCGCAGTGGTTGAGAGTCCGCCTGCCGATGCAGGGGACACGGGTTCGTGCACCGGTCTGGGAAGATCCCACATGCCGCGGAGCGGCTAGGCCCGTGAGCCATGGCCGCTGAGCCTGCGCGTCCGGAGCCTGTGCTCCGCAACGGGAGAGGCCACAACAGTGAGAGGCCCGCGTACAGCAAAAAAAAAAAAAAAAAAAAAAACTACTAGAACTCTATGCGTATATTAGTGAGATCTTTATCGGCAGGAGCACTGTAATAAGATATTATTACATTACAATATTATATCCTAGGGTATTATAATGCAAGGAGATTATCACATACTTGGCTAATAGGGTCCATACTGTTTATTAAAACCAGCCTGACTAATAAAAATGACAACATAATCATAATCTTTGGTACTTGGGGCGGAAAACATTTTTCAGATAAGGTCTCAAAGCACCTGCCTAGCATGCTTGCAAATTTATATACGAAGGAACTGTGCTATGGAAAGGCTTGCACAAATTTATACACGACTATAGGGAAGTCTTTTTGCAAAATGTAGGAAAGATTAAAAGCTCACCCAATAGAGGCTGACAGCAAAACGATTCTGAATGATGCCAGGAAGAATAAAATAACCTGCTCATTCAAAAGTGATTTACTGAGTTCCCAGCACGTGCTAAGTCCGACCTCAGGCTATGAGGGTAGAGCAGTAAACAAACCCAAGATACGAAGTGTCTGCTATCTCAGAGCTTACATCCCAATAGGTAGACAGAAAATAAACAAATAAGCAAATAAACATATATTGGCATCTTCGGAGGACAGCTAAGAGCTAGAAGCTGGATGGCTAGAGTAGATCAAGGAGAAAACAGCAGGAACTGAGAGGTGTGGGGCAGTCAAGGGCTACAGGACAGCGTAAGGATGTTCGATTTCTTTCTAGGTTGGAAAAGAAGCCATGGGTGTGGGGGGGGGGTGTTGACCAGGGGATCTGCAAGATCTTTAGTCCAGTGAGAGAGGGTGTCTGGGTGAGATGACAGTGGTTTGGTCAAGGGAGTGACAACGAAGGGGCCTGAACAGAAGTGACGATGGGATGAACCGGCAGGATTTGGTGATGGGCTGGACGTGGAGGATGAGAGGATGAGAAGTTCAGAAGCATTTCAGGGTTTGGCCCTGAGCAGCTGGGTACCATTCAGTGAGATGGGGAACGGAATGGGGAGGGGAGCAAGAGTTTGGTTTGGGCCGAGTTTGAGATGCCAAGTACACACCCAGGTGGAGACAGGCAAGGAAGCAACTGGCTATTCAAGGTTAGTGTTCAGAGAAAAGGTCGAGGTTGGAGACACACGACTGGATAATGAAGAAACAAAACGCTCTGTTCCTGTGGTGGGGATATAAAAATAGATTGATCCCAGAATCATTATTTTTCCACATCTGGTTTTCCTAAAACACAGTGTGGTAGAAAAATAGTGACTATGATCAGGAAACACAAATCCCATCCCTGGCCCTACCTATGACCCTCTGAGGGTTTGACTCTTACCTTCTATATCCTACACTTCTCATCTACAAAATAAACATAACTAAGAACAATACTGCAATAGACAGTAACAAAAGTCGGTGAGAATGTAGAGAAATTAGAACCTCATACGCTACTGGTGGCAAGGCAAAATGGTGCATTCACTCCGGAAAACTGTCTGGCAATTCCTCAAAAAGTTAAACACAGAATTACCCTATGACCCAGCAATTCCACTCCTATTCGTATCTCCAAGAGAACTAAAAATATATGTTCACACAAACACCTGTACAGAATGTTCATAGCAGCCTTATTCATACCAACCAAAACAACTTAAATGTCCATCAACTGATGAACAAATAAACTGTGGTCTATCCATACAATGGAATACTACCCAGCCATAAAAGGAATAAAATACCGATAAAGGCTATAACATGGTGAACCCTGAAAACATTATGCTAAGAAGCCAGACACAGGAGTCCACATATTGCATGACTGCATTTATGTGAAATGTACAGAACAGGCAAAGCCACAGACACAGAAAGCAGATGAACGGTTGCACAGGCTCACAGACTGGGAGCGGGTGCTGGAAGGTGATCACGACGGGTAAGGTAGGGTTTCTTTTTGGAGGTGATGAAAATTCTGAAAATAGACAGTGATGATGGTTGCACAACTTTGTGAACATACTAAGAACCACTGAATTACACACTTCAGAAGGGTGACTATCTCAGTAAAACCAAACCAAACAAACGATACTGAGGGATGCCAGGTGGGGCGGGGGTGACAGCCAATCACAGTTTCTCATATAAAAAGAAAACCAGGTTGAAATCTATTGTTAGGAGAAACTCAGTGTGACTCTTTGAAGTCCAGGGGGACTGTCAGATCATTTGTACACTGGGATGGCCACGATGCCTGCCAACTGTGTCCTCATTTCCACCTTGACTATGACCCTGGCTTCCAAAGAACCTGGACCTTTGATTTCCCAGTTAAAAGTTATTCAACTTACAGCAATGTTTTCATGCTCTCAAAAGCTCTGAATTAAATATAGTGTCTGTGGAATAATAACAGAAATATGAAAGGTCAGGTCATAAATATAAAATTTCCCTTTTTCCCCCAACAGAAAACCAACCTCTTGGTAATTTCCTGAAATATCAACCCCACGCTAAGCCCCCAGCTTTCCTTTTCATTTCATTTTACTAATGAGATTCTGATCATATTTCTGATGAAAACAGTTCACCACAAACGTTCTAGTCTATGCTGCTAACCATGTACCCATAACTGTGTCCCCAAGGAGATCATAACATAATTTTAGTGAAAACCAGATAGAGGATAATGGAACTAATCTCAGAAAGGTATAGCTAGGTATGCACCAAATATATGAAAGTCCAAAAAACCCTGACAGAATTCTTTTTATATATAGTAATAGGGCTGTGAACATCCAAATATATCAGCTTACATACTGCAAAATCTCTGGGATGCATTCACTTTTAAAGGGATTACTGTTATGTCCTGGATTACAGAGATCACACTCGGTAAACATCATGGAAAAGGGTCCAGAGAGATCTCTTTACATAAGATAATTTTGTCAAGAAAATGATCTGGAAAACTGGATGAGAAAAGTTCCTGTAACTTGACTGAACAGAAATTAAACACGTGTTAAGAAAACTAAGAAGTACGAGTCATATTTTTAACACAAGGCCTTACAATTTCAGTACCATCGACACCTGCAATGTTCATGTTATTTTCTCAGCCTTGTGAAACAAGAGGGTTTAGGAACTTCCTCTGATATGGCTTTCCAAGTGCTCTGGCTCCAAGTGTGAAAGGGAAATCCCCAAAAATGTGTGCTAATAGTGAACCACTATTCATAGATAATGAGCCTTGGTATTATACTATCACCTTCCTAACTCTATCCCACTTATTAGCAGTATAGACTGTGGTCGCTCCACCTCTTTTCAGGTCTGCTTCTATGTCTTGGTAGTATCACTATCTGTTATGGATGGAATGTTTGTATCCCCCACCAAATACATATGTTGAAGGCCTAACACCCAAAGTATTTGGAGGTGGAGCTTTAGGGGGCTAATTAAGTTTAGATAAGATTAGAGGATGGGTCCCCATGATAGAATTAGTGCCCTTACAAGAAGAGGAAGAGACATCAGAACTTCTCTCTGCCATGTAAGGATGCAGCAAAAAGGCAGTTATGTGCAAACCAGGAAGAGAGCCCTCATCAAGAACCAAATCTTGCCAGTGCCTTGATCTTGGACTTCCCAGTTCCCAGAATTGTGGGAAATAATGTCTGTTGTTTACACACCCAGTATGTGGTATTTTGCTATAGCAGCCAGAACGAAGACACTACTAAGGGCAGGAGGCTAGAAGAGCAACTAAAATAACCTATCGCAGAGATGGAGGTAAACAGCAGGTGCAACACAGCTGGATCATGGAAAACTCTACACAGTAGAAGGTGAAATGGATGGAAGAAGGGAACTCACAAAATAGGAGGCAAGTAAAAAAGCACTGTTTCTATGAATGAGGCTACAACTTGAGGATGCAGGGTTCTCCCAGCACCTAAAGCGGTCACTGGCACATAGCAAATATTTATTAAATGCCTGCCTGAGCCAAGAAACAACAATTAAAATCATCGTATAGGGAAAAGGGAGTGACCAACCAGACCAGAACGACAAAAAGCTGCAACACAATAAGCTACTACACGGGAAATACAGCATAAAATAGGTTTTTCCTGGTGGCTCACTGTTCTGTTGCTCCGTAATTAAAATTCCATACAAATTATACCTTAAAGTTCCTATAAACTACTGTTACTTCGATTATATGATGCGATTTATCAGATGTGAAAATGTTATTATAGCAGATTAAGATCTTATCGAGCACTAACCATCAGTTGGTGTGTTTATAGAACAGAACCTATTTTATTTCTTCTCCAAAACACTGTGTCTGAGTCTTGTGAATGCTTGTTTCGAATTATCTCCATATTGTTGGAGACAATTTGCACAGAGGACATCATGAAGACGCGGTTAAACACAGGAATGCCACTCTTTCCTTCTGCTTTGCACTGGCACAGGATTTCTTTCACTTCCTCCTGCCCATTTCCCTTAGAATCACCTGGTCCCCTTGCCAATGACATTGAAATGATACATTTTTTCAAAATTTACATTTTCCTAAGAGACACTGAACTCCCAGAAAATGGGAAATCTTCAATTAAAAACTGGTTTCTAATAGCCCAGATCAACACATTTTGTTCTTCTCGATCCCTAGAATGTCTTTGAGATTCCCTTCTGTAGAGGTGACATCATAATATTAGCTTCATAAAATCATAATAGAGAAAAAAATACCACTGTCTTCCCTGCCCCAGCCCCTCAATGTATATTACGTTCTGAAGTCATAAGCGATTTAAAAAATTCTCTATCTGCATATTTGAATTGCTTGGGCCTGTGGTCTCCTCCAGGGCACTGGCATAAAAGTATAAAACGTAGGAAATATATAAAAGTGTAAAATGTAGGAAATATATAAAAGTGTAAAATGTAGGAAATATATAATTATCCCTTATTCTGTAATGAAACTAGCCTGAAAAACTGGTATGCAAGTTCCTACTTCAATGACCAGAGTTATGAAGGACACTTAACACCTGTTTTCCACTGAGTGGCTTTCAATAAAGCTTTAAAAACAAACTTGTGATTCTTAATTTTTTTCTTCAATAACGTGCATTTAGACGTTCATAACACTTACGTAAGGACTCAAACGTACACCTGGACAAATACGGCAAAGTGGTGCCTCTAGAGGCCAATGACTAAGTCCACAGCCAATGAGCCCTGAAGTCCAGTTTTAGGGCACTCAGCTTGGTGCCCTAAGAGTCTGAACTCAAGGATTTCAGGAAGTGCCGATGTCAGTTCCGATGACATGCTTTTGCCTGTGTGTCCCACACCCTGGCCTCTGGCAGGAGCTCCAGGAGAATTTGCTCAGTTCATTTCAATCCTAGCAATGTTAGTTCTCGACTCTTCTTCCTTTTTCACGTAATGTGATGCGCCCTCACCTCTGAGGTGTATGAAGTTCTAGGTGCTGGGGGCATCAGCTCACTGAGTCTTGGTTTCTGATTTCAGGGTACCATAGTCTAATGGGAGAGATGGGACAGGACTCAGGATGCTGCTGCGGGCACACAGGTACAGAAGGCCAAGGGAGTATGGGGTGCTCGGCTGTGGGGGGCAGCGGTGGGGGGGATGGAACGAGAGGACAAGGCAGTCGGCTTCCCACCGAAGGTGCTACCCCCCCTCCATTTCCAAGATTCTGTAAAGCTTCCCAGTTTTAATTCCAAAATCACGTTTAATAATGGAGTTTCATCCCTGCCAGAAATGCTTTAATAAAAATGAACCCAACCTGTATAATTTAGCCTAATTATCTGATTTCAAGCCCATACCTGGGGGTTCCAAATATTAAAAGAGTTTTATGTGGGACATTTATACAAAAGGTTATATAGCACATTTTAAAACCATAATCCTTGGGAGTCTGGGATGAGCAGATGCAAACTATTATATATAAAATGGATAAACAGCAAGGTCCTACTGTATAGCACAGGGAACTATATTCAATATCCTGTGATAAACCATAATGGAAAAGAATATGAAAAAGAATATATATACGTATAACTGAATTACTTTGCTGTACAGCAGAAATTAACACATTATAAATAAACTCCACTTCAATTTAAAAAAAATCCTTAAGAAAGAGCATTGAACCCCACCTCCATTTGTAATTTATGTCTGATGTCTACATGGATGGGTATATTACGTACGAAATCAGTGCTGCAATGGATATTCTAAGTTTCACTCCAGAATTCATTTTGATGGCTGTGTACCGCATAATATTGAATTGATCCCATAAATTGTCAGGATCCCTTCTGTCCCAGCACCATAACTCTTTTAATGCATTTCCGGTAGGAGAGTAATCACTTTCTAATAGGATTATCTTCACACCTTGCCTAAGTCGACAACCCTCCTGTATCAATAACTTAATAAGCCCCACAGTTTCACACACCACATACCTCCACCAGCACAACCTGGCAACTAACACAGTGCAAATCACCTTCCACACATTCTTTCTAAGAATTAGAAGCTTTTTTTTTTTTCCCCTTAAGAATATAGGCCAGATGCAAGAGGATGTCAAAAACAGAAGCCGGAATGCAGGTGGGGTAGAGGGAAGTCATTTCTCCAACGAGGCTGAACTGGGTCGTTCCCCGCCCATGCCCCAATCTGAGCCGGGCTCCTCCTTGCCCAGTGTGGCTTGGTCCCTCCAGAGGCAGTCACCTCTAGCAGCTGAGGGACAGACAGCACTGCGCATGCCTGCCTTTGGCATCTCTTGCTATCAGAGATGGTAGATTTCTAACTTTGCACGGCTATCTACTGGAGGTCTAGGCACTGTCAAGCATTTTTTTTTTTTAAACATCTTTATTGGGGTATAATTGCTTTACAATGGAACGGTGTGTTAGTTTCTGCTTTATAACAAAGTGAATCAGTTATAGATATACATGTATCTCCGTATCTCCTCCCTCTTGCATCTCCCTCCCACCCTCCCTATCCCACCCCACTAGGTGGTCACAAAGCACTGAGCTGAACTCCCTGTGCTATGTGGCTGCTTCCCACTAGCTATTTTATATTTGGTAGTGTATATATCACCATGCCCCTCTCTCACTTCGTCCCAGTTTACCCTTCGCCCTCCCCACTGTCAAGCATTTTGACAAAATCCACTAAAAACCATGAACTAACATCACTTTGGTTTTCCTATAAACCTAAACTCAGTAACGAAGGATTTAATGCTTTTCACTTTGCCCTGTTCATTAATTCAACCTATAGCTTGGTTCTTTCTTGCTTCTACCTTTATGATTTTTAAAAAAACTTTTGGGGCTATGGAACAGAAGCACATCATGACACGAAAACCAACTATTACGGGAGATCCATTTCAAAGAGGAGATGGAAATGTCAGCAAAAAATGAAACAGCCCAGCCTGGGCTGGGAGGTAACCTCATCTTGTGAAATATCATGTCTAATGAACAAACAACTCTCACTGTTTTTTCAGTAAATTACCAAACCCTTCCTGAGATTCATAATGCTCTTAATAAATTCTTGAAATGGAACTACGGCCAACTCAAGGGTTCTCACTCAGGAAGTAGTCAACACCGAGCAGACGGACTCCATCCACCAGCTCCCACGATTGACTCGAAGCCCAGCCACTGAGGCAGAAACACAGCTCACCAAAGGACACCCAGATAGAAACCCAGATCAAACGCTGAGATAGTTTCCCCCCACCCCAGTCAGGCTGGACAGGTCAGTTGAGGATATAAGCCGTCTAGAAAAGGAAGGTTGAGAACGACAAGCTGAGAATCAAAGACTGAGTAATGCAAGATGCCTAATATCTAGAAGACATGCAATGCGTACTTAATGACACAAAAGACACTGAGCCATACTGATGCTTCCCTCGGCCACCAGTGGGGAATGAGGCTAATTTTAAATCCCCAGAGAGGCTGTGGGGTAAAACTAAGAAAGGAACAGACCCTGGGGTACCATCTTCTCATCAGAAACTGGTCTAAGAAGGCTAAAAAAGATCAAGACACCACCAGGTGGCAACACAGAGCCAAGTATGATTCCCATGTATTTCTCTGGGATACACAGCAAAACTGGATCATAGGAATGGCCGATATATCACTGGAATGTCTACTTTTATGTTTAATAAAAGATAAGATTAGAGAAATAAAAATCGGTCCCCAGAGAAACATAAATATTGAGGCTGAAGAAGTCGCTTCTCACTGTACAGAACAGACCCTCAATTAGTAACTGCACCTTTGCTGTGTAAATGCCAGGGGAATGTAATTAACAATTAATAGAAGCTGCCCTCAATTTAAAGCCTCCGAGGGAAGTAATTAAATTTGGTAGAAGCTGTAGCCTCTAAACAAAGATACATCATACAAATACAAAAGGAAACACAGATTTGAATAAATGCAAATTAGAAACAAGGTCTGACTACAGACGGCAGCGAAATGATCCTAAAATGATTTTTCCTAAGAAATGTTCTCTTCAAGAGACTAGTTTGTGAACCTATTTTAATCTGGGCCAAGGTTTGATATGAATCCTGGCTGATGTTTCTTGAGAGCAACCTTACTTGCAGAGTATTTATGCATGCAGATCAGACAGCTTCCTGCCGCCTGAATTAGCGGTACAAGTACCTTTCGTATCAGTGTGGATGTACTTGATATATACAGTGTCAACATTACTACCAGGGGTGGAGCTTGCAAACACTGCTCTGCTTGTTGGTCGTGATATACAATTGCCAGGCAGAATGTGTGTAGCTCCAGAGGGTAAATTAATGCCGGCAACCTGGTTATCAGCAGTCTTTAGCCTGCCTCTCTAAGCTTCTAATGGAAACATTTAGGGAGCAGAAGCATTACATCTGACTACAGCTGCACATTACATGGTCCATTGAGACTCGGATGCTGATGGCTGCACTGAATAACAAACAGCTGGGTATAAATGTTAAAAATCAGGAAATCGATTTTAAACACAGATTGCACAAATCCTCTGAAGTTCCAGCACCAAAGGAGAAAGACCAATTAGTGTGGAAGAGGACAAAAAAGCATACCAGAGATTAAAACTCAAAAATATAGGTGGGCACCCTGGGGTCATCATTAATACCTTGGCTGGGCTCCGGCTGCTACTGTCTCACCACGGGCAGTGTGAGGACAAACAAAGCCTGCGCCATCAGATCATTTTCTGGCCCTCGTCACGCTCTAGCTGAATCTTAACAGAACTGAGCCACCTAGTTGAGCTTTACAGAATGGGGCAAAGTTATTTCATGAATTTAACGGAACTGAAGGGAAACGCAGCTTTGTAAATCTGGTCTCAGGGTCCTCAAACACTGAACCCATGTGCTGGGGGAAGGGTGATCGGACAATGCCGTCCACGGGAATTTCCCAGGACAAGAGATTCTGGTTAGAAAGAAACATAAGTTAATGAGCTAGCCTGTCCCAAAGGTGCCCAGCAGGGTACTAACACATTAAAAACAGCGAGGAAACTTCTGTTCAATTTTGAATAACTTTAGGTAAGGGAATGGGTCAGAGAAAGAGAGGCTAGAAATTGCTTTTTCTGAACGTTTCAAAGCATGGATAATCCTTTTTGTGCAAAGGTTGGGGTTAGTCCTATGTATAGACTTTTAAAAGCTGGCAAACATGTTTATATTTAAGAAAGCTAGTGATACAGGATCAGACATGAGAAGGGGGGCCACGTAATTTATCATCCAAACTGGGACACTTTTTAGAGTGAAAGGCGGATGCTATTAGTGATGACGCCAGGATGATAGGTACAAACTGGGAGTATCCCAGCAAACCAGGACACATACGCACTGTGTTTTGAGTTCCAACCTGGGGGTCATAACTGGAGCACCAGTTAAGTGGCTGCTACGCCATCAGCTTATTTTCACTCTCCACGCCTACTTGCTCTCGAGATTCTAGATCTAGAGTAAAATCAAGAGTTTGTCTAAAGGAAGTTGAGGGAGCAAAAGGTTTGACAGGATAAAAAGCCAGATTTCTTTGCTTGCACAGTTATTTCTGTGGATCATACCTGATCCAGTCAGACCTAATGGAGTAGGTAAGGCACTATCAGTCTTGCAGCTTTTTTAGATGAGAAAGAACTGCAATATTACAGATTTTGGTTAATGTTGTTTTCCCCCATCTCTCAGGCTGCCTGGATTCTACAATCCAAATGGCCAAGATCATAAATGTACATGCACATCACCACCAAGAGACCATGTTTCTTCCACTTAGTGTTCTTAGTAATATTTGTAAGGTTTCTAGGAAGGATCTAGGTATAGCAAAAAAAAAAAAAAAAACTGATGAGGCAATATCATATTTCCCTCATCTGATCTACAGGATGCTGAACGAAGGTCTTTTTTGTTTTTCCCACATCTTTATTGGAGTAGAAATGCTTCACAGTGTTAGTTTCTGCTGTACAATAAAGTGAATCAGCTACGTGTATACATATATCCCCATATCCCCTACCTATTGAGCCTCTCTCCCTCCCTCCCTCCCTATCCCACCCCTCTAGGTCATCACAAAGCATCGAGTTGATCTCCTTGTGCTAGGCAGCAGCTTCCCACTCACCATGAAACTTAAAAGCTTTTGCACAGCAAAGGAAACCATAAGCAAGATGAAAAGACAACCCTCAGAATGGAAGAAAATATTTGCAAATGAAACAACGGACAAAGGATTAATCTCCAAAATATACAAAGGTCTTCAGAAAGATGTAACAGTTAAATTTTTATTTCCCAACAAGAAAATCCTTTACTAATTTAACAGAACCCAAAGCAAATAGTGCAAAGCCTTCTTCATCTTAAACCAGTATATCACAGAAAAAGAAACAGTGATAGACAAAAGCTCAGAGTAACCAAATGTTTAACTTAAAATATGAACCGCTGTTAACACTCTAGAAGATTTTTGTAACACCAAGAACAGGCAGTAACCATTCAGTACATTATGAGACTTCAAATGTTTGTGTTGAGGTTGACAATACACGCTGCGACTCTTGTTCACTAGCAGGAATTTCAGAGTTATAAAAAGAAAAAAAAGAAACAGATTTCAGTACAGAAAATGTTTAGGTGGTTTCCACAGAACAACTGATCGATTCAGCCAAATAATAGGTCAGCTGTGACTCATAAATCCTCAACTCCTCAGCTGTCCAACTTGATTTTAACTATTCAAACTGCAGGACAAACTGTAAAAGGACTACACACTTCCTGGCTCCCGCTCTATCTACTACACCACAGTTGAATCAATTTGCTATTGTAGCAGCAAACAAGAAACCCCGAGAAGCAGACAACTTTAAAAGCTAATTAACTTTGGTTCTAGGCTAATTACATTTCTTAAAGTAAGTTGTGCTGATTGGTTAAGAACCCAAGCTATTGGAAGCCCAGGCACTTACAGACATAAACACATAACCTGTCAAAAAAAAGTGTGCTGCTGAACATGAAGGGGTGCTTGTAATCCACAGAGAGAACTGATGAAATACACAAATTAAGCTGCCCTCATTTGTACCTCACAATCGGGCAATTATATTATGGAGACTGGCTAGGTCTCACAGTTTCCGCTGCAAAAGTAGCGTCAACAGCTAAAACAATCCCTTTACATTTTTAAAAATGAAACATACACACACAACCCTTGTTGATGCATTGTATTACATAGAAAGCCCTTTACTTGGACCTCCAAATTATCTCATTTCAGCTCCATGAATGTTAAAAATACTGAACGTAACTTTATTATTACAGTATAAAGTGGTCTGTCCAAAATCCAACTGTACACGTTTAAGTGTATAATTTATGTTAGAAAAGGTAACATACATATATATGTGTGTATATGTACGTACACACACACACACACACACACACACACACGGGAGCATCCAATTCACCAGGTATACACCAGAACTAAATGGATTTCAACTGTCCACACTTTAATTATGACCTGATAAACATTTCTTTGATGACATGGGGGTCCCACCTGAAAGGGCAGCACTCGACAGAATCAGGAAAGGCTGGTGGGTTTTCTGAGCGGCCTGACTGTGCTCCTTTGTCTGGATTAAAGCATCACAATGATTTTTTTCTTTAGTTTTGCTAAGAGTTTGAACTCTACTAGGGCCTAGAGAGTGAGTTGTGATTTTATGAACCATCATGAAAATGACAAGTTTAATATCTTATAAACAAATTAACAGTAACAACGTCACCGTAATTTCTTCCTCCCGTTTGCTTTCCACCCCAAAACCAGGGAACGTTTTCTATTTCATGGGTTCCCTGGATTTTCAGATGCTAATCAACGATGAGCAAAATACTAAGGTCAGACACGTCAGATTCTCCTTTTTTAAATTCCACGTGGCTTAAGCTCTCACTGAAATTAGACATGGGGTCTTATCCTGTGTCTAGAAGAGCAAGGTTGGCCAGAATGTTTTCTTCATCCCATGGCCAGGCTCTAAGACCAAGGTAAGAGTTTACCTTGCAGTAGGTCCCCATGGAGACAATCTTTTTTTTTTTTCTTTAATTGCACCCTAGGTGGGAGGTGAGGCTGCTTGAAGACAATACAATGTTGTACAGATATAACAGTATCTGTCCCAGGAAGGCAACAACGTCTTCACCTCAACCAACTCCCTCAACTTGGCCCACCATGCCTGGATCTAAATCAAATCGTGGTTTCTGGTTTTATATCCTGGAAAGAGAGGATTTGGGAGAGGCGCTGTCACTGTGACAGCGTTGACAATGGAGCCAGCAAAGTACTAAAAGAGTAACAACATTTTCCTCCAATTTTATGATCATCATTGGGAACCCAGAATTTTGACGAAGTGTTCAAACATCAGAGAATGGAGTTGGTATCATGTTGTTGAGAGCCACGGCATTGGGCCTTATAGTTTGATTTCTGAACGCCTTATAATGAGGGTGGAGTGGATATACATTCCATTCTTTGGCTGTATTTTTGTTCAACAAAGCCTGCAATTTTCAGTCACTTGAAAATGTAATTACAGATAATGTTTGCATCAGTAGCAAGAATACAATAAGCACATGGGGCACGAAAACTCCACTCCCATCCTCTTAGGTTACAACGCGCGGCGCCTGCTAAGAGTAAAGGCATTTCGACAGGCTAATATCGGTATGAAATGGTGGTGTGGGTTAGACCAACCCAGGCATGAATTCTACGCTAACTTTTCTATATTGTCCATTCCTTTACTCTGGATAGCTACGCAGGAAACACACATCTCTGATTTGCTGAAAACCCAGAGTCCCATCAAATGTTTATGCACTTGAGCAAAATGCTATGGAAAGGTCAAAGGTGTACTGACACTTGAAAGGGACCAGGGGCCACAGCTGAGTTGGTCACCACTGTCAATCATCTAAAATCCATGTGTTATCATGTTCAGAGACACTTATTCTACTGCCGACCCCTCTGGCTCATTTATGAAGGAGGACGTAAAACTCCAAGTAACTGCAGAAAGGACACAGCAGCAAGTCACCACATGAGGGGGACAATGGGGACCGAATGCCACCCAAGAGCTTTATTCTAATTCACAAGAAGGCACACTATGGGCTGGAGGCACCCTGAGAAAGGTGTTCCTCTAAATCAATGCAAAAATCAGGAAGTTGGAAGTAAATGCAGGGTGGGATGCCAGGTGTCTAATGAAATCCCCCAAAGAAACTTCTTCCTGGAAGAGGCAGTTCATTCTCTCTTTTTAAAGTTTATTTATTTATTTTTAACATCTTTATTGGAGTATAATTGCTCTACACTGGTGTGTTAGTTACTGCTGTATATCGAAGTGAATCAGCTATACGTATACATATGTCCCCACATCTCCTCCCTCTTGCATCTCCCTCCCACCCTCCCTAACCCACCCCTCTGGGTGGTCACAAAGCACGAAGCTGATCTCCCTGTGCTATGTGGCTGCTTCCCACTAGCTATCTATATTACATTAGATAGTGTATATATGTCCATGCCACTCTCTCACTTTGTCCCAACTTACCCTTCTCCCTCCCCATGCCCTCAAGTCCATCCTCTACATCTGTGTCTTTACTCCTGTCCTGCCCCTAGGTTCTTCAGAACCTTTTTTTTTAGATTCCATATACACATGTTAGCATAGATATTTGTTTTTCTCTTTCAGGCAGTGATCTTTTTAAATGAAGAATAAGGAGCCACCTTAACATTCAATGTTAATTGCTTCCTTATCTCAGCTGTAAGACCCTGCCTCTAGCATTAAGATATCTTGGCTTTGCTACGGTGCCCCTTTCTTCTGACAACTTTTACAACACTCTTGTCTTCTAAACTCAGAAACTGGTCTGGCTATGAAACAAAACCAAGAAATTTATGTGAAAGAGCATATAGAAAGCAGGTTATTATTATTAGGTCATAGCTAAGAAACTATTTCATACTCAGGATCCACAAACTCAGCTGCAAATTCGCCAACACATCTAGAAGTTCAACCTGTTTATGGTCATACAAGGTTCTAAGGATCTCTCGAAAGACAAAGCAACCTTCTGGGCCAGAATGGAAGGTGGCGCAGTTGAAAGAGCTCAGGCTTTGGAAATGGATACAGATACGTGCCTTTACCTTCTAGAACCTCCCTTTTCTCATTTGCAAAATTGGAACAATACAACTTGTCTTACAAAAGTTTTCTGAAGATTACTGATAATTTATACAAATCTCTTAGCTTAATGGCTAACCCACAGTATATCCTAAATCAAGAACAGCAAATGTCATAAAACATTTCAGAAAGCGTACCCACAGGAAGGCAACATCCTTTAAAGCGTTAGGAATCAGAATTAGGAGAAACATACTAAAAGGAAGTATTTCACTGTCAAAGAATTACAGTTTTGTTGACACCAGAAAACATATTTTGGCTTCTAGGTAGACATCATTATTTTATTGAACAGACAACTCAATCAATTTGGATCAGAAGTATCACATTCTGAGTAGACCTGAAAAAAACAACAGTCAGAGGCAAGATCAAGGCCATCCCGTGGCTTCTGAGGCTGACAAGAGTCTAATATTGGTCACTTTTTATGATAGCTGGGCACAAAATCTTGGCCCAATTCAAAGGCTGCCTATAAAGTCAATTAGACGTCCTTGACGCTAAGATAAAATGTGCCAATTACAAAGAACTCATCAATTTGTAGAGAAACATTGTAGTATCTGCAAGGCAGACCCTTCTTGAAAGATTCTACCACATTTCATCCACAGACCTCATGTTCCTCTCCCAACAATGTCAGAAACAGCCGTCATCTGGGATAGTGCCCGAGTTCAGCCTAGCGCAAAGTGGTTTGCTACGGGGACAAGGGATTCTTGGTTCGGGAGGTCACGTTCATGGCCTGGGGGGGCGGGGCGGGGGCGATGTCTCACAGGCAACATCACTCTCTTGGCCAGAGTGGGTGCTGCGTGGCCTCTGGCCCACCATGGAGGACATTCCTCAGCTAAATGGACTCAGAGGAGGCTCTGAGCTTCCCAACTGAATCTGATCATGTCTGATCTTAATCAAGTGACTTAAAATGTTAGGAGCAAACCTTCACACTAGCTGTAGCAGCTCTGGCTTCTCAGGACTTCAAGGACCTTACCGGCTATGTCAGGAGAAGGGCCTGCATAGTACAGCAGGAAAACAATAACTATGATGAATCCTGTGGCGGGATGCACACCTCCACCCATCGTGCCAACTCCTAAAATCACCGATTCCTTTTCCAAGTCCTTTCCTCCTTCAGAGACTCTCCTAGCATGTTGTGGCCTGAGCACCGAATGAGGCCAGCAGGTGGCAGGGTCTACAATACTCGCCACCACGTTCACATCATTGAAATTGTTTTCTTAAGAGTTGGGTTTCTGCGGGGGTTAGGAGTCCCGTCACGTGAGAAGCAGCCTTCCTACGGTGCAGCTGAGACTCCTCCCATAAGAAAATCAAGATCTATTTCAGCTGATGTAGAGATGGGCTTTTCCAAATGCATTTACGGAGACACCGGGATGGGGATATTGCTTTTTGCTTCACCCCATCCCAGAATGCAAGGTCTGACCACGAGTTCACAGTTGGAACACAAACTGTATTTTATTTCTCAATCATCAAGCAGAAAGAGGAGAGAGAGGAAAAAAAAAAAAATCAGTCTTCTTAATGTGGTCCTGGGGACGGAGCATTTTCTGCACGTCTATATGGAAGCCATACTGCTTTATGGGTCTTTGGCCGAGACTTTAAAGCATGAATGTTCTGAGGGAGAAAACATTAACTGGTCAGCTGTAATGAAGTTTCCCTGAGTTTCTTTCTCCCAGGAAAGGCAGGTGAACTTGCAGTCGATCTTAAGTATATTATTAAGTATATTATTATTATTATAACTCCTCTCCCGACATCAGCTTCACAATAATTCTGGGGCACAGGTAAGAAGCGTATCTTATTATCCTTATTTTCTAGATGAGGAATCTTGACAAGTCACCTGAGACTTGAAAGGGGCATGGAACAAGTCAGAAGACAAGCCAGGAGAAGGCAGGAGACTCCTGTTGAGTAAAGGACCCTTAGCCTTCAAGGATGACCTTCTAACGCATTGCTGGAGAGACCATAAAGCCATGTCGCTGGTGATGCCATTCTGCTACACACAGCAGATCTCGACGCAGGGCAAGCGTCCCCCGACAAGCAGAAATGACCCACGAGGAAATTCTAACTCAAGGTTAAAACTCACGCATAGCCAACAGAATTTAAATGGTTTCTATACAAAGAAAAATCTTTCCTAAAATCTTCCTGAGAGAAAAGAAGATTCTGTGGCAGGGGCTCAACTAACAGGAAAAAAAAAAAAAAGCTCCGCCTTTAAGTCTCCTCTTCAACACGGTGCTCTGTGAGGGACCTGGAAACACCGGAAGTAAGTAGAAACCTGCTCGGAAGTGCTCTAGTAATACAGAAACGGAAGAAATATTATTGCCCGTCAGGAGATGCTGGCAGCAACTTTTTGCCGTCGAAGAGGAAGACAGAAGTAGGAAAAAAGAGGAAAATATGGGCTTTTTGTGCAAAGAAAGAAGTACCTGACAGGTCGCATTAGAATGTAAAATGTAGGTGACTTAATATTATTGTCTCGAGATGGAGCTGCCAGTCGTGTTAACCAGCCATCAGGGCTTGCGTGTTGCCTTTGAATCCTGATGCCCAGGCAAGATGGCGGGGTGGACCACGGGAGTCACAAGGAAGGATGCTACAAGCACGAACTGAAGGGAATAATTGCAGTTGGAGGCCTCCTGGTGACAATTTTGAGAAGGCAAACACAGCTGCAGCACAGCCAAATATAGCGGGCCAAGACAATGACATCCATAAAGTTAATCATTCGAAATATGCTGCCCTTCTGCCCAACCAGAAAACTCAACACCCCTTCTATAGCCTAGGAAGTCAAAATGTAGTTCTATGCACAGAAACACACAGCTGTGCCAGTGGAATTTACTGCAAGTGATGACCGAGGTGTTTGGACGCTGTCTTCCCTCTCAAGGCTGTGGTTCTGAGAGCTGTGCTGTAGACGGATGTGGCCCCTTCTCTTGAAATTTAGGAAACTGCTCAGAAGAGGGATAATTAATGGGGCTTAGAGAAGCCCACTGAATCTTAGAGAAGATTCAAATAAAAGAACAGAAAAGATATACATCAGGAAAACCTAGGAAAGGCAGAAAGAAAACTTCAGGAAGAGCTGTTCTGTTGATGACCTAAAGAAGCCTGAGTTAGGGTACAAAGAATCAGGAGCGCTGAGTCAAAGCATAACAAAATGAATACCGTTAGTCCGCTACCAAAAGCTTTCCTTCCTTACGCTTTTTCCTATTATCTTTCACTTTTGTTATTCCCCAAAGATTTTTTTTCCAAGGAGAAAATGAAATGTCAGATTTCAGCCTGCATTTGCTTCACCTGTGTGACACCCAAGGTCTACGCTGGAGATGCACAGAGAAAACAACTGGGTGAGAGGTGTGCATGCACGTTGAAGAAGGTTTACACCAATTTACCTCCTTACAGCTGCACAGATCTCCCATAGCTTTAGCCTTTTTAAGATGTTCAGTTGATGTGTTGGAGTCCCACTAGACACAATCAAAATTTTGAGTTCTCCTTTCAACAGCGATAGGAAGCTATGGGATAATGGCATGGACCATGCAAGATGGCGGCAGCAGGCAAGAAGCACACGGTGAGGAATTGGGTCTGGTGGGCACCAGCGTGTCTACACGAAAAAATATCGGTGGAGGGTCTACCGTCAGGCTTCTGTGAAGTCTTTCTTTCTTCCTACTTGAAGCCTATAAGGTCTTGACAGTAGCAACAACTCAACTGCAACTGAGAAACGCCCCCAAGTCTGGGGACTTTGTGGCAAGGAGAGAAAAGCCACTCAACTGGGTGGGAAGAGTCTCAGCTTTTCACCCAGAAATTATGACAGGACCATCACAGTGACCCTCTTTTCTGTCCTTTAACAAAAGCTACTCTGAGGTTCTGGGCCAAAGAGTCAAAACAAAGACCTAAGAACTACTTCTAGCAGTGTCACTAATATGAGGTATATCTTTGGTCAAGATGTTAAACCTTCTTGAATCTTGAACGTTTCAGTTATGAACGTAAGAATCCATTAAACACATGTTACGTTGTACACGTATTTCCTACCTTTTAGAGCCAAAGGCCATTAAATGGAAGATATTTTAAGAAAGTGAGGAATTGTGCCCAAGCTAGTTTTCCATATATATATTTCACCTATATTTACATACATATGTATATATACATGTGTGTGCACACAGTTCATATACACGTTTACAGCCAGGTGAATAACAAATTATTCTCTTTTAGCCTAAAGGACCAACTGATTTTGTGTCACATAAATGTGATACAACTTTCCTGTTATTGGGGGAGACCAGGAGATAGGAAGACATCATTCAAGGAAAAGGATCTAAAACACCACCGTAAAATTTAATGAGCCCGGGACTTCCCTGGTGGCGCATTGGTTAAGAATCCGTCTGCCAATGCAGGGGTCACGGGTTCGAGCCCTGGTCCAGGAAGATCCCACATGCACGGAGCAACTAAGCCCGTGTGCCACAACTACTGAGCCCATGTGCCACAACTACTGAAGCCCGCGCGCCTAGAGCCCATGCTCCGCAACAAGAGAAGCCACCGCAATGAGAAGCCCACGTACCACAACGAAGAGTAGCCCTCCCTCGCCGCAACTAGAGAAAGCCCGCACGCAGCGATGAAGACCCAATGCAGCCAAAAATAAACAAATTTAAATTAAAAAAAAATTTAATGAGCCCAAGTCCAGCTATGAACTCCCTTCTGAAAAGACATGAAAATTACGCCTTCCGGCATAAAAACATAGAATTTTCGATCCTAGTATGGAAGCTGAAGAACTATTCACTCCCATGACACTCAAGAAAAAAAATTTTTAAAGCTGTGCAAAAATGATGTCAAATGTCAAAGAAATCAGCTGAAATTAATTGCCGTCTCTCTGAGGAGTGAGTCAGCACCATCATCTGTGAACCTCGGAAATCTTCAGTCCTGTTTGAGCCTATAAATGTCAGACAAAGCAGCTGCTGGGTTGGGGGAACTTGATTTCCATGGTCATGACAGAGCCATAAACAATCTCCCCGAGAAAGCAAACCTCTGACTTTTCATTATTAAGGCTTAAAATCCAAACACTTCACGTACCCCATTTTTGAAGCACTATCCCTATTAAAGGAATCCTGTATCTATCTATCTGTCTCTTACACTTCTGCTGCTGGAAAGGGAGCACAGATCATTTAAACTGAGGTCTCTTTCAAACAGGTTTCTTTATTTAAAATCTGACCTTAAGTAAATGGCCATACAAGTCCGGCAGAAAAGCTGAGAATAATAAACCAAAATGGTATTTTAGTCTAAATGCAGCCTAAACTTAATTTACATACATATTTAGGAGGGAAAACTGGAAAAAAAAAATGGGTCTAGTAATTTGCCAGCAAGTTGGCTCTGAGGCATTCATTCAAATGGAGTAATTAAAATTTAACCAAAAACCGAATTTGTACTCATCTGTCATTTTGAGAGCCATGTGATTACATATTTATTAGCATTCCATTTTAAATCATCAGCTGATTTTAAAGCGTCACTCTCAGTATCTGAACATAATACACAATCTGCAGTTCATAAAACCGACTGTTCATAAAACTCCGGGGGTAGCACTGTGAAAGCGTAAATCTCAAACATGCTCACAAGGCATTTCAACCACATAAGTGGAATTGTATTTCTATAAAACCAGTTGGAGTAATCACTTTCTGTCGTGATTTAGAACAAATGGGCAGAGTGAAACTGCTGAAAATCCCCTGTATGTTTCCCCCTTTCTTTTTCAAGTCCTTCCGGAAGAGTCTGAAGCTCACAGTAAATGAAAAAGACAGTCCCAGGAGGAGATTGGGGGGGGGGGGTCCATCCCTTCACATCTAGATTCAGAGCATGAGAATACTGGATGGCACAATTAAACAGTGATGATGCTAAAGGGGGATAATTATTTTACAATTACCTGCGAGCATCACATTTACTGCGCTAAAGAGTTTTTGTTTCCCACCAAGGTTTTTCCAGGAATGTGCAGCTCCGTTTCCCTTGAAGGTCAGCAAGAGCTTTTTCTTAAGGAAAAATAAAAATGCATTTTCTGCACTGCTACACAAGTGGCACAGCACCGTCGCTGGCTTCCTCATACTCCCCACCAGCTCCCTGATAGTGGAAACACACACAAGGGCACGAGAACGGGGAGGTGCTGAAGAACAGGAAATCATTCGTACTTTCCAAAGCCTCCCCCTTCTGCAGTTTTGTAGAACAAATATGACACTGAGAAATAGCTAACTCTTCGTGATGGCCTAATCCACCAACACAAAGCGAAAATCCAAGCTTCCCCTGAATAAATAAAACCCTCCAGTACTAACACTCTAAATTGGAAATAAAGACTTTTTAAGTTTGGGTGAGGTTCAGCATAGGAAGTGAAAGACATCAATGACTTTACTGATTTATCATTGGGCTCCTTGTAATGTGTTGAAAATACCCAGGTTTTCCACCGAAATGCAAATAAGAGATACTGGTAGTATAAACAGCTGTGGGGTTGGTTGCTACAGTGACATCAGACCCCCCCCCCGCAATCATCCACGTCTACATATAAGCTTCAACCATGATCACGTTTATCAGATTATTACCAGTCTTTTCATGAGAAGGGAATGAGTGTTGAACCTGTAAGAAAACCACAAGGTAAGAGTAAGGAGAAATGAAAAGTCTGGGGATATAAGTAAAAAAAGGAAGGAAACTGCAGCCTTTTATCAGAGGACAAATATACTATTATTATAGTGGTGAGAGCAGGGGTGGGGCGAGTACGTAACCGCTCGGAGATGGAAAACGTTCTTAATGATCCCATGAACCACTAGGTTCATACCTGAAAATTTTATCTTCTTTTCATCTCGTCTCGCAAGGTTCTTATTCCTCCCAGCTCACCGCATCTCATCAAAAGATGCCAGAGTCATCTCAATCCAGCAAATTACAATTAAATAGCAATACTCAACAATTACAATAATATCTCTAACCCAGATCAAAGATAACATCAGTGTTCTAAAATGCCACTGTGGGAGGAGTTTTCGGTTTCAGGAAGCAGCTGATACTGAAATAGGCACTGAGAAATCCCACCTGAAAATACTTCTTTAAAAATTTCCTTAAAGAACCATACACACAGCTCTTCTTTTAGAGTCTTTGCATTTTAATTTCCTCTCATGTCTATCAAGGAATCGGGTGACGAATCTCAGTGCTCTATTTTATTATTGGTAATGGCATTTCCTAAATATACTTTAAATGCCATATGGAAAAAAAAGGGAACTCAATGTCTTTGACCTTCATCTTGCTGGTACTCAGTAAACAAAAAAAAGTTTTTAATTAAAGTATATTCTCTTTAGCTCATTAGCATATGGAATAAGTGTGAATTTGAATCAAACAAGAGAGTGATCAATTCACTAATTTGAATCAAATTAGAGAGTCAATCCTGAAGCGGTGATATGTATTTCCTATAATGCTCCATCATTCTCAAGTGACAATTATGGTTTCCCAACAAAAACAGTCCTCTCTTCTCTCGTCAACACATAAACATGCATTTATATAACACACGTGCGCGCGCACACACAAGCAAACCACAGTTTTGCCATTTACTGCCTACGTGGCATGTGCAAGAATGTAATCTCAAGTATCACCTGTAAAATGGGTGCAATACCCAGCTTGCATATCTACTATGACAGCGTATGTAAAGTGTCCTGGTACATAGCAGGTATTCAATGAATGACTCATGTTCTTCTCATTTTAGTGGGGAGAGGGAAACAGTAATTACACTGCCTTCTTGGACTGGTCCCATTGCCCCTCTACTAGCTTCTTCATCCATAAAACAAGGAGGTCTGGTGAGATGGTCTCCAAAGCCTCTTCCAACGTTAACAATTATGTCCCTAGAACTGCCGTCCAGTTTAATTAGCCCCTGATAGACATCTTTCCGGTTATCCCAACTTGGGAGGACTCAACAAAAAGGTTAATGCACCAAGTTGACTCAGGATAACTTTTTCTCCTTGTCAGTAAGGTTACTCACCGAATGTGAAAAAAATAAGATTTCGTATTAATTTACTGGTAGCTTCTCCTCAGCATCTCATTCTAACATCACAAGTCTAAACTAACATGTTTAAAGGTGCATTCATAGATTTTTCCACCTGTAATTTCTCAATTCCAAGATAGCATGTCTTAGATTTTGTTTAAAATTTGTGTAAAAATTCAAAAACATGAAAAAAAAAAGGAAGCCCAATGCATACATACGATCATTCAAAAGGTGAAACAAAGAAAGACACTCATCCCCGACTCCGATACAAAACCAAGTGCCCCAGTTTAGAACAGAATTTTTTAAATATCAGTTGTTTTTATTTTCATTATGCTTTTTTGCAAATGACATTCTATTTCATTACGCTTTTTTGCAAATGACATTCTAAACACAAAGACAACAAAACTCTGATAGTTAAGATTATTTAAAAGGTCCATTTCCATGTACAGTTTTGATGTTGAACATTTAAAACCCCAAGACTTTGAAGTCTATGTCATAACAATTCTATACCCACTACAGAGCCTTAAACGATCTGGGCTCTTTAAACACTTGATGGCTCATGGGGCCATGAAGCGTAATCATTTACCTCAAAAGCTATTTGTTCATCTGCCTTGAGGACTCAAACATATTACATCTTGCAAACTTATCTAATATATTCTTGGGGGAAAACGTCATTGAAAATATGTTCTACTGCTTTAGAAAATCAACACCAGAAAAGCCCTGTGCTTTATATAAGTTCCTTTTAGGAACAGGCCAACAATCTAGCTGACGGCAATTTAGTCCGAATGGCAATATACCATAAACAACCACCGGTCCAGAAAACAAACCCACAGAGCTATATTGGTGATAAGATATACTTGGAGTGGGTTTCAAGCATTTTCAACTTATCACATTCCTTCTCACGCACCCCCATTCCCCAAAGACAGTCTCTAACGTGAGTTAATTACAAACTCTTTTGGAAAACACGCTACAGTATTCTCAGGGCTAAGGAAACATAAAATCATTATCTTGGAAACAAATAATAAAGTTATCATTTACAAATCCTGTTTTTCTTTTTTTCTAGGTTCAATTAAGCAAGAGCTGACAAACACTGAAAACAATTTGAGTTTGATTCCAAAATAACTAGCACATGGAAGAGAAGTAGGTAGAAGTTATATTAGGATTTGTCTAGCCGACTCCATCACTAAGACAAAAAGGCTCTATTCAGAGCAAACAGTTTGAATGAGCCACATTCATCCACCAAATGAAAAGGACAAATTAAACTTCCATAATTAATAATTTAACTGACAAGAGATAGCATCTTTCAGAGGCCATTAACACTTTACATTCAGAGAGTATTCTTAGCAGGTGACCATCATTTAAAACCACGATCAAGCCAATTCTTTGGTTCGGCCCCAACTCTCTTACAGAGGAGAAAACACAGAACTTTCAAACTAGCTAATGTGCAAACATGTAATAAACGCCTATACAGATAGCCCTTTTAAGAGGGGGAAGAGGACAGAGATCTCTCAAAACAAATATCATGGGAACAGTACTAATCAAGATTACTTTCACAGAGAAAACTGCCAAAGGGAAATTCAATATTTTAATTTACATTATCTGATTATCTTAGTTGGGACAATGAACCTGATCATGTGTAAAAGCAAGTTAACATTCTTAATATCGACTAGAAGGACAATTCGCATTTAACAGACTTTCATCCCTCTCCCCAGCTTTTTTTTTTTCTCTCCCAAATCCTAGGAGCTCAAATAATTGGCCACTGCGGAGTTTCTCAAGAATCTCTCAGCTCGTAACATTTAACATCCTAGAAAAAGAATCTTGCACCGTAGGGGAAAGTTAGTTGCCAGGGAAATGGATCATAAAGCTCAGAATGGCCTGAAAATTGCACAGGATAGAGCGAAGTGCAAGAATATGCATGTTTCTCTCAGGGTGTGTACAATAGGAAACATTTTATACCTACTCTTACCAAGGATAGCGGTCCCTTTTTCACTCGATTTATTGTAGCCTAGATTCACTATCACATTTCTTGCCTGACAAGAAACAACTGTATATAGTCCAAGTCTGAAATTGACACAGACCTTTCAGACCCACTCCTGACAACCTTCTAGGTCGTCTTTTCAAACACTCCTGAAATACAAGCAGATCCCATTGCCTTCAGAGTGACCCAGCTGATAAGAGAAACTTTCCTATCAAGACTAACGAGCCCAAGAAAAATTAGGCATATTTTCCCTTCCTCAGGAATCCCAGCTCTTGACTTCTCCCAATAAACTCTCTACTCTAGTTTGCCGACGTGTAAAACAACCAGAATCACATTAATTATTAAATTATAGACTGCATATCAGACAAATCACCGTGATTACCTAAAAATTACCTCTAATTTCTGCAACAGAGTACACCTGGCTATTTTCATGCTTTATAATTATCTCCCCCCACCCTTTTTTTTTTCCTCCCCTCCTTCTACTCTCCCATCCTAAAAAAGCAATTTTTGCAAAGGGTAAGTCAGAAAAGCGAGCAATTTGGTAAGAAGGGATATTTAAATGGGCCACGAGAGCTCCAGCAGCCCCGAATTTCAAATGACACGAGCGTGCACGCGCGCACCCCACCCTGGGACGCCGCGCCACGCTCTCCTGTCCTCGCGGGCCGGACCCCAAGCCCAGACCCCGGGAACCCGCGTCCGGCTCGCCGGTCCACGCTCTCCACCCCACCCCGGGCACCGCGCCCCGCTCGCTGGTCCCCGCCGCTCCTCCAGACACGCTCCCACCACCCCGCGTCCAGCGCCGGCTCCGAACCACAGGGCGCGGCCGAACCGGAGCCACCCCCCGCGTCCCCGGGGCGCAGAAGCGCCACAGCCCGCCCTCTCCCTCCGCGGGGCTCCGGGCCGGTGACCCGGAGGCGGCCGGGCGGCCAAACTCACATTCGGTCGGGAACTAGCAGGCGGCCCTCAACCATCATGTCCGGGAGGAAATCCAGCTTGAAGGCAGAAGTCATGTTCGCGGCGCGCGCTCTGCGCTCGGGTGCGGGGGGCGGCGGTGCGCGCGGCCGAGTGGCGGCGGGCGGCGCAGACGGGCAGGGACAGGTGCGCGCGGCCTCCCCGCGGCGGCCGCCCGAGCCGGCACTTGTCACATTCTCTCTCCGCGGCTCTCCGCCAATCCCCGCCGACAGCCAGCGCCCGGGCCGCAGGCTGCCCAGCGCCAGGTGCGGCGACCGGGGGCGGAGCTCCGTGCCCGCCGCGCCGCCGCTTAACCCCTGCGGGCCCGCACGCCCGGCCCCCGGGGGGAGGAGGAGGCGGAGGGACCGCCCCCTGGACAAATCGCCCCCCCCCCCCCGCCCCCGGCCTAGGTTCCCCGGCAGCCAGACACGCACACTCGTCCCCAGCGGTGACTCTGTCCGGTCCCCTATTTCCAGGAGCCTGGCATGAGGCCCGACTCACCCACCGCTTGTCCTGGGTTTAGTACCACCGTATTGCCCAAGGCCGGTGCACTCCACGAGCGCACCCAAACTCCCCAACTGAAGCCACGAGAGACAATCATCACGGGGGTTTGTTTAAATGCTCCTCGGTGGGCTGTGCTCGCCAGTGTATGAACTCAACTGAAATAGCATTCGTGGTTGAGCCAAAGTAAATATCAGATAAACGGCCCAAGTGACATTTGCGGACTTTTCCGTGCTTTACAAGGAGAAAGATTCATCAGTCTCTGCACGATTATATTTCCTTTTGTATCATCTTGAAAACATTAAGAAGTACACGGGACTAAAATGGTGATAAATCACGTTTTCTTTTAAAACGATACATCACAAGTTGGTCATCTCGAAGTATTTAAATACAATGATTAAAAACCAACAGTGTGGCTTCATGAAAAGAGTGTTAGGTCTGTAATGGCCATGAAGCTTAAATACTCATTTAAAATCTGTGACCGATTTACTAATAGGAATTGAGAAATAGGGCAGAATTCTCACAAAGAAGGGAGTTTAATTTTCCCAAGTGACTTGTGAAAATTCTTAAAAGTATTTTTATGTGGTGATGTTCTAATCTGGCGCTCTCATCATTGTTTTGTTGCTCAGTTATTTAGATGAAACTGAAATTTTCACAATGTCACCAGTCTGTAAAACTTCTCTGTGGCCTATTTCACATTCTAAAGAAACCTCATAAATTGCAAACCAGAAGTCTTATAGTTTGCCTCTTTTATTAACCATCACTTTAAATTTTATTTTGAAATGACATCACACTTGGGGGTGTATTCACAGTAGTCAGAGGGTTAAACAACTAAGTCACGTGGAGTTAACTGTATCACGTGGTGTTAAATGTATCAGACAACATGGAGAAAAAATTGTTTTCATCTTTTCTCACCAGTTTCTTGTGTTATAAAGAGAACGGATCATCTTTAGAGATTATGAAGAAAAACGGATATTTATATACCAATATTAAATCCACGTATCAACCGTAGATCTAGACTTGCTGCATTGAGCGATTTGGAATAACAGGCCTGGTGTATTCAATTAAGTCCATACTTAATTGACTTGATTTCCTTCTTCAGCTGAACAACATATCTGGCTTTTGACCAAGATGGTTCTAATTCCAAGACATAGGGCTAGGACTAACCTTCAGTTGAAAATCTTGCCTTTCTGAGGAATCAGGGCTAGGTTCATAAAGAACTGAAAAACAGATGGGGTAAAATCAATTCTTATACCCCAAATGCCCCAACTCTTCCTAATAATACTAAGCTACATTTTTTCCCGACCCTAGCTTCTGCAGGCTGCCTTTGAAATTATAAGAATTTTGTTGGTCTTTCAATAACCTTAATAAAGTAATTAGCCAGATAAATGAGACAAACCTTGACAGTTCCTGATTTTCTAGACATTATTTACATAACTCCCAAATGTATATAAGCAGCTGACTCTATAATAAAACTATTTGAAGAACGAACTAACAGAACCGGCCTCCAGAACAGAAGCAAAACACAACTGCGTTAATCAGAAAGGAAAATATTTTCAAATCCGCTATGGACTGAAGCTCCATGTACATCTACATTCAATAAGGTAGAAAAAGCATCATTAACACATAGACTTCGGAAATATTTATTCTCTCTTTAATTGCATGTGAATTATTTGGGAGACACTGTAGGGAAGGCCTCTTACTGACTTAAGCCTTCTCAGCAGTTTGTTAAATTCTAGGCTCAAATCCCTTGAGGCAATAGTGGATTCAAAGCAGCTTTTAATCATACTATAAGGAGGGTGAAGAAGTATGTAAGTAGGTCATAGAGAAAGAATTACTAGTGCATAGGTTACTGCCTTATTTAACAACTACAGTGAGTCCCAGAGTTTTCAAAGCACATTTGCTTTTGCCATTTAAAGTTAGAAGCAAAACCAGGGTCAAATATAAAAGAAAACTCTAACATGAAATACAGTGACGAGGGGAACCAAGGAAAGCTTCTGGATGTAGCTGAGCTGAAATAGTTTGGCTGCCAAATACATAAATAATAGAGTGATTGCATAGGCACTTAATTTAGGTGCCAGAGAGAAACAAAATATACAAACACACACACACACTCTATAGGGTTTTGTTTCCATGATCACAGCACCTACACAAGAGCTGTTTTTAAAAATACAAATTTTAAAAGCTCTTGAGCTTAAAAACAAAAACACCCAACCAAATACCACCTGATGAAAAGCTTCAATTTCTCATCTGACTGCTTTGCCAGAAGGAAAAAAAAAATCTCAAACAACTCGACAGGGCCCCCTTTTTTAATTTTCACGCCGTAAGGAGCCATCAGGTATCATGTTTTGGCAGTTGGAATTATTTTGCAGACAGCTCGTCTGGGCCGCTGCTAAACACGTGGGGTTCAGTGAGGCTATTTTATAGCCAAGGATCTTATCAACAGCAGTGAAAGGGGGTGAGGCCATGAGCGAGCCCCCCTCCTAGACCTGACTTGGTAGGTGACACCTCTGTGTGCTGACATCCCTAGGGACGGGGCTGTTGGGAACAATGCAGTTTCCTCACCATTTTAGCTTCACTGTAGAAAAACCTTAAGCTCTTCCCGAAGCCCATCCCCCTACCATCCCTAATTGTCTATTTTTTTTTCTTTTTAATCAACTTGCTATTCATTTCCCAAACAAAAGGCAATTCAAGAATTGGAAGCACTTCAAGGGAAAGTTTCTGAATGACCTCATTTTATATGAGGCCTTCCAAGGCAATTGGGTGCACTGTGCTGTTTCAGCACACCGCCCCCTCCCCATGCCTCATCTCAAACTGAGGTTTCTCCAGTGGTCATTGTTTGAGCACTGAATTATCACTGGCATTTAAAAAAGAAAAAACCCAAAAACCTCTCCATAGAAACAGAATGCTAATAAATGTGTTTGTAAATGGAGTCACACTGCTCGAATGGAAGGTATCCGACTCCTATCACCCATCTTCATCAGTGAACCAGAATAGAGCCCCCTGACTACAGATCTTTCAACATTTTTGCACAAAGTTTATACCATAACTTAGAGACTGGAGTCTGATAGATAGTGATGCACGTTTATAACCCAACAGTTAATTTTCTTCTCCTGCAGACAGCCCTGTATATTTTGTGACAAATTTCCATTTTTTAATTATTCCTATGCATAACGTCACGGGTTGCAATCTCTTTAAAAGCAGTAGACAGTCGGCCATGCAACTACAGATGTACCAATATTGTTCCATCTCCTCAAACAGCCACCTTCACAAAAGGGTTTTTCTCCCCTCACTCCTGGCTCTTTATTAAAAACTAGAATCCAAAACATCTTTCCCCATCACATTTTTAAATTCAAATTTTATTAAATAGCTGTTCCATTTTTTTTTTTTTTAAGCCAAGTGTACTGAGAGCTGTTTGGAGCAAGAAAGACAGGCCCTAGAAGGGCGGGGGGGGGGGGGTTCCCATCACTGGGCGTTTTCCAGCCAATAAGTTTGAAATCCACATGAATTTGAAGTACCTGGGAAAGTATCTGACTTTGCGGTCATGTGTTTGTTCTTGGCTTACCCCAGTTTCATCAGCAACTTGTAAAAATAAACAAGTGTCTTTATGCGCTTAAAAAATCCCCAAATAGATCCCTAAGTGATACATTATAAATCTATATTTTCTTAGCTCCATAAAGGTATCCCTTAAAAAATACTTGTATCACCAATCAAGTTTAAAATGATCTTATTACCCCCCCATTTTGAAAGCTTCTGGAATGGCGACTTTATCACATTCCCAAAACGACTTCAGTAAAATCACACGCCAATAAAGATGACATCGTTATTAAACTCTGATTTTACATTTGTACGGGAATTTTAAGCCGTCGCTCTCCCTTGAGAACAGCTGCTACTGGCTTTTTGCAATCTTGTGTTTTTCTGAATCTGTTTTCAATAGAGCCAAAAGACATAATGGTGAATCTCTCTCCCTTCTGAAGAGACCCTCCAACGGAAGATGGGTTCTTTGTATACATACCTTCGCGCTCGGAAATGAGATGCCCCTTTAGGGTTTCCAGAAGTTTCCATTCCAAGGGGATGAAAAGCTAATACTGTGGACCTGTCAGACCCTGAGCCCAACCAGCCTATCACTTCCCTCTCGGACTTGCCTTTCCCTTTTCCTCCTTTCTCCATTATTCCCCCTGCTGCCTTATTTCCCTCCCCCTTCAGCTTTCTCTTTCTTTCTCCCTCTTTCTCTCTCAAACGGAAGCCAGACAATGCCAGACGGTCTCCTCCACAGCTGTGGGTCTGAGGAGGCAGGTGACCACAAAAGTGAAAAGTCTTGGTGGCTCATCTGTCAGGGAAATCAAGTTTGCCTCGACCAAGGCTGAGTTCTCAACTCGGAGCAGCTGTCTCTGGGGTGCTTCCTTTCCAGACATCATCACAGGGTGGAGGGGGAGGATGGAAGATCACGTCCCATGAAGTGAGTAAATATATGAAAATTGGGAAAGAGAAGATTGGAGAAAGGGCGGGGAGGAGAAAAAGGCTGGCCTGGTGATATGTACACAAAGGCACTCAGAAAAAACAACCTCTGAAGGAATGTCCCAGCAGCCGCTTGAAGATGCTGAGATTTTTCAAACTGTATCAGGTAGCTTTATCTGGTGCCAGCCTGGCGGTGGGAACAAAATTTATACCTATCAGAGTGGGGTTTTGAGTTCCCTGGCAATCTGCCCTTGAACACCCACCACCCCCAAGAAATGTTTTCCCCAAATGGTCAGAAGTTCTCATCTTACTGTCACATGCTGTAAATTTCAAAAAGAGAAACTACTGTTTGATGAAACACAGCAGCTGAGTGGGGACAGCTGGGTGGATATAGCAGTAGGCATAACATTAGGTCTAGAGAGAAAGCAGCAACAGGTGGGGGCAGAAAGGAAGTTTTAAGACTTAGTGGGTGGGGGGTGGGGGAGGGGGGCGGGGGGCGGGGGGAGGGTGTTTTCTGAGACTGATCTTGGCGAGAAGCAATATCAGGACTTGAGAGGGACTCTCCAGAGGCATGAAAGCCCCACTGGCCTCAATGTCCCTCCTTCTTCTAAACAAATACATCTTGAAGAAGAGGAAGGATTAAAGAGACCAAATGCTTGGATTGTGTGTAAAAGAGAACACACGAATCTGCTTTACCCACAATGATGATGGATCCCCATCAAAGAGCTTTTCCTTCCAAGGATTGGAAGTCATCTGACACAGTGGATGCAGATCAGACGCTTTAAGACAAATGCTACTTGCAAGCGGAGTGAAAAAGATGATAAGATTTAAGGATCAAACCTGTTAGATTCTGCACCTGATTCTGTCAGAGTGGACTGACGCTGGGAACACGTCATTTAATCTTCTGATTCATCATCTAGACCTTTGCATGTGCGTGGCCATCACTTCCTTGTAGGGATGGATGGCTGAAAAATCAAAATCTACCACGATCCTCTGATGAGAGGTACGAGGTGTTAACCTAATTATTACTACAGCAATTACATAACCAAGCTATTAAAGTGACATGTAGGTTGAAAATACATTAAGGTTTTGAGCACAGGAAATTTTTTTTTCCCTATAATATGGTTCAAATCTCTAACTATTTTTAGCTTATGATAGAGGTTTTTGAGAATCCCAAATGACTTTTTCTTTAAATTTGCTTTTGATGCTCATTCCCATAAAGTCCGTTAGGGGAAAAAAATTCTTTTTTTTCTTTCTCTTAAAAGAACTACCCAAAAATCTTCATGGAAAAGTGATGTAGCAATCTACCCAAGCTAAGTGGAAATGTGTTATCTTATCTTATCACTATGGTTGAGTGTAAGCCTTTATGTTGCCCAATCTCTTAGTCTCTCATACTCTCTGGTGGCGGCTAACAGCTACATTTGTACTATTTCATAGGAATATGGCAACGTGAGAGAGGAGGAGAGATGTGAATGACTTTGAGGTCTGAGGAAGAAAGGTGATGAAATTAAGGATTTTATTTGGCTTTGTTTTTTTAATAACAAAGACGAATCTGGGGTGTTCTAAGGATAACTTCCCTTTCCTGCTCCCTCTTCCATCCTTCAAGACCCCCTCCCCTCATTATACACCACTTGATACCTTCTTACCCACTGTTCCCTCTCTGTTTCATGACTGTCTTGAGCTTCTTAATGAGAAAAGATCATGTCACATAGTATATCTGCTGCTTGGTTGGTCCTGATTACAATATGATACGTTTTGGCCCCTTATGCAGATTAGAAGTCACATTTCAATTTCATCATGCTTCAGATTTCTCTATTATTCCCTCCAACATGTGTTCCCATTATACAGATTAAAGCCTGAGAAAAGTGAGCCACGGGTGCTTTAATTCAAAGACCTCGTGAGCTATCAGGGGAACCAGTGAGCATACGCAGGGGAGCCGTAAAAACTCAGAAGCAAAAACGACTGTGATTTTCCCTTTCTTACTGTACAGCTTACTCCGTACAAAACTAGACGGCAGGCATAAATCAGTGCACCGTGGAAATGTGGCACTGGAGGAAAATATGACTTTGAAATATCCAATATTTGCACTCTTAAGTTGGCCAGGGAAGGAGTTGGCCTGAGTCGTGACTTAGAATCCCTTCCACCATGAGCTGTGTGTCCAGTTTCCCTCTTTTGGTCTGTTTTTCTCATCTTTGAAATGGGAATAACATAACTACCACTAACTCTAGGGTATCTGTGAGGATTAAATTATACAAGATGAAAAGAGATCACCTAGTGCCCGGTAGAGAGTAGACTGTCAATAAATTTTGGATTTATTCCTTACTTTAATCATAATACTCCCACTCCCTGATCTTTGTTTAAATCTGGAACTGGCAGATGGGAAGGAAAAGAGGAAGCCAGTCCTAATCCTATTGTTCTTGTAGCATTAAAGTTTTCACTGATTCTAAGGCCAGCAGCCTAACCCACAGGGGAGAGGAAGGGTACAGTTTATGCAAGGCAGGCACTGAGCGTCCTGGGGCTGCGGGTGAGGGCTCCATCCCTTTTGATCAAGTCAGTTTCCAAAGCGAAAGTCAAAATGAACCCTAACTGCCACCACCAGGAACTCACGCCACCCATCACCAACTCAGTGCATTTTCATTCACAGAGACGCTTCCTAAATCATTTCTGAATGAACGGGGAAGCCATCTCACAGAACCCAAAAGACAGCTGGGGTCCCAAACCAAGATGTTCAAAAAGCAAGGCATGACAAAGACGACAACACCACAGGAGGACCTGCAGCCCCTGAATCACTGAGATGGGCAGCTTTACAGGAGCCATGACGAGAGTCTGATTCATTCCTGCACCAGGTACCACAGTGCCCCTTCGCGCCAGTTCACACACCAGCTGGAAGCCAGCAATGCCATCCTTAAGTTTCAACACAGAATTTTTACCGATTGCAGCTGCAACCTTTCTCAACCCAGGGATTCAAAAAGCCATGGATACTGAAGGGGTATCAACCTGATAACTTCAAACCTCACGCTCTTCTTGTCCATGACAACAAAGTTTGTTGAACTGAATGATTATGCAGGAAAATTCTGGTTTTTGTTTTTCTCCTAGGGCGCGCTGGCACGTCCTGCTTCCTGAACTGCAGTGATTCATCACAACCCTAGGCAGCCAATCACAGGCGGGTCAACGTGGAAAGAGGTGAGGGAACAGCTGAGCTGCCCTGGGAACACATGTCACCCTCTCCCCACAGATGCCATTCCCCGTTAACTGTGACGGTCTTGACATAAAAGAGAATGTGCTGGGATCTGTCAGTCAGAAGAAAGCTATGGATCAGATAAACATACCTGCACGGAACAACCCCTAATGATATCACATGAAGCAGAAGGCTGCGTCTGGGAACAAAGGGTGCCTCATCCCAGATCAGGGTTAACCAGCACATTTCTGAGTTGAGTAGAGGTTCTCTCTCTCTCTCTCTTACATGTACATCTAGCTTCCATCTCAGTCCGACCTCTGGAGATGGATACCATGGGATCAGAAAGGTGCTTCAGCTCTAGGACACTTCATTTCAATTCTTAATGGGCTACAACATTGAAACCTCACATAAAGCTTTCCTTCCTCTGACACCCTCTTCCCCATGTCAGTTAAGTGAAATGCCACGGATCTTAATCTTCTCCCAAAACCACTACCTCTTCTTTCCTACAGAATGAAAGTCACTGCGAGTTCAGAAAAATTCCCAAAGCCAGTAATAACCAAGAGAGAAGCAATAGTAGTTTGATGAAAGGAGAACCCGCCCCCCCCATCCCCGCCAACAAATTCCCCAGGAATTACTGAATGTAGAAAGAAATTCAAGGAAGGCTAATCAAGATGATCTAAGGCGTTATTGCAACTGGGTGAAATATACTTGTTACCGCTGGAGGAAGGGCAGATAAAGGCTGTGGAGCCACAGGAGATGCTTCTTAACAAACTGCATTCTGTTAATGACTTTTACTGAAATCTCTACACCAGAAACTAAGTTGGATATTTCTAGTTTCCTCACTGCCACAATTATACCAAATCAAGCTATGTTTTTCATCGACAGATTCTGACCCCTTAAATACAGAACGATCATTCCCACCTAACACTCTTGCTTTTGTATATTACCTTCTTTTCATCAACCTAGGTGTTTCCAGGGCTGCGAGCAATGAAATTTCCATCAGCCACATTTTCACCTAATTAACCGCCCTGATTACAATAATTAGTATTGATTCACTCTTCGAATGACTTCCTGGGTGTCCCAGCACACTCTGCACTTGCTCTAAAGTTCTAGATATGAATATTAATCAAACGCCTTTCTTTGTTTTTCAGCCCCAAAGGGATATTTTGCAACTGTACACACTCATATTTTGAAAAAGAAAAACTGTGAGGTTTCATTTTCACAAATAAAGGACTACTGATATGTCGAGGTTACAGCCTGTGGTCTCAGCCTGTGGTCTGCTGAACACAGCTATGTATTCCTGAGTCTCCTGTGTGAAGGGACTCCTCGGGGTGCAACGGCAACTCTACTGAAAGAAGCCATTTTCCCAGTTTGACTCTTTTGCTATTCCTTTTCTGCAAGTCTAGGCTTAGAATTAAAATTCACTTTGACATTTGTTTAGGTCACCCTGGAAGGGAATCATCCCACATAGAGGCTGATGGCAGGATACAGATTACATATCTTGTTACTGTTGTGGAAATAGATGTAGACAAGTTTGCCAACTTCGGCCATCTCCTACTTCCCCATCAGGCTAAAGGAAAAGATAGCTGCGTGTCAGACACTTGAACGGGGGTCTTGGAATTCTGGAAGCTGGTAATGGGTTAAAGCACAAGTAGGAAGGGAGTTCCCTTGTTCTTGGACCTAATATGATCACCCAGGAATTAAAGTGAATAGATCACAGGTAAATGATTATAATTTAGTCAAAAATTTAACGTGTAGGTTTCCAAGATATTTCTTTATTTCAGCGTGCTTCTGACAGGCAGCTGGGGAACACAGGACACTGCTTTTTTCCCCAAACCACAAAAAATTGCTTTGTGACCTTTGTTTTGGAATAAAAATTTCCCATGAATGCAGAATCTAGGTGTGCTGGTAACAGTGGGCCAGTTTCAGATATAAAGCTTCACCAATTACCTTCTATGAGCTCATCCTAAAAGCAATTACTGGCATACCCAATGGAATGAGCAGTTCAGATCCCTTTGGAAGCAGGAGAACATAATCATAAAATCCACTTTACTCACAATGGATGACTTTAAAAATATTATTATCCTACTGATATGTTTTGGGTCCAGCCAGACTCTGAAAATATTGTCAATAGAAAATCTATGTTCCAGGAGGCAAATTACTGAGCTTTTGCAACATTAATTTTCATAATTCTGAATTAAATACAACATTTCAACTTAAGTTTAAAAAATTGAAATGCATGTCCAAACTCTAAAAAATAGTTAATGTTTCATAACTGTTTTTATAAGGAATACATTTTGTTCCTTGTTTACTGAGAACATCACTAATTTGAACACGATATAATCCAAGAAGAAATATTTGTAACTAAATACGTCTATTTTTTAAAATTTACCCTTTAAAATGATTTCCCTTCTGTTTTTAAAAATTAGGTCCTTAATCTCTATAAATTTACTAATATTTTTCAATGTACTGCTCTGGCACAAACAGCTAATTAAAGCAAAACACTGATATGTTAGAAAAGGTATATTCTTTATGGAAACGAACCTTAGTGACATGATTTTCATGTAGATCAATTACCATTTAATATTCTAGGATCAGTTCTCTTATATCTAATGTGAGAATAAAAATGTTTTTAATATTTGAGAAGTTTGCAACAGATTTTTCCATTTTCTCTTCTTGAAGTCTCACTGTTTTCACATGAGAAACCAATGCTTATGTTATAAAAGGAAGGATTCTTGAAGATGTGAGAAATGTTTACCTTGCATAGAAATGCATTTTATGAGCACATAATCATATATCAAAAATTGATACATTCCATAGACACCTTTAACTTAACAATTTAACAGGCTAGATAATGACAGTTTGTGACCAAAATTAGAAGGGCGGCAGTTCTCACTTGTCCTTGAATTTCTAAACTGTTTATCTACCTTGGGGCCAAAAGAGGAGGCAGACACTAGAAATTATAATTTACTTAAACATTAGAAATATACCTCTTAACTTCTCTTGTGTGCTATGTTCCGTAAGTCCACTAAATAGGCAAATTTTAAATCCCCAAGCATTAAATACTGTAGAGGCATGTCTGATAACAAGGTATCTGCCAGAATGATAATAGTGTTACAAGCAGTCTCAATCAGTGAGTTTCTTTCTGTAGTTAACAGAGAGGTAAGCAATAAATCTCTAACTTAATCCAACCAACATAGCTGCAAAATGCAAAAAGCCCTATGAACGGCAGATATTAAATCTTTTAAAAGCACAAAACCACAAACAAGCAGTCCTAAAAGCTCTTCAATCTGTATAGTCTATACAAACAAGATTAAAGCAGATAAAAGGGTGTTGAGAAAGAAAAAAAAAAAAGAGCCCCAGACATGCATTAAGCTAGTTTGACAGCTCCATTGTTCAATGGGTCCCATTGTCAGACCCATAGATGTATTCAGTGCTACAATGTCTGCTAGGAAATAAACAAAAGACTACATTTTTCAAAGCAGGATGCCAATTGTATCATAATTCCTTCTCTGCTTCCCAAAAGGTGGCTCATTCTTGGTAAGCGGTAGGACCCTAACACAGATGCAGGAAACAAATATTTGCTTTCAATACAGAGGGACCCAGGACGCCATGCATGAATAGAAGTCTTTAAACAGGTACACATTTTGGCAAACAGGATAAAGTGATCCAAACCTGGTAATACAGAAGGACTATTTAGGTAGGCTAAGTCCAGATTAGAGCGGTATCTGGAACGCAAGTCTAATATGGAGTCTCCTTAGCTCCTTTCTCGCTGAGTATTCCATGCAGAGTGCATAATAATGAAAGAGGCTTAGACATTGCAAAGGAAAAGACAAACCCAGAGCTAGATTCGGAGCCTTTAAAATTATCCACTGGCCGTGCACAAATAGCAGAGAGCAAATACATGATATGCTTGCAAAAGGCAACTCCTGCAAATATAACTCGTCCACAGGAGTCCTTTTCCTTTCTCTTGCTTGCTCTCTCTTTCTCCCAATCTCTTGGTCTCGATATCGTTTCCCTCTCCTCTCTCTCTCTCTCTCTCTAGCTTCTTTTTTTCTTTCCTTCTAAGACAAGGAAGCTACTTGATTCAGGGCATGGTGGTTGTCTCAGTCACCTCTGGAAACTAGCACGGCATACGTTAAAACAAAGAACACAGTAACATACCTTAAAAGCAGCTCTTCATTTCTCATAGTAACAGCGGATTTGGGACAGCGCATGCTTTCTGCACAGATACACTGATAGTCTCAACAAAAGCCAGTTCAGAAGTGCGCTCCAACATCAATGCCACAGTAGCTGTTCACTAATGTGCGCTCCCCGTCTCTCTCCCTCCCTCTCTCTCCCTTTCCTTCTCTCCCCACTCTCTTCTCTAGTCAAATTCTGAATGGGAGAGCAAAGGGGCTCCTGCAGATCCACTAAGTAGAAATAATCCTCTCTGACAAGTTATGTTGTCTAAGCATATTTTTACATTAATACACTGCACTGCCTATAGGGGTCTTGCTTCCATTCACTTGAGCCTGGCTGGTGTGAGTTCTCCTAATTACCATCTTTAGAAATTGGAAAGAAAAATAAGTAACTCATTTCCCTCTTTGTCTTACACATTTCCTAGCAAAACCAAGTTCACGTTTTCTCTTTGCCATCCACTGTCAGCAAGCAACGCAGATGACTCACAGAAGATGTGGGTATGTCAGGGTGCTAAAAAGGATTTCTGCTTCTCTTTTCTGGGACACTGAATTCACAGTTGGATTCATCTCTTCCTCTCCCCTTGTCCTCAGGCAGAGTGACAAGGTCAAGACCCTTAGCCCCACTGAGGGGGTTAAGGATGCAGAGGATAGAGAATGGGGGACTTGGAAAGATTTTAACTCTGTGAGCCCCAGAGTTCTTGGAGGTTCAGGGCATAATCCACCTGAAGCAGGACTTCTAAAGGAGGTGGGCGATGCAAAGGTTGTTTGGTCATATTGAAATCGTAATGAACACTGGAGCATCAGCCTCAAAAGACCAATTAGATGCTCTTTTCCAAAATAAGAAAAAAATCTGCTTCCCTAACTTCATTATTCACACCGGGCATAGCATATATAGTTAGCCAAGGAAATACATACTGTCCTTCTGCTTATTGGAATTAGAAGAATTCCATGCAGATTAGCCAAGTAAAAGAGCAAGTTAAACACACAAAGATGAGATGCTATGGACGGAATAGTCAGTTGTCCAAAACTGCAAATTAAGGCATTGCTCCTGGAGGTGTGTGCTGACCGGAAAGCCAAGAGTGCGCTCAGCTTGGATGGGAACAATGCAGAACACAGCCCGAAACAGATCTGGATCACTGAACACTGGTTTTCTCACTCCCAGGTTCAAAACATCTCACCTGGGGGCTTCCCTGGTGGCGCAGTGGTTGAGAGTCCGCCTGCCGATGCAGGGGACACGGGTTCGTGCCCCGGTCCGGAAGGATCCCACATGCCACGGAGCGGCTGTGCCCGAGAGCTATGGCCGCTGAGCCTGCGTGTCCGGAGCCTGTGCTCCGCAACGGGAGAGGCCACAACAGTGAGAGGCCCGTGTACCGCAAAAAAAAAAAAAAAAAAAAAAAAACACACACACACAAAAACACTTCACCTGTCCTCATCAGCACTACCGTGCAACTCAGTAATAATCTGGAGTTAAAATACTTGTGGGGATAATAGTGGGGCAGGGAAGATAATGGCATGCCCCATTACCCTCCCATTTGGAGATCTTGAATATACCCCAATATCTTGCTAGATCTCTGACCTATGACCTCTGAACTTAGCCTTGGCCCACAGCTAAGGAAATGGAGATGTTCTGGAGGGCGAAGAAGGTGCTTTCAAGGTTACTGCACAGTAATCACACTTAGTTTATGACAACAACCAAAGGTGACTGAAAGCAGTCCCCATCCCCATTTCTAGATGGAAAGAAGACCACATGATGAATAACTTGACTGGGGTACAATAATGAAGCAAGAGCTCTGTCCTTAAAACAAGCACATTCTTACATTGCCTTCCTTCATGATAGCAACTAAAAGAGAGTGAATATATAAAAATGAATGACCTTGCCAGGGAAAGATACTATATACAACCTAAGGTGTTCTTTTATTTTTTAAAAGTATCCGTTTATTTCTCTTTTCATCTTGTTTTTGGCCACGAGGCCTGTGGGATCTTAGTTTCCTGACCAGGGATCGAACCCACATCCCCTGCACTGGAAGCGCAGGGTCTTAACCACTGGACCATCAGGGAAGTCCCTAAGGTGTTCTTGTAAATGAGTTTGGAACCCCAGACACTGCAGAGAGAGAAAGAGTTGGAGCCATTTCCCTAGCGACTTGTGCTGAGGCAGGAGTCACCTTACCTCTCAGGAGCTCTCTTTGCCAAGTAGTTACATGGGGGCGACAAATGCTCATATATTTTAAAGCACCAGAAGCACGTGTGATGAAACTGTGTGTGTTCCACCAGTGCAAATATTAATAAAAAGTGGAATGAGTGGCCTGACACAGGCCACGGTTTTGTCCATCAGAGAAAAGTAAAAATACACTGTTCCAACACAAAGCCCTTTTTTAATACTTCCATCCAATTTCTAACAGGGCTAAACTATGAGGCAAGTACTAACACGTAGCTCTAATGCATTTGCTAATCCATAAATAGATTCTTAACCCTGGAAGCCAGGGCTGCAGTATATGGGGCTGTTCCTCTAGTGAAATGAATTATGGATCCCTAGCAGTAAGGACCGGGATGGAATCAAACCATTAAATATTTTATATTCCTTCTACTTCCTTTTGAGTCTAGGGACCTAAGTAATGAGAAAGCTGTTGAGGTTAAGAGTTCAGTACTTGTCCAAACGCCAGTAGGATGACAGAACGGGGGTCTTACATCCACCAGTTGCCTGTGCTGAATGTGGGGATAGAAAGATGAGCTAATATAAGGCAGGCGTGTCACACTGTATAGGAATTCTCTGACTCCAAATCCACATTGGATCAATCTTTGTTTTTTTTGTTTTTTTTTTTGCGGTACGCGGGCCTCTCACTGTTGTGGCCTCTCCCGTTGTGGAGCACAGGCTCCGGACACGCAGGCCCAGCGGCCATGGCTCACGGGCCCAGCCGCTCCGCAGCATGTGGGATCTTCCCGGACTGGGGCACGAACCCGTGTCCCCTGCATCGGCAGGCGGACTCTCAACCACTGCGCCACCAAGGAAGCCCCAATCTTTGTATTCTTAATCCACTCAATCGAATAACCTTCCCTTAGCTGATCCTTAATAACTATTTGTTAAATAGAGGAATGAATTTGTTTTTAACTCTTGGGACTTCGGGGAGAGGACTTTTATTTTCAATATTCCTTTATGTAGCTTCCTTAACAAATATCGGGGGTGGGGAACACTTCTTACTCTAATTCAGGCATTCCACTGGCACAGCTCACAACACTGGGAAGTCCTTCCCTGCCATAGTGTTTCACATTTCAAGACCTTTTCACGTTTTCGCTGATGAATCCCTACAACACTCTGGGGTGGGCACAGCTGGTTCTGTTACCTGCTCACCTTTAAAAGTTCAAGTGCAGAAACATTGAGCAACTTGCCCACAGAAGGTAGATAATGACAGAGCTTGGGAACTCAGTCTACCAACCCTGGGCCCATGTTCTTTCCACTGCATGGTGATGCAACCCAGCGACCCCACTGTGCCTAGGGGTGACACACACACACCGGGGAAGGCATGGCTTTGAAGTAGTGTTTATCGTACACCTTCCTAAAGTGATGTTAATTACCTTAGAGGATAGATAGTAAATGATTAAAAAATTGATGGAAAGGTTATGTCTGGGCTACTAGCATTTATCAATTCCTTTCAAAACTTTATTTCAAATACAGTTTGAGTTGAAACTAGACAGGCTAAGCATTTTTGGAGACCAATTTCTTTTTGAGGTCATCTAGAGTAGGAATTAATTTTTAATAATCCTGATTATTATTAAATTTGTTTTGTAGGGGAAAGTTTTTTAAGAGGATGAGGATTATAGTAGTAATTAGCAAAGAAGAACGATGAAAACTTAGTTTATTTCAATGCCCTCTATATCCAAAGAGATTTTTTTTAACTGTAGAAATTAAATGTTTAGCTAATAATGCAAATTTGGTGAGGGAAAAAGTGGAGAGGTACAGCAATGTGGAAGTATGGGGGTGAGCTGAAAATCAGCAGATCTCATGACCTTCCTAGATATGAGATTCCTAAAAAAATTTTTAAAGGTATATGATATGTGCATTTCTTTATGTTGTAGATAATTTCTCGAATAAAAAGCTAAATTTCCAAATGCAACCATAACTGCTCCAACTTTTTTCTGCCTTCGATGCCTGGTCTTTGCCTTGGGATATTTACATTGCAAAAGTAGTGGAAAATGCCATTTCAGTGGAAGTGTATGATATGAAGGATGTTAGAGATTAGGGCCTGGCAGTACAGAATCCTTTGATAAAAAGGATGGGGCACTCAAAAAATCTAGTCTGCCTTTCAGATTCCCATCGTAAAAGAACCACCTTGAAACGTGGAGGCACCGAGGATATTAAATTTCTTTAATTGCTGGTTTCACATACTGCCTGAGTGCACTCAGGGTGCTAAAGCAAAATACCACAGAGGTGGGGGCCTTATAAGCAACAAACATTTATTTCTCACAGTTCTGCAGGCTGGGAAGTCCTAGATCAAGGCACCAGCCCAGTCAAGTTCTGGGGAGGGCCCCCATCCTGGTCCATAGCTGGCATCTTGCTGTGTTCTCACATGGTAGAAGGGACAAGGCATCTCTGGGAGTCTTTTTTTTTTTTTTTTCCGGTACGCGGACCTCTCACTGCTGTGGCCTCTCCCGTTGCGGAGCACAGGCTCCGGACGCGCAGGCTCAGCGGCCATGGCTCATGGGCTCAGCCTCTCCGCAGCATGGGGGATCCTCCCGGACCGGGGCACGAACCCGTGTCCCCTGCATTGGCAGACGGACTCTCAACCACTGCGCCACCAGGGAAGCCCCTGGGAGTCTCTTTTTTAAGACCACTAATCCCATGCATGACACCCACATGACCTAATCCAGAGACCCCACCGCCTACTACCATAGCATTGGTCATTAGGATTTCAACATATGAATTTGGTTGGGGGGTCACAAACATTCAGACCATAGCAGATACCAAGAGTTGCCAGGTTTAACTAAGAAACATACCACATTGTTATGAAAGGTGGAAAGAGCACACAGAGTCTGTGAAGTGAATATGAAGAAATGACCAAGGTCTACAAGAAATGGGTTTGCAGCAAACTCAGCACATGACATGCAGGAGGTGCACAGTAAAGTGGTAAGTCTGTGTGTGAGGGGGTGGATTTCCATCCAGGGCTGATGTCAAGCAGAAGACACAAAGTTCCGCTGACCAGCTTTGTCAGCCTTGGAGGACGGGTCTCTACAGGCAGAATTAGGCAAAGCAGTGAAATCTGCACACAGGAGCCAGAATGAATAGAACATGGAACAATCCTGTGCTTCCAGACCCTGTGCTCCCTCCTACCTTGAGGGGAAAGACCTCCAAAGCCCCAAGGATATAAGTATCACAAATCACTACCTGAAACATAAAACTGACGGTTGGTTTAACGTAAAACCGTAGCAGCCTTAGCAAAGAAAGGATGTGATGGTAATCTGAGGGTCTATGTAACTGGAGTTCCTCTCACTTGAGGGCTCACAAAGTTACCACCAAGTCAAGCAGAAGGCAGCTATCCCTGTAACCAACCCAAGGGTCCCACGTTCCACATGGACATTCCTTCTCCAAGCCATGGAATGATGCACTTGTTTGCAAAATGGAGATGTTTTTCTAGAACTGGGGCATGGGGATGAGTAATCAGCAAGAGTAATTGTAAAGCCCCTTAAAATGATCAAGCAACATATTTACCAATAAGTAGGTGTAAATAATAAACCATAAAGTACTTAGAGCTCCAAGAAGCCACTTGAAAATAGGCCCTAGATAAATCTAAGAGGTTTTACTATTATAAAGAGTAATAATAACTTGCCTACTACAGACACGAGGGGCTATGAAAACAGACACCACAAAGTGGGTTTGGAGATCTACTTCCGTGTAGGTAGGCTTGAAAGGTCTGTTGAAGACAAAGAGAAGAAAGTCAAGGATCTCCCATGAAAATGGACTACTATAAGTAGTCCCGTTGATAAAATAACTAACTTTGGCTTGTGAACTCATATGACTTCATAAACAACATGTACACAACAGAGTGGTCATTTTTGGCCTAATGTTTTGCCGAGGGCCACCCCTGGGCATATGGGAAATCTTGAGAAGGCTACAGGTGAATACATGTAAGTTAGGCGTTAACATTTGTATGGGAAATGGGCCACATTTATTATTTCTATTTTTAAAGACAGACACGTGCACGCAACTGCCTGTCTGCTCAGGCTGCCACGTCCCAAAGATTCTGTAACTTGACTATTATCCATGAGTCTTCTCGATGGCCTTGTAGAATTTGGTGCACTTGGGGATCCGTCTTTCTTAGTGGTTTTGATCCTAGGGAATCATAAGGAGTGAACAGCACAAGCGTAATGAAGACCGGGGTAGAGCAGGCAGCCTTCCTGATGGGAGGGTGAGACCAAGATGAAGTGAAACAGAAATGAAACAGAAACCCAGATGGTCTGGGAAAGATGGTTTTGAAACTACCACGACAGCTCTCATACAATATGCAGATGCTTTAAATGTTACATTTCTTTATATATCACTCTCTGAAATGAAATTATCTACTTATTTACCTGTTTATTATCTCTTTCCTCCATCTGAACCCAAGTTGCATTAAAGCAAGAACTCCATTTTTATCACCACTTTAGGCCAATGTGTGGCATATGGCAGACACTTTATAAACTTTTGTTCAACAGCTGAATTTCTTTGTGAAGCATTCTTCTTATTGAGTGACCCAATCTCAGTGTCACTACAAGACATGACTTATGAAATACTGATACCACAGTCAACCGTGACAGTCACTGGGCTAGACCCTGCGAGGGACAGAAAGATGCAGAAGGCTGTGTTTCTGACTTTAAGAAGTTGATAGATTCGTTGAGATGGAATGATCAGCTTGTTGTCTTAATATTTTTTTAACCTTTAAGGCATCATTTATATGGGTACACAGAAAATAAAATGAAAAGTGATACATTTCGCTCATTACTTTCATCAACGCTGAAGTTTGGGAGTTGACAAATTGCAGGCAGGTAGGACCAGGCACTGAGGAACAGATGAGTAGACAAAACTTTCAGAATTAAGAGCAGTGGGAGCTGGATGGTGATTTGCGGGGTATCTTGGAAAATACAAGTGTCTTTATGGGCAGGAAGCAAGCATCAGAAATCAGTCTAATTTTTGCTTCATTCATTTTCAGTCGACCTATTTGCTGTATTTAACTCTTTATATATGTTGGTAAGTTATCCCCTTCGCCCAGTGTAGTCCTGCCCTACTTCCTTCTCAGTTCATTGAGATTCCTCAGGGATTTACAGCAAGTGATCCCCTTGTTAAGTTTCCTCCTCCGCCTGCTATTAAAAACAAAACAGTAAATGCTATTAAAGGCCACCCACACATTCTCAAGGCAGTTCATAATGAGATGCCTCCTCAATTTCAAAAATGTATTAATTCGATTTTGTTTTACGTTGCAGAGATCGACACGAAACGCGACGTTGACCTCTCTATTCCTGTTACGTCAGTTAAATATCGTTATGGTGGGTATCAGAAATGCACGAAGAACATGACTAAGTCACGATCGTCAAGGGAAAGTTCCTAGAGGCCAAAGAGGACTGGGGATGAGGCACAGAGTGGCCCCAAGCTGAGGGAGGAAGGACACTGCATCCCAGACTAAAACCTGGCCGTCGAAAGCTATGAAAGATTTTAAACGGCTCTGGATCTAGAAAGATGACTCTGGTTTCAGTGTGGAGCGTGACCCGAAAACAAAGAAGAGCATGGAGTCAGGGGGACAGCAGGAGAGCTGCTGTGCAGCTAAGAGGCCATGTGGCCTGTGAGACGGGTCTTCTATTCGTGACCACTGCCTATTAGTTGGGCTTGAGATCCTCCACATAAGATGAAATCACTCAATTACCAGAGCAATTCAGTAAATTGCTATTATCATCCACATCACGCAAATGAGGACACTGGGGCCTGGGAGGTCAAGAGAGGCCCAAGCCAACAAGGGCAGTGATACTGGCAGAGATGGGGGCAAGCTCAGCTCTTTTCGCTGTCCTACATGGTCCAGGCAGTACGTATCTAGAGAGAAGGGGTAAAAAGATATTTTAGTGGTAGAATCACTATAGGGACAACTGAATGGGTGGAATGGAGAAAACAGCCGAGTTAAAGATAATTCTGATGTTCTCTAACCTGGACATTTCGGCAAATGATGACATTGCTAAGCGAATGGAAACCCAAAAAAGCAAACAGGGTAGATGGGGAAGATAACCGATTCCACTGGGGATAATCTGAGCTGGAGACACCTGCAGGCAGGTCTTCCCAGCAGAGGAGTTAGAACCACTGCAGTGGATGAGGTTGGCCGGGAGGAGTATTGAGGGCTTCTGACCAAGACCAGAACCCCTGGCAAACCAAAATTTGAGGAGGAGGCAAAGAAAGATGCTCCAGTGAAAGAGAGGACTGAACACATCACCAAGGAGCTTAAACCCAGCTGGAGAGAGAAAACATATGCATTTGAGGATTTAAGTTACCTTGCCATATATGAGATCATGAATTACTTGTTTAGATGCCAAATGAAAAAGCAGGGCGGTGCAAATCAGAGGCAGGAACATTCAAAAAGTTTCAGGAATCAGTTGGGAACTGGGGCAATAACTTTAAAAGGCAGCCTGATTTTAAATTAAGGAAGCAGGCTACTTCCACACCTGCATACTCGCTAGGGCGGAATGGGGAGGGGGAGATCCAAGAGGTCCTGGAGCAAATTCTGCTTGCTCCAGGCTGACTCGAGCTGAACATTCATCTACTTGCCCTGACTTTGAGATGGCCGTGAAAAGTGTCCTGCTGTTCGTCACCATCTCCTCGCAGGCATAACTAAAAAAACAGGAAGGGAGGGGAGGGGGTAGAGGGGCTGCATCCAGCTTGCAGAATAGGAAAGCAACCATGCAGAACAAACTTGTATGCTTCCACAGGCTGGCTGGATCCACCAGCTCAAAAAGGCAACAGCAGAAGTCGTTTATGAACTGTGCATTTGGCCAGATTAGGATTCCAAAAGTTATAAGGAACTATAAGCTCTAGACCTGGAGAGCATATTCCGGGGTCAATGGTTTTAAACTTTTGAGTGAAGTATCACACACTTAGAGGAGAGGACCCACAAGTGCTCCCTGAATATTCACAGAGCGAACAGATCCAATGCAATTAAACCCAGTTTCAACTAAACCTTGTGTCCGTTTTTAATTCCATAACCAAAGCATGACTGGATGAATATAAATATACAGGAATTAGAGTGCTTGTGAGTAAAAGTTGCCAGGGAGACAGTGAGTCAATTGAACAAGACTTTCTCTAGAACCCACCTACTTGTCACCACATATGCTCTAATTCAGGCTCTCCCAGTTCTTAAGGAATCTCTGACCCACGCTATACATTTCAGCAGTCTCTGATACCAAAAGATGCTCCTTAGTTGCCCCCAGCTTAGAACCCATCAGAGCTTTCCCCCTGCCCCATGATGAAGTCGAAGTCGCATAATACGGTTCACAAGGCACCTGCACATCTCCAACTTCCTCTCGCGGGTTGTCTCAGCCAACACACAACATTCTTTGCACCATTAACTTTTTTCAAGTCCTCATATATATGATTTCTCCTGCTTCTGTGTTATTTTTCATGCTGTTTCCTACATGTGCAAAACTCTCCCGGTTTACCCATCCTCTCACCAGGTTTATTTCTGCATCTCCTTCAGGACTCGGCTTTATGAAGTGCTCAGCAGAAAAACAGGGACTCAAAAAATACGTGTTGCCTGCTTGGTTGAACCCACGAATAAGGAAAGAACATCATCTCAGCAGCAAAGGAGATACCCAGATGTCATAATATGGTCCCAGTTATTTTTAAAATTTTTTTAGGGACTGACATGTTAGCTATCTAAAGCTGAATTCGAAAGGGGTACCAGTCATGGCCCCTGTACTCAGCGAATGTATAATCATGTTAGAAGGCAGAACTTACATGATACAGAGAACAATATCAGGTCTACTGCTGTGATGTTCCGTGAGCCATAAGAGTTCCAAGGAAGGGAGGTAAGAGTTGGCTGGAGTGATATGAGAGGAATAAGACCTGAGGGCATCTTGAAGAATACGCTTGCATTTGGGGAGGACGTGGAGACAAAGGGTGATGATGCTCGCCCCAAGCAGAGGGAATCAGCATGAGAAGAGATTACGTAGGAGACAGTGGAGAGAAAGTCTGACTAGAAGTGCATGAATATTGACAAATGTGGGGAAATAAAAGAAACAAGGAAGAGGGAGGCCAGCCTGTGAATCTTGTCAATGGAGCAAAAGAATCTGGATTCCACATCCTAAGAAATGAAGATTCAATGTAACTTCTGGGTCAGTAAATGAGCGTCCTTTTTCGAATATGCCAATGAGAAAGTCAAAAACAACTCCGGCAGCTGGTAGCTGACAGGTATGCCATGATGCTTCCAACTAAACATAAACAACTCTTACAGAATATAAAAATAATCAAACTTTGAGATCATGGTGGAACAAGAGAAAGACAAAGACATTGCAGGTACAAAACTAACAAAATATCCCCATCTTCCGACTGCTTACGTACCAGTGACGACTGAGCTCTGCTTTAATCCTCCTGCTCTCTAGATGAGATGCCAAGATGCCTGTATCAGTCTGCTTGGGCTGCCACAACAATACCACAGACTGGGGGGCTTAAATAACAGAAATCAATTTTCTCACAGTCCTGGAGGCTGGCTATCCAAGATCAAAGTGTGAGCAGGTTTGGCCTCTCCTGAGGGCTCTTTGCTTGGCTTGCAGACAGCCGCCTTCTCACTGTGTCCTCACACAGCCTTTCCTCTGTGCACCCCTGGTGTCTCCTCCTCTTCTTATAAAGACACCAGTGCTATTGGATCCGACCCTTAAGACCTCATGAATGGGGGTTAAGACTTCAATACATGAATGTGGCGGGGGGGGGGCACACAAGTCAGTCCATAACAATACCCAATAACTCCTGAAAACACCCAATCCGGAACTGGCTTCCACTGCCTTTATACCTCCTCAGTATGTGCATAAGCCCTATTTCTATAATAAACCCCTTCCGACCTCCTCTTCCTAAGATGCTCCATCATACCCTTGGTGTGTGTTCTCCTTTGTTGTTGCAAGTTAAATAAACCCAATCTGGACTGTGGGTGTGTTCCTGGTGGCTCTGGCTTCCACACCAGGACCTTCCATATTCTGGAGTGTTACCTCTCTCATACTTTGTGTCTGCCTCAATTGCCGTTCCTCCTTCCTGGGTAACTCCTGTTCATCCTTTAAGATTGAGTTCAAACATCACCTACCCTGAAAGCATTTCCTAATTCACTGTGTCCAGCAGTGGAATTAGATTTCCCTTGTGATGGCTCTACAATGTGTTGACTCGGCTAAGCTGAACTACATTTCCCAGAATTCACTTCTTTCTTTTTTTAATAAAATGTTTCTAGTTGGAGTGAGCCACAAGGAAGCGTCTTGGGAGATGTGAAGGCCAGAAGGGAAGCGGCAGTCATTTTGTGGCTTGCACACACGGCTGCTGATGTACTGACTCGCCTCCTTGGTGAGAAGCAGCAGCTCTGCCTTCCCGATCCTCCTGAGTGTCCCTGACCTCTGGGCCAGGTGTGTGTGTTTACCTCTGTCCCCAAGGTCCCCAAGGCAGAGGCAACAAGAACTGATGTGTTTTAGTCCATCCTTGAATACAAACATGTACTATGTAGTGTTTGTGCATTCTAGCCTGCCCTTGGTCGCTCCAACTTTACACCCATTTTTCCTTCTTGACTCTTTGGCTGTGGATGTCAAGTTCCAGCACCCGATGCAGAAAAGCCTTATAGAGACTGCTTACCCTACTGCCACAACTACTAAAGTCAAATCTCTGTAACAACTATGTATCTATCTGCCGTCTATGTATCGTCTATTTATGTACTTATCGATCAATCTATCCATCTTTCTTTTTCCTTTCTTTCCTTTTCTTGCTTCCCTTCCTTCCATCCACCCATCCATCCATCCTTCCATCATTTATCATCTATCTATCCATCCATTTATTATCCACCTTCTATCTATCATGTGTCTTCTATCATCTAAACTCTATCTATAGTCTATTTATCTATCTCCTATCTAACTATCTATCTTTCCACCCATCACCTATCTATCCATCCATCTTTCCATCCATCCATCCATCATCCACCTACCTGTCTGTCTATCTATCTATCTTCTAACTATCCATCCATCTTTCCATCCATCCATCCATCATCCACCTACCTGTCTGTCTATCTATCTATCTTCTAACTATCCATCCGTCTTTCCATCCATCCATCCATCATCCACCTACCTGTCTGTCTATCTATCTATCTTCTAACTATCAATCCTACTGGCTCTCCTTCTCTGGTTGAACCCTGACTGATGTGCTCCTCCTCTGAGATACTTCTCTGTACTTCCTCTACACCTTGTACTATTTAAGACATTACTTTAATGTCACAGTCTGTGCGGTAGATAAGATTATCTTGCAAATTCTTCACGCCCTCCCTCTATCATGTGACCTTGTAGTGCACTACAGTGGGTAAAATATATTTCCCTACTCCACTGACATTCGGCTTGACAATGTGACTTGCCTCAGCTATTGGAACGTTAGCCAGCATTATATTAAATGTGCTTGTGTGGTGTAGTTTGGGTGTTCATGCTCTGTGGCCTGCCATGAGAAAAGCATGCCCCAGGGCATCTGCTGCCCTTTCCATCTGGGCCTCAGAACGAATATACATGGAGAAGATCTGAACCAAACCCACAGTCTGGAGCCAAGCACAGCTGAATCACAGCCTGAAAGAGAGCCACCCAACCGACATCTGCCAAGCTCCAGTTGACCTGCAGACTCATAGTGTGAGAGTAAATGTGGATTGTTGCAAACCACTGTACTGCAGAATCATCTGTATGCAGCCTTATTGCAGCAGCAGACTAGTAAATTACTTTTAATTGGTTCCTTGAGACTAGGGACCATTATGATAATTTCCATTCCTCCGGTGCTGACTAAGACGCCTGATAGATAGTAGGTGTTCAATAAATGTTCTTTGCATCCTAGAATAAATACATGACCAAATGATCAAAGAACCAGAATGGGGAGACGCATGGCACAAGGGGTGTGCCGTGGAAGGAGAAACTAACAGAGGTGGACAGGATGGAAAGGAGGGAGTAAGTGTGGAAGCAAGTGTCAGCCTAATGTGGTCCATGCACAATCATGCGATACAAAGTTAGCTGCCTTTAATTTTCAGATGATCAAAGGTTCCATGTGACTCCAGTATCTTTAAGGAGCATTTTTTCCTACTCTGAACTCTCATGACTCTCTGGGGGCAGCTGGCAATAAAAGCCACAGTGTCTGTCTGTAGCCATGTATAGTAGGGAAATTGACAAACGATGAAAGCCTGAACCACCTCCAAAAAAAAAAAAAAATCAAGAAAACAAAATTACTGGGAAGTAAAACTTTCTTATTCTTCCTTCAGGTAAACTTGTCTCTGTGTAATCATGTAACCTGATGCGGTCAGTTTACAGACCCCTGGCCCATTGATCAGTTTTGGTTTTTGTTATTGTTGAAAGGCTGGTGTGATACCATATCTGAAGCTCTCAGGCTGGTCACCAGAGGTCTATGCAGCCTGGGCCAGCACACCTGGGAGATGTAAGCAGGTCTGCACAGCAGCAGTCCTCCCAACAGAGACCACTGTCACATTCCCTTGGCGTGTGTGGCATGGGCCTGCCATCAGAATTGCTCCTTGCAAGACACAGTCTGAAGGATGCCAAATGCATTAGTCTGCAGTTGCACTTTTCAAATCTTTTTCTTCCTTTGAACAAACCACACCCACAGATGTGCACACACATATACACATGTGCATGTGTGCACACGTGTGCACTCATGCACATCCAACACAGACACACATGCATACATTCCACTGTGTTTTGGAGAACAAAGAGCTAGTCTGCATTTTGTTTGGTGTCAATCAGAACGTGAGATTAAAGCTGCTATTTTATGCATTCGAAAGTTACACCTGCTAAACTCATGCTTCTCTGCCTAAGCTCTGAACTTCAAAAGGAATATTTCATAGGAAAACATGCACACACACCAAAATAACATACACGCACAACCAGACAACACATATGAACCTCAAAAAGATGCCGTAAGCACCTGAATGCACTTCACCCCCGTTTCTATAAATGAAGGCTCAATGCCAGAACATCTGCAAGCCCATTAGGGTTGTACAAAGCCACTGGTAACACAAGCTGCCCCAAATAATACCCAAACCACGTTGACATACAGAGAAAAGCCTGTCAGTCGTGTCATTTGTGAGCAACTTATTGAATCCTACTTCCAGGCTATTTCAGGCTGAAACCAAACTTGTTTTATAACAATTATTTATCTAACTATCTCTGGGAAATAATTGCCTTTTTTTGAGCCTATATTTAGCAAGTTGCTACAAATGATACTTATCAACATACTGAATTCCCACTGAGCGTGTTAACATTATACCATTAAAACTTTACTATTAAAATGTTCTTAATTTAGATGCCATTAACTCAGATTTAGGGATAACTTGGACATCGAACGTGATTCTTCTAAAAATAATGTTTATTATTTTTAATGATTATAAAAGCAATTCATGTTCACAATATTGCCCAGAAATATAGAAAAGTATAAAGAAGAAAAATTGTCACCTAAATCTGACTAGAAAAAATAATTGTTTAACTTTTGGTACATTTCCTTTTAGTTATTTTCAATACATATACTTCATCTCTTTATGTACAAATGGGGGTGTATTGATCATATAATTTTTTTTTTTTTTTTTTGCGGTACGCGGGCCTCTCACTGTTGTGGCCTCTCCCGTTGCGGAGCACAGGCTCCGGACGCGCAGGCCCAGCAGCCATGGCTCACGGGCCCAGCCGCTCCGTGGCATGTGGGATCCTCCCGGACCGGGTCACGAACCCGTGTCCCCCACATCGGCAGGCGGACTCTCAACCACTGCGCCACCAGGGAAGCCCTGATCATAAAATTTTTAATCCTTTTTTAAAACATGAGCTATTTTCTCCCATAAGTAATTTTTTTTTTTTTTTTTTTGGTACGCCATGTGGCCTGTGGGATCCTAGTTCCCCGACCAGCGATCGAACCTGGGTCCCTGGCAGTGAGAGCACTGAGTCCTAACCACTGGACTGCCAGGGAATTCCCCAACAATATCTGAAAAAATGTCTTCCAAGGATTGCATGTTATTTCATTTTACTGATGTCTCACAACTTATTTAACCACTTCCGTAAGATTAGATATTAGCAGTGTTTCTAAGTTTTCACTTTTATACATAACATTGAGATGAAAATTCTGAAACATGAAATGTTTGTGGGCACTTCTGATCTTCTTCCGAGAGACGAAAACTAAGTTAAGTCTTAACACAAATTACCAAATTGTTTTGCAGAAGATTTGCAACAGTTGATACTTGCCCACAAGACCAGAGTTCTTGGTTTGCCAATCTCAAACACACTGACTCTCATTTAAGTCGGTAAACATGATGAGTGAAGCAGATTATGTCACTGTTTGTGTTTCTTTCTAATGAAGATAAATATTTTCCCCAAAGTTTATTGTCATTTGTCTTCTTTTCTAAAAGATCAGTTTCTGTGCCTCAGTCATAAACTGGTGATTTCTGAACAGAGCTGTAGCACTTCTCTCTCTTTTTCTCTATTTTAATTCTTTTAAAAAAGGATTTATAAAATTTGTCCCAGATCATCATTTACCTTGCTTTCAATTAAAAAAAATTGGGGGTACTGAATTAAAATATTTTACATAATTATTTCAATAATTTCCCTTACACTTTTACTTTTTACATAAAAAGTCTTCCTTGCCCTGAAAGTAGGTTAAGCTTTTTACCTTTGTATTCTGTTGGTTTTAATTTTTACTCTTTTATTCATCCAGAATTATTTTGAAGAATAAACTTCAACCTGAGTTTTCCCTCTTTTACAAATAGGCAGTTTTACCTCTATCATTTATTATGTGATTCATTTTTTTCCTAGTGGTTTTTGGGGTATAATGCATGTGTTGATGTATTAGATTAAGTGCTACTGAATCTCTCATTTCTTACATTGGTACCTCATTGTTTTAAGTTGGAACACTCGGTAGATGTGTTTTATAACAGCTGGAATGCCAATTACCCTAATTAGTACTCTTTTCTTGCAAAGGGAAATTCAAGTTGAACTTTAGAATAATCTTGTCCATTCAAAAAATTTTTTTACTGAGATTTTGATGGGTATGTCAATTGAAACCTTAGATTTCTTGGGAAAACTTAACATCTTTACAGAACTTGCTCCTTCCACTTGGAAACACGGGTAAACTCTAAATTTACTAAAATCTTAATTTCTTTGTCTCTCAGGGAGAATTAATGTTTTCTTCAAATAGTTTCCACATGTGTTACTACTGAATTTTGATAAAGTTATTGAGTTAAAACATTTGTTACTACGTTCCCTTAAATTCTCAGAGATTTTTAGTTGATTATCTTGTTTCATGATCAGAGTCGTAAACATGCATTTCATGAGCAAATGACATATTTTTTATCTTTGTGTTCCTAATTGGAATTGGCATATCAGTATTTCAGTTCCATGTCTTATTGCTATGATCCAACCTTCCAAAACATTATTTAAAGAGTGATGATAATTTGCCCCCTTGCTCATCTCTCATTCAAGGGCTGCTTTAAGATAGTTGCCTTTTATTAAGTTTTAAAAGTTCCTCTGCGTTCCTGGTTTTCTCAGACTACCCCCCCACCCCACCCCCACCCCCACCTCAGGAATAAAGGTTTAATTTTACTGACTATCTTCTGAGGTCATTTTTTTCTCACTGACCTACTAAGATCTTGTATTATATTAACAGATTTTTCTCAAATGAAAACATCTTTTTATTCTTGGCATAAAACCATAATTGCTTGTGGAGGATGAATTTTTGTTTATCGTGTACTCTATCTTTGAATTACGTCAAGGGCCATTAAGTCAAAACGCCATCTTAACTAGAAATCCCAAAGAATACGTAATTCTTTTGTACACCATTTAAAAAAGTAAATGACGTAACTTGATATTTTAAAGTTTAGAAGATACATGTACTCTAGCCCTGTTGTGACATATTTGTTTTCATTTAACATACTTAATTCAACTAAGTAGTATATGTATGCCTTAGTTTAAGTATAATATTTACAAATATAGTTTATTTGGGAAATCCTCCAATTTTAGGAAAGACTGTTTTGAATTAGTGAGGTTTCAGCACACTACCAGAAATGGAAAAAAGTATCTCTGAAGATCGGTTACGTTTTCACTACTGACTGACCACACATGTTAAAGTTATCAGCCATTTTGCTGCCTGCTTTCTGCAATCAGGAGTCTATGGCTTTGCCAATCTTAATTCTTTCATTAATACCTTGAAACATGTTTCAAATAGCAGAATCAAATTGAGGTGGCGGGATCTGAAAATTAAAGATCACCGCTGCCAAGAAGGCTGTCCATGGCTGACCTTCAGAAAATCTCTCCGTGACTTTTAGCTTCTTCCCGTAACATAAACAATTTATACACTTCTACAGCATTCTCTTAACATCTTCATCAATTACACTTTGGGTTTGTGCCTTCCTACTACTGCGGAGAGTCCGCAGGGCAGGGGGCCTTCTCTGAGTGCAATGTTCCCTCTTCAATACACTCATATAGACCCATTATATTTGGCAATAGGAGAGCACAACCATTGTGATTCTGATGCTGACACTTCCCACATTCCTCGCAGAGAGTCTGCAGGGAAGTTGGAGAGATTGGTTGACTTACAGTTGTGCCATGGTCACTTCAGCTGTGGTTTGAACTCGTCTAATTCATTAATTCAATTTAATTTTTAAAAAACACTGAGTATCTGTTGTGTGCATGGAGCTATTCTATAGTGTAAAGATACTCAATCTGATTATACAAGACAGTTTTCTCCTTCCTAGTTAAATTAAAATTTTAATTTCTACCATTTGGGTACCAATATCTAACTAATTTTAAAATTACTTTAAAAGCACCCATCGTTCTCTTTCACTTCTAATGTGATGCACTTACCTCACATGAAATCCTACAATATTTATGAATTAATAGTAGGAAGCAGATAAATTTTTATGAGATTAATCAGACTCACATAAAACTTGACTACATCCATATTATAAGATACCTTTCTTAGACATTACAGGGAAAAAACCCTATTGGTATTTTTTTTCATCTTTATTGGAGTATAATTGCTTTACAGTGGTGTGTTAGTTTCTTTTTTTTTTTTTTTTTTTTTTTATGTTACGCGGGCCTCTCACTGTTGTGGCCTTTCGCGCTGCAGAGCACAGGCTCTGGACGCACAGGCTCAGCAGCCATGGCTCACGGGCCCAGCCGCTCCGCGGCATGTGGGATCTTCCCGGACCGGGGCACGAACCCGTGTCCCCTGCATCGGCAGGCGGACTCTCAACCACTGCGCCACCAGGGAAGCCCCGGTGTGTTAGTTTCTGCTTTATAACAAAGTGAATCAGTTATACATATACATATGTTCCCATATCTCTTCCCTCCTGCGTCTCCCTCCCTCCCACCCTCCCTATCCCAACCCTCCAGGCGGTCACAAAGCACCCAGCTGATCTCCCTGTGCTATGCAGCTGCTTCCCACTAGCTATCTACCTTACGTTTGGTAGTGTATATATGTCCATGCCTCTCTCTCGCTTTTTCACAGCTTACCCTTCCTCCTCCCCATATCCTCAAGTCCATTCTCTAGTAGGTCTGTGTCTTTATTCCTGTCTTACCCCTAGGTTTTTCATGACATCTTTTTTTTCTTCCTATTGGTATTTTGACCTATCTCAGAATCTAGCAAATTATATAGAGAGGAATCTTTTGATTGTTTACTTCTCTCATAGTTTAAAATATAGAGAACGCGCTCTGTTTTTTAAGGTTTACACTAAATGGATAAATTTCATTGTTATTGCATGGTATAAGGCAATAAAGAAAAGCGGGAATTAATCAATTATCTATGAAATTTTTATAAGTTCCATCTGAGAAAAAAAAAATCAATGATTAGAATTCCCTCTCAAATGTAGTTATGTTTCTGTATTTTAATCTAAACATAGAAACTCGTTTAACTGGAATTTCTGGATGGTCCACAAATTTCCTAGGAATAAGTCCACAAATTTCCTGGGGGGGGGGGAAGGGGAGAAGAGTCCAAATTTTACACACAAACATAGCCCACATGCTTCCTCTATGGTTTGACAGGATAAGGTCAATGCCCATTGGCTGCCCAGGAACGGGGGTCCCCCCCAACATTTTGTGGCCATCGTCATGGTAACATTGAGATCCAGCCTCATGAGACATTCATTCATCTGTCTTTCGGGAGATGAAGGAAAAGGAGAAGGAAAGAGAAAATGAGGAATTTGGACTTTCCAAGTGGAAAGCTCTAACTCTTTTATCTTACTTACTATGACAATGGCAAAGAGAAAGGTTTAAAGGTCACTGCTAATTCCAAATTTCACCAAGGACAATGCCTCTAGCATGAACCAAACTCCCACACACAGCCTCCAAATCCTCACAAAAAGATGATTACCAAGCACATATATGGAGACAATGTGTTCTTTGTGATCAATTAAAACGCAAGAATAGTCTGTAATGGGATGTCTTACAAAGGAGCCCTTTCTTCTTAGTACATTAAAAAAGGCAGATCTATCAAACTTATGATAATGCATTGCCATGCTGATTTAATTGTCAATTACAAATTACTTGTACTTTAATGATCTATATAAAGCCTTATTTTTTTATCTCTAATAGCTATTAATGGTTGTTAAAGAAAATGAAACCACTTTACTGAAATGCAATGTGAGGGTCTATTAAGAATAAGTTTTCAAAATGATAAAATATTATCACGAAAGTGTGAACCTCTGTACATTTTAATGTTCCTGAGTAGGTCAGTCTTCTTGCCACTGAAAGAATATTTCTTTCTAATTGCACACAATTGCAGTTTAAACATCTTCACTTATATGGAGAATAAATTTTACCTAATTCCCAGTCAAAATGCTTCTTCAGAAGTTGGGAAAGGAGTGGGGGCAACATATTATCATATTTCCTCCAGAAGTGATAGAAGATTTGAAACATCAACCATTAGGATAAACCTCGGTGAACTTACACCCGTATTTTTCTTCATCTCTGTACTGTTCCCTACTTGCCTTTTTTTTTTAAGCTATTTATTTATTTATTTAGGCTGTGTTGGGTTTTCGTTGCTGCGCGCGGGCTTTCTCTAGTTGCGGCGAGCAGGGTCTACTCTTCCTTGCAGTGAGTGGGCTCCTCACTGCGGGGGCGTCTCTTGCTGCGGAGCATGGGCTCTAAGGCACGTGGGCTTCAGTAGCTGCAGTGCGTGGGCTCAGTAGTTGTGGCTCGCGGGCTCTAGAGCGCAGGCTCAGTAGTTATGGGCTTAGTTGCGCCACAGCATGGGGGATCCTCCTGGACCAGGGATCGAACCCGTGTCCCCTGCATTGGCAGGCGGATTCTTAACCATTGCGCCACCAGGGAAGTCCCCCATTTGCTTTTAAAATTATTAAAAGGATACACAAGATCACATAAGAGAAGTGTCTTGTGCTTTATGGAAGGATAAACATTCGATCAATTCAAGATACAGATGTGCCTCCCTTAGGAGAAAAGATACATTTCCAAAAAGAAGTGCAATTCACACTCATATATTAAAGTAATATTTTTTAGATTTTTAAAAATTGAAGTATAGTTGATTTACAATGTTGTGTTAGTTTCTGCTTGTACAGCAAAGTGATTCAGTTTTATATTTATATATATACACACATATACACATACATGCTTTTTTGTATTCTTTTCCATTACGGTTTATCACAGGATATTGAATATAGTTCCCTGTGCTATACAGTAGCACCTTTTTGTTCATAAATTAATATTTTAAATATACTTACTAATTAGATGAAATTTATGGTTAATATCTTTGAGAAGAGTTGTTTTATAAGCAAATAATTACTTCCCAGTGTACTTGTTCGTAAGCCTGACTTTTCTGAACAAAATTTCTTTAAAGGGTGACACACCTGTCCTGCTCTAAGGACTACTAAATACACACAACCTAAGACATCCTCAAAATGTACTTTTCCCTCTCCTCCAGGATACCCATCAGACAGGAGCTATCAGAGATATGAAATTAAATATAATTAGAGTCAGAATAAAACTATGTCAGGCTTATGTCCAAATAACCTAAAGTAAGTTAGAGATTTTACAATGATCCACTTAACTTGTAACTGTAGACAATTAAAGAAGCCAAATAGTCAATGCAAAATAGCTATTTTAGACTCTTAATTATTCTATTTGGCTGCCTGCATTGATCATATTAAAAAGCTATCAAAACTTTATCTAATTTGATATTTTATGATTGGATACGAAATGTACCAGTAAGAAGACAGGTTTTATTTTATTTTTTATAATTAATTATTAAATTTTTGGCTGCGTTGGGTCTTCATTGCTGCATGCGGGCTTTCTGTAGTTGCGCAACTGGGGGCTACTCTTCGATGCGGTGCGTGGGCTTCTCTGCAGTGGCTTCTCTTGTTGCCGAGCACGGGCTTTAGGTGTGCAGGCTTCAGTAGTTGTGGCGTGCAGGCTCAGTAGTTGTGGCATGTGGGCTCAGTGGTTGTTGCTTGTGGGCTCTAGAGTGCAGGCTCAGTAGTTGTGGCACACGGGCTTAGTTGCTCCGCGCCATGTGGGATCTTCCCGGACCTGGGCTCGAACCTGTGTCCCCTGCACTGGCAGGCGGATTCTTAACCACTGCGCCACCAGGGAAGCCCTGAAGACAGGTTTTAGAGTAAGACACCGCTTGGAGTCAAATTCTTTCTCAATGACCATCTGTTTCCTTGAACAAATTTCTTATCTGAACCTATTTCCTCATCTGTAAATTGGGGATAAAGAACGTTTGCAAAGATAAAATAATTGTTCTTAACAATTACGTTAAGAACCTATCACATAATATACTCTGTAAGTGTTATTGTTCCTTATCATGATCTCTTCCACCCTGAGGTCTCAAAAAAGAATCAAACTCCCATAAGCGAGTATTCCATTTTCCGCCTGAGTTCAGTAATTGAGCTCAGCGGTTACATGCAAACTGAAATGCTGGTTTTTAAATCATTGAGGGCAAGATTCAAAACCTGCATTAAAACATGTGTGTCTTCAATAATACCTACCACAGCACAAGGCTTCCACAGAAACTCAGCAAAAATTGGAGACCGAATTGTTGAGTCCAGTAGAAGAACCATGTGTTTGTCCTTTGGTTCTCAAGGCTAACTTCATTTTTTCATAGTCCCTAATCAAGTCAACCACGTAAACCATTAGGTTAGGGAGGGTGTGTCAACTTAGGTACAGGTTAAGTACCTACTGAATACCACACCCATAGTTTATTAATAAACCACACCATAGTTTATTTTGCTATGATGTGTATACATAATGCTATGTGGGAATGCATGATATTTAAGTAAAAAGAACATTATTCAAAGGTATCACTAATTTTATTTAATAAATTCATCTTGTACAAGCCGCCCATGTGTCTGAATATGCCTTCTGAAAAACCGGAAAAAAGTAATTTAAAAAAGGGCTTAACTCACTTCAAAAATTAATCCCTGAGCTAACCTGCAGGGTTATGATGCAGCCCTCAAGTCAGTAAAGGGTTAATAACCCCATCAATACAGCCAAACTGCTGGGGTAAGGGACTTCTTCAGCATATGACAACATACTTTTCTGACAGTTTAAATGAATAAATCTAGAAGCACAGTATTCCCATAAATTTCAAATATGAAAAAAATTGAGGAAAGCTCTAGTGGACCAAGAGAAATGAAAGTCACTTCAAAACCAAAAGCATTTTAGAAATTGAAGCTTTGGGGTAGTTCCCAACAAGAATGGGAAAAGTGGCAAGGGCTTGATGAATTAATTAGCTTTCAAATAGCTGTGGGAAAATGTAATCCTCAAGTTGCCTGGATAAATATGCCTGAAGTCATAAAATGAATCTGGTCGGGACACAAAACTGACTTCTTCCCTTCCGATCAAAGCTGAAAGCACAGGGCAGTAAAAAAGTGTTAGATAAGCTTTACTTATCTGCTGATTTGATGAGAAGCTCTTGCCTGGCCTTCATTCCTTCTTGCTCTGGCCTCACCCCCCTCCTCTTGGGCCTCTAACCTGGCAGGGTTGGGTTCTGTCTGCCCACCTCTTCTCCAGGGGACCCACATGTGCCTGATTAACCTCAGCTGTGCCCCCAAGATGGCCAGGTTCATACATTTCTGTAGCAGCTAATGACTCATTTCCCAAGTGAGCTTGGACGCTGGTTTTCCTTTGTCAGTCTAGAAATGTAACATCGGCACATGCATGAGAAGGGGGGGATTTGGGTCACTGTAAGACCTCCTACACCTTTACCTATGATTTCTATGTGACCCCAGGTGCCAGAGAATTTTGGGTGGCCAGGGTACCAGGAAGTAGAGGAGGTCACCTATAAAGCAGTTAGGAGCAGAGGCTTGGAGGTGTGACAGACCACAGTTTAAATCCTGAGTGGTCCCTCTAGATCTCAGTTTTCTCATTTCTAAAATGAGAAGAATATAATTTCACCTGCCTAACAGAGAGCGTTAAATGAGGAAATTCATGCAAAAGGCCTTGGCACAATGCCTGGCACAGAGAACATGCACAAAAACGTCAGCTATTCTTATTATTTCTACAATATCTCAGTGGGAAAGGGTTAGTGTAAAATCTAATAAAATCAGCGATGACTTAGAAAGGGGAGCAGCTATGGCCAGCACTGGTCAAAATACCTACTTTTTCTAAAAGTCTCTGTGACAATAATGCAGGCATGAACAATCGACCACTATGCATATATCTTTGTTATTTATAAAATAGGTAGAGAAACTTGGTATTTAAAAAATACAGATGCCAACCTCTGAAGTACTCATGAACTTGTGCAAATTACTGTAGGTGCCAATTCTCCACCCCCGAATATATTAGACTATATGCATCCTACTTCCTCCAGCTATTACTTTTCAGTGCTCTCAAAATGCAGCATCAATAGAGGATTGCTAAGGGTCTGGTAAAAGCCAATAAATATTTTGACAGGTGGGTGAAGTTTAGGGAGCTCATTCTCTGTTCAGCCTTCCAACATACTCCACTGTTCCAACAGCTACACCGACTACAGAGGAAAGACCATTGATGAGAGGTATTTTATAGAAGTCTATATCATAAAGTTGGAAACCCCATGAGAAGAAGGAAATAAAACACGTGGGAAGCATTCATTCGTTCAACAATACTTACTGGACACCTGATATATATCAGCTCTGGGAATTCCGTTGACGTGTCATGAGGGCCCTGGTGTGCCACTAACCCACAGTCCCCATGCACTAGTAAGTAGTTCAGGGTTTTGTGACCATCTTTGTTGTAAAAACAGAGGGAGGGAGAGAGAGAATATGAGCCATTAGAAGAGCAAATGCAGGTTCCTGAGTCTAGTTGGTGGCTTTTGAGAACCATCCAGATGGCCAGTGCAGCTGAGCAGAGGAAGCTAAGTAATAAGTAAGAGGGTGAGGCCACAGAGAACGTGGACTTCATAGGACAGAGTCCACATAGAGGCACGCCAGAGTCAAAGATCCAAGAAGGTCTTTGAAGATAACATTCCTTGTAAAACAAGATGGATACTGTCTTGGGAGCAAAAGAAAAAAAAAAAACACAGCTTCTTTTAAATAAACAGGCACACTTGTAAAGATAAAACTCAATGATTTGGGAAGAGAAACTGGAAAGTGCAACACAATAGGGCCACCAGCAGAGACACTGGAAAAAGTAGAAAATAAAATGGAAACCAGCCTTGATGTAGTCCCCTGTGTCTATTTTTGCTTTCGTTGCCTGTGCTTTTGCCTGTGTCATGTCCATGAAATCATCGCCAAGACCAATGTCATGAAGTGTTTCCCCTATGTTTACTTCCAGGAGTTTTACAATTTCAGGCCCCATGTTTAAGTCTGCAAGCCATTCTGAGTTGGCTTTTGTGTGTGGTGTAAGATAAAAGCCCCCGAGCTTCTGCACGGCCAAGGACACAGTCAACAGAATGAAAAAGCAACCTACACAATGGGAGAAAATATTTGCAAACCATATATCTGATAAGGAGTTAGTTTCCAAAATACAGAAGGAAGTCCTATAACTCAATAGCAAACCAAAAACGAATAACTGGATTAAAACATGAGCTAAAGAGCTGAATAGCCGTTTCTCCAAAGAAGACATGGAACAAATGGTCAACAGGCACATAAAAAGTGCTCAGCGTCAGGGCTTCCCTGGTGGCACAGTGGTTGGGAGTCCGCCTGCCGAGGCGGGGGACACAGGTTCGTGCCCCGGTCCGGGAAGATCCCGCATGCTGCGGAGCGGCTGGGCCCGTGAGCCATGGCTGCTGGGCCTGCGTGTCCGGAGCCTGTGCTCCACGGTGGGAGGGGCCGCAGCGGTGAGAGGCCCGCGTACCGGGGGCGGGGTGGGGGGGGAGCGGGAAGTGCTCAGCGTCACTAATCATCAGGACAATGCAAATCAAAAAATGAGGTATCACCTCACACCTTTTAGGAGGCTATTATCAAGAAACAAAAGACAGGGAATGGTAAGGATGTGGAGAAACTGGGATCCTTGTACACTAGAGCTGGGAATGGAAAAAGGCACAGCAGCTATGAAAAACAGGAGTTCCTAAAGAAATTAGAAATAGAACTACTATATGATCCAACAAGCCCACTTCCGGGTATGTATCCAAAAGAACTGAAATCAGGACTTCAATGAAATACCTACACTCCCAGGTTCACTGCAGCATTATTCACAACAGCCAAGATGCGGAAACACCCTAAATGTCCATGGATAGATGAATGGGTAAAGAAAATGTGTGAGTATACACACACACACAATTCAGCCTAAAAAGAATCCTGCAATATGTGACAACACAGATGAATCTTGAGGACATTACGCTAAGTGAAAGAAGTCAGTCACAGAAGGGCAAATACTGTGTGATTCCACTTACAGGCAGAGGTGGCTAAGATTCAAACTCATGGAAGGAGACAGCAGAATGGTGGTTGCCAGGGACTCAGGGGAGGAGGGTTGCCCAAAGGATGTAGTTTCAGTCGTGCAAGATGAATAACTTCTAAAACTCTGCTGTCCATCATGTTGCCTGGAGTTATCAATACTGTATGCACACCTAAAAATCTGTGAAGTGCAATCTGGATTGCTCCACTACTTTACTGTTCTTTGACATTTGAAGCTATAACAATTTCCCTCTCTCTCTCTCTCTCTCCTTGTAGTCTTCTGTCTTTCCTCTGTTTTTAGCAACTTATCAGAAAAAAAAGTCAGATGGCTTTTTGGTGAATTATGGAACCAGGGTCCTGGTTTGCCAAGTGCTTCCTTATTTATCACCTTTTGCTTTGCCTCTACAAATGCTTTCAATGTTCTCCCTAAAGACAATGCTCTTTCACTTTCTTAAAACAACCATGCCACCAAAAAATAATCTCTTTTTATCAAAAAGGGATCAAAACATAGTTACTAAAATCTTTGCATTTGCACACTTTTCCTCTTTCTGTTTATTATCATCAATCCTCCATTTTGCCCCATTTCAGCGGCTTTACCAAATACATTCTGATGTACTTGTGCATTTCCAGGCATCACAACGTTTCACTTGCTCTTTAGCTGACAACTTGGCAAACTGTAAAGTTACAATCCAACATGACTTTTATGATCATTGTTATTATCATCAACGATTAGTTAAGCAATTCCAATGGTTCTCCCCTAAAGTGCCTTCTTGGATTTACAATTTGCAGTTTGCTGATCAGTGACTCTCTGGGCCTCATCTTATCTGGACAGTTGGAAGGTGCCTGCCTGGAGCCAAGAGAAGAGAAACGATCACTGTAGCAAAACATGGGTGTGGAAGCGGGACCCCAAATATGCTCCATCCCGGTCTCTCCTTGCTCTCAGGCTGCTGTGTTTCAGCCACTTTTTCTCCTGGAAAATGGTGGCCAAACCTGGGGCCAGAAAGTGAACAGAAAAGCTTCAAAGGCAGAGAACTGGCTACAACTTGCACACTGAAGGACAGTTTCCAGGTTTGGAAAACAAGAAGCCTGGACTCCTGGATGCAGGCTACACGGTTATCAGGAACTGCATCCTGCCAAGGAGCCGGAACTGTTTGGTTCCTGACTTCTCGAAAGGCATGAAATATGCTTACATGAGGCTCTCTTTGCTCATGAATATCTTTGTCAATTTTCCTCGTATGCATCAGCAAGAATGACACTGTTTGGACACTGGGCTTTTCAAACAGTCCCTTTCTCTTTTCATCGCTCTTTTTCTCCTCTCTTCATATTCAGCTTCCAGGCTTAGGGTAACAGTCTCCAACATCACTGGTAGCTGTTGAGTCTTGCCAATTTCTTCCTGTCCCCCTCTTCTTAGACAATTGCTAGATGTGCCTCTGGTATTCCATTCACAAGCTGCTATAATAGTCCCAATTGTTTTGACTGCATTCTGGGCATGCAGGGTACAACTTTTGAGCTCGAATTCAGTCATTCATTCTGGACGCTGATTAACTTGTAGTTGCCAATCACCTATCACCTTTATGTCTTGAAAATACACAAACTATCTCAGAGACCTATGAGAAAAGCTACCAAGAATGCTTCAGTGCTTGCCTTCCTAATTTGCCACTAATCGAGGTCATCAAAAAAAAGCATACATAGAAACAAAAAAATCCTGAGCTAGTCTACTTTTTAAACACAGCTTTTTGAAAAGAAGCAAATCATGTCTGATTAGCATTTGACCATTTCCCCCCCCCAAGACTTACATTATCAGAACTGCAAGAAGGAGGTGAAATGGTTACAGTATGACACAGATGGATTTTTGCAAAGCATTAGGTTCCAACTGGATATTCGTTTTCTGAATAACTGAACAGTGGTGTAAAACCAGTATCTTAGGAAGCTTGGAAATATTTCGAGAGCTGTTCTTCTGTTTTGATTTTTGAGTCACATAATTTCAATAGGAGTCAAGTACGGTGATTTCATAGAAACATTTTTGTAAATCTACTATCAACTTCAGAAAAGACTCATTTGATGTTAACCACCTTTCTCTGGAAAAAACCCCCCACAAAAAACACTTATACCTTCTTTTGGTACATCTACTTCCATGTAATAACAAAATAGCAGAGAACATTTATCAAGCATTTACTGCACAGGCACTGGTTTTAACTCTTTATAGGCAAGACATTTATTCCTACAAAAATCCTAGCAGATGAGGAACTACTGATACCTCCATTTTACAGAGGAGGACTGTGAGCCCTGAGAAGTCAGATACCATGTTCAAGGTCATACAGCTATGAAGCAGAGGGGACAGAATTTGAACCCAATCTAATTCCAGGGCGCATGACAATGAACTGTCAAGTAGGCAACGAGGTACTCAAATAAGCTCAGCAAAGAGAGTGGACAAAATTCTTACATTTCCTTGAAAAAAAATTGCAAAGTTTCCCCCCAGTAATTTCGGAAGGGGATGACATTCAGTATAAGGCTTTCTTTCCATTTTGGGGCTTCAGAATATCCAAATCGACTCCTAATCTTTAAAATTTGTACATTTTCACACTAGGAAAGATAGTTAGAGAAGGAAACATTCTTTTCCCAAGTGACATTCAGGGTTTAAATATCCTTTGCAACAGTTTTGTTTTGAAAGATTTCAGTGGTTACATATGAACCAGCCAGATGTCAGCGATGAGTCTACCACATACAATATTCCCTGGAGACTAAAAGTAGTCCTTGCTGATAGAGCATTTGGAAATACCACACAAACACCATCGGACCTGTCGCATCCCTAAGTATCTGTGTCAATGCATCTGAAACAACAGATGTCCTAGGCTCTTGCTGTCCCTGTTGAATAACAAAATCACTTGTGGGGAGCTGCGGTTCCCCTCACTTTTTCACAACAGTTTCCGGAAGGATCGATGAGTTTTCCTCCTTACTTCAACTTCCAAAAGGAGCATTAGACACTGTGAGGGTTCTGGAATCCATCTCTGGCTCCCGGCAGGTTTCTGCAGGTGTTTGCCCTCGGAAGCTGTCAAGAGTTGGTCCAAATCAGGGCAATGCTCAGACAGAAGGCAATTAACTGGCATACCTTTCTGGGACACAGATATGTAGGTGGGATCTGCACTCAAAAATCACTCAATGATGGGGACCACAGAAAAGACTATGTCTGAGCAGAGCAGGCAGAAGAACAGTTTTCTAGAAAATGCACAGCAAATGATAAGAATTGACACATACACGATGGGGGTCCAGAGAGAGACCCAGGGTTGCATTTTGAATTCCCTCAAGGGAAGAGAGGAGACATTTCCAGAAGCCAGATCCTACAAGGCAAGGGAAAATGACATTCCATATAAATGAACATGGAACTGTGGCTTGAATTGCAAGCTTAGTCATCGTGCTAATGACATTCAATACCTTATGTCTACAAGCGCTTTGCAATTTCCACAGCTTCACTAAAGGCATTATGTCATGTGACCGATTAGGAACTTGGGACTAGAAAGTGGAACCAGGTCTTGAACCCAGAAAAGAGAAAAGAAGGAAAAGGGAACAAAATGAAAGGTGATTTCAAGTCCTCCTCCCTGAAACTAAAGGCGTGGGAAAGGAGAAGGGTAAAACAGCTTAAAGTAAAAAGAACCCCCAAGCCTGACGTGAGATAAGACACCATGAAGACAAATGCAGGCACAAACTCCATCTTCCACAACACCTTGCAATGTTCAGAAGAAGCATTAGACGGTAGGCAGAAGACCCACATTCTAGACTTGGCTCAATCAGTAGGCAACTGGGTACCTTTGGGCATGTCATTTACCACCAGGAGCCCATGTTTCCTTATCTGCAAAACAGAGTATATGGGATCTGCCTTCTGCCATATACTCAAATGCATGTATGGTATTGCTTGGCATTTAGGAAGCATGCAAAAATGTTAGCTTCAAATGACATCAGATTCCTCTTAGTCAATCACCTATGAATGTTTCTCCTCACAACACATTCATGTCTAAGACCTCCAGGGGTTAGATACTTGTTCCCACTCTACAGGTAAGGAAAACTAAAACTGATTGCTCAGTTTGTGGACCTGCCATTAGAGAATAGGTCTTTGAACTTCTGATCCCTGAATCTTTTCCTTGGGGAAAATAAAAAACAATGTGTCCCACGTCACACAGCTAGAAAGGAGGTGAGAGACACAATCGTGCTTTCAGTACCCATTTAAACTAAACATGGCTGGCTTTCTTCTTCACCCTCTATCCACTGTTGATGACAAGTGACTATTATTCATTTTCAAATAAATATCTAAACAGAGTTCTGCCAATAGGGGAAGATACATTTTTCAGTCAGAGCACTGTAAAATCACTACCCACTCTGCCTTTCGGGTAAAAACAGAAGTTCGATTACACTGTGATCTGGAAATCCATTTCAGTCTCGGTTCATGAGCATTTGACTAGGCAGGGCCCACTGTCCCTTTAAGACGGTATAACTAACTCAACTTAGTGACCATAGTTGAGAGGTGGGACCAGGGAAAACAGCAATTCAGAAAGCATTTCTTCTCCTTTCACTGATAGAAAATTGCTACATATAATCACATAGCCAGAGGGCAGAGCTTAGTAAACTAAGCCTCAGGTTTGCTACGCCTAGGCTGCTTGAAGCATGAGGTTCAAATCCCAGGGGAGTCTATATGACTCTTCATCTCCTTGAGTTTGATCAATTACATTTCATAGATTTTTATTATCTGAGAGACTCCAATAAGGCTTTATAACCCGAATCTGGCTTATCTTAGGGAGACTCTAAATACCTTGTACTTTTTATTTATCTAAGTATTGAATTTCAGGCTTACTCTCTCTTAACACTTTCCCAGCACTTAGGAAATTATGTGAAAACTTTTAATGAAGATGAGAAATATTTTAGTGGAGTCATGAGCTATGTTATTTATATAAGTGATCTGCCAATACTGGTGAAGGAATGCATGCAGAAGAAATCCAGTCGGAAAAACAAAGGCAAATTCAACCTATGAAGTGAGAGTGACCACCATTTAGTGAATGACCGCCATGTGATTGGCACTTAACATGAATTATCTCATTCAGTCCTCATGGCTCCCCTACAAGGTAGGTTATTTTATTTTATTTTTTTTTAAGGTAGGTTATTTTGATACACACTTGACAGAGAATTCTCAGTGCCCTATCCAAAGTCTCATGAGCTGAAATAGGAGAGCTGGGATTTAAACACAGGTGTGTCTGATCCCAAGTCCGTGAAGTTGCATTTATCTAGCCTGCCCTATAATCCCTGTATGCCTCATTAGAAAATAAGAATGACATGTGTGGAAGGCACTAAAAATGGAGTTGAAAAGTGAAAGCCCACATCGGGAAGGCAGCAGGACCCAGGGGCTCAAGAAGAAAACTTGGGTCAAACTGTCCTAATTTTATATCAAGATTGTCCTTAAAGAGCTGGCGATGGATCTTCCCACTCATGCTGGGCCTCTTCCACATGGTGAGTAGGCAGGCTTATAGGCACGGTCTCCAGAAGAGCCCAGCGTGAGTGGGTGCCAGGATTTAATACCCTTTAAAAATGTCACAGGCAAAGTTCTTCCACTTCGTGGAAGGACACCATGCTGAGATGCATGGCCTGGGGTGCTGGGACCCAGAAGCCATATCCCCATCTGCTGGTTGGCAGAAGTCTGTTGTCTTCTTCTTTGTCCAACCATCTCCCTAGGTTCCTATATTCTTTGCCATTAAAGGAACTCTCCATCCTCTGTTCACAGCTTTCCATCACATGATCATCCTGCTGGGACAGTCTTGTAGCGCAGACTGAATTGGGAGAAAGCCACAGACCAAATCAGCTCTGCTCCCATGTTTTCCAGTGAGGGGGACTCTACTGGTGCCATTCACTGATACCATATATTTGGGGACAGAAACAGGTCAAAAATCAGGAGTAGGAGTGGGAATAATCATATCAGTTGGAGACATGTTGAGTTTGAATGGCCTGAGTAGCATGAAGGTGAAGGAAGTATCTAGGAACACCCAGCAGGAAAGGCAGGGTGGAAATGTGGATATGTGGGTCTGAAGTACATGGGAAGTTCAGAACTGGAGACCTAGACCAGGACTCCTCCATATGTAGGAGATACTTAAAACCACAGAGAGGACGAGCTCACCAAGGAGAGAACATTTAGAAAGAAGAGGAGAGGGTCCAAGTAGAATGCTAGGAAATGCAAAAAAGACAGAGAGACAGAGAGAGAGAGAACTAAGAGGATAGTCCTAGAGACTCAGATAACCAGGAAAGAACAGTAATGGGGGGAGTCAAGTTTGAGGGGCAGCATTTCCCAAAGGGTATTCCTGGTATTATACCAAGATGAGTTTTTCAGATTAACACTGGCTTGCTAATTTTCAGTGGGAGTCTTTAAAGAAGATAATAGTATGTAGAGCTTCCTAAAATTATTTGACCATGGAACTCTTCATTTTACAGAAAACCTATTCATATTCCCCAAAACTAATGTTCCTTGGGGCATACTTTGAGGAAACCTGGAGTAAGTTTCCCCAAACAAGAAATTGCCTGTGATATCAGTACCACAGAGAGATCCAATATATGAGGACTCAATAAAGGCTACATTTTAGCAAGTAGCAAGTCACTGATTACCTTTATCAGAGCAATTTTAGTGGAGCAGTAAGGACAGGGGCAGGGCAAGGATTAACTAATAAATAAGATGTGAGGATGTAAAAACAGTGCATGTTGATGACTCTTTCAAGAGACTTGGGTTTGAAAGGAAAGACACATAGAATAGCAATGTAGCATCAATAGGACATTTCAGGATGAGAGAGCTTTGTACAAATTTATAGGCTGAAAGGAAAGAAAACCAGAGAGAAAGAGAAGCCAAAAATACATGGGATGTGAGAATGAGGTAAAAGGGATGAGCTGGAGCATGGGACTGAAGATCTGGAAAGGAACCAGACGTAAGATGGAATATGGGAAGGGTTCACATAAAGTAACCATCTCAGGGAAGACTGAGGAGGAAGGGCTCAGTACTAACTGGGAGAGCAAAGATTGGGCAAGACTCCTTACAAGAGGTAGCCTTTGACTTGGGGCTGGAAGGAGCAGGCGAGGAGCAGAGAAGAGAGGCAGCAGGAAATGAAAGCCATTCCAAGGAGCCAGAATAAAAGGTGTGGAGGTGCTAAAGGACAGAGTGTGCCCAAGGAAGGTCATTTGGGATTGGAATTCTAGCACTCCTCGTTTTCAGCTGATTCTCTTCTCATTGGATGTCAGTGGTTCCATGTAATGGGATGTCTAATTGACTACAGGATCCTTAATGACTACCTGCTCCGTCCATCTGTTCACCTGTAATTTGGGGCCCATTTTATTATTTGATTCCAGAGCTCTAAAGTCACATACCTCAAATGTTCTATTAAAAAGAAAAGGAGAGTGAAGAAACACACAGTTGACTTTCGGTGGACTGAAGAGTGTAAGTAGACAAAACCAACCAAAATCTCGTGAGTGGAAAAACTGCATGTGGTTCATTTTGCTAATCTGGAACTAAGAGTTGAGTCAAATGACTGATGCAAAAACAGAATCTGGGGGACTTCCCTGGTGGCACAGTGGTTAAGAATCTGCCTGCCAATGCGGGGGATGCGGGTTCTAGCCCTGGTCTGGAAAGATCCCACCTGCCGCGGAGCAACTAAGCCCGTGCGCCACAACTACTGAGCCTGCGCTCTGGAGCCTGCGAACCACAACTACTGAGCACATGTGCCACAACTACTGAAGCCCGCACTCCTAGAGCCCGTGCTCCACAAAAAGAGAAGCTACCACAATGAGAAGCCCCCACACCACAACGAAGAGTAGCCCCTACTTGTCGCAACTAGAGAAAGCCCGCACATAGCAATGAAGATGCAACGCAGCCATAAATAAATAAATTTATTGGGGAAAAAAAACCAGAATCTGGAATGAGAAGTGTGTCATAGACCTGAACAAGATTATAGTTTCCATCTTCTTGGAATGACATCTTTTTCTAGATAAGAAAGTGGGCGTGTTCTTGGTGATTACTGTCTACCATGTAAAAGTATGAAATAATCAGCATTTGGGGTCATAGTCTGAAAAACAATTACGTATTTTAAGAGGTTTTCTTTTCTGTGCAGTTCGAACCAAGAACTCGCTAGTTATCTCCTGTTTTTAGAGAAGGCATGGATACCAGGGTTTGGATGTATTCAGAAGACATTTCGGCAAAACATTTTTGTTCTAAGCAGATGGCATAAACAGAAACTTCTCAGCTCTTTTCCTCTAAACATTACATTTCAATTCTTTAGCTAAAGTCATATTAAAAATAATAACAGAAATAGAAATTATTCTGTTCTAGAGATGTTGCTTTAATCAGAAGGTTGCCCCACTCAGTTGCCTGATGAAATCTCATTGTTAGTCTGTGTCAGCAGCTGAGGAAAGTTGTTCCCGGCCCCAAACATGTATTTAAATATCTAGCTATTTATTTATTTATTTTTGGCTGCATTGGGTCCTAGTTGCAGCACACGGGATCTTTCATTGCGGCGCGTGGGCTCTTTGTTGCAGTGTGTGGGCTCCTCTCTAGTTGTGGCGCACAGGCTCATCAGTTGCAGCACAAGGGCTCTCTATTGTGGTGCGGACTTAGTTGCCCCGCAGCACGTGGGATCTTAGTTCCCAGATGGAGTATCGAACCTGCGTCCCCTGCATTGCAAGATGGATTCTTAACCACTGGACCACCAGGGAAGTCCCCAAACAAGTATTTAAATGACAATTATTAGGCGACAAATTGGTAACCCATGACACGAACATTAGCCAACACCCTATTGAAAACAGGACCATTAAATGTATATATCTTTCATTGCCACAATTAAGCTCATCTAAGGATAAATGTCTCCATTTATGTGGGAAAAGCTTATATAAACAGACCTCAAGTAACTACACATTACTTCAGATGTATAACTGTAGGAAATGCATCTCTGTTTGATATGTATTCTGAAGCACAGAACTAGAGCCCATTCCTTCCTTTTTGTACAAAGTGAAGGAAAGAACGTGCCTATAAGCATGTGTGTGCACGTGTGTATACGTGTGTGAGAGAGACAGACACAGCATGAAATACTGCATGTGTTTTTGTGTGTGTAGCAAAATAGGAATGTTTGTAGTTTGTTCATTATTATTACGTAAACCAAGAGTATAGACTGGTTGATCTACAGGCCATCATTTGCTCATCTTAACGGCTAAATCTCCATTTCACATAAAATAATGCACCTTCCTGAAATACCGGAAGCCCCTCCGAGTCACAGTTCTTAGAAACACCTCACTGCTTCTGTTCCCTTGAATGCCCACCCCTAGCCTACAACTTACTGGAATTCACTTCATGCCTTTTGGGGTTCACCCGGGTCCCACATTTTGAAGCTGTCCCTGAATCCATCTGTCATCATAATCATAATCTTAGCTGTTCTTCCTCTCAGAGAAACCAAGCTTTTTGTCCATCTCCTTTGCGTATTACTAGAGCTGGCTAATGTGTTTTCACTCTGAACAAGGAAAAAAAAGGTCTTTTACTCTTAGAATCATTATCTTGCTATTAATTCGAACTCCAGTCATTAGAACTGTATCTCCTTAACCATACAATTAGCAACTTCATCAGTAACCACAAGGGTCTGACTTTTAGTCTATGTATTCTTTACCAAGAAAAGTAATATTGAACAGTAAGCAACTGCCCCACCCTGATGCCGGAATGGTTTTTAATCACTTTTTAAGCAAAATCCATGGATAGGTTGTCATTTTGTGACACGTTATTTTCAGCCTAAAAGAACAGGGAGCGAAGTGCGCTACAGTTAGAATACAATGCGGCTGCACCACCACGGGAAGCTTTGCCTTAGTTAAGCTTTGCAAAAGTCATCTAAAAAGAAATCATGCTCTCTCTGCACCCACACCTCTCACAAACAGCATCAAAAATACAATACCCATGGGGATATACGTATGCATATAGCTGACTCACTTTGTTATACGGCAGAAACTAACACAACATTGTAAAGCAGTTATACTTCAATAAAGATGTTTTAAAAATAAATAAATAATAAATAAAAGACCAAAAAAAATACGATACCCGTCGGGTTTTAAAAATAGTGGCTCCTTATTTCTCCAGTTCGACATCAGAGGACACAGAAAGCAAACTATTTACATAATTTTAAATACAGCATGATACGTGTATATTTAACGTTGGGAACATTGCTAGGTGGCAGCTGGTATTCTAAACATCATCATGCATTCCACCCAGTGGAATGGAACACAGATTATTTATAAAATGAAAAATTAGGTGCTCCAAATTTAAAGGCCAAGATTTTTTTTCTAGGTCAAAAGAATGAAAATTTTAGCAATCAAAAAAAGAATGCATTGCAATTCTTAACTATGAAGCAGCAATTATTCAGTTGGTGCTTTTTCCAGCCCTCCCCGCCCCACCCCCCGCCGCCACCCCTCCAGCTGCCAGCTCTATGGCATTTTGTTGCCCTTTCATTAAGCACTGAGAGAAAAATGAGGCCAAGGCAGATCATTTTGCTCCTGTTACCAGCTCTTAAGACCAGTCCAGAGGGACAGACAGGCTGAAGCTGTAGGCTTCAAGTAAAAGTTTCAGACCATGGCAGATTTTAATGGTCTCTACTCTCTACTTTCGAAGTACTGAAGATAATGAAGCATTTTTCTTTTCTTTCCTTTCCTTTTTTTTTGGGAGGGGGGCTTAAATAACCAATATAACACCATTTCCATCGCAAAGCACCATTTTCATTGACCCTGGACGCTCTATTGGTTTATGTGGAGGAAACCCACCTGGCAGAACGCCCAGGACAGGGCCACACGTGACCATGGGTCTCCAGCCGCCAGGCTCTGAAATCCATCAGCACGTGTGCTCCAGATCACGTGTCCCACTGACTGCTCCCAGCCACGGACTGAGCACAGGAGGGATGTTAAGGCAGGTCTGTTCCTGGGAGACACGGGACGGCTCTGGAGGTCAGGTTCACTTAAGGACTCCCCAGCGTTTCCACTTAGGTCTGGGACGCTTCCACCAACCTTGCCTCCCCTCCGGGTCAGACATGCATTGCAGTTTAGCCACTCTCTCAGCCTTTTCTGGCTCCGTCCCATTTTCTCCTAGTGAAATCCTGGCACGTTTATTTCCCTCTTGGTGCCTCCTTCTCAAAGTAGCCCGACTCTCCTACAGTCTATACTTCTATGCAAAATCAGGTGTAAGAAAGTATGAATTGGTCATCAATGAAATCCATTCAGACATTACACTGTGTGTGTGTGTGTGTGTGTGTGTGTGTGTTTACTCGGGAATTCCCTGGTTCACAAATGGCCAATTGGAATATCTGTTCCGCTTCACCCCAAACAATGCCAGTCAGGTGGCTAGAGGAAATACGCTTTCTTTCTGATTTGCCAGTAATGATGACTTTCTTCTGCTCCTTTCCATTACCTCCCAGATAACAGAGAACCCGCTGTCCCCTGGGGTCCCACGCAGGTTTTGAGGCGATTCACGCAGTGATACGGGGCTACATGACTGATGGTAACTCACGGACGCACTATCTGGGCCTCTGGTTACCTGGTCCTGTCTTCTGCCCACTTCCTCAATTCCCTAATCCCAGACTTTTTGCTTTCTTTACGTAGAACACCTGCCCAGTTCCAGGTGATGTGGGTTTTCCCCTGCAATGTCCGTGAATAGGTGTCCCCCCAAACATCTTTATCAGCTGTACATCCTTTGTAAATCTGAATAAGAAAAGGGAAAGGGAAGCATTGGGGGTAGAGCAGGAAGCCTACAGGAGAAGGGGAGAGAGGGGGCAGAGCTATAGAGGAAGGTGCTGAAATATCTAAGCAGACCTGTCCACTGCTGAACCTCCAGAAGCAAAGATAGGGATTATGAAAAAAAGGCCGGGAAGTATCCTCAGTGGTTTATACCACAGATGGACGTGGAGCTCTCCCTGGACTCTTCAGCCCCACTGTGCTGTGCTCATTGACCCAGCTGGGGAAGAAAGGCACCATCAGTCCCCCGTGTTCCTGCAACAATCACTGTCTGGCTGACAAAAGGAGGAGGGCAAATGGAATCTGTGAGTGCCTGCAGTAGAGGTGGGGATATACCCATAATGCTGTGCATAGTGGCCATCACCTGGATGGGCCAAAGAAAACTCAACATGTCCAACATGGAATGTCCACCTCCTTCCTCGCTCTTCTATCCGGGTACCCTATTCAGTTGGTGGCAATAGAAAGCTGTACATCCTAAACTTGTCCCTTTAGAAACCCAGGATTAGGACCCGTGGTACTCTTACAACTATCTTTGGGTGAATTATGAGTTAGACGTTTGTTACCATTGCTTCTCACAATTCTTCTATGGCAGAACACATTCTGAGTTCCAAACAACAGACTCCAAATAAACTGTGGAATATGATCCACTCATAAGTTGGGTAATAGCTGTGCTAATGATGTGGGATACATCCTCATTTAGAAAATTATCATTATCATTAATCAGTTAGAGTTATTCATTCATAGCCTGATATATTGGGAGCTCAGCTTGATTTCTTTTAGGTCTTTTAACTTATGGGTTTAGCAGTGAGTTCCTTGACTACATTTGTTTCTATGAATAATGTTGCTTTGTGCTCTTAAATCCCAATTAGACATTGGTAGAGATCTTAAATATCATCAAATACAATTTGGAGGAGACTAAACATGAATCTAGTGCAACGATCCTCAAAGTGTGGTCTCAGGACCTGTAGCATCAGCATCATCTAGGAATGATTAGAAATGCAAATTATCAGCCTGACTCCATGCCTCCTAAATCAGAATCTCCGGGAGGGGGCCCAGAATTGTGTTTTAACAAGCCCTCCAGGTGATTCTGATCCATGTTCAAGTTTGGAAACCACTGATCTTCTCTATCTACTATCTTTAGGCTGGGATTATATCAATCATGGGTCAATTATACTGTTTTAAGTGTCCTGTAGGTAACAATCCCCGTGGAGAGTACAAAAATAGCTCCAAGAATGAGTCTTGTCTTTTAAGAGTTTTCAGTCAGGTAGGGGAAATTTACAAACATGAAATTAACAGAAAACTAATAGTACAATAAATAATTAAACGTGTGCAAATCAAATGGTACAAAAGGCGATCAAGACGGGGGACCGGAAATTAACACAACATTGTAAATAAACTATACTTCAATAAAATAAATTAAAAAACGAACAGACTTGTGGTTGCCAAGGGGGAGGTGGGGTGGGAGAGGGACTGACTGGGAGTTCGGGATTAGCAGATGCAAACTAGTGTATACAGAATGGATAAACAACGAGGTCCTACTGTATATAGCACAGGGAACTATATTCAATATCCTGTGATAAACCATAATGGAAAAGAATATGAAAAAGAGTGTGTATATATTATATGTATAACTGAATCACTGCTGTACAGCAGAAATTAACACAACATTGTAAATCAACTATACTGCAATAAAATAAATCTAAACAAAGAGAGGGGGACCATATTTATTGTACTTTAATTTGGATATGATTCAATATTTGCCTTATGAATATATAATTAATATTGATGGAAAGGTGGACTGTTCTTTGAGTAAAGAGAAAAAAGTAGTGAACGCCTTTTTTCCTCGACCCCAAGAATTGGGTTAGAGGCAAATTTAATCATGTCTCTAAACGTGCTTTGCTTTCATCATCAGAGATAATGATGACTCCACAGCCTTTCTCAGTAAACCATGCCAGCATCCTACCTCTGTGAAAGCTGAGAGTTTTTTCGTGCCCAGCTAAAAATCTTTCCTTATTGACCAGAAAGATAAAAAAGCTCTTCATAGCTAATTCACAATTGACACCGCGAGATAGCGGGATGGCAAAGTATTCTGTAAAGTCTGAAATGTTATACGAAAGGCAGACATCTGTTATTATTGTAATTATTGTTATTGTTTGATGTAAAGAGCTGCATCAGCTTCTGCATGAGAGGCTTAATGGTTTTGTTGATTCTCAAATGACAATATGAGAAGGGAAGGTTCACATTCAGTTTAAAATTTAAAAAAATCTATTTTCTTATTCCTTCTGTAGACGTGTCTGAAAATGTACAACAGACAAATCAAAAGCCCCAGGCTTTCTTTTGCTCTTCAGATATTTTTTTTAAGTCACTGAAATGACATAAAATCAAATCCCTTTGAAAGGTGGATGGCCTCACATATAATGCTAGAGACCTGATCCTAAAACTGAAAAAGGAATAATTTTCTCACTTTTGTTGATCATTAATTCTTATAAGTTACAAAAGTACCATTTAGTAAATTACCTTTTCCAGGGCACCAAATGACATCATAAAGGTCTGAAATGTTAAATCACCTTCAAAAAGTGGTCACTTTGCCCCCAATCACTGATAACATCAGTCCAAATAGCTTCAATTTCTTTAGTGCTAGAGTCTGATAAACATAAATTACTTTTACAGACATTATTAAATTCACCCTTATATCCATAGTTAGGGTGGGGGAAGAGAAGCCCCAAAGAAAGATTTTAGAATTTCCCTAGTAAGGTAAAGGAATGTTCCAGTTTTCAAACTTTTTAATTATATACTTGTCCAATAACTGCCAAGTCATATTATCCAAATGTTGCTATTTCTTTTTTATTGACTGCGCTTTAGGACGCTAAGGAAGATGTCTAGTCTAATATCCCCTTGAATCTAATTTATGCTTTCAGGCTGAGTGGGAGCATATGGTATTAGAGTTTAGATTTTGGTCTAGGAGAGAATCTTGCTGAATTTTTTTTGACAACTGTCAACATGGTGGGAAGTCAACAGCCTTGTTCATGAGGAGTCTGCAGGGGGTGGGTGTGCGTACTAGAACGGGAAAGGTTGAGAATTCGCTGCTGCATTGAGGTTGCGCTCACCGTGGTCAGGGTGACAACATCAGGAGGATAAACCCCTTTCTTCACCTTCAATGGGCACCTTTACCTCTTCATGCAAACTTCACTCTGACTTCAATTTAGCACTCTTACCCAAAAGTCATAACTTAAGCCCAGGTCACGAGCTACCTTATCATTTTGCAAAAAAACAGTGACTAAACGCTTTCCCAAGAGTAATTAATTCATCACTAAAAACACACATAGGACATAATGGACTTGTAATTAGGGATCCATACCTAGAGGAAACTATGCGGAGACCTCACTCACACTGTCAGGCAAAAGCTCGCCAGGGTGGGCCCTTCTCCAATCCTTCACATCAGTTTCTCCAGTTTTCAGCTTCGTGGACTGCTTGTACGTACACGTCTGACAAATTTCAAGGAAACGCTTTAACCCTCAATGGCAAGAAAATGTTAAAGACCCCATAAAGGGGACAGAGTAAAAGATGACAACTTCAAGTATGGAAAAGAAAGGACACTGTTTTTCAGTGCAGACTAAAACAGAATTTACCTATTGGGAAGTTTCATCCACTTGACTGACAAAGATGGTGTTTCACGTTTGATTTAGACGTGACACTTGGAACGCAGGGATCAGAAGGCCAGGCAACAGCGTGGAGCTGCCCTTGGCACAAGCCCAGGCTTTGCATGACCTCTGGAGGGCTTGGAAGAAGTAGTAAATGTTGTCTCCTCCTCTTCCCCTATCATCTCCCTCCTCCCTCCACCTCCTCATTTTCTAGTTGTTGAAAAAGAGACTTCCTGTCAAGGTATATTTTCTCTGCTACTTCAAGCACGGCAGCCTCTTTGGGCAGAATGATGGGCCTATCCTACAGCAATCAGTGGTTCTGAGAGCTCTTCAAAGCCTTGTGTGTGACAATAGAAAGAAGAGGCAGAGCGGGCCGGTGGGAGTGGTACCCAGCACCCCATCTTGTTTCTTCTGAAACCTCCATCATGTGGTTCCATGGGGCTTGTGGGTTAAGAATGGGGGAGAAGAAAGAGCCTTTTCTAATTTTAGATTAAATTTTTGTTTTTCATCCATATCTGTTTGAAAAACAAACGATCTGAGGGAGAAAAAAGAGAAAAAAGTATACGCAGGAAGGCAGTGAAACATTAACTTAAAAGGCCTAAGTTGAATAATGTGGAAAAAACTTCAAACATCTTTAAAAAAAACAAACAAAACCCCAAACTAAAACTAAATCTTTGGTGTTACTGGCACCATTGTTTAATTAGCCACATGAAGAAACTTACCTGGATGGGAATGTCACACATTCCTTCTTCAATACAGTAACATCCCCCAATATATTTTTAGTTTTTCTCTTCGAGAAGTCAATATCACAAACTATAAATATACAGTGTAATCCTCTGCCAATAAAATGAGGTCAGCTTTCCTTTGGGTCTCCTTTAAACCTGGAGATCATTATCTCCCTACTCCAAATCCCCTCACCTACTTAAAGAACTTACCTCTTCTCTCTCTCTCTCTCTTTTTTTTTAGGGAAAAGAACAGAGCCCTTTCAATTCCAAATTAACTCTCTGGCCTTCCTCAGGCCTTAAAAAATTGCTTGTAAGAAGGATCATTTTGGAATTCAAATTCCATTGAGCAGCTGCTCAAGAAATAGGTAGAGATGTTAGAGCAATGAAAGAGATTCCTTTAATCCCATTAGCCAAAGAGGATGCCAAACTTTCAGAAATTAGGAGCAGCTAGTTGTCTGGCCGAGGGCACAACTAGTTACAATACCTCCCTCTAAAACGTGCCTACTGTGCTTAAATCTATAAAGCTAATGCCCAATTAAAAAGAAAAAGGAGGCAGCTTCTAACTCATGCCTATTAGGTTCCCTATAAAAAATAACAATCACCTAACTCTGCCTTGAGCAAAACAACCAGCCACATGTAACAAGAAGTCTCTGCTAGGAAATGGGATTGTGTCAAGCACTCAGTTTAATAGAGTATTACCAAAAATACTAGGTATGCATTACCAATTTGCAAGATACAGAACACAATAAAATACACTTAACACTAAAACAACACTGTTCAAGGTGTTTCAGAATATTTCATTGCCTCTAGGTCACCATTCTGAACCTCAATTTCCACTATGCCCAGTGAAGCATGGTTATATCAATTAATAGAGGTTTCCACCTGACAGGATGTTCTAACAACTAGCTTTAACAATACAGGCATATCTCGGAGATATTGAGGGTTCGGTTCCAGACCACTGCAATAAAGCAAATACTGCAATAATGCGAGTCCCACGAATTTTTTGGTTTCCCAGGGCATGTAAAAGTTATGTTTACACTACAGTGGTCTATTAAGTGTATAATGGCATTATGTCTAAAAAAATGCACATACCTTAATTTTAAAATACTTTATTGCTAAAAAACACTAACCATCACCTGACAAGTTGCCACAAACCTTCGTTCTATAAAAGACTGCAGAATAAAGCGACGTGCAAAAAACAAGGTCTGACTATATATTGTTTCTACTGGGTAGGTACTAAGCAAAACATGAATTCCAATCAGCTGGATTTTTTGCATTGCATGGTGGTCCATTGGTTCAATGCCTCAAGAGGTACTGGCTTCCACTGGTTTGAATGATAAAGGTTTGGGGAAAGAAGACTCAGACGTTACACATGGGGAGAAATGGAGAGAGAAGGACAAGTTCGTTCTTCCACCACTGTTCTTGCAGCCCTCTTACCAGAAAGCTTTCCAATTGTAAAATTCTCATGTTTCCAGAGCCCCAGGATCCTCAAGGAGGAGCACGCCACCAGCTGAAAAGTCTGCTAAGAAGTTCAGTATCTGGCTATGAAATCCAACTGCAGTTTAAAGCCATCCTGAGTGGCTGGAGAGTTTTGGAGCCTGTAGCCGGAATCCTGACCAGCTTCATGAGCACACTGATGACCACTGCGTTGGAATAAAAATGTGTTGATGCTAATCCTTTTTCAGTTTGGGTCACACAAGGTGACAGCTCCTGGTGCTAACTGAAAAGGAAAACGGTAATTCAGCGCTACAACAGTTTGCCCCTACCTCATGCTTTTTCATCCAGGAAACATTTTTTTACAGAGGAAAATAATCTAAGGTAACTTCCCCTGGGGTTTGGGGTCCTTCTATGTCTCTGAAAAGGCCAGACAATACCTATGTGATGACAGCACTTTCTGCAGACGGACCAGAAATACCCAAGGAGGAAAAATGTAATATTCGATCTTAGGAAGATGGTAGAACTGCCCTGAAATAACACATGCTGGAAATTCAAGGAGATTCCTATAATCCCAGCTTGGTTCTCCATGTTGGACAAACTACCTGCTTGGGCCTTATCTGTCTCCCTTTGTAAAATGCATGTAATAATTTTTTTTTAACATCTGTTTTCTTCTGAGCAGAATTCAAAGTATTTTAAATGCCTGGTAAATATTTTTGGAAGGTGAACACAGACTCCCAACTCCGATGAAAAGTACCATGTCGTATAGAAACTAGTGGGCCATGATGAAATGGATGACTTGGATGACTGATATACAAAAGGTCATAGTTGTGAAGTCCATCTGTCTTAGGCAGCTTGGGCTGCTATTACAAAGATACCATAGACTGAGTGGCTTAAGCAAGCATTTATTTCTCACAGTTCTGGAGGCTGGGCGTCTGAGATCAGGGTGCCCATGGGGCCCGGTTCATGGTGAGGGCCCTCTTCCTGGTTTGCAGAGGGCTGTCTTCCTACTGTGTCCTCACACGGCTGAGCGAGATCCTCTCTCTCCGGTCTCTTCTTATAAGGGCACTAATCTCATTCATGAGGGCTCCACCCTCATGACCTAATCTCTTCCCAAAGGCCCTACCTCCATGTACTATCACATTGGGGGTTAGGGCTTCAACATACAAATTTTGGAGGGGAACACAAGCATTCAGTCCAGGGCAATATTAAACTGGACTTGGGACTTCTTGGTACTGGAAAGATGTGTTGGCTTAGTCTTTGGTAGGCCAACCAAGCACAGTACATACATACACAGTGGTGATACCGTGGCCCTCTTCTTTGTTTGTCTTCTAACAGATTTGAAAGGCAGCGCAGTGAAATGACTCTTCAAAATGGCGGGCAGGGCAGTTCCGAAACAGAGGCTCTCTCACCCAGTTTTGCCAGGATGGTCCACGTTCCACGTGCTGGCTCCAGAGAGCCTCGGGTTAGGGTGTAAAATATCTCAGGCAGATGGCGGGGTTTCTCACTTCTGTCACCCTGCCTCCACTGTCTGTTCTATTTTCCCCCTTTAAAATGTGGTTCCTTCTAGAAGCAGATGAACTGGTACGCACGGCACTTCTGAGGATAAATCCCTGAGAATTCAGCTGCAAAGCCCAAGAGAAGCACTATCTCTGGGAAGAAGCCAAGCACAGATTTCAGTGAAACATTTCCCTCATGCTTGAACAAGTTTTCCTTTCTTGCTGAACTGGTTCAATTCCCTCTATACACCCTCTTCTCTAGACAGATGGACAAAGAGACAGACACATGCTTCTTTTGGTCCACACATTTCTTTGATGAAGGAGAGCTTTCAGCCAGGCTCAATTACTGACTCCTAAAGAATCATTCACATTTCATCTGTCTACTTCATTCCAGCCTACCGAACACTTCATAAACATTCCTGAAGTCCTAACACTCCTCTGAAACAGAAAACCAAAACAGCAACACTAACAATACAGTGGGCCCTCCAACTGTATCCTCTGTATTCTCAGGTTCCTCATCTGCAGATCTGACCAAACATGGATGGAAAATACTAGGAAAAAGAAATTTCCAGAACATTCCATAAAATAAAACTTGAATTTGTCACACGCTAGCAATTATTTACATAGCATTTACATTGTATTAGGTATTATACGCAACCTAGAGATGATCTAAAGTATACAGGAGGGTTGCATAGGTTATACGCAAATACGTTTTCTATAAGGAACTTGAGCATCTGTGGATTTTGGTACCCGCAAGGGGTGGGCGGCAGTCCTGGAACCAGTCCCCCAAGGACACTGAGGGAGGACTGTGATGAAATTATTTTCTTCTGAACAATCTGAAGTGATTCTAGTGTTTATTAGCTTCATGTAACATCACCCCAGCGTGGTGTGACGAACATGATTCCATTGAGAAACACGTGGAAGGATAAAGGATAATGCAGTCCATTTGTGAGTAAAGAGCTTATTTTTGTCTGCTCTGGACCTCCAAACCAGTTTCTATTCACCAGCTCTTTGGCTGAATCATATTTAGAATAGTGAAAAGCTGGACAACTCAGGCAATCATCAGTCATTTTACTGAGGCAGGGAGAGCAGAAATCATCACGTAAAGTATTCCTCAGGTAAGAGGTCACTCACTGACTTTGACCTGTGATCTGTCTCCTTCCTTTCTGGTAAGAGACACACAACAAGGACTATTCTACAATCCACTAGTCCTGAGCAGTTGTTGAAAGCACGACCTGGTTAATTCCAGTGGGTTTCTTCTGGCTTTAGCGCACATCGCTGCACAGGTGAATAATCCATCCTTTTACATTCAAACAAAAGGCATTCTGGGATATTTCAGTGAGTGAGTGAGTCCCTGAGGATACATACACGCAAAAAGAATGCTAATTCTATCCCAGCGCTAATGTACCATCACTAGTAGTACCCTTCTTTCAATAAATTAACCAGGACCTTAGATCATAGCAAATACATAATAAACCAGTTTGAGTGAATGGGTGGAAAAATTGGTTAAATGATGAAGAGACCAAGAATTATCATATGGGGAGAAGTCAAAACTCCAGAGTACTGAAGCAAGGGGAGGATTCGGGGGGGGAGGTAGCTGCTTTTAAATGTTTTGGGAGCTGCCCTGTGGAGGGCTCTGCACTTGATCCTGAGTACTCAGAGAACAGAGCTGGGGCTGGTCGTCGAGATATAAGGAAGCAGTTTGTCTCATTATAAGAGGATCTGAGGTGTAAGAGGCATCTAGTACGTGTGGGCCACTCTGGTGAGCGCGTTCACAATGGTGGTTCACTGAACCACCTGCCTCGCAGTCCTGTCCAGTAGGTATTATTTAACACTGTGGTACAGAAGTTTAACAACCAAGGTTCAGAGAGATTAAGACACTGGCTTCCAGTCGCACTGCGTAGAAGAGGCAGAAGTAGGATATGATCCAAGTGTGGGCTACTCCCAAGGTTGTGTCCATTTGACGGCCACCATCCGGGGTTGGGGGGGAACTGCTAAAAAGGGAGAGAAATACAAGTAAAAAGAGCACCGGAACCATTTTCTGCTCATGACAGGAAACCATTTTCTCCAGAAAGAATTTTAAACCCTAAAACTTTGATGGCAGGCTTCTCTTGAAGAAATAGAGTGGAAAGACCATAAGCTTTCATTCTTCTTTCTTTCACTTTTTATTAAGGGCAGTTTTGTGGCAGCAATAAAGTAAAATAACTCAGTATTGATGTTTGGTAAGCTCCCCATCAAACACAGAGGGGAAAAAAAAAAGAAGAAGGATGTTGCTATAAAAATATCTGTAAACTGATTCATCCACAGAAGACAACTTTAAAAGCCAGGGCAAACGGATTATCAGTTGCCCTTTCTTCCCCATCTCTTTCTAACAAGTGTAATCTTTCCTAACTTAGGTCTGGGCAATTCCAAATGATGACGTGATTTGCTGTGATGGACACAGAAGGAAGCAAGGACTTTTGTTGAGCCTTTAAACTATCATGATTCTTTGCCTCTCTGACTTCCGGTTTCCTGAGGAGTAACAGGAAGGAAGCCCCGTGGCCCGGTTCACCTCAGCCCACACATACACCAGCACGGCCCATAACAATATCCCAACGTCTTGTCTTATGATGGCAATTACCGGATATGAGCACGGTGTGTGGCTGAGAATGGAGTGTAATGGATCAGAGTCCAGGAGCCAGACTTGTTGGCCTTAAATCTCAGCCCCCACCCCATCACTAGCCCTGTGACCAGGGCAGGTTATTTAACCTCTTGCTCTAAGCCTGAGCTTCCGTATCTGTGAAATGGGGAAACTGACAGTACCTACTTCCTATGGTCATCTGGGGATGAAATGAGTGAATGTGGGCAGTGGTTCTGAAGCTCCGTGTTATCAGGCTCATCCGAGGAGCTGTGAAAAGCCCACGTATAAAGGCTCCATTCCAGAGGGTTGGATCGATAGATTTAGGATGGGGCCTAGGAAGCTGCAGAGTCCGTGGGGGACCCTCACGCACAGCCAGAATTCCATCATTTCACGTGAAATGCAAAAGGCAAGGCATGCTTGCTCAGCCGGGCTGAGCGAGAAGCACACAAGCTGTAGGCCCAGACAGACTTAGGTTCAAACCCTGGCTCTGCAATTTCCTAGCCACGTGACCTTGAGCGAGTTACTGACCTTTACTGAGTCTCAGTTTTCTCATCTGTAAAATAGAGACAATACCATCTTTCTGAAACTGTTGCTCTGAGGTTTAAAGAGAATCTATGGAAGCTCCAGCAGATGATTGATAAATGATGCTTTAAAAAATGTAGACTTACCCTTACGGAGACTGCTCAAACCAGAAGGAAATATAATAGAAATGGGAGAAGGGGGAGAAGAATATTTGGAGCCTTTGGAACAGCAGTTAATCTTCTAAGAACTGAGAATGATGATTTATCTTTTTAAAACAATGAATACATCTGTTTTTTTCCCTTTTGAACAAAACATATTTATGTATTTTTGCTACATATTACTGCTTTTTTTTTTTAAAAAAAAACAACTTAACAATATAACTTGGGGATTTTTCCAAATCAGCACATAAAGAATATCCTCATTTGTATTCTACAGAAACACAGTGTTCCACTGGATTGATGTCTCATAATTCAACCTGTTCCCCACTGAGGGGCGTTTAGGTTGTTTTCTTGCATTTTCTTTTACAAACAATGCAGGAATGAGTAACTTAAATAAATCTCCTCACGCAAATGTAGCTCTAGGATAAATTCCTAGCAGTGGAACTGCTGGATCAGAAGGTTTGTACATTTGTCATTTTGTTAGAAATTGCCAGTACCAATTTATACTCTCACTGGCAATGGGAGAGAGCCTGTTTCTCACGCCCTCATCAACAAAACCTCCTGTCAAAACTTTCTGATCTTGCCAACCTGATAATCAAAAAGTATTATCTCATTGTAGTTTAACTGGCATTTACCTTATGAGTAGAGTTGGACGTATTTTTATACATTTTAGGAAAATGTGAATACCCTTTTCTGGGAAATGATTATTCATATCCTTGCCTATTTCTCCATTGGTTTGTTGGACTTTGTCATTTTGATTTATAGCAGCTCTTTACATATTTGAGATAGCAGGCCTTGGTCTGTGATATGAATTGCAAATTTTTATTTTTCTAGTTTGTCATTTATTTTTTGACTTTGCTTATTGCTGCTTTGGTCTGTTTTTGTCAGTTTGCCATGCAGAATTTTTTTTTTCAGAGTTGAATTTATCTAACATTTCTTTGATAGTTTCTGGGTTTTGTATCATGGTTTTAAAAAGGCTTCCCCACACTGATGTTATCAAAGAATTCCCCCATGATTTCTTATGATATATTTATTATTTTATATTTTGCATTTAAATCTTGGATCCCTTTGAAATGTATCCCGGTATAAGGTATGGATCTAACTCTTTTTTTTTTTTTTTGGCGGTACACAGGCCTCTCACTGTTATGGCCTCTCCCGCTGCGGAGCACAGGCTCCGGACGCGCAGGCTCAGTGGCCATGGCTCACGGGCCCAGCCACTCCGCGGCATGTGGGATCTTCCCGGACCGGGGCACAAACCCGCGTCCCCTGCATCGGCAGGCGGACCGGCAACCACTGCGCCAACAGGGAAGCCCCTAACTCTTTTTTTAATTGGCTGAATTCTATTTCTAACATTGAGAGAACAATTTATAAGACATGATATGTAGGGTAAGAAAAAAACAGCCTTGAAGATTTCAAGCAAAGAGAAAATGAACAATTATTCTTGTTCGATAACTTCAACAGCTGACTTTCTTCCAGTTTTCCTGGTGTGAAAGTTCAATATTCTTCTCCTTCTTTTCAACAGTTGTCACTCACTCACTAAAAATATGAATCTTCACAGTGAATTGAGTTAAAAATTATGGATGGTAACAGTGGGTGAAAATCTCTGAAGATGCACGAGCCATGGGGTCATATTTTCCCCTCCTTTCAGAGGATTCTTCTTTTGGGGCATCACATCTCCTTTATCGCCAATGCTTTAAATGCCTCCATGCAATAACAGTATAACCATACAGGCTAATTAGTAAAGATTTTATGTCTTGTTAATGATGTGTAATTGATTATGGCTGGAGGACAGAATGAGGCTAACCACTCATCTGTGATGAGCATTGCGTTTATCTTCCCACAATATGTAGGTGATGGCATTTTTATTACTGTTTTTCTATTACGTAGACAATCTAAACCCACTCGCCCAGCTGTTTTTCTCCAGCATCTTTTTTTACGACCACCAAACCTGAGCCCTTTAAAAATCTAAAGATCATTCTGATGCCTGATTACAGGAAAAATGAGCAAACTTAATTACACGTGGACCAAATGGGGAACAAGCATCAGAGCATCCCTTCTCCACTCTATCTTGGCTTAATTTTTTAAACTATACTTTTCTCCCATAAAGCCATGGGCCATAATTACGTTATATAATTGTCTGATTAAAACTAACTTTAAAGTAGCCACTTAAATAACTGTACTCCTTTTTTTTTCTGGACCACCTCATACTCATTAATTCTTTATAAATAGAGGTAGCTAGATATAGATATATAGATAAGTGTTCAAATATTTATGTAGAAAAAGGAACAGTATGCAGAGACTCCGGGACTCCTCTGTGAAGGCCTCTTCCCAGGGGCTCATGCCCTGCCACCTTTATCCCCCTGAGTCCAACTCCTATCTTTTCCTTCCCTCTGTCTTCTTTCTCTGTTAATGATTTCCTTCTCCACAAAGCTGTGTGCGATGGTAGCTCCTTCTTGGAGAGTGTACGGAAGCAAAATATGCCACACCTAAATGTCTCTTTGGCGTGTGGATTATTTCAAGCTGAAAACAGTCAAGGCTCAAAAGACTCAGGAAGAGCCTTCAACCTCCCCTCTAACCACCTAAAACCACGTAGACAGAGGACCTGGTCCAGGCATGGAGCATCACCATAGATCACTATAGTATGAACCAGGTGTGCAGACAGGGAAGGATCTAGCAAAGTCCGCTAAAATTCCACTCTGTGTCCCATGGTCTCTGCAGGGCCCAGCAAACATTTGTTTACCAAGCATTTGCTTTTCCATCTCTGTGTGATTTGCCTTCCTCCTGTTTGAAGTCCCAAGCCCCTACCCCCAACATCCTCTTTTGTCTTTAGCTGAAGATGATATTTAAGGTGAGGGTTTCAGCCATTTTGGTGACTGACTCAGTTTCCCTGGGTCTCTCCCATGTATACATGTTATTAAGCTTTTGTTTGACTTTCTCCTGTTAATTTGTCTCATGTCAGTTTAATTTTCAGACCAGCCGGAAGAACCTAGAAGGGCAGAGGAAAATTTTTTCCTTCCCAACAGGGGTATTGGTCCAACACCTAATTTTTCAAAGGGACGGGAGTTTGACTCTTTTCCAAGTTGGTCCCGCGCACACAACTGTGATGGCAAAAGTACCTAATAGCTGCAGAACTTCAACGGGTGAGGATTAAAAGTTTGTTACGACACGGCTCTTCCCTCAGAACGTACAACCAAGACAGTAATTCTGGCATGGTAATTCCCTGTTGCTATCTCCTGACATTTGAATAGGTCCGCAGACATTCTCCTTAGATGCCCGCAGAGCAGCTCTGGGGCCTCCACTCCCATGGCTGAGGGCAGCCACACTCCCTGCGTGACCACGATACCGCTCTGGCTTAGGGCCACCTGGCTCTATTTGCCCTCCGCTTTTGCTCCTTTCCTTGGACGGTAGAGCTGAAGGTCTCCTGTGGCCGGTGGGACAACTCCAGAAGCCCAAAGCGCGGAACAGCAAGGGGAAGACTGTCACTGGAAGAAGCCCGCGGCATTTTGGAGATTGGCCCTGGATACCTCTTCATGCAGAATACCCTTCCTCTCTGGTGCTAGTCTGCTGGCTTGGCCATAGCTTTATCACATCTGGGCTGCTGGGAAAAGGTACGGGATTTTGGGGGGGGGGTGATAGAATGGGAGATGATCTCTTCATCCACCCCCCTCTTCTCTTTAGGTGACTGGAGTGTGATTGAAATGGAAACGCGGGAGCTGCCTTCATTCCTCTTTGTCCAGGAGGTAAAATGATAGGGCTGGTGTTGAGCAGGGGACATTAGCTGAGCTAGAAACACTGAACAGAAGGCATGGGACTGGAGAGGGCTGTGGTCTTCACCCCTCAAAGCTAGTGTCCTCGGAGGAATAAAATAGCGTGGAGCTGTGCTCACCCACCCAATCACCCTTCTCTTTAGCGGATGGCTATTCACTGAACAGAAACTTATTAACGTCAGGCTTGACTATTTCGAACTATGAGACAGGAGGCTGGTACTGAAGATGAGTTCCAGCCGGCTTGTGCTGATGGCTTGGGTAACTGGCTTTTATAGACACCAAGTATCTCACTAAACGGTAGATCAGGAAACAGAGGGTTGCCAATGGGACAAGACCTATGTTCACGAGTTACCATGATACTACTGCAAAAGTAACCACTGCAACGTACACACCCCACCAAGCTAAAACCTAACTACTCTCAAATTGGACTCACAAGGTGTTTTTCAAGGAAAGTCTGCTTTTGTTTGGGACAGGCCTGGATGGTAGGACGCCACGTGTGACCTACCATCATACGACACATTCAACAGTAGATATTTTAATACGTGCTGATAGCTGCTGCTGTTCTGTCTTACGGACTTTAACAGAACTTTTATGTTTTGTACTTGTGCCCTGAGGCAATGTAATCACAAGAATTACGATTTTATACGCAACAACGATAAATAAATAAATGGTCTCCGATTTCCAAAAGAGGGGGGCAGCAGTAGAAAAATCACAGAAATAGTCACTCTTCATATCTCCCTGTGAGACCCCTGTAATTCTTCCATTCTTCCCCGAGCAGGGCAGCCCCTGGTAGCATCCTATTATTAAAGGAATCATACATCTACCCCTCCCCGCCCCCATAAAATGAAGAGAATATTAAAGACCATCCCCATCTCCTCTTGCAGCCGCTGCTGTTAAAGGGAACATCGCACGGTTCCTTTGGCTCTTTGTCCAGGCCGCTATCTGAAATCCTGACTAGTTTAAGGCACTCACCCCACTGGCTCAGATCCAGTGTTTACTGGGACCCCAGACAGAACAGCCGATCCTAAAGGGCTAAAGTCACCATTCTCCCACTCGTGACCTGTTCCCGCCTAGTAACATGCAAATCATGGCCCTTCCCAGCTCAAGCTTCCCTCCCTGCTCAAGAACACAAAAGCCAGGCAGAGGCACACAGCCTGCAAACCAATTAAGTGGCACAAGTGTGGCCAGAGACCCAACCCCCTCCTACAGCCGTGGGATGAACTCAGGGGTGAGGGCAGGGAGGCAATCAGAGAAGACCCTCAAGCAAGCCAGGGTCAGAAAGGGGACAAATGCTCTTTGGGCATTAAAAATAACTCAAAGATCTGTCAACCTAAAGAATGTGTTTCTCTTCTACAGACTAGGCAAGGGTTTTCAGCTAGAAACGGATCCTTGTAGCATGAACTGAGTCTGAATTTCTATATGGGACTTAAACACACACACACACACACACACACACACACACACACACACACAACTGTCTGCAACTCTGAGGGAGGGCCCTCCTGCCATCCCCCCAATCACACTGTCCTGTCCTCCACTTTGCCCCCCAGCATCCCGCCTCTGTCCACACGGTGAAACAAGGCTTGGGAGAGACCCTGTGGAGTCGCAGCCTGCTTGGGAAGCTGTGTAGTCAACGTGACACAGGCAGGGTTTGGGGACTGGTAGACTGTTGAAGAAAATGCAGGGGCTTTGGGAGTGGGACAGAGCTTAACGGAGAGCGAGCGAAAACATGGGAGGAGGTGAAGCTGGAGAAGGCTGGACAGGGCAGGCTTCTAGAAGGAGGGGACACCCTGGGGGGACCCTCAAGTTCTGGGGGGGAGCTTCTCATGCTGTCTTAGTCTACTTGGGCTGTTGTAACCAAAAGCCACAGATGGGGTGGCTCACAAGCAATAGGAACTTGTATCTCACAGTTCCGGAGGCTGTAAGTCCAAGATCACGTTCTCATGAAGGGCCTCTCCCTGGCTCATAGCTGGCACCTTGTCCCTCTGTCCTCACGTGCTGGAGGGGGCCGGGTGCTCTCTGGAGCCTCTTTTATAGGAGCACTAACTAATCCTTCACGACTCAAGCAGCTCCCAAAGGCCCCACCTCCAAATACCGTCACCTTTGGGGGTTACGATTTCAATATATAAAATTTGGGGGGGCTTCCCTGGTGGCACAGTGGTTGAGAGTCCGCCTGCCGATGCAGGGGACACGGGTTCATGCCCCGGTCCGGGAAGATCCCACATGCCGTGGAGCGGCTGGGCCCGTGGGCCATGGCCGCTGAGCCTGCGCGTCCGGAGCCTGTGCTCCGCAACGGGAGAGGCCACAACAGTGAGAGGCCCGCGTACTGAAAAAAAAAAAAAAAAAAAAAAATTGGGGGGACACAGGCATTCAGACCATACAGCACATGTCAAATACTTTTCAGCCTGGATTTCCTTCTCCTCCCCCAAGATTGCCCCCCCCCCTCATTCTCTGAATAAATACCAGCTCCACCTACTACGTGTGCGCGTGTTCATTCTGGGGCACTCAGGTCAATGTAGTACCTGGGACACACAAAGGACGTGCTCCTTCTTTGCTCCCTCCATAAGCAGGCCCTGCATCTTTAAGATGAGTATAGAGGCAACTAAGGATATTTGCTGGAAGCCAGAGCCAGCCAGTGCCGGAGGCGGAAGTGAGTTTGAACAGGGACTTGACCTCAGTAAGAAGGACCACGGAGAGTTTGCAAGAGTCCATGATTTAGAAGGGAAAACACGGATGGCCTCTGTGCAAGGGAGTTTGCTTGTCTTAGGGATGGTTGCAGGAAGAGATTGAAGGGCAGAAAGGAAGCTGTGGAGTCTGGTACAGAGAATGAGGTTCTCCCACTGAAGACTTAGTAGCCGCACTTAGCCTTGGTTTCCCGAACATCCTCAAGGTCCTCTGAAAACAGCTATTTCAGTGGGAGGAAGAAAAGATCGGAGCCCACAATGTATAAGAAATTTGATAAAACAGAACATCAAGTTCTGTGCCAGCACAAGACAGCGTGAGGTCCTGGCAGCAGCCCCAAAGTCTAGGGACCTTCAAACCTTCCCTTCAAGGGCAAGGAGCTCCGGGCCCACTTCACAGAGCATCCTCCCTGAGGCTACTCCATTTCCTGCTTCTGCTCTGGATACATTTAAGGGCCAGATGTAAACGCCCAGAAGCTCACTTCCTGGTGGTGGAGAAGCTGAGAGCACACAGCCTTAGCTGGGGGGAAGGTCTGTTGCAGGCCTGCTCTAGAGCGTGGAATTATAGGACCAGGGGACCAAAGAGGGCACAGACAGACTATGCTCTGGAACTGGTTCCCAAAAGTGCTTCTGTGTGTGTTAACTGGCCCATTTTCTCTTTACACGGTCTGATGGGTCTAGGTTTCTGGTAAAAAGCAGAGGTCCAACCCCAGGTAGACTTGAGAGAAGTGGGCACTGCAGCAGCCAGAATCCTGGCTCCATACTGACTCTCGTCCCTCCTGAGCATCAGCCTGGTGCGAGCAGAATCAAGTCAGAGTCACGCATCTGGCTAATTTCCACTGCGTATCCCATGCGCCTTCACCTACAGCCCGGCGGAGGCCGGCCACAACGGGCCTCGTGCACCAGGCACTTAGACTGTGCAGTCAGTGGTCTTCTGTGCTGTGTTAAGGGGTGGGGAGGGCAGAGAAGAATAAGGAAAAGAGATGAGCTCTCTTCATGTGAAGTTTCTCCAGTTGGAGAGGAGGACTCCATGGACCCCATGTCCCATCACACATCAGCATCTAACGAAGAAGGCAGTCGGGAAAATGAACTATTGGGAGGCACCAGCGTCTCTGGCAAAGCGTTGTGTTTAGAAGGATTTTAGCGGAGCGTGAACCATTATCATCAGTTCCTTAACCAGGTACTGAACTGCCCCCTCGGGGGTATGTTTGATGCTGCCTTTTGATGCGTGTCACTTTTGTGGCCCTTAGTGAATGACGCAGGACACAGTGTATACTCACGAAGGGAATCATGGATCCAAAATCTACTTCTGCCCTGAATACGGGCCCATCCCACTGACCCTGGGGAACTGACCGAGCTCTGAGGGCTCCGTGGGTGTTGTCCAAGACGATCCCTAAGCACTCAGCAGCCTGTGCGGCCCCAGGAATGGACAAGTGAACGGACAGGTCCACTGCTTCCCTGAGCCACTGGGAAGCACTGGGAACGGAGACATGGCGTTTGGGAAATTCATGAACCAGAAAGTCAAAGGGCCAGAACTTAAGCCAAAGGGCCTTTTGCATCACACACAGAATCCTGTTCTGAGAAATGGGAGGCGGTCCAGTGACTAGAAGACCCCAGAGACGGAGCTGCATTGAGGCAGAGCTTCCTGGCAGAGGGCTGGAGATGCTCAGAAGGGCTGTGGCTTTTAGTCTGGCGAGTCTGAGGGGTGGAGTGGCATGATATGCATTTTATATTTAAAACGTCATTCTTGTTGCTGTGTTGGAAAGAGGCTAAGGAGTTCTGGGCTGGAAGCAGGGAAACCAGCTAGAGGATCGTTAAATTCCAACAACTCCAAAACTGACTCTACTGGTACTGAGCAGTGGGGGTCGGCAGGCGTCACTGTCCCACCAGAAGTCATTCTGAAGCCTGCCTGGACATGGCCCCCGGGCTGCAGGGGCTGGAGAGGGTGGGGATCAATCCTGGTCACCAATGAGGAAATACGAGTTTCCGTTCTTGGCCATCTTGTGCTCACAAAACATTAATGACTGACGCTCTTGCTGACCTGACTGTGTCCAAGCCATCCCCGAATACCTCATCTCACTCACTTTCCCTCAGGGTTCTGTTTCATTGTCGTTTCTTCCACCGTCACTTCCATGGAGGCGACCCTGAGCTCGGTCCCTCCCGCCCACACCTCCCCAACTCCCAAGCGTGCAACTTACAATCCCCCATGTCCTATCCCAGAAGACTCAACTGGGCAGCTCCCCTCCCACACCCACTCTTCCTCCTGATCCCCAGTTCTCCTGGTTCAGATTTTTAGTTGTAACTCAGTCTTCCTTTGTTTTTTGCTCTCCTCCACATAATTCTGATTCCTCTAAATTACGCCCGAGACATCTTTTCTTTGTAGTCCCACTGCCGCCACCTTTGTTCAGCTCCCTTCCTCTGGACAATTCTGGACAACAGCTCACTCTGTTCCCAGGTTCGCCCCTCGCTACGGACTCTTAGAGCTCAACCCTGCCAAAGGCAAGGTGTGAGCTCTGCTTCAAAATCTTCAACCGTCCCTCACTGCCTGGTGTACCGGACACAAACGCTGCAGCTTGGCAGTCACACGCCCCACTGCATGTCATACCTATCTTAGCTTTATTAAGCTAAGGTGTATACAGGTGTATAACCTGTATACACCTGTATAACCTGTATACACCTGTATAACCTGTATATACCTAACGCTCGAAGGCAGGGGACTTGTGAACTTTCTACCAGATCCTGCTCACCCCTGCCTCCTGCCCTTAGAGCCCCACCAAGCCCCTCCCAGCTTTCTCCAATACCCTCTTCACAAAGATGTTCTTATTCCCCCAATCATTTTCCCTCTCCTCTAAATGCCATATTTCTCTTATGCATCTGTGCTACAGATGCGTATATTTGTCCCATTTTATTACTTATGACCTTGAAAGCAGAAAGTTGAAGACGTTCTTGAATGACTTCAGGTATCTAAAGGGAGTATTCTAAGTGCTAAGTGTTAGGTACCTAGGTGCTAACTGCTCATTCGTTCATTACTTTCTTTATTCCTTAAACACTGAAAGCCAGGCACTGTTCTAAGAAAGGCACCAAGGACACAAAGGCAATAAGATACCTAACAATATGCTTGTTAGGTATGCCACGCAACATGAAATAACTTACAAATTACAGGTGTGGTAATCTGCCTATCCTCACTTAACAATTATGTTTCCCGCTTCCTTCTACTCCTGCCCTCATAAATCAAGGTAATTGCCTGGCAATCTGGCTAAGCCTTGTAAGGCAAAAGAGCTGTTCATGTCTTGTGTCAAATGGTGGACAGGGAGGGGAGAGGAAAAGGGTGAATTACCCTGCCTCCCATCTGTGCCCAATCAGCTCTAAATCTCCAGGAAGGATGTGCCTCAGGATCTCCAAAGAAAGATCCTTCCAACTGTGCCTCCGAAAGTAGGGTTTTAAGCCATACATAAGGGGCTGGCTATGATAAGTGTGGATGCATATCTGAAACCCTGTGCTGATCTTTTGTTTTTGAGAAAGAGCTTTTGCACTTCTCGTGGATTTCAATGGGTACCTTACCTGTCCTGACTGGACACAGCTAGCAGAGCAGGGCTCTGACGGTCTGCCTGGGACACGTACTGCACAATTTAAAGATGCCTCGTGAAATGGAAAACACCACTGTCTGCTCAAGTTCGAGTGCCATTCTGATATCTTTCCCACCGTCAATGTAGCTATGTTAGACCATCAATGTCTAACACACTGAGATTCTAAAATGTATTCTTACCCAGAAAGATGGGACACACGAGTAGTTTAAATGCCCCTTGAAACTGAAAATGAACAAAAAATGTGTGAAGGGTAGTCAGGTACAGCAGTGGTCAGGAGCCTTTGGAGCAAGTCTGCTCGGGCAGGAACCCCAACTCCACCACTTGCTAATTGTGTGACCTTGGATGAGTCACTTAGCCTCCTCATGCTTCACCTCTCAATGGAGATAATAACACTCCTTAAAAGTGTTACTATGAATATTAAAGGAGTGAATATTTATAAGATGCTTAGGACAGTACCAGGCAATAATCAGCACCATGTAAGTGTTTATTACATTAAAACAATTTTTTAGACTTCATCATTTAAAAAAAAAAACAAACTTCATCTTTTTAAGAAGAAAATAGGACTCGTGGGTCCATCAGTAACCTCACACAGCACCCCTGTATGGCCTCGTCATTACTCTGGATTTCCCACTGTCTACCGGGCAGCCAACGTTATTTGTCAGAAAAGGAAAGGGGTACATTTTGTCGTATACAGTACATTTTTATACTCACTACTCTCTTAAATGAAGAAAAACATCCAAAGAGAAAAAAAAAAATCTTTCCCAAATGAAACTTGAATAAGCCCAAAGAAATGAAAGCGCTGTAGGTAATACAACCCTCTGGATAGAGCGACAGAAATGCTACACCATTAATGAGAATCACGTGCTGTCTTGTGGGGTGAGAAATTCCCCCAGTCGGCCCTCTTTTTGCCCTTTCCCTCCTTTATGTGCAATTTCATCTTTCTGGGGCCGGTATAAATCTTTCTCCCCCTGTATTATCTCCCCACTAGGAGCATGAGGCCATAATGACAGCCACCTGTTCTGATGACAGCCAGGATGCCATCATTTTCAGCCCAGTGTTGTTAATCTGAGTCACCTTCCCCTCCAGGAAGGCCGTGCCCACCCTCATGCAGTTACGAGCCATTTCCAGAGCACCTGTTCCCCCTCTAGTTTTAAAAGGTAAATTCCTCCCGAGGGGGGCTCCCTGCTCACGCCCCAACCCCTTGCTATGCTCTCTGGATAAATCTTGTACTTTCTGTTGCTATGATTTTTCTCAATCAAACCAGCAGGGGGAAAAAGTGGTGCTGGAAATACATTGTTGGAGAAGCACATTAACATACTGTAACAGCCCCGTCAGAAATGTGTCGGCAGAGCTAACTGCCACCTTCCTGGGCTCGCATCCTGGAGCAGCTGCTGAGGCTGCTGACAGGTCCTTGCGTCGCCTCCTCGCGGATGTCAGGTGTGTGGTGCCCACGGCCCTGTGGGGTTGAGTGCCAGTGACCACCACCAACACTGTTTGCCACTCAGATGCACAGATCAGCAGCTTCCCAGGCTCACCAGCGGTGCTTTGTCACCCGGGCTGGGATTTCTCCAGCGTCAGAGCTGCTCTGGCCAGCCCGGCCACGCTCTCTCCTTGCCCACACAACCCTTGGGACGCAGCGTGTGGTATAAACCAGAGACACACATCCTCAAGTCAGGGCCTGGCTGCTCCTCCAGCCCGAAGACCTCGGGAAAGTCCTGGCATTTCTCTGACAGAAGGTTGCGGGAACACAGGTGACAGGTGACAGCATCAGACAGGGAGCAGGTTCTCAGCACACGTGGCTACCTGCCTTCCTCCCTCCCCTGAACACCCGAGTCCTGACCATCCTCCAAGGGGCAGGCTCCGAGTCCCACCTCCTCCAGGAAGCCCTCCCTGACTTGCCCGCCTGCACTGCTCCCTTCCTGGCCACCTGAGGAACTCCTTCCCCTCGTCCCCTCTCTCTTCTCTTGTCTGTACGGCCACACACAACTCCTCCTCCCTCTGCCGAAGTACAGGTGGCAGGGCGGGTGGAGGGAAATGCCGTCAGCTGTCTCCATCCACCACCCTCCAACCTTATTCTTCCTGCTCCTTGGCAGGCTCATTAACAGCATCGCCTGCTCCTGGGCCACTGGCCATGTCCCTACTGCTCCTGTCTGCTCTTGGGTTGAATGTCTAGGAGACCCAGTGATGCCACCAGTCCCACAGGTTGATCTGAATCCACACACACATTTTCTTCCTTCCATCCTGTTTAAATGGAGGCGTTGGCTGTCTTCTCTTAGGCTAACCCTCCACCTGTACTTTGGGTCCCATGCCCTCTTACTTCCCCAGGGACTGCACCCCTTTCCCCCACCCTCTCTACTGACGCCTTCTATGCGTTTAAACATGTGTAAGTCTCTTCTATCTTTAAGAAACATCCTACCTCAAGTTCATTATTTCCCACCAGCTACCACCACCTCTCTCTGGTCCCCTCTGAAGCTGAGCTTCTTGAATGAATCTTCTGGACTTGTCATTTGCAACTCACTGCTAAATCCACTCCAATCTGGCCACCTTCTTACCTCCTAGGTCAGTACTTCTGCTGGATACACCTTCTTCACCTGTTCCCTGGTGCATGTAATTACTGAGGTGCTAATGCAGCCCTCCACTCTCTGCTTGCAACACGCCTCCCCATGCTTCAAAGATAAACTGTTTGGTAATGACTTCCGAAATTATATCTACACCGAGGGAAGAAGTTTTTCAAGAAGAAGGAAGTGGTCAGTGGTATCAAATACTGTGGAGAGACTAAGCGCTACGTGCATGGGAGTGTCTTCACATGGAATTGGATTGAGCTACTCATGGGTCTCTGGCAACCCATTTAAGGTTTGGTAGGTCAGGGCGGGGTGGCAAATCTCTACCTGATTCTGCAGATCAGCTTCCTAAACCCAAAGAGGCAAAGTGACTAAAGACACTCAAAATCACACACCTAGATGGATCCAGTAACACCTACCCAGATCCAGTAACACCTGGACCGACCCAGGAACACCCAGACAGATCCACTAACACCTACACGATCCATTAACACCTAGACAGATCCAGTAACACCGATATAGATCCAATACTAGAGCAGGGACACCTGACATCCAGTTCAATGTGTGCCCAAGACATGCTGATGTGTTATTCTATGGTGAGTAGAGACCAAGCTCCCCTTCTTCTGTGTGGACAGAACACTACCCTTCAGGCCACGGCCAACTCACCCTCAGGTGGTCGGGCTGCAGAGTCAACCCATTCAGGAGCCATCCTGGGTAGGTGACAGACTAGTGTTTTGAGAACTGTTTTTCCAGGTCTCTAAAGTCCTTCCAGAGCACCCCAATCTTTCCACATCCAGTCCTAAATGAGTGACGCTGTCTCCCTATCACAATCTGCTTATTCCAGTAGGAAGTCACATTTAGGGTTCTGCTCCCACCATCTCTCTAGGTCTCAGATCCAAGGGCCCTTCTCCTATCAGAGCTCAAACAACTTCTCCTTCAGCCCATGTGGGAGTTCTGCCCTCACAGGTAGTCATTCGACAGTGATACCTGTCTCAAAATGCACTAGAGCAGACATAGGGTCCTACCCTGAGTTCACCCTGGGCTTGAACTCTGGTTCCTTCTTAGCCATAGTGGGACAATTTTCAGTTACCAAAGAAATAACTATCACATTTTTCTTAGCCCTATGATTTCTTTCTTCTTTACCCTGAAGGCATCAATCCACACCACCACAAATAACTGAGTCTGTCAACAGCATGTAACTGCAGCAAACGTAACTCCCCATCAAACGTAACTCTCCATCAAACTGCAATTTGGACTCATATCTGTGTAAGCAGCTTCTATCACGGCCCCCGATGATCCCCACCTCTTGCTATTTCTGCCCCTGTAAAATCCCTCTTTTGAGCACAGGCTGGGTCTTACGGCTCATTTACAATGAAGAGAACACAGTAACAGTGATAGGAGGTCACTTATGATACTAGGTTATAAAAAGACTGCAACTTCCATCTTGCTGGCCGTATCTTACTCTCGCTCTTGTTCACTGCCATGGAAGTCAGCTCCCCTACGAAGAGACCCACATGGCAAGAAAGCAGGGGGAGGCCCTGTCAACAGCAAACCAGGCACTAAGCCCTCAGTCCAAAGGGCTGGAAGAACTGAATCCTTCCAACAACCACGTAAGAAAGCTAGAAAGTGGGTCCTTCCCCAGTTGGGTTTTTGTATGAGATTGCAGCCCCAGTCAAAACCTTGATTACAGCTTTGTGAAAAAATCTTGAAATGTGAGCCCTCGGCTAAGCCAGGCCCAGATTCCCGCCCCGAGAAATTGACATAATAAATGTCTGTTGCTTTAAGCTGCTAAATTGTAGGGAAATTTGTTACATCAAAACAGGCTCGGGCTTCCCTGGTGGCGCAGTGGTTGAGAGTCCGCCTGCCGATGCAGGGGACACGGGTTCGTGCCCCGGTTCGGGAAGATCCCACATGCCGAGGAGCGGCTGGGCCCGTGAGCCATGGCCACTGAGCCTGCGCGTCCGGAGCCTGTGCTCCGCAACGGGAGAGGCCACAACAGTGAGAAGCCTGCGTACTGCAAAAAAACCCAAAAAACCAAAAAACCAAAAAACAGGCTCAAGAGTAGGAAAGAAACACATCCAAGACAATTTCTTTTTCTGATTCCTAAATCAAAATGAAGATAGAGAAATACATTGCTGAAATTCAAACACAATGACACATGTCGTGTTAGTGATGGTCACTTGACTTTTGACTTCTGAGGTTAACTGTAAGAGGAAAACAACCTTCAGTATCCTTCAGTTCCCACCATCCCAGCAGAATAATTGGAGGAGATAATTAGTTGTCATTTGCTTGGTGTCACTTCCTTGTTTTATTTGGCTGTTTTGGGCAGATGGAAAGTGAATGTAGCATCCAAGTGCAGTGTTAGCATTAATGAATTCCCAAAATACCCTTTTATTCTGGGGTGAATTTACTTTGTAACTACCACCATTGCCAACCAAAAATTAAATCAATTAATCAGTAGGAGGAAAATTGTCAGGAGGAGCGAGGCGTCCTGCTAGAAGAAAGCGAGTGTTTATGGGTTGAATTCCCGCACCACTCGGTAACTGGCCTGCCACCCAGTTCCAGGGCCATGGGAGGCCCGGAGAGAGAGGCAGCATCGAGCTCCCGGGGGCAGGAAAACGCTTCAGTACTCTGGGTCCACGCTGGCCCCAGTGTCTCTGTAGCCCGTTTTTCCATGACTCCAGGAAAAAAAGAAAGGAATCATTGCCAAGCGCTTTCTGCTCATGTTTCTGGCAAGGAATTAAGTATTTCTAACTTATTAACCCTTTGCTGCCAGTGAAGCTCTGCATGCTTGATGCCACTCCCCCATGGGTCCCTTTTTCCTCTAACGTGATTTATCTAGAACAACATCACCCAGGGCCCAGAAAAAGGGACGAAAGAGCACTCTGACTCTAAGTTATCAAGTTCACACACTTGTCATAGTTAGAGAGGGCTGTTTGGTAGAGAATATGGCCTTTCGAGGTTTTTACACTCACCGAATCAAGGAACAATCCTGAGTGTTACAAAAGTTACAGATGATCCAAACCACCAAATAAGCTAAAACAAACAAACAAACAAACAAAAAAAACAAACAAGAAAACCCCCAAAACCGCTCCACTTATTTTTGGGAGGAGTCCCTCCCTCTAACTTTCCTCCCAACGTGTACACACTACATTCACATATAAACACATTCAGGTCCATGCTTAGCTCAAGAGAAACACTCTCAGGTGATAACTATCTATTTGCATAATGAAAATGATTAGAATAATACATGCAAGTAATCACATGCTATTTCTAGATATTCCTGTGCTCAGTGCCATGTATTTGAAATATCTGTGTGATTGACTGAATGCTGTACTCTTCGTTCAAATATGTTAGCAGAATGTAAACAAAGCCACTGGCTATCTGCAAACATCCAGGTGACCGAGTTAAGTTTTCCATTTTTGTTTGGATGTTGGGCATATGCTGTCCTACCTCAAAACTGGGGTCCCCCGGTCACCCCACAACCAAGAAGTAGGTTATTTCCCCTGTTTATTCATCTAGGACGTAGCCCTTATAATCCACGCAGCTCTTCAATGATTCACCCATAACTAGGAATGCATATATACTGAACAATCAAAGATAAACACACTGTTAATCTTTTAAAAAGTTAAGTGGATATAACATAACCATTGATGTCAAAAGTCGAAGTCCCCAAGTGCCAGCCTTTGGAATTGAGGTAGTTGATACACAGAGCTGTCTGCTCTCTCATGTTTACCTTTTCTTATCCCACCTCCTCGTGCACGATAAATCTGGCAAGGATAAAGTTTCGCTTGGGGACCTAAGTCAGAAGGGAGATACTTCCCATTCTATCTGAGTCAAGCATTTTCCTCCCTCCCTATCTTCCTTCCTTCCTTCATTGAATAAATATTTAGTAAGCATCTGCTAGGTACCTCACACTGGAAAAGGTGCTGGGAATACAACAGCGACCACACTGATAAGATAGATACTGTCAATGCCCTGCTTTTAATTTGCCCTGAGGGTCACCTGCAGATCCTGTGTAGAAGCCTATGGGTTCCTCCTATTTCTGCCTTTCAGAGTGTGTCTTCTCTGGCCTTAGGAGTGCTTGGCCTGAGAGGGGGGAAGAGAGAAGTGCCCACGAATAAATTCTCCCTGAGGGGCATCAACCATTGAAGGACAAGCAATGAAGGACAAGGCATTATGGAACATACAGCAGGCTGCTTGCCCCTCAGTGGGATACTGCTCCACAGGGCCCCAGTGGGCCTGAGTCCCCGCTGCCCAGGCAGCAACACACGCCTGAACATATGTCCACTGGCTGTCCTCCCCTCCTGTCTCCCCTCCCTCCTCCCCTCCTTACTCCCTCCTGTCCTTGGACTCCAATCCATGTCTCAAGGGTCTGCTTTGTACAAACTCATAGGGGAGACACAGAAAGGTAACTCCAAATTGTCACGACACTCCTATCTTTTTCCAAATAGGAAAACAGCAGCATGCTATAATAATTCAAATCGAGAATTATCTAAGCCTAAGTTGCCTGGTACATTTGCAGTAGTATTTTAACATGTCCCCAAGCGTCACAGAAATCCATAAAGCATTCATTCAAATGAAATTTGAAGGACATAGAAAACATAGGCATATTCTCTGAATGAATTACCGTGTGCTGCCGTACATATAACGCACTAGCATTTTTCATTCTCTAAAGGTAATCCTTTGGTATTTGGGTCTTTTGGACTGGCTGGACTGTTCAGCTTTTTGCTCAACCTAAATAACATTTCCTATTCTGCAAAATCATATAATACCCTGCCTGAATCAAACCAATCCTACTTGGTAAACTTTACGTGAATGCATCAACATCACATGCGTATTAGGAAAGAAAGAACAGCTGGCTTTTCACTAAAGGGATTATTTTTCATTATTGAATTCTGAATATTCAATGTTACCTATCTCTCTCTCTGTATCTCTCGAGTCATCCCACATTAGATTGCTATATCCAGACACCTCAGTTTACTTTAGTAAAGGGGATAGGATGAATGGGGATAGAGGGGAAAGAAGAGAAGTAATATTGCTTCTAGAATACTTCACAGTTTCACATGGAATAAATAAAACAAAGACAATTTTAACACTGGCACAGTCAATAAATGTCAGTTTCCAGGAATAAGCTTGATAACCTGTGAATTGACTGTAGTTCTGAGGCTGACGCCTGAATATGAATATGTATATATTCATTCTCTCATATTACCTAGGCTGACACTCTGTACAGTCACTGATACGGAATGAGAACATCTGGGAACTCAATTACTTGACATAAATAAGATTTCATGTTTGTAAAATAAAAACTTTCTAATAGTCAAACTTCTGGTTTCTCCTTCAACGAGAGCTGCTTGTCGTAAACCCAGAACTGAAAGTCAAATCTTGATTGATATTGTATCCTAAACTCACGTGGGCTCGATAACATAAGATTACCTTTATATAGTTCAATCCACAGGCTTCTACAGTGGTTTTATAGTATCTCAGAGTTTGAAAAGCAATTACTCCTGCAGTGGCAGTTTGCAAAATGCTCTGCGGCATCTTCTCAAAAAGGAAACAAACCAACCAGAGATAAGGGAGAATAATATAAATAAAAGCATCATATTCCTAAAGATACGGATGTAGAACTTGAAAAGTGACCCGAGTATCATCTTTCAAACAAGATGTGGCCAGTGGGTCTGTAGTCCCTTGCTACTCACAGGGTGGTCTGAAGACCAGAATTAGCAGATCTCCTATGAGAGCTTATTTGAAATGCAGAATTTCAGGTCTTATCTCAGGCTAACTAAATCAGAATATGCATTTAAATAAAAATCCCCTGGGCTTCCCTGGTGGCGCAGTGGTTGAGAGTCCGCCTGCCGATGCAGGGGACACGGGTTCGTGCCCCGGTCCGGGAAGATCCCACATGCCGCGGAGCGGCTGGGCCCGTGAGCCATGGCCGCTGAGCCTGCGCGTCCGGAGCCTGTGCTCCGCAACGTGAGAGGCCACAACAGTGAGAGGCCCGTGTACCGCAAAAAAAAAAAAAAAAATCCCCTGGTAATTTACATGCACATTAAAATCTGAGAAGCACTATTGTTCACCCTATATAACCAGCATCAACCAGGACTCAGCACTTGGCTTTCACTTAGTTAGAACTATGATGAAGATACTGGAAATGAAGATTTTGTCCCCAGGGGCAGACAGTGGAGGCAGAGAGTACTTACTAGAGAAGTGAGAGGAAAAAGGTCTCAGAAAGTAGTTAGAGGGGTTCCAGGTCTATGGTCCCAAGAAGAGACCCTGAAATGAACATGGACTCTGTCCATACCAAGCGAATATCGACTTGTCCAGCAAGCCCAGACAGCGTGGTCATGGGATCTAGCTTCCAACTTTCTGATGCTCAAGTCTATTCATCTGTAAAGCCAGGAGGTGACACAAGATAAGTTCCATCTACTCAAAAGTCCTCCCGTTGGATGTACGAAAACTAACAGGGGGCTCCCCTGGTGGTGCAGTGGTTGAGAGTCCGCCTGCCGATGCAGGGGACACGGGTTCGTGCCCCGGTCCAGGAAGATCCCACATGCTGCGGAGCGGCTGGGCCCGTGAGCCACGGCCGCTGAGCCTGCGCGTCCGGAGCCTGTGCTCCGCAACGGGAGAGGCCACAACAGTGAGAGGCCCGCGTACCACAAAAACAAACAAAAACAAAAACAAAAACAAAAACTAACAGGGCTGGTGGGGGGGGGGGAGAACATTCACATAGGAGTATCTGCACAATTCTTATGCAGATATTACTTTGGGACCTTGGACAATTTTTATGTTAAAATGTGATTATTGCTCCACTGAGAGTAATTTCTTCTTCTTCTTCTTTTTTAGGAAAGACATTTATTTATTTTAAAAAGGTTTTTGGAAAACTAATTGTTTTTGCTTGAGTGAGAGCAATGATTTCTTTACCTTTGTTCCTTCTAAAGGTCTTATTGCTGCCTTCTACTTCACCAAAGTCAACTACGATGCACACATACGTCAGAGAAGGGAAAGGATCCACTGAGAGCTTGGAAGAGGAAGAGAGAAGCATAAAATACATAAATCTTTGCAGTCACTGGGTTGAAAATTCACAACAACTACTCTGACTTTATCTTGCTCTCCCATCCTTAGTTCCTTTCAGGGTTTCATTTCCCAATTTTCTAAAGTACTACTGTCCTTTACTCTAGTTCGAAACAGAAACAACTTTTTCACCTTCACAAGCTTCTCTGTAGGATGCTTGAATGGCCACACACATTCACAGACAAAATTTAAAATCTACAAGATTCAACAACCCCTGGGCTGATCTGCTGTACCAGCTCCCAGGTTGCCTTTATGACCTATTTTCCCTTAACAGTTTTCCCTAAAGTTGTCCCAAAGCATCCCTAAACGAATCCCCCGTCACGGAAGTTGAACTTGGATAGGACTTTCTCAACTGAACACGTCAACTGCCAGGGCTTCAGGCAAGACCCCAGAGAAGATCAAACTCCAGACACCATGGAATTAGTCCAGAAACACCAGGCCAAGATGAGAAAGGCCAAATGGGAGCGGGCAGCATATAGGATTCTGCCGCCAACACAACCCCTCCAGGAGTGCCAGGTACCAAATTTTCATAGTGAGTGTCAGGACCAAGATGGCAATTGAGGTAGGCATTTAAAGGGAAAGCAAGTCTATATGTAAGTCACCCCCCCCCAGAGAAATTCCTTTTTTCATTCTCTTGAGAAATTTCCAGAATGAATTAGAAACAATTTGAGTATTACACTCATCTCTGCTTCAACATCATTTGCCCTCAAGGACTCCGAATCACATTTGCATCTTGCCTAATATGGCAAAGGATGTCACTGTGACAGACAACCACAAAACCCGTGTGTGCACAAAATGACTTCAACTAAACTTCTATGCAAGCAACTCCCTAGACGCTTTATTACTCAATGCTCCAACCTGCAGTTCCACATCCACAAGTGTCTCTCACCCTCTACCAGAAATGCTCATCTAAATATTTGGCTTTTATCTCAAACTCAATGGTGAAGCAACCCTTTTTCTAGCCCTGCATTTCCCAACAAGCCTTCTCCAGACCTCTCTCGCTGGGTTTGATGGGTGACACCAATGACATTCCCAAACCGGAAGCAAGACAAACCGGAAACTTCTCCTTCACTGCCTGAGTTTCAGCAAGTAATACTGATTTGTTTTTCCCAATATTTTCTGTAATCAATCACTGCTTTTTTTCTTTCTACAAAGACCAATCTAGTTCATGTATTTATTATCCTCATTTGAACTACCTGGAAAAATCCTCATCTCCCATTTACCATTAATTCGTTTGGCAGATATCTGAGCACCTGTAGGCACTGTTCTAGGTGCTGAGGATAAAAGAGAGGAACAAAATGGACTTGGTCCTAGTCGTCACGGAGTTTATGTGTTGGTGTTGCTCTTTCCAGAATAATACATTTTGCAGGACACCATCAGAGTCACCTCGCTCACATACTCTTCGAATCATATATTCATGCTCAAACACCTGCTCATTCCTGCTCAAACACCTCCAATGGCTCACTGAAAACAAAACAAAGCAAAAGGAAAACTCTTCTATCCCTTTAAAGTGTGCAAGCTGGCTTCTACCTACTTGTCTCACATTTCATTACTCTCTCAACAAACCACCCAGGTAAAACCAGCTGGCTGAATCCCTATTTCAAAACTCCATATTCCTCGCTCTTCGCTTTGTTACTGCTGTGTCTTTACTCAGATCTTCCTCCTTCATGGTGAGATTTTTCTAATTGCCTTACCAAAAAACGTTCTCGCTCTCCTCCAAACTTAAATATTTGGTCAATTGATATGACACTTAATGCATTCAATAGAAACTTTTTCATCTTATCACGTGACAGACTTTGTCCTAGGCATGCAGAGCTAGTGAAGAACATACTTGCTCCTACTATAAATCAAATTTCCACTTTTAGAATTTTTTGGTTCTTAAAAGCAGGGGTCATTGTACGACCCCTTAAAAGCAGGATGCGTCGTACCTTGCATCCTCCATCGGACTCCGTTCCTTGTTCATATGGGCGCTCGGTGATGCAACTAGTAATAACGATATTGTTAAATATCGGCAGATTTTAAAGTTTCCTAATTTATTATGTCCATAAGCATCTTCATTGTTCATTACATATATTTTTAAAATTGTGAACTATTCACAGAAACCTATTTCACTGAAAGCCTATTTTGGGAATGATTTCCCTCTGCTTTGGAAAGGGAACTTGGTGCATTATAGTGAGTTACAGGCCACCAGGTGTTACTCCTGGAGATGCTCACCTGATTTTCATAGGTCTGAACCTGACTGAGAGAGGGTCTCAAATGTTGTACTGTGTTGGTAAAGCAGAATTTCCACTTATTCACTGGATAATCATGCTCCTGATAAGGATTTCTCTTTAGCATCCTCTATGTAGCTCAGCGTTATTCCTTGACGTTCCATCCTTCCTCCCCCACCAAAAGCATGAGAAGCAGAGGGTTAAGGATGGCTTGTGTCACTGCCTCAGTTTGGTTTTATATAGCGGTATGTGAGTTTAATGTTGCTTATTTGAAAAATGAAACCAACATCAGATGCTTGAGTAGTTTGGGCCCAAAAGGAAATCTGTATATTTGTCAGAAAGAAGGCAAAGGGAAATACATAATAGAAACATTTACAAAACCTAATCTGAAAAGAAAGGTTTACAAGGTTTAAAGATATGTATGTATAGGGGCTTCCCTGGTGGCGCAGTGGTTGAGAGTCCGCCTGCCGATGCAGGGGACACGGGTTCGTGCCCCGGTCCGGGAAGATCCCACATACCACGGAGCGGCTGGGCCCGTGAGCCATGGCTGCTGAGCCTGTGCGTCCGGAGCCTGTGCTCCACAACGGGAGAGGCCACAACAGTGAGAGGCCCACGTACAGAAAAAGAAAAAAAAAAAAATGTATGTATAAATGAGAATAAATTTTATTAATTTACGTGACCTTAGGAGCTTGAACATTCCAAACACTGATGGAGGCAAATGTTTAAGAAGGTATAATAAAAACCTTATACCTTCTTCAGGTGGGAAGAGAAAAGCTCGCACCTGGTGTTTGGTCAAAGCTCAGTGGACAGCAAAATCTGAAATCCTTTAGGGAAGACAGAGAAGCATTTCTCCTAACATGCTGTATACGACAAAGCAGTATTAAGTAAATATGAGAAAAATTTATTTAACATATAATTTTATCTTGGCAGCATCCCTTCTAATACAAAAGAAAATGAACGATGGAAGGTTATGAAACAAAATTCTTTACCCAAGAGGCTCCAATAGCTCTTAGGATGCTCAACCCAGGAATTCTCCTTTACTCCACATTAGCCCTTCTTCCAACAGGGTGTGTGTGTGTGTGTGTGTGTGTGTGTGTGTGTGTGTGTGTGTGTGTGTGTGTGTGTGTGTGTGTGTGTGTGTGTGTGTGTGTGTGTGTGTGTGTGTGTGTGTGTGTGTGTGTGTGTGTGTGTGTGTGTGTGTGTGTGTGTGTGTGTGTGTGTGTGTGTGTGTGTTCCCTTCAACCCTCTCAAGAAGTGCAACTTCTACATAGCAAATAAGGAGTTCTAATTGCAAAATTATATCTTCCACAGAATCCATTTTGTACCCCTTTGCTCTGGAAGCTCTGAAGATGTGAATGCTTCCACAAACAGTATGAATAAAGTCCCAATTCTCTATGGTGACACATTCGGGAAATGGCAGGTTTTATCTTCAAGGAGTTCAATGGCTACACAAAAGCTCTCATGCACAAATAATGGAATTCTCAAATTGGGATAAATGTGCTTTAAAGAATTTTTATTTTCATCATTTATTCCAGGTAACACTTGTGGATAATATAACACAGCTTTGGATTCCTGAGCAGATCAAGAAAATCTAAAAGGGAAAAAAATTAGGGCAGGCCTTTATTAAATTTTAAAGTATGCCTTTGCTATACTCTTATAAAGAGCCAAATAGGGTATCGAAGTCTCTGGAGATCACCAGTATAACTTCTTTATCATGTTCCATTTAAAATTTAATTATGCAGTCTACAACAAGAAGAATCTGAGCCATTTAAATAGGTCATGCAGTGAGTAACTTCACAATATTCTTAAGTTTTCCTTGTAAAGATCGTTCCTCCGATAGTCTGTTACACGTCAGAACACTGTATTATAAAACAAGTGTAATTTAATTCACTCACTACAGACCCTTATTTACATCCATAAAGAAGGAAATGTTTTGATTTAGGTTATTTGGAGAATTAATGGAAACCATGTTCCTGATAGAGCCGCCCAAGACACATGGACAATATCTGCATATATACTTCGTTGGGTAAGTGTTATTTTCATACATTATAGCAAGGTCAAGGGAACTTTATATTTAATTTAATTAATTTATATTTAATACTTGGGACATTTTGCTTTAAATCAATAATCATCCACAGCATAGCAAAAATCTAGCCACTGAATAATTAATATCTGAATTAGAGGTTTCTATGGCCTACGGCTTAATATTCCTTCATATTCCCCATCACAGATTTCGACTAGCATGCCACTCTAATTTCCTTACAATAAAATAAAATAAGCATTGTTTTGAGCACTTTACACCTATCACTTCAGTTCCTTCTCAGAACAGCTGGTCCTATTATGACTCCCAATTTACAGATAAAGAAAATGAGGCACAGAGAGGTGCAGAAATTTACCCAAGATCGCAGACCTAGTAAGGAGCTGAACAGAGACTTGAATACGCTCTGGAGTTTGTCTCCAGAGCATACGTGCTGAACCACTTCACTAGGCCGATTCTTATAGTGCAACAAGGCATCTTGTCTTGACAGGGGCACTACCCAAATACTAGGCACAAAGCTACCTTTGAACACACCACGCTAAGAGCTACCATGTACTGATGACTCCCTGGGTGTCAGGCTAAATACTTTATATAGATTATCTTTTCACAGTGACACTATGATGGGTATCGTAATTTTTCCAAATTTTCAAGTGAAAAACTGAGACAGAGATATTAATTCACTCACTCAAGGTCACACGATTAAGAAATGGCAGACAGGGCTTCCCTGGTGGCGCAGTGGTTGAGAGTCTGCCTGCCGGTGCAGGGGACACGGGTTCATGCCCCGGTCCGGGAAGATCCCACATGCCGCGGAGCGGCTGGGCCCGTGAACCATGGCCGCTGAGCCTGCGCGTCCAGAGCCTGCGCTCCGCAACGGGAGAGGTCACAACAGTGAGAGGCCCGCGTACCGCAAAAACAAACAAACAAACAAACAAAAAGAAATGGCAGACAAAAGATGGAAGCATGTCTGAGCCCAAAGCCCCATCTCTTAACCTTTGTGCTAACAGAGACTCAACAGCAACAGCTCTGAACAGCTTGGTAACAGTCAAACTTAGGTTAATAACTTTCCAGCCAGTAAGATGCATTTTTCTGAGTGCCAAGCGTATAATGCAGTGAGCAGAGTGAGAAGGGTGATGGAAAGCCGAAATCATATATCTGGTATAAGACTGTTACTTTGGGAGGTTTCTTCAATGCTTCCTTCCTTCCTTTCCTCTTAGGGACTGAATGTGTCCCCCCAAAATTCATATGTTGAAGCCCTAATGCCCAGTGTGATGGAATCAGGAGGTGAAGCCTTTAGGAGGTGATTAGGTTTGGATGAGGTCATTAGGGTCCTTGTGATGGGGACCCCTTATGAGTCCATACAAGAAGAGACCAGCGAGCTGGCTCTCTCTCCCCTTCTCCCCTCCTCCCACCCCCAACCCGGTGAAGATACAGAAGGAAGGCAGCAGACAGTAAAGCAGGAAGCTGGACCTCACCCAGACACTGAATCTGCCAGCACCTTAATCTTGGACATCCCAGTTTTCAAAACTGTGAGAAATAAATGTTTAAGTCACCCAGTCTACGGTATTTTGTTATAGCAGCCCCAGCAGACTAGGGCACTTCCCAATTCAAACGTTTATTCACGCATCCAAACATCCATTCACTCAAAGACTTACGTAAATATTTACTAAGGGCTTACTATGTTCCAGGCACTGCTAGACATTGAGGGAAAACTGTGAATACTGGTAAGATCTCAATGCATGTCCTACTTAGTGGAGAAGGTCTAAAAGTCCTCCACTGAACTCTGTTATCAACGATACAGATACTAGGATAGGAGTTAGCACTGGAGACTTTGGACACTAATAGAAGAGTCATGAAGCCCTTCAGGACAGAGAAGCCTTCAGAGGAGAAATGGCATCTAAGATGTGTCCAGATAGTAAATAATGAATAGTTTTGGCTTGCCGGGTCATACAGTCTTTGCCATAACTACTCAACTCTGCCTTTGTAGCACAAAACCAGACACTGGCAATGTGTAAATAGAGGGGTTTGGCTGTGTTCCAATAAAAACATTTATAAGAACAGGCCACAGGCTGGATGTGGTCTGTGGGCTATAATTTGCCAACCCTGGTCTAGAAGAATGAGTGAGAGATAGTTTGGGGAGGGAGAAAAAGAACTGGGAGATGACAAGAGACTTCCAAGTAGACAGAGGAAGAAATCAAAGACTGAGAGACTGGTCCTCAAGTTTCTTCTAAAATGGGGGCTCACACAGTCATTCAAACATCTATTGGCTGCCAGCTCTGTTGGGAGTCCTGTGAATGGAGGAATAAACAAGAAAGCCAAAGGAGACTCTGTTCTGGGGATGAAGGGAGGGGAACAGAAAACAGATAAATGGACAAATAAATGAACACACAACGACAAGTGCTGTGTGAACAATACAATATGGTGATGTGACCGTGAGTAACTGTGCTGTGGAGAGGACTACATAGAACAGGGTGGTCAGAGGCGGGAGCTCTGAGCAAGTAAGAGGAAAGAAAGGCCAGTATGTCAAGAACAAAGTAAAGGAGAGGGTGGGCAGGAGGCAATGAGGTTGCAGAGGTAGACAGAGGCAGCCTGCGGAGGCCCCTGGAAGCCGAAGTATGCTGTTTTGACTTGATTCCCAGCAAGAGGAAACTACTACCCAGTTTGAAGCCAAAAACAATGTGGTTTGATTGATTTTTCAAAGATCTCTTGGGCTACCATGTGGAGCATGGTTTGCGAAAGAGGAAGGGGGAGACCAGTCAGGGGCCATTTTAATAGTGCAGGTGGGTGTCTATGATGGCTTAGGAAGAGATGGAGAAAGTGGCCAAATTAAAGATGAATTTCGGAGGTTGAGCCAATAGGCTTTACTGATGGATGGTCTGCAAGTATGCGAAAAAGAGGCAATATAAATGACTGAGGAGTTCTTGTCTGGACAGTTGGGTGCATGGCGGTAAGGTGGGTGGGGGTAGGATTCAAGAGTTCTCTTTGGTCACATCAAATTGAAGATTATATATCCAAGAAGAGATATTGAACTGACAGCTGGGTATTCAGATTTGAAGCTCAAGGGAGCAGCTGAGGCTGGAGAGGTGAAAATGGGAACTATCCTCATAAAGATGAACTTGATGACATCTCTCTCCACACCCTCTCTACAAGTGAAGAGAGAAATGGCCAAAGGAAGCCCTGGGAAGCTCAGCACGTGGAGTCCAGCAGAGGAGGAAGAACAGGCAGGCAGACTGGGAAAGGCTGGCCAGTGGGAGAGGGAGAAAACTGGAAGAATTTGGCGTCAGAGACTAGGAAGGTGTTTCATGGAGAAGGAAGAAGTCCCTACTTTGAGTGCAGTTGAGAGACCAAATAAGAAAACAGATAACCGGCCAATGGATTTTGTTAGGTGGAGGTTGCTGTTGACCTTGACCAGGACTGTATGAAAGGGTCAGAAGCCCAGCTGGAATAGGCTGAGGGTTAAGTGAGAGAAGAGTTCTTGTGGCAGATACCACTCCTTACATACATAAAGCCATCTTCCCCCTACCCGGACTCCTTCCTTTCTTCTTGATGGCAGAACATGACTCCCATTATAAAGGCTGCCAATACCAGAAACCCAATTTCCCCTCCATACGAGCTTAGGCATAGGCAAGAAATTCTTTCCTAAAATAGAAATACATGATAAAAAAACATGCCCTTCTTCACTAGATGCGGTCATGTCTCCATGTGATGGCTGGAGCTGTGTCTCCATGTGATGGCTGGAGCTGTGGCAGTCATATTGTGAGCGTGAGGCACATCATACCCAAGATGCTGAGGATGGCAGAGGAGCAAGAGAATACACCAGGGCACCACATTAACCTTGGGTCTTCTCAGACCTCTTGAACTATAGCTACAAACTCAATATGCAGTTTCCACCCTGATACTGCTACAGTGCCTTTTATGAAATGGATTCAACCTGGGAAAAATAATAAAGATACTGTAAGAGAAAGATTCATGCAGGAAAGAATTTAGTCATAGACTATGAGTGGGGGATACACTGTAAAAGATTAGGAGGTGCGGGTTGGAGCAGGGAAGAATACTTCTTACCAACTGCAAGTGTGGCCTCAGAGTCGCTGTGCAGTATGATGGTGGGTGCTGGAAGCAGGAAACTGGACAGTGTAAGGTTTGGAAAACAATCACTTAAACCAGAAGGCTTGTCTTCTACTGTTAGCCAAATAGTGAATCTGAGACAGGGGAGCTCTAGGAATGATAAGGTCTGGGAGTACCATGGGGTCCCATGTGGAGGATGTCAACTGTTTTTTCTTTCCCCAAATCCATTCCATCAATTTGCCCAGATGACTCTTTGTAAGCAACAGCTTAGAACACTCCCTGGATGAACAGTATCAAAGAGAATAACAGCTCCTCAAACTGGCGTCCAAACCCTTCACATCAACTAGTGATCCTCCAAGCAGCTCTTCATGCCTCTGCATTCCATCCAACAAGATGGTACCACTTCCTGTTCCCTGCGCACAGTCCCTGCACACCTCCCCTGGGTGATGATGTTCTCTCTGTGTGGAGCGCACAGCCCCCTCCACTGCCACGTGCTCAAACCTGACCTGCCTGTCCAAGTCCTGCTCAGGAGGTTGACTCACGATGCTGTCCTCGCTTCCTCCGATCAGCGGTATCCCATCTTGCTGCTGAAATCCCTTGGCGCCTTTTGTTTATTTATATGACTTTCAACCTCTCTTATGGCATTAAACACTGTTCACCTAGCACTGTGAGTATCTGTACCTGCTACACTAGACTACACTACTTAAGAGATGATGCTCAGTTTGTTTTCCACCACAGAGCCTATAACCATTTTTGGCAGACAGCTAGCGTTCGATGCACCTTTGTTGAATTAATGAATAAATGACAGATGTTGTAAATATCAAACTGCACCAGACCTGGGTCCCAGGAATTTGAGAAAATTGTTCTTTCTTAGGGATTATAAAGAAGATAGGAAATGCTCATCAGTTCTAGATTACTTAGTAAAAGGTTGGCCTGGATATACCAACATTCTTTTTTCCTATTTCCTCCAGCCCCAGGCCCTGGCAACCACTTTTCCACTCTCTACTTCTATGAGTCTGACTTTTTTTTAGATTCTGCACATAAGTGATACCATGCGGTATTTGTCTTTCTCTGTCTGACTTATTTCAGTTAGCACAATGCCCTCAAGCTCTCTCCATGGTGTCACAAATGGCAGAATTCCTTCTTTCCCACGGTCGAATAATATTCCAGTGTACGTATACACCACAACTTCTTTATCCATTCATCCACTGACAGACACTTAGGTTGTTTCCATGTCTTGACTATTGTGAATACTGTTTCAATGAACACGGGAGTGCAGACATTTTTTGAGATCCTGTTTTCACTTCCTTTGGATACTCAGAAGTGGTAACACTGGATTATATGGTAGTTCTATTTTTAATTTTTTGAGGAACCTCCATCCTGTTCTCCATAGTGGCTGCACCAATTCACATTCCCACCAACAGGGCATGAGGATTCCCCTTCTCCACACCCTCATCAACACTCGTTATCTCTTGTCTTTCTGATGAGAGCCATTCTAAGAGATATGAGGTGATAGCTCATTGTGGTCTTTGTTTACATTTCCCCAGTGATTTGTGAAGCTGAGCATCTTTTCATGTACCTGTTGGCCATCTGTATGTCTTCTTTAGAAAAATGTCTATTCAGGTCCTCTGTCCATTTAAAAAATCACATTGTTGGATTTTTTTGCTATTGAGTTGTGTGAGTTCTTTACATATTTTTGGATATTAGGCCCTTATTAGACATATAATTTGCAAATATTTTCTCCCATTCCATAGGTTGCCTTTTCATTTTGTTGATGGTTTCCTTTGCTGTGCAGAAGCTCTTTAGTTTGATGTAGTCCCACTTGTTCATTTTTGCTTTTGTTGCCTTTGCTTTTGGTGTCACCAACATTCTCATCTTCTAATTTTTCAAGTTCTTTCAGAAGATAGCACCTTAATTGAGGACAATGAGAAATACGAGATTCTGTCACCTACGAAAGCCCCCCCACAGCGGAGTGAACACCTAACTGAGCCCACAGAGCACAAGTGGAAAGCTGAGCTGGCCGATTGCTTTGACTCTCTTCGTCTCCACGTTTGCCCCTTGCTGCTACCTGACCAGTGATAACCATGACTGAGAAATCCGGTCAATCAGAGAGTTCAGTCTTGCCCTCCCACTGCATGGACTCTGTGGAGTTCAAATTTCAGATAACAAAGACCCATAACTGAAGACCAAAACTCCATAAGTGAAACTGCCACGTCATGACTTTTCTCTCTGAGAGTCACACCAACCAAGTAGCTCTAACTTCTTGGTAGAGAAGCGCAAATAATAATCTGATGGTGTACAGTGATTTCTAGTCGTTGGGTATTCCACTGCTTCCAATGAGTACTTGTTTCCTAACCCCCTCTGAGGAGGCATAGAAAAAAGATCAAGTTATTGGATTAAAATAGAAGAAAAAGGGTTAAGTGTTTCTTTTATAACGTTAATCTCTGGCCCCTGCCTCCACTGGTTTCTGCTAAAATCCAGTAAAAAATCGCATCTTATTTACATATTTAATTATTGTAAGCTTCATTTACCAATACTTAATGTTTTTCAAAGAGCATCCTGACTTCTGGGTGTTGAGCTTTAAAAACTGCTCATGGGGCTTCCTTGGTGGCACAGTGGTTGAGAGTCCCCCTGCCGATGCAGGGGACGCGGGTTCGTGCCCCGGTCCGGGAGGATCCCACATGCCGCGGAGCGGCTGGGCCCGTGAGCCACGGCCGCTGAGCCTGCGCGTCCGGAGCCTGTGCTCCGCAAAAGGAGAGGCCACAACAGTGAGAGGCCCACGTACCGTGGGAAAAAAATAAATAAAATAAAAACTGCTCATGAATCTCCACTGTAGTCTGTAAGATGCTCCTATAGTTTCTGTTAAATAGCTGTATTTTCTATATTGTTTCGTTTATGCTGAGAAACAGGAGACTATGTTTAAGGAATTAAAATGCTCTTTTTCAAAAACAGCCACTCATATTGCAGGATAACAGTAAAACCTCTGTTAATATACACCTTGTTTACACCTTTACTCTGCTATCCAAAATAAAGTTCTCCTCTGTATAGTCATCCTTTATATTAAAACCCCAGCTTATCATAACTATTTTAGTGCCTCCATTCCATTTGAACAATTGGGATTTTACCATGATTTAATTAAAACACATCTACCTAAACTAAAAACTTTGCACCATTGAAAAAGGTCTTGAGAGGCATGCTTGCAATGGAGAAAAACAATTGTCCTTTGCTACAGCAAAATAAAGCACGGAGTCATGTGTAAGATTAAAAATGATCCTCGTCACAGCTCAAGAAAATGGACCCATACATCCCTTTGCCAGAACACTTCAAGATTAAGAGGACAGCATGAGCGGAACATGTAGTCAGCTTAAATATTTGTTTTAATCCCGACAAGATCATCGGTTTTAATATTTATAATATAATTACAATGCTTTACACATTGCTCATCTAATCTAATTTTTTTCTGGTGACGTATTATGACCAGACTTTAATTTCAGCAATGGCAAGAATTCATAGACACATTTAGGTTACCAGTCGTAATGAAAGACAAACCAGGTGCCTGTTCAAGTACCTTGTACACATATCTCATCTCAACCTCGATGCATTTTTAACAACCAATACATAATCCACTGCTGTATGATTTGTACATATTCACAGAATAGTATCAACCGGTGGCCAGTTATGGAAAGCAACTAAAGTTGAAATACCCCGTCTTGTGCAATATTTATAAATGGCCTTTCAGAAAATTTCAAGCCAGTCAAAGCCAAGGAAAACCAAAGCATAAACTTGCTATAAAACACCACTGTCTTCCTTTGCAGCCACATATCACAAGTCGGCAGTTGCCTGAATTGCAATTTTCCACTTTTCCTAGATGTCACCGCGTAAGCACACTTTTATGACTAAAAGGATAAAAACCCCAACGTGTCACGTTCCACTAATCATTAGCCAACAAACAAACTGAGTTAACGACAGGTGCCTTGTTCTAAACGCACCAAGGTTTTCCAGGGTTCATTTACACTTTCCCAGTGACAGGCTGAAGAAATTAGGGAAAAAAAAAAAAAAAGGCTGAAAGTTGAACAACTGATTGAATTCTACAAGACTGTAAAACAAACAAACGCTAACAGAAGAAACAGTCTGGACGGCAAGAGAAGTTTTCATCATCAGATAATCACATTCATGGTAATGTGAAGAAGGGAAAGAACTGTCATGGATAATGTCCCAAACTGCCCCCAGAGAAAGTCAAAAGAATACCTGAAGCTACATTAGAAGAATAATTGAGAAGTAACTGACATACTCACACCCTTACCACCATATATTTCAATGAATGCACACCGAAGTTAGAATGGGATTGGTGTCGTGTTTATTCTCAACACAATGCGATATTAGAGTAACAAAAATTCATGGGAAAAAACAGTAAGTAGGCTCATTACTAAAATACCTCCCACAAAACTCAAGAAGAGAGCAGACTCCTTCCAGTAATAAACCAGCTACAACAGATCATTCGAGGCGAATGTGGGAATTGCCACTTGGTATTCACAACAGAACAGTACTTAATAGAATGCAGGGTGCACGCCAGATTTCCCAGACATCTCAGTAATTCTTAATCTGCATGATTACAGCTCCGTGTGGGTCTCATCTGACAACACGCGGGTGGCCCACTCCTTAGCCGTTCTAGAAAAGTTTAAAAGTCATCCTTCATTCCATTATTTGGGGATTAACTTCTTCACCACCAACACGGGCAGATACACAACTCTCTCTCTTCCAGAAAATGACAAGGTGCCTCGGTCTTCACACTGGACTCTCTCCAGAGTGAAAGCACCACGACAAACAAACTCAGCTGGGACACCAGAACACAGGCACACTTTTAACCCTGTAAACTAGGACGCGGTTGAAATGCTTCTTTGGGATGTTATCCAAAGAATTAAGACATACAGTAATTTAAACATTTGGGTCACAGTAAACAGTTTTTTAGCCATGTTAATCATGATCCTATAAGCAAAGATTTTCTTTACATTAAAAAAAAAAAAAGCAACCAAATGTGCTTATCTCCTGGAACAGATGGTGACAATATGTACCCTCCCCCGATTCCCTAGTGCTGTTCATCATCACATTCTGTAAACTCTTCTTTTCCTGGTTCTTGAGATTCTCTTGACTTCTGTTTCCAACACTTCCCAGGCAAAACCCTATGCCCTATTAATTCATTCACAGACAGTTACCAAGCACCTTCAAGGACTCAGGCACAATACTAGGTGCCGTATGTGATGCCCAGGAAAATATCTCTTAAAACATTTCCACTCCCTTTCTTACTTTTTTTCCTTTCTTCTAATAAATAGTGGTAATCATTTCTGATGGCTAGTTGTCTATAATTGGCATCCCGCAATCATCTCTTGTTTCATATAGTGACATAAGAGATCCAAAATATGTTAAAGACATCGATCAATTTATATATTGATTTCTTTCCCTGGTGAGACAGTAACTAGGTATTTAAATGATGATATGAATTACAAATGCATTTATATACCATCAAAACTATGATGTAAGTTCTCTAGAGGAAGCTCAAAATTTTCACAAATCTATAAACACTTGAACGCAATACTACTAATGAATATACTGAAGAAAAAAACAATGCGCCTTTAGATTACCAATAACCATGAATATAATAAAGGAAGTGGCATGTTTATGAGCTCTGCGGAGAAAATAGCTCCAATATACTTATGGGTACATGTGATATAACTTCCAAGGGATGAGAATGATTTCTAAGTCATATATGGACATCACCCTCATGACCTCTTGGTTACATCACTTATATGCGACTCATACACCGTTTCTGGCATTTACATGGTGAAGCATGAGGTCTTAAAATCTAACATGAGGAAGAGAAAGTGAAGAAGACCTCTCCGAGGCGACACAGGTCTTCTGTCAGGGGGTGCATCAGAGCTCACGCACAGAATAAGCAAAGTGTGCTGCTTACCTTGGTAGACTTCCAGCTAATTCTGTGGTTGTCTCTCTGGAAGAAAAAGAAGATAAGCATGATTAGCTTATTTTGGTAAATTATAAAAATGTGTTTAATAAAACCATAATCCAATGCGCCAGGGCATTCTGGAATCATATGGGTGCAGAGGATACTGCATATGCAGCTGTTTAGAAATCTAAAATCGACTCATCACATTTCTGATTAATAAATGTTTCAATGGTTACTTCCCAAGGACATTTTATACACATGCAAAATATCTGCCTCTGCTTTCTGGTGGTAGAGCTCAACTGAGTCTAAAACATTCAAATTTTAAAATGTACGACATACAGAAGGAAAATAGGAGGGAAGAGAGTCCCAAACTGCATCTGGATGTTTTCCACTGAAACAAAGCACACTGTACTCTCTTTCCAAGAATCACTTAGGAACGAATTCATTGGAGGGTGTGTCTTCGTGTTGATCTCTGTCACCTGAGGTTTATGAGGGAACACGTACAACACAAAATCCAATTATTTTTGTAGCAAATTGCTGTTTTTCATTTCTTTGTTGTAATGTCAGACCAGTTGGGATGGTTGAAGGCAGATGCTATGACAATTCAAACGGCACAAATGATATGTCACTGAGGGAAGCTCTGCAGCACGTGAGTAAGAGCGACCAGAGATACACTGCAGAGCTTACTTTTTCCTAATAGCAGTATCTTATCTTTTGATTACAGATGTGTTCTTGGAAGGAATGGGAAGCAAGGAGGAGGAGATGCAGCCTTACTGCTGAGATATTCTAAAAGTGGAGGAGGGCTTAACTTGAGACTGAGGGACGCAAGGTATAATTCTTAGGAACAGTGGTGCATAATATTCTTCATGTCATGTAATCGCTTTAAGAATCTCATAAGAAGAGGTGATATATACATATACAAAGGAATATTACTCAGCTGTAAAAAAGAATGAACTAATGCCATTTGCAGCAACATGGATGGACCTAGAGATTGTCATACTGAGGAAGTCAGACAAAGACAAATACCATATGATATCACTTATATGTGGAATCTAAAATATGACACAAATGAACTTATTTACAAAACAGAAAGAGACTCACAGACATAGAAAACAAACTTATGATTACCAAAGGGGAAAGGGGTGGGGAGAGATAAATTAGGAGTTTGGGATTAGCAGATACACACTACTATATATAAAATAGATATACAACAAGGTCCCATGTATAGCACAGGGAGCTATATTCAAAATCTTGTAATAAACTATAATAGAAAAGAAAAACAAGAATCTCATAAAATACAAACATCTTACATAGAAAAAAATGATACACACATACACATATACACAAAATGTGGTATACAATTATAATTGTCGTGGACCTCTGAAAGTTCATATGTCAACCCTGGGTTAAGAATCTCACCTTGAAACTCACATTGTCTTTACATACTCATCTTGTCGATCCAAATACAGGACTTCCTCCCGGTTTCTAGAACTCCCCCCCTCACCTATTGTCTGTGACAGCACCTGGGCACTTTAGGGACATGCTGGTTCCCCTGGAGCCATGCTGCCTTAAAAATATAAGTGATTATAATTTCAGCTCCCATAGAAATATTCTTTCCTAAATAACCACATGGTATTAAACCTTCAGCCTTCATTGCTATTGGCTTTCGAGAGAATGTTTCCATTCCTTCAACAAAACCGTAGTTGAAAGCACTGTCCACTACACAGCTGAAGGCCTCACATGTATTCAACTCTTCTAAGAATTTAGTACCTGCCTAAGAAATTTCTCTTTAAAACAGAATATGGAATTGTGGGTATCCCCCAGATAAGAAGCACCCCTCCCTCTAGTCTTCCTTTATAACATGGATCACAACAGAAATATCTTTTGAATTCTATATTATTATTTATCACTCCATCACTTGAGACCAACACACATGAGGACTCAATCAGTATTTGTTCAGTTTGTAAGGAATGAATTAATGAACTTTTCTGACCTTCTCGTTGACCTTGACGGTTAGATCTATATTTAGAGCTTGATCACAGTAACAGGAGCATCCCAGAGTTAAAGTACAATGACCTTTTCTTCTTTCTAATCTTCTAACTCTTGATTTTTGTCCCCAGACTGTACATATTTAAATATTATGGGTCCCCCTGGTATCTTTTAAAACTACGTTGGACTTATAATAAATCCAATGAAACCACAGTAGGGCAGTACTTCTCAATCTGGGCACTATCACGACATTTTAGGCCAAATAATCCTTTCTAGTGAGGAACTGTCCTGTGCTTTGCAGATGTTTAGCAGCATCCCTGGCCTCTACCCACTAGATGCCAGTGGTATCCCCCCTCCCAGACTGTGACAATCAAAATATCTCCAGACATTGCCAAATGTCCTCTGAGGGCTAAACTGCCCTCGGTGGGGAACCACTGCACCAGAGCAACAGAGTCCAAGGGTCTGCAACTGACCTCCGTTTTAAAACCTTCCTGGATTAACCAACAATCTCCATTCTCTTGGAAAAACACAGTGGCTGAGCCCCCTCCAGAGCACCTGTTTCACTTTGCTCCCATCACCTAAGTTTGCACACTCACCAGGAGTATGTTGTGTTTGTTCCCCCACCCGTTTACGTTAGGACTCATTCAAAGTTCTTGTTTCTATGAAAACTAAGTTGGGTTCTTTGGAAAAACTAAAAAGGACAAGTAGCTTATCAATGAAAAAATGTTGCCTGCCTTATCAGTGAACAAAGGATGTTGCAGCCACCAAGCCATCACGTTACAGCCGCCCTCACGGAACTCAGGATAGAAACAGAATGTCCACCATCCAGCAGTCAGCCAGCTGCAGCCACCCCTGGTGATATACCCAGAGGAGACTCAGGATGAGAAAGCACAGGACACTGGCCCCGGATAGCTGAGGTGCCTATCAAAGGAATTCAGTGAGTCCAGACTCTTGCGTCTTCCCACACATAGTAAAACGCTAAATTTCTTAACTTGAGATATCTGGTTTTCTTTAATTAACAGGAATCTTTCGATGTTCCGACACCTGGTCTTTGTTGTAAAAACTCCTATATACCCTGGCTCCTCCTTTACCCCTCTTTGGAGCAGTCCCTCAGAGCTATTTGAGAGGTTGTGTCCCGGGCTTAAGTCCTCAGTTTTGTCCACCAAATAAAACATAATTCTCAACTTTTAGGTTGTGCTTTTTTTTTTCAGTCGACAAGCTTAAGAAAAACTGATGGTAGATTAGGTCTAGGGACAAGACAACTATAAATATTGGGGAGAAAAAGGACGTGGTTGTTACAAGTTTCTCCAAGTTCTTGTTCCTCTTAAAAAGTAAACTAGAGGGACTTCCCTGGTGGCACAGTGATTAAGAATCCACCTGCCAATGCAGGGGACACAGGTTTGATCCCTGGTCCGGGAAGATCCCACATGCCGTGGAGCTTAACTAAGCCCGTGCGCCACAACTACTGAAGCCCGCGCACCTAGAGCCCATGCTCCACAACAAGAGAAGCCACCGCAATGAGAAGCCCGCGCACCGCAATAAAGAGTAGCCCCTGCTCGCTGCAACTGGAGAAAGCCCGCATGCAGTAACGAAGATCCAATGCAGCCAAAAATAAATAAGTTTATTCAAAAAAAAAGTAAACTGGAAATTACTAGATGGTGAATTACAGGTGTGATTTATACACAAAAGACAATGCAGAATTCCTCTCATCCATAGACTCAAGGCATCAATCAGCCTTGCCTTTACGGTAAAAGACAAATGCTAGAAAAAAAGTTATGCTCTCCACATATTTAGTACCAGCAAGGGAAAATTTATATTTTATACAACCAGGTTCTGAAAAATTTACATTATAATGACAGATATTACTTCATAGGAAAAGTAATTTTTGGTGAACGTGAATAATGAGTGAATACAGTTTAAATTACAAGATGTTACCAAAAAACCCTGATGATTCCATTAGAACACGTAGCTGCACGATTTAAAAAAAATACAAAGAGAGAACCCCTGTATTCGGCAGCAGCAATGTGGCAAGGACTCACCAACCAATTGCCATTTGTGAGATCATCAGAACACAGAGCTTTTAAAATAATAACTTGATCACTTTTACCTCTTTATTACTGCTAACAAATCATCTGAATTATTCACATCTTCATGAATTTATACCTTTTGTAAAGAAACCCTTGAGGCAAATAAACATAGCATAATATGCTATGCTTCATCCAGATAATGTTCCTTCATAACCCCATTGAGAGGACTTAAAGATACCGTACGAAAAACTTTTAGGGCAGTAAAACTACTCCTATGATACCATACTGGTAGACACACGTTATTAAACATTTATCCAAGCCCAAAGAATGTACAGCACCAACAGGGAACCCTAATGTAAACTATGGACTCTGGGTGATGAGAACATGTCAGTGCAGGTTCATCAGTCGTAACAAATGCACCATCTGGTGGGCGTGTTGATAATGTAGGGGGCCATGCGTGGGGTGGGGGGCAGGGGGCATATGGGAAATTGCTCTACCTTCCCCTCAATTTTGCTACAAACCTAAAACTGCTCTAAAAAATAAAGTGCACTGAAAAAAAGATGCTATAAAGACCATGTTTTTTCCAATGAACTTATATAGATTGCAATGTCCATTAATAACATTACTTTCTAAGCATAAATCATCTGCATCACTAATATTTATTTATCCAACATATTCACTGAACACTTACAATACATTCAACACGCACTGTGCTGGGTTCTTTCAGAGGCACCAAGAAAAATTAAATCCTGATCCTTCTTTCCAAGCGTTTACACCTCAATAAATGATATCATGTAAAGTATAAAGTGCTGAATACTTTCGAATTTTCCACTGGTGAAAGCTCCTCTAAGTCAAAGGTCACGTCTTACTAAAAATTTTGAATACTCAGTGCCTGGCACATACTAGACGCTCAATAAATACAAGTGCAACAGAACCATAAAACATTGTCTCATGGAAGCAACCTAAGTGTCCATTGCCAGATGAATGGATAAAGAAGATGTGGCACAAAGATATACACAATGGAATATTACTCAGCCATAAAAAGAAATGAAATTGAGTTATTTGTAGTGAGGTGGATGGACCTAGCAAATACTGTATGCTAACACATATATATGGAATCTAAAAAAAAAAAAAAAGGTTCTGAAGAACCTAGAGGCAGGACAGGAATAAAGACACAGACATAGAGAATGGACTTGAGGACACAGGGAGGGGGAAGGGTAAGCTGGGATGAAGTGAGCGAGTGGCATGGACATATATACACTACCAAACGTAAAATAGATAGCTAGTGGGAAGCAGCCACATAGCACAGGGAGATCAGCTCCGTGCTTTGTGACCACCTAGAGGGGTGGGATAGGGAGGGTGGGAAGGAGACGCAAGAGGGAGGAGATATGGGAACATATGTATATGTATAGCTGATTCACTTTGCTATAAAGCAGAAACTAACACACCACTGTAAAGCAATTATACTCCAATAAAGATGTTTAAAAATAAATAAATAAATAAATAGAAAGTTAAAAAACCCAAAACATTGTCTACTGGCAGGTAATTCCAGTCTCTTAATTTTCTAAAATGCCTGTTTTGTTATAGCAATATTTGGAGTTTAATTGCACTAATTTTCTTTCCTTAGTTGTCATTACCAAGATAATCTCATTTCAAGAAGAGAGCTGAACGCTAAAAACTGAATGAAAACAATGATGAAAAAGATGACAAAGCAAAGTCATATGTTTCGAGAAACAGAATTGACCTAGGGGCTAAGAAATAGACCAAAATGATGGAGGGCGTGAGTTTCTGATAGGTTGCATATCCTTGGGCAATTCCTTCTGCCTCCTGGGGTCTCTAAGTCCCAGAATGGAATAATAATGCTTCCCTTTGATCTAGAGTTGCTGGATCAATCATCGATGTGAACAAACAGGAAAGCTTTCTGCAAATTTGAAGCTGGGCTATACAGACCATTTTATCAAAGGAAAAAACAAACACCAGAAGAGACAAGTACTTTTCAAAAGCAGACAAGTGTCCCGCGTGTATTACACAGTTTTCCTAGATTATTTAGCATTCCTTAAAAACTTTAATTTTGAATGTGTAGAACATTTGCCAGGGCACACAGAATGATGCCAACTTTTCTTAGCTGTCTGAAAGCGCTCTTCCTCATGCTCTCCTATCCCATCCCACTCCTGAGCTATGCAAATAGTTCTTTTTTTAGGATGTGTTGAAGCAAGAGCTATCTATTTCTGTGCAGCTTGCCAGTTTCCAAAATTAGCTGACAACTATAAAACAGGACATGAGAGCCCCCCTGTTAATTGTGTGTCAGCATGATAAATATTTTTAAGACCTGGAATGTCTGTCTCCAATGGTACCTCCAATTCTTCTAAAAGTATAGACTTTTAAAAAAAATGTTAAAATACCTTTTTTTTTATTGCCTGTCCTACAAATAAATGATTTAATGTTCTGACTGTAGGAGGAGTGAGGTTTTCTTTACTTCAATTAAGGGTGAAAGTATCACAATCAAGCAAGTTTTGTTCTTTTTCTTCTCTTTTCATTTTTTTCTTTTTTCTTTTTTTTGGTCACCCGGTGCTTGGGCCAAATTGTGGGTCTTTAAAGTTGCATCTATTTCCAAATAATACATAGATAAAAAGATTAGCTTCAAGACATCATTAAATATTCATATATCATTTTAGAACAGTTAACTTTTTTCCTATATGGTAAACCTTAGGTCTGGGAAATTTAAAACACCTTAGAGATTAACGTTACTTCTCTCGTTTCTTTGGGTAAAGAAAGTCCAAAGACACTGCTCCTTCCCCCTGCCCCAGCTTCTTTCTTTCCAATCCTTTCTCTGAATTTCTCTTTTGTTTGGTCCTTCGTTTCTTCTCTTCCATTTTTATCCTTCCTCAATTTTCACTCCCATGATTAAAAATCTGTGTGTGTGTGTGTGTGTGTGTGTGTGTGTGTGTAAACCCAAGCAATTACTCTCACATGGTGAAATCTACACACACACACACACACACCCCCCACAGCTCACATTAATTGGTCACTTATTTAATACCAGCCCCTATTCTAGGCCATTTACATGCATTCACTCACTTAACCCTTCTAAAAGCCTAATGAAGTCATTACTATGATTCAACTACAACAGAGATGAGGAAAATGAGACAGAAAAATGTTAAACAGCTTCCCAAGGCCACACAGCTAGTGACAGACAGAGCCAGGATTTGAACCAGGCATTCTGGCCCCAAAGCCCATGCTTGTGGTCCCTACGCTACACGGCTGCTCAGTATCTGCCAGATCTGATATATCTATATTCTGCATCCATTCATTTGTTCTGGATTCTGCACTGGAACAGAGAACAGCCACAGAAAATGGCCCCACTGTTGGAAACTTTACAATCTGGAAGGGGGAGACAGACAAAAAACAAATGAGCAAATGAATATTTATCACTGTCTTACATAGCATATGTCACGAAGAAGAATGAGTCAAGGTAGGAGGTGGTACCTAATGAGTCAAGGTAGGAGGTGGTACCTAACAAGGTAGGAGTTGTAGGGGGCCTATTATTTCTATAGTGGGGGCTATTTCTATAGAGAGGGCTCTCTGAGGAATATGTGAAGGCATGAAACACAACCACTTCTATCCCCGCCTTCCCTTCTTAAGTCCCTTTCCTTCCTTTGGACTACTGCATTTCATTCTTCTTTTCGACGAATATTCACTGGTACCCAGTGCATGGAGCAGGCAATACAAGATGATGCTGTGTTTTTTTTTTGTTTGTTTGTTTGTTTTTTGCGGTACGCGGGCCTCTCACTGTTGTGGCCTCTCCCGGCTCAGCGGCCATGGCTCAAGGGTCCAGCTGCTCCGCAGCATGTGGGATCTTCCCGGACCAGGGCACAAACCCGTGTCCCCTGCATCGGCAGGCGGACTCTCAACCACTGTGCCACCAGGGAAGCCCGATGCTGTGGTTTTAAAAAAATGATAGACAGTATGGACCTGTACATTCCAAATACTGAGAAACTAAAAGGGGAGACGAGACCCTTACGGAAACTCAGCCAGTCACTTAGAAAACTGCAGGTTTCGACAAGAGACACTTCACATCACTAGAGAGGACGGCCAGCCTCTCAAATCCACTCCGGCGTGGAAATGAATGAAATGTCAGCCGGCAGCATCCACAGAAGTGGTCCCGCCTGCAGACCGACTTCATGAGAGGTACCACTCCAAGCTCCTTCTGCCGAGCCTGCGCTCCCAGGGGTTAAACCTCCCATGCCTGAGTTTTAAAAAATTAAGTCCACCAAGTAGAGTTTCTCTTTATATCACTTTGGTATTTAGCTCGGGCTGAGGGCAGGCACTATGGGGAGATGGGACTTCTGTCCACCGAATCCTTAGGAAACAGGGTCACACGGGGGGGGGGGGTTATGGGGAACTAGCACCTGGCAGCAGGCACGCATGCCATGTGGGTTGTCAGAAGACTTGCCGCACGAAGATTGACTTCATCTAATCACCGATACATCCAACCTCTTTCTGAATAGGCCAGTCCTATGCAGAGTCCTTGCTAAGATTGGATTTGGCTCCAGATTTCCTCAGATTATCTTAGTACTCTTCATATAAAACAGCCACAAATGTGTGCCTCTGGCTGTGTTCTTGTGCTCACGGGGCCTAGAGAACGCAATCACCCAATGTTTCTCTTAATCAAATCTGCCACAGATACTGTGGCGCTCCAACTGTCACCCGTGAGTTGGGCCACTGTTCAAACAGCACCGCCACCCCTTCTGTCATTGGGAGATGGTGTAAAGCGCTTTTGTCTTCTCTTCTTTCAAAAATGTCATCTTGAAACTTAGCTCAGGAATACACCTGAGAAGAAGAGGCCTGTCCTGGACTTTGCTGGTGGAATTAGAAGGAGAATTATGTCTCCACACTCACAGGTTTACCTCTTAATCATCAGACTCTTTCTGCTCTGTGAATCCACCACGGTTAAATGTTATGATCCAGTGAGAACCTGAATCAGCCATACTTCAAACATTCAGCTTCTACCAGGGGAAGAGGGTGTCAGGTTACCACAAGACCTCTGCATTTAATATTGCTTCATCATTGGGCCCGAAGCTGTACTGGAGTTCGTAAGTGAGCTTCTTAAGGGAAAATATGCCCCCCACATTATTAATTGAAAATAAGTTTTTTCCTTTGATAAATCAGTTTAAGAGGAGGCCCATTGTGCACAAAATGCCTAATTTTTCTCTCTTAGCTCCCAGAGACATAATATCACCAATAAGTCCTATTAATGAGAGAAAATCATCCCCACTCCTGATAATTTCTGGATCAAAGAGGGATTTGCAAATACCAGCCTGCACTGTAATGTTTGACTAATGGCCTAATCCATCCATTGACATGTATGGGCATTGAGTTCATTAGCATTTATCATTAGCATTTATTTATTAATTTGTTCAACAAATACTTCCACAGTTCCTACTGTGTGCCAGTTTCTATGTGCTGGGGATGAAGTGTGAAATGAATAAACATGGACCCCTCCCTCACAAGGCTGACCATCCAGTGAGGAAGCTATCGCAACGAACTCTCACAAACAGGTGTGCCTACGTGTCAAGAGCAGGATGAGATTGTATCCGCCCCTATTCCACGATGATTCCCTTCTGCGGAGGTTTTTGGGAAAACAAATCCAGAGCGACTTCATCGGTATAATGACACCAAAGTCCTGCCTGATGAAACAGACCTTAGCAAGAGGAAGGATTTTTGTCTCACAGATGCTGTCCTTTCTAAGAATCTAAAATACAAAAGCCACTGCCCAGTCAGAGGCAGATGTGAGAGATTGCAGGAGGATACTGTGGGCTTGCCCGGAATGGGTTCTGGGCTGGGGGAGGGCAGCAGAGGACCAAAGACACAGGAAGGATGGGGGGAGGGAGGGAGAAGGAGGAGAAGGAAGGCGCCATAGTCAAACTCCATGGCGGATGGAGCAACGTACTGAAAACAGGTGGAGAGATGGGTTACACCAGCTCTTGGACCCCTGGCTGGACACTGGCGAGGAGTCCAATTACTTCCTCCTCCCCCTTACAGACAGGCCCCGCAAGCCCTTCCAGGCACTGGGGGCTATCGGGCTTTGAGGAACACAGGCTGGAGCTCAGGCCTCTTGGCCTTGTTTGTTTCCACCCAACAGCCCGAGTAAGGACCAGATAGATACGCTTCTGTTTGGGGTTCAGAGTGTCCCAAAGGCCAGCACCTCAGAGGGTGCTTCTATGTGGACCTGGCCTCCAACCTGCTGTCAGGAATGGGTCTAAGGCCAAGGCATTAAAAAATTTTTTTAATTAGTAATTTTAAAGTTTTTAATTAAATTAGAATAAGTAATTTTTTCATTAAAAAAATATACCAGAAATTCTGTCAGAGCTTACTCTGGTTATAGGGTGGAAAGCTCGCAGCAGCCATCCATGGACACTGAAAAGTACTAAGGGTTGTTTTGATGTGATTTGGGGGAATCTTGGCTTTTTGTTGGTTTTCTATTTTTTTACTTTTCAGAACAGTGGCCATAGTAAGTACATAATAAAATGCCTCTCTCTCCTGAAGCTAAAGAACTCACTTTTCTCTCCAGTAGTGTCCAAGGGTGTATTCATTTTGTTTTTCAACCTGCCCTGATACAGTCTTGGATGAGGAACAGGTTGGTGCTACTACTCCTCATTTTGCAGACAAGTAAAGTGAGGCTCTAAGAGGTTCAAGAGTTTGTGATCAAACAGTCAACTCAGGGACTCCTGCCCGGCCCTTCTGACTATAAAGGCAAGCAGGGAGGTCTGGGCAGAAGCACAGAACTCCATCTGAGTTCTGAGCACAAAGGGAGGAGTGAGAGGAAAATTCTCCCATTCACAGGACGTGTTCACCCTTCTTAAATGTACCCGTTTGAAATAACACGACTCTGAGAGCTATCCACAGAGGGGTGTAGTTAAGGCTGTTTCAGATCCCTCACATCTTCCAGGTCGCTTCGAGGACCCTGCTGGGTCAATTAAATGTGGTATTCATCACTACCTCTGGAAATTCAAATCTGTGTATTCAATCATGGTGGGTCATGTCCAAATCTCTCCTTTAACAATTGCCAATATGCTTTTTGTGGCGATGGGGATTTTGAAATCTCCAACCTTCAACACATTCACAGATGACAATTATATCTCTACAATCACTAATAAAATAAAATAAAACCAACAGAAAAGGAATCAACAGTAAAAGAGCTAAATTATAGATAAGAGAATATTCATAAATCTATACCTCATCTCATGAATGTGGGTGCACTGTCTGTATGCCAGGATTTCTTTAGCCATTGGTGATATTCAGCATATTGCAATCGAGTGCAATTACAGTTAGCTATAATTAAGAACAATTACAGCTTTTATTTCTCTACTTGTTCTTTAAAAGTACATGTGTAATAAAACTTTTTTTTACAAGGTGAAGAATATAATTATACATCCTTATAACGTCTCAAATAATTAGTCTGACTAAAGTTTCTTCTGGAACAATTTTCATTTTAACTGTCAGAGCTGCCATTTATAGTCAATGGAACATACTTTTTAAAAAATTCCATCATTAACCTTTTTCACCCCATATAGCTGTATATGTATTATTGGTATAAATGGAAGGTTTTAGGATTTAAAGCTCTAGGGCCTGCTCCAAGCTAGAAAACAATTTTCCCTTCTAGTTGTGTGTGTGTGTGTGTGTCCTTTAATTAAAAAAAAAAAAAAAAAAAAAAAGAAATGCTAGCTTAGTAGAGTCTGTTTTCTTGCTCAGGATTTTTGGAAAAAAAAAGTTGCTTATGTTAGAAAGATACGTTCACTAGTTCTATATGACAGAACACTGTCTCTTTATTTATGGCATATTTACACAGTGCCTCAACTATGCAGTGCCAAAACTAAGAAGTCCCTGGATTGTGACAAATGTGTCTCTTGGTTTAGTAAATCATGAGGCACAAGGTCAATATTAGCCAAACAGAATCAGTGACTAATTACTATCAGTGAAATGCTACCTTTTCATAAATCTAGACTCCAACTCAAACACACTTTATCACTGCCTCCCCCGCTAGACTGTCACGTCTGACAGGCTCCTGTCCATCTCTATCACCAGCACCCAGAATGGAGAGCAGCTCTTATAAAGTGCTCAATAAACTGAATACGTTGAATCAATGAGGATGCAGTTCCTTCCCATTTATGTAGGGAATAATGGAAAATTAATCACCTGAATGACTTTGACGCTAGAAGAAAATCAGGTAATACCATGCTGGAAATTAAGGATATTTTCGCCACTTATCTGGTTGAATTAGCTGTCCTGGGAAATAAACTGTTAGACAAAGTCTGTGTCCCTGGGAATCAGGAGCGGAGAGTTGGAACAGATCTTTTAAGGTCCTTTACAACCTTGAGATTATCTTAACAGCTTACCAAACTTAGACCAACTTAAAGGCAATTAACATAAGCCTAAATAGGGCATGTGTAGTTGTGTGGAGGTAAATAGATAGCAATCACATCCCTGAGACACACTATTAGTATCAAAGATGCTAATACACTGAGACATGGCTCTTGTTAAAAATCCCCTCAGTATTCAAAATACTGAGATAGATTTAGATGCAACTAACACTTCAGAGTTTATCATTTATTCCACAACAGCCAGCAATGACCGCGTTTTTACTATAGTTTGAACACTTAGCACTTTACATAAATTCCCCCTTCTATTCTCCACAACTGTTAGTTATCATTATATCCATTTTTCAGAAGGAAACTGAGGCTCAGAGAAGTCAAGTAAATTTGAACCCAGGCCTGTCCAACCCTATAATAAATGACTTAAGACAAGAACACAAAACAACACATGGCTAATCATGGTCAAAAGACACCAAAAATAGGATGATAATCTGGGTGGATCTCTATAGCAATCTAATGGCCAAAGTGAGAGAAACGGAGATCTAGGAAAAAAAGTTTCACTCCCCAACTTTACTAATAGATCAACTTTTATCTTACTGGTTCTAGACACAGATACTTTCTGTGGAAAAGATCTGAATGCACTGGAGGTTTCGAGAGTAAATAAGAGGGTCAAGCGGTACTTCTCAGGGTCAGGTCTAGGGCTGAAGGCTAAACTACTTCTGGGCATCCACCGCCCCCCGCCCAATGCACAATAAGGCCTTGGAAATTCATCATAGCGCTGTGTGCTACCCAAATAATGCAAACGTCCACAAATAATGCAATGGAATAACTGCTATATCCACACTGTGGACCGACTATGGAGCCTTTAGAAAGAACCAGGAAGCCGTGTAAGTTCTAAAATGCATAGAATTCCAATGTATATTGAAGGATAAAAAGAATAAGCTGCAGAAAAATACGTTGGGTTTTAACGCTGCTGATTTTAAAAACAAACAGAACAAGATGTTCCATGGGTCCGTTTGAGAACGGAAAGGCCTAGAAATAGGCCTGGGAGGACGCACAGGAGGCGGAAAAGTGGCGACCTCTGCAGAAAAAGGAGAGGTGGGCATAGAACTTCTACACACAGAACTTTTTTCTTTTTTCTTTTTAAGGGCCGTGCAGCCAACCCGAGGGTCTCGAGGGCGGAGGGCCCTTTCCTGGGCAGCAGCTCTCGTGCGAGCGAGGGTGCAGGGTGGGTCTGAGATGGGAGAGCGGGCGCGCACCAGGCTCTGCACGTGATCCCACTCGCGACGCCCGCCCGCCGGGCCAACAGGGAACACTTACCCGCTTGCCTCTGGGCCAGGTCCTGCCTCAGCGCCAGCGGGTCGCTCATGGCGTCGGGCGTGCACGGGCCTGGCGATCTACCCGCCCGGAGAAGGGAGACAAGGAGCCCAGGTCGCCTACCAACTGCGGGACTCCGGTCCGCTAGGGGCACCAGGAAGGTCCCCAAGGCCCCCATGCGCGCGGCTCGGCAGCACGCAGGCGCGATTCGGCGCCTCGGGTCCAGGTCGCCCTCATCACCGGCCGCCAGGGGGTGCCTGGGGTGATGCGGTGGGGACACGTCGGACCAGAGGGGCACATCCACAGAAAAGGCTGCTTATGCAAAAACTACTTTCACTCGGTCAGGCTGGCTTAAGAGCATGTAGAGAGATTTGTGAAATGCATGCAAAGCCAATTTTGCATGTATTAAATCAATTTTATAAGTCCTCCGAAAGCTTTCCTATTTAAAGGAGCCCTTTGGGGACGCTGGGTAAAGAATATGATCCGTCTCTCGCTTGCCTTATAACTTGGCATCTTCCTAAATCGGGCTTGCTTATTGGAAAGTTCTGTAATGAACAGAATTCTCTGCGGTAAGGGTTAAGTAGAAAGTCAGGAGATATTTCTGTTAATAGAAAAAATAAGTCCGAGATGACAGCTGTGGCCTGGGTTCTACGTGGAGTCCTTCACTTTTTCATCTAACATCTGGGAGAAGAAAATTTTTAGCTATTTCTAAGAGGCTGGACAGGTGCGACCCTGATGTTCCACAGATATCACAGACAAGTTGCAGAAAGTAAATGTTATTGGAACCATCTGAACAAACATCCCAGTGGAACATGTCTGGTAGCTCATGTGCCAAATCAGGGCCAGTCTTACTCAGATTGGGAAACACTGGGGAGCTTCAAGGAAATTCTTTCCTCTCAGTAACCTGGCCTCCCAGACTGCTTCCCTGAGAGCTGAAATTTCCCTCCTTCCCTCTCTCCTTCCTTCCTTCCTTCCTCCCTCCCTCCCCACCTTCCTTCCCTTTCCTTTCCTTTCTTTAGGAAGAGTTCATCTCTGCTTTACTAACGTATAATTATGCACAATAAATTGAGTATACTTAAAGTGTGGGATTTGGTTAACAGTAGACATAGGTACATACCCATGAAACTGTTCCCACAATCAAGACAGTGAGCATACCCATCCACCCCAGGAGTTTCCTTCTTCCCCACTGTAATTCCTTCCTCCTGTCCCTCCCTCCATCTCCAAGTAAACGCTGATCTGCTCTCTATCACTCCACATTAGTTTGCATTTCCTAGAAGTTTCTATAAATAGAATCATACAGTATTACTTTTTTTAGTCTGGCTTCTTTTACTCAGCGTGATCATTTTGCGATTCAGACGTGTTGTAGCCTGTATCAATAACTCCTTCTTTATTGCTGAGCACAATACCCTGAATGTGCCACGGTTTGTTTATCCATTCTTTTCTTGATGGACACGTGGGTTGTTTCCATCTTTTGACTATCACAGATAAAGCTGCTAAAAACATTCACGTACACATCTTAATATGGACATTGTATGATTTCCTTTCTCCGGGTAAACATCTAGCAGTGGAATGGCTGTATCATATGGTAGGTGTATATCTAATTTTTTTAGGAAACTGACATACGGTTTTCTAGGGTGACTTGTCTCATTTTAAATACCCAACCAGGAGCATAGGAGAGTATATGACAGTCCCAGAAGTTCCCTCTACCATGATTTGGTATGATTAGTCTTTTTAATTTTAGCCTAGAAATTCTAATAGGTGTATAGTGGTAGTTCATTGTAGGTTTAATCTGGCTTTCCCTAAAAACTAATGCTGCTGATCATCTTTTCTTGTACTTATTTGACATCTTTGTACCTTCTTGGGAGAAGTACCTGTTCAAAGCTTCTGTCCAATTTTTTTTAAATGTAGTTATTTGTTTTCCTGTTGCATTTTCAGGGTGCTTTATCAGATCCATAATTTACAAATGTCTTTTCCTAGTCTGTGACTTATCTTTTCTTTCTCTTCATGGTTTCTCTCAAAGAGAAGGATTTTTTTAAAGTCCAATCACTAAATTTTTTTTAACATCTTTATTGGACTTTTACAATGGTGTGTTAGTTTCTGCTTTATAGCAAAGTGAATCAGCTATACATATACATATATCCCCATATCTCTTCCCTCTTGCATCTCCCTCCCACCCTCCCTATCCCACCCCTCTAGGTGGTCACAAAGCACCGAGCTGATCTCCCTGTGCTATGCAGCTGCTTCCCACTAGCTAGCTATTTTACATTTGGTAGTGTATATATGTCCATGCCACTCTCTCACTTCGTCCCAGCTTCCCCTTCCCCTTCCCCGTGTCCTCAAGTCCATTCTCTATGTCTGTGTTTTTATTCCTGTCCTGCCCCTAGGTTCATAGAACATTTTTTTTTTTTGATTCCATGTATATGTGTTAGCACACGGTATTTGTTTTTCTCTTTCTGACTTACTTCACTCTGTATGACAGTCTCTAGGTCCATCCACCTCACTACAAATAACTCAATTTCATTTCTTTTTATGGATGAGTAATATTCCATTGTATATATGCAATCACTAACTTTTAGATCACTCTTTTTAGAGCGGTATTTAAGAAATCTTTGCCTATCCAATGTCACAAAGATTTTTCTCTAATGTTTTCTTCTAGAAGACTTATAGTTTTAAATTTTGTATTTAGTCCTATGATAATTTTGAGTTAATTCTTTTTGTACGACGCAAGGATTAAAGTTTATTTATTAATGTTTTGCATGTGGATATCTAATTGATCCAGTACCATGTATTGAGAAACCTATCATTTTCTTACTGAATTGTCTTTGCATCTTTGTTGAAAACCAGTTGTCCATATATGTATAGTTCTCCTTCTGGGCTGTGTATTTTGTTGCCTTTATCTGTCTATCTTTTTGTCAATATCACACTGTTTTGATTACTGCAGCTTGATAATAAGTCTTGAAACCATGCAGTATTAGCCTTCCAACTTTGTTCTTTATTTTTTCAGTTATTTTGGTTATTGTAGACCCTTCACATTTCCACATGAATTTTAGTCAATTTCTATTTTTAAAAGCCTGCTGGCATTTTGATTGGTATTGCATTAAAACCATAGATCCATTTGGAGAGAACTGACATCTTAACAATATTGAGTCTTCTGACACATGAATTGGTATTACTTCTCTCCACTTACTTAGGTTTTCTCCAATTTCTCTCTGCATGTCTGGTGGTTTTTACTGTATAGATTTTCACCTCTTCTGTCAGATTTACTCCAAAGCACTTGATATTTTTGATGGTATCATAAATGGTAGTATATACAAACAGCTCATGAAACTCAATCAAAAAATGTGCAGAAGACCTAAGTAGACATTTCTCTAAAGGCATACAGATGGCCAACAGGCACATGAAAAAAATGCTCAATGTCACCAATTATTAGAGAAATGCAAATCAAAACTACAATGAGGTATCACCTCACACCAGTCAGAATGGCCATCATTAAAAAGTCTACAGGGCTTCCCTGGTGGCGCAGTGGTTGAGAGTCTGCCTGCCGATGCAGAGGACACGGGTTCGTGCCCCAGTCCAGGAGGATCCCACATACCGTGGAGTGGCCGGGCCCATGAGCCATGGCCGCTGAGCCTGCGCGTCCAGAGCCTGTGCTCCACAGGCTCCGTGGAGAGGCCACAACAGTAAGAGGTCCGCGTACCGCAAAAAAAAAAAAAAAAAAAGTCTACAAATAACAAATGCTGGAGAGGGTGTGGAGAAAAGGGAACCCTCCTACAGTGTTGGTGGGAATGTAAATTGGTGCAGCCACTATGGAAAACAGTATGGAGGTTCTTTACAAAACTAAAAATAGAGTTACCATATGATCCAGCAATCCCACTCCTGGGAACATATCCAGAAAAGACAAAAACTCTAATTTGAAAAGATATATGCACTCCAATGTTCATAACAGCACTATTAACAGTAGCCAAGACATGGAAGCAACATAAGTGTCCATCAAAGATGAATGAATACAGAAGATGTGGTATACATACCCAATAGAATATTACTCAGCCATTAAAAAGAATGAAATATTGCTATTTGCAGCAATAGGATGGATCTAGAGAATATCATACTAAGTGAAGAAAGTCCAACAGAAAAAGACAAATATTATATGACATTACTTATATGTGGAATCTGAAAAATAATACAAATGAATCTATTTATAAAACAGAAATAGATTCACAGACATAGAAAACAAACTGATGGTTACCAAGGGAGAAAGCGGTGGGGGGGGGGGATAAATTAGAAGTATGGGATTAACAATACACACTACTATATATAAAACAGATAAGCAACAAAGATTTACTATATAACACAGGGAACAATACTCAATATCTTATAATAACCTATAATGGAAAATAATCTGGAAAAAATACATATATATATATAACTGAATCACTTTGCTGTACATCTGAAACACAGTATTGTAAATCAACTATACTTCAATAAAAAATAAATGGTAGTATACAGAAATATGACTTACTTTCATATACAGATCTTATTTTTTATTTATTTATTTGGCTGCCTCGGGTCTTAGTTGAGGCATGCGGGCTCAGTAGTTGCAGCACGGGGACTTAGTTGCGCTGCAGCATGTAGGATCTTAGTTCCCCAACCAGGGATTGAACTCATGTCCCCTGCATTGGAAGGCAGACTCTTAACCACTGGGCCACCAAGGAAGTCCCATATACAGATCTTATATCCTGTCAATTTGCTAAGCTTATTCATTAGTTCTAGTAGGTTTATGTAAATGCCATAGAATTTTCTACATAGACAACCATATCATTTCTAAATAGACAGCTTTACTTCTTCCTTTTCAATACAGATGTCCTTTATATTGCACTTTTATATCAGTTTTGATGGCACTGGCTAGAATCTCCAGTATAATGTTGAATAAAAGTGGAGAGGCAGACATCATTGTCTTGATCCTGAGCTTAGACGAAAATCATTAAGTCTTTCCCCATGAAGTATGATAATAGCAGTTAATTTTTCATATCAGATTAAGGCAGTTCCTGTGTAGTCCTAGTTTGCTGAGACGTTTTTACCCAGGAATAGATGTTGAATTCTGTCAAATCCTTTTATGCATTAGATGGTTTCAGTTTAATACGGAAAATTACATCAATTGATTTTCAAATGATGCAACAAGTTTGCATTCCCAACATAAAAGCCACGTGGTTATCATGAATTTTCCTTTTTTACATGGTTGGATTCAATATGCTACTAGTTTGTTTAGAATGTATACATCTATGTTCACAATGGGTACTGATCTGTAATTTTCTTGTAGTGTCTTTGTCTGTTTTTGGCAATAGGGTGATGCTAGTCTGTAGAATGTGTTGGGAAGTATTCCCTCCTTTACAATTTTCTAGGAGAGTTTGGGTAGGATTTTACTATTTCTTCCTTAAATATTTGGTAGAATTTACCAGTAAGCCCTTCTGGATTTGGAGTTTTCTTTGTGAGAAAGATTTTAACTACAAATTCAATTTCTTATTAGATATAGGGCTATTCGGGCTATAGTCGTCCCTCGGTATCCATGAGGCATTGGTTCCAGGACCCCCCACTTCAGATGCCAAAATGTGTGGGTGCTCAAGTTCCTTATATAAAATGGCACAGAACAGCTGGCTCTCCATATCCACAGGTTCCACATCTCTGGAGATGGGGGGCCCACTGTATTTATTTCTCCTCGAGTAAGATTTAATAATTTGTGTGTTTCAAGGAATATGTCTATTTCATCTAAGTCAGCAGTTGGCCCATAGCCTGCAAGCTAATTTTTTTTTTCACATTTTTAAAGATTGAAAAAAATGTAACCGAGACCATATGAGGTCCTCAAAGCCTAAAGTTTTTACTCATTGGCACTTTCCAGAGAAAGTTTGTAGATCCCTAATCTAAGTTTTGAATTTATTGGCATCATTTTGCGCATAGTATTCATTATTCTTCCTTTAAATATTTGTAGAATCTCAAATCATGTCACATCTTTCATTTTTGGTATTAGTAAATTGTTTCCTTTTTTCCCCTAATCCATCTGTCTAAAGGCTTAGCAATTTTATTAACTTCTGAAAGAACCAGCATTTGGTTTCATTAATTTTTTCTGTTGTTTTTCTATTTTCTATTCCATTCTCATCTTTATTATTTCTTTTATCCTACATAGTTTGTGCTTAATTAGCTCTTCTTTTTGTAGTTTCTTAATGTGGAAATTGAATTCATGGATTTGAGGCTTTGTTTCTAATATAAGAATTTAGTGCTGAAAAGTCTTCATAATACCACTTTAATGGCATTCCACAAATATTGATAGGCTGTGTTTCTATTTTTATCCAGTTCAAAATACTTTCTGATTTTCCATTTGATTTACTTGACCAATGGATTATTTATAAGTATGTTATTTTCATTTCAAATATTTAGAGATTTTCTGTTATTGATTTCTAATTCAATTCTATTTTGTCAAAGTGTGTACTTTGTACCACTTGAATGCTTTTAAACTCATTGAGACTTGTTTTCTGGCCCAGAGTGTGGTCTATTTTATAAATGTTCCATATGCACTTGAAAAGAATATGAATGTTGTTGTTGGGTGTAATGTTCTATAAATGTCAATTAAGCCAAGTTGGTTCAAGTGTTGTTCAAATCTTTTAAACTCTTGCTGATTTCTTGTTTACTTGTTTTTATCATTTCTTAAGAGAGGAGTGCTGAAATCTCTGACTATTGTGGATTTGTCTATTTCTTCTATGTTTTTGCTTCATGTATTTTGAATCTCTGTTATTAGATGCATAAAAGTTTAGGATTTCTATATCCTCTTGAAAAACTGATAATTGACCCCTTTATCATCAAATGACCCTATTTTTCTCTGGTAATATCCTCATTATTAATAGAGCCACTCCAACTTTCTTTTGATTAGTGTTACCATGGTGTATTCGTTTCTTAGGGGTGTTGTAACAAAATACCAGAAAATGGGGGGCTTAAAAAACCAGAAATTTATTCTCTCACAATTCTGGAAGCTGGAAGTCCACAATAAAGATGTCAGCAGGGCCATGCAGTCTCTGAACTCTCTAGCAAAGAACCCTCCTTGCCTCTTCCTAGCTTCTAGTAGTTGCCAACAATCCTTGGTGACCCTGGCTTATACCTGCATCCCTCCAGTCTCTGCCTCTACTGTCACATGTCCATCCTTCCCATTTGTGTCTGTGTCTGTGTCTCCTCTCTTCTTACAAGGACACCAGTCATATTGGATTTAGGGTCTACCTTAATCCAGTATGCTCTCATCTCAACTACTTACACCTGCAAAGATCCTATTTCCAAATAAGTCACATTCTGAGGTTCTGGGTAGACATGCTTTCGGCAGGGGGACACTATTCAACCCATCACAGTTTGCTCTCTGGACCCCCCCAATTCACATCCATACACTTCCATGAATGCAAAATACATTCATCTCATCTCAACATACCCCAAATTCTTAACCCATGCCAACATTAACTTTAAATCCAAAATCCCATCTAAATATCATCGTTTCAAAAAAGTTCCAAATATCATATAAATCGTCTAAATTAGGTATGGGTGAGATTCTGTGCGTGATCCATCCTGGGAAAATTCCTATCTATGTGTAGGCCTATGATACTAGAAAATAAGTTATCTGCTTTCAAAGTACAATTGTGGGTCAGGCGTAAGATAGACATTTCCATTTAAAAAAACAAAAAGGAATAAAGGGTCATTATTGGTCTAAACAAGTTTGGATTCCAGCAGGGCAAGTTCCATTAGGTTTCAGGGCCTGAAAATAATCTACCTTCTGGGCCCATGAAGACTGAGCCAGCTCCTGCCTCTGAGCTGGCAGAGATCTCATCAACCACTGTCTCTGAGCCCATGGAGGCCCCACTGGCCCCTCCTCTGGGTCTGCCTCTCTGACCTCTGTGTCTGCAGTTCCATCCTCGGAGTCTGAGGAATTCGTCCATACTTTTGAGGAGCAGAGCACGTTTCTAGTTGAGTAGCTCTATCAGCCTGTTTTCTATTATAGAATCCAAGACATCTGACAGCCTTCTTCCATTTCATTCTGTCTTTGTTCCTTTCAGTCCAAGCTGTCAGTGTTTCTGCTAATATAACATTCTTTAAAACCTTGTTGGTCTCCTAAGTATGCCATGGGGATCTAAACCATTACACAAGAGGATTCTCTACAGGTCCTTCCTAGATAACCCCATCTCTATTCCTGGCTTCTGCTGGGATGGTTGGTTGGATCCATGAGTCACACACTTAGCATAGTCAGTGAAGGTGCGTCCAACCACAGCCTTAGCCTTGTTTCCAGAGCACACTCTAGACAAGCTGAGAACTTTCTAATCATCAAATGCTGGTTCTTTTTTGCTTAACAGTTCCTTCTTCAATGTATCTTTTTCCTCTCATTTTACCATAAGCAACAGAAGAAATCAGGCCGCACTTTCCACACTTTGGTTGGAAATCTCTTCAGCTAAATGACCAACTTCATTGCTTACAAATTCCACTTTCTACCAAACACTAGAGTACAATTCAGCTAAGTTTTCTGCCACTTCATAACAAGGACTGTCTCTCGTCCAGTGTCCAATAACATGTTTATTCTGAGACTTCACCAGAAGCACCTGAGTTTTTGTATTTCTACCCATATCTGTTCATGATGATATATGGATTATCTAAGATGACAGAAGCTTTCTCTACATGCCTTCACTTCCTTCTGAGCCTTTACCAAAATCACCTTTAATGTCCATATTCCTACTAACAATCTCTTCAAGACAGTCTAGGCCTTTTCTGTCATGCACCTCAAAATTCTTCCACCCTCTACTCATGACCCAGTTCCAAAGCTACTTCCAGATTATTAGGTATTTGTTAAAATAATACCCCATTTTCCCAGTACCCAAATCTGTACTCATTTCCTAGGGCTTCCATAACTAATTACCAGAAACTAGATGACTTAAAACAATAGAATTTTATCCTCTCACAGTTCTGGAGGCCAGAAGTCTGAGATCAAGGGGTTGGCAGGACTGTGTTCTCTCTGCAGTCTCTAGGGAAGAACCTCTTGCCTCTTCCCAGCTTCTGGTGGCTGTGGACAATGTTTGGTACTCTGCGGCTTGCACCGACATCATCCCAGTCTCTGTCTCTGCTGTCACATGTCCTTCTTCCCTGTGTGTGTGTCTGTGTTTCTGTGTCTCCTTCCCTCTTCTTATTAGGCCCACCCTAATCCAGGATGCTCTCATCTTACTAATTTTATCTGCAAAGATCCTCTTTCCAAGTAAGATCGCATTGTGAGATTCTGGGTGGATATGAATTTGGGGAGGGAAGGACACTATTCAACCCAGTACACATAGTGTATCTTTTTTCACCCTTTCACTTTTAACCTATTTATATCTTTATAGAGGCAGTGCATGTCTTGCAGGCAGCATATAGTTGGGTCTTGCTCAATCTACAGTTTATTTTTTATTTTATTTTTTCTTGAAGCATAGTTTATTTAAAATATTAATTAATGTCAGGTGTACAACACAGTGATTCCATATTTTTATAGATTATGTTCCATTTAATGTTATTGTAGAATATTGGCCATATTCCCTGTGCTTACAGCTTATTTTTCCCATTAAGACCTTTTTAGGTACTGTACCCATTGCCCTGTGAATCTTGAGGGTTTCTGCCTGGCTGATGGGAAAAGGCACTATTTTCAGCCAAGAGTGAATGCCAGGCACTATTATTTCTAAACCACTTAGGTGGTTCTTTCCCCAGCCTCCAGTAGTTTTCTCATATACATAAGCTGATCAGTACTCAGCTGATACTCAAGAGTGACCTTCTGGTGATGTCTGTACTTTTTTCTCTACATGGCTCTCTGCTTTCCAGTACTCATGTGAATTCTAGCCACCTTGGTTTGCCTAGGCTCTCAGCTTTGTCTCCTCAACACAGAGAGTCCACCAGGCTCCTCCTAGCCCCATACCCTGAGCCATGGCTTGAAAAATCTCTCCACATAGTAAGCCAGGACAATTCAGAGTTTACCTTATTTGCTTCCCATTTCTTAAGGATCACTGTCTTTCATTGTCTGGTGTCCAGTGCTTTGCAGACAGATGTTTTCCCCCCAAATACAATTAATTTTTTACTCTGTTTATAAAAATGTTTTGCCTTTTAAAAAATAGTTTCATCAGAGAGGAAGGTAAACCCACCCTATTACTCCATCTTAGTCAGAAGCTGAAATCCTCCAGCTGACTTTTCTTGAATTGGAAACTAAACTTTCAATTTCACAATTACAGTTAAGATTAAAATCTGTAGGGTGGGTAATATTGTCAAATTCACAGCGAGATGACTAGTATCTCTTTCTTAAGAAAACAGCTTTACAGAGGAAGTCTATGAAAGATGTTAGGAGGCAGCACAAGAATGTGGGTCAACACATAACTCAATAACAACAAAAAAAACAACCCAATCAAAAAATGGGCAGAAGATCTAAGTAGACATTTCTCTAAAGGCATACAGATGGCCAACAGGCACATGAAAAAAATGCTCAATGTCACCAATTATTAGAGAAATGCAAATCAACGAGGTATCACCTCACACGAGTCAGAATGGCCATCATTAAAAAGTCTACAAGGCTTCCCTGGTGGCGCAGTGGTTGAGAGTCCACCTGCCAATGCAGAGGACACGGGTTCGTGCCCCGGTCCCAGAGGATCCCACATGCCGCAGAGTGGCTGGGCCCGTGAGCCATGGCCGCTGAGCCTGCGCGTCCAGAGCCTGTGCTCCACAACGGGAGAGGCCACAACAGCGAGAGGCCTGCGTACCGCAAAAAAAAAAAAAAAAAAAAAAGTCTACAAATAACAAATGCTGGAGAGGGTGTGGAGGAAAGGGAACCCTCTACACTGTTGGTGGGAATGTAAATTGGTGCAGCCACTATGGAAAACAGTATGAAGGTTCCTTAAAAAACTAAAAATAGAGTTGCCTGCAATCCCACTCCTGGGAATATATCCGGACAAAGCTATAATTTGAAAAGATAAATGCACCCCAATGTTCACTGCAGCACTATTTACAACATCCAAGACACGGAAACAACCTAAATGTCCACAGATGAATGGATAAAGAAAATATGGTTCATATATACAATGGAATTCTACTCAGCCATAAAAAAAGAATGAAGGGCTTCCCTGGTGGCGCAGTGGTTGAGAGTCCACCTGCCGATGCAGGGGACACGGGTTCGTGTCCCGGTCTGGGAAGATCCCACATGCCACGGAGCGGCTGGGCCCGTGAGCCATGGCCGCTGAGCCTGCACGTCCGGAGCCTGTGCTCCGCAGCGGGAGAGGCCACAACAGTGAGAGGCCCGCGTACCGCAAAAAATAAAAAAAACAAAAGAATGCAATAATGCCAATTGCAGCAACATGGATGGACCTAGAGATTATCATACTAAGTGAAGTAAGTCAGAAAGAGAAAGACAAATATTATACGGTATCATTTATATGTGGAATCTAAAATATGACACAAATGAAGTTATCTACAAAACAGAAACAGACTCACAGACATAGAGAACAGACTTGCAGTTGCCAAAGTGGGGGGTGACAGAGGGATGGATTGGGAGTTTGGGGTTAGTAGATGCCAACTATTACATATAGGGACTTCCCTGGTGGCGCAGTGGTTAAGAATCCGCCTGTCAATGCAGGGGACACGGGTTCGTGCCCCAGTCTGGGAGGATCCCACATGCCACAGAGCAACTAAGCCCGTGCACCACGACTACTGAGCCTGTGCTCTAGAGCTGGCGAGCCACAACTACTGAAGCCTGCGTACCTAAAGCCCGTGCTCCGCAACAAGAGAAGCCACCGCAACGAGAAGCCCGCGCACTGAAACGAAGAGTAGCCCCCACTGACCGCAACTAGAGAAAGCCCGCGTGCAGCAACGAAGACCCAATGCAGCCAAAAGTAAAAATAATTCATTAATAAAACCCTATTATATATAAAATGGATAAACAACAAGGTCCTACTGTATAGCACAGGGAACTATATTCAATATCCTGTGATAAACCATAATGGAAAAGAATATGAAAAGAATGTATATATATGTATAACTAAATCACTTCGCTGTACAGTAGAAATGGACACAACATTGTAAATCAACTATACTTCAATAAATAAATTTTAAAAAAAGAATGTGGGTCAAAAGTTAGACCACCTGGGTTCAAATCTTGGTTCTTGTCCCCATCCGCATGTGACCTTGGCAAGTTACCTCACCTTGTCACCTCAGTGTCCTCATCTGAAACATGTAGATAAACCTGGACTCTTGTGAGGATTCAATTCGGTATCAGATGTCAGTACATTCAGCACAGTGCCAGGCACACAGCAACTAGCATTCACTTCTCAATAAATGTTAGCTAGTGTTTTTACTTCTATTTCACGATATTGCCTGGGGACTATAAGGGTGAGCAATGTAGGAGACATTCTTTAAAAATGGAGCTTTGTGTTTCTCAATGGACAGACATTTTCCAGCTTCTAACTTGAGAGAGTATGAAATCATAGTCTATTTCCAGTGGATTCATCCTCCGAGTGGATTCACCACATGGTAGGATAAGGGGACTCACTGTAGGGTAGCATGTAGAATAAGTTTGGGAATTGACTTAGTGTCATTTAAAAACATTAAGCCTGACAGACTGCCTGCTTTTAACACAGATTTTTTTTTTTCAGGTGGTGCATTTTATAGGTGATCACAGTAGATTACGCTTTCTAGTTAATCATCTGTTGCTTAAGTTCAGACAAGCTTTTATAACCAACTGCTTAAAACCAGACCTATTGGAATGATTGAAAGTTGATGATATAAAGCAGTAACTGCAAAGCGGAATTTTCACATCATCTTTGAAACTGCCCCATGTATCTGTGACTTTGATAAAGAGGATCCACTTTAGAACGATAGCAGCAAAATCAAGTTACTCTTAGCATCTCACTACGTGGTCGGGCTACTTACAATATCAAAGCTTAGCAATTTTAGACGTTACATTAAAACCATCCTGTTGGTGCTATTGAACTGGGCAGATGACTCATCTCAGGAAATCCAGTAACATGTTATCAACTCTTCTACTCAGACCCCAATTGTATTCTATTTGGCTCTTTATAATCCATTTTAAAGCTCACATTATACCTCTTCTTTGAGCTCTTTGGCCTCCGGGCCCAAAGAGGTATACTTCTGAGATTACCTCCAATTCTTCCTGGCCCCAAATGAAAAATCTATCACTTGGACTTTCTCTGCCCTGTGTGAATCAGGTTAAAAACATTTTTTTGTTCGAATTATCTTGAAGGTTCTGACCCACATTCATGACTGTTACAGTTAACACAGCCGTTCTGGTCCAAGAACTTTGGTTCTAGAAATCATGAAGCACGTCTGGTGCTTACCTTCGCAGACTCGGTTTGCTCTGGGAACCCTGCGTAGTAGACCCAGGCCACCATTTTAGAACCTGCAGCCGTTTACAGGAAGGTAGACACGGCTCTGCACTCATAAATCTTACATTCTGCTCCTGCCTAACTCCAGGCTTTAAGCTGGTTGCTACCCACCTCATGGCAACCCGTCGGACTGCAGAGGAACTGCTGGATGCCTCAGATATCATGACACTTCTATCATCTTAGGTCTCCAATAATTAAGATTTTTCTCTGTGTGTAATTGCTTCCAAGCCACTCAGTAACTTGCTGTGTGGCCTTGACCAAGTAATTTACCCTCTCTTGTGTCTCTGTGTGAAATGCCCCACATCTGGGAAGTAAGAAGAATTTGACTGACCCCTCTCATCGGGATTTGGGCTGGATTAATTTGTTGCTGTATTTAAAGGGCAGTTCATTCTAATCCTCGCTTCAAAGGAGGACTTTAGAATGTTCTGTTCTCGTGTATCCACGATGCCCCCAAAGGAGCCACTGCTAGAAAGGAAACAATCAAGAGGAAACAATCCTAAGAAAAGAAAGACCACGAAAAATGGTATCTCCATCTTACTTCCTGGCATGTCCTCTGTTCCCCTTCCAAGTACGATTACCTCCTCCTGAGAGTAAGGAACTAGGTTAGGATCAGTCCTAACCCTCCACAAACACAACATTTTCCTGTGTTTGCCTTCAACGGTAACTATAAAAGTCCCCTTTCTGTGCTTTCAATCTTCCATGTTGCTACACAATGCCTTCCTCCCTGGCGGGCAGACAAAACTTAGCAGTGAGATTGGCAGTTTTCGGGCGAATTGGGGCAATCTGCAGAGCCTGAAGGTGGCTCAAGGGAATGGCTAATTCAAGTTCACTATGTGTCCTAGATGGTTCAGGTCTCCCTGTGAACTTACGTTGCCGTTACGCGAGAAGGCAAATAACAACAGTTAAAAAAAAAAAAAAAGAAAGAAAGAAAAACCCATGAATGAGGTTGTTTGGGGAACATTTTGAAACAACCTGAAATTTCTATTTCCAGCCTTTGTGGCTGGAAGCCTTTTATTTATTTAATTTATTTTTTAAATTAATTAATTAATTGATTGATTTTTAGCTGTGTTGGGTCTCTGTTGCTGTGCGGGCCTTTCTCCAGCTGCAGCGAGCGGGGGCTACTCTTCGTTGCGGTGCACGGGCTTCTCATTGCGGTGGCTTCTCTTGTTGTGGAGCACCGGCTCTAGGCACGTGGGCTTCAGTAGTTGTGGCACGTGGGCTCTGTAGTTGTGGCTTGTGGGCTCTAGAGTGCAGGCTCAGTACTTGTGGCACACAGGCTTAGTGGCTCCACGGCACATGAGATCCTCCCAGACCAGGGCTCGAACCCATGTCTCCTGCACTGGCAGGCGGACTCTCAACCACTGTGCCACCAGGGAAGTCCAATGGCTGGAAGTCTTTTAAAAATGAATCCATTTACTGTAAGTAAACATCATCCAGAGGAACAAAGAAGTGTGCCTTTCCGTGTGGATGGAGGTGTGAAGAGCTCTTACTCTGAAAGCCAGCGTGCACTCAACATGACATCAAGGAGATGATAAGGTCTACACAGAAACATGGGGGGACGCGACAGAAAGGGCTGAGCTCCAGGAACCTGGGTTCAAGGCTTCTCATAGGGGAAGCGACCTGACGTCTGTGGTCCCCAGGGAGACTTTCTGCTCTAACAGCCTCTGATTGCCACCCTAGAAATACCTTAGAAGCTGTTTGGATTTTTAGCAAATCCCAGCTGTTCACTTACTTTCTCACTGATGTGTCTTGCTCTCACAAGTGGAGTTCAAGAAAACAGTAAAAAGCAATGTAGATCACAGAGTTTATAAGTACTTGGGCTCTAATTAAATAAGCTTTTATTGCCTGTCATGGCTTGGACCACTTGATAAATGTCCATGTCTTCGAATAATATAAAACCTTCAACAAAAACACATCTTTAAGAACAAGCCTTGCAAACGATAGCACTCAACAGTCAAGAGCCGTAAGAAGCCCAGATATCTGTGTGGCACTCAGAATGCATGATGTCATTTGGTCTCCCCAACAATCCTATGAGGATTGAAGGCCCAATATTAACAATACTTTACAGATGAAACAACAGGCTTAGTATGATTAACAGACTCTTCTACGAGCTCTGGAGTAATAAGTGACGGAGTTGAGACATGAAGCCAGAGGTTATTTGACCTTGAGGCCTGGAGCTCTGTAAATCCATCCATCCGGCTCATCTAGCTAATAAATAGCGAAGCAGCACACAGAGGAGTGGAGGGAACTAAGGCCTGAAGTCGGCTCTGGGTTGGAGTCCCAGCTCTGTCTCTTAAAAGCTGTCCAAGTTATGTCAACGATCTGAGCTGATGCTGATTCATTTGAAAAATGGGAAGTATGATAGATACCTTTCAGGGTTGTTGTAAGGGTGAAATTACATGAGCTGATACACGTGAGTACCTAGTACTGCACCTGGCATGTAGAAGAAATTCAAAAAAAGTTGCCTATTATTATTATGACTGATGATGAATTTTTGGATTTCCAGTTTTCAATTTCCAACACTACCAGCTACTCTTTTCTTTTTCTTTCTTCTTTTTTTTTTTTTTTGCAACCAAAACAGATTTATTAAGAACAAAAGTTTAACTCTACTTTAAACTTATCACTATCAGCTATTCCTGCAATCCTCTTTTAGAGGAAGGAATAGGAATTCTTCCATGGAGTCTGACACTCAGGGTTAGTTAAGGGCTGTTGGCTTCTCACCCCAGTGACCTGCTTTGGCCAAGGATTTATATCAGAAGAGGGCTAAGAACAAAATTAACTCCCAGCTGTTCACACTAATGTGTAGGAAAAGCAGTATGAATAATTCCAAACAGATCATCCCCCAATTATTTACATTTCTTCGGACTTAAAGCATGTAGGTCTAATCTTCTGGAAATAACTTTAAACAAAAGAGAAAATCACTCTGAGCCTTGAGCTTCCCCACAACGCTCTTTCCTTGTGTCGCTTTCCTCTCTCATTTCCATTGTGGAAACAGAACATACCACCTTGCACACTGACAGGCAAAGCAACCAAAACCAAAGTGCACTGCTCTCCGTAAACATCCTACCTTCCCAGGCAGAGAGGTACTTAGGGCTTCAGAAGGCATTTTCTTTCCACCAACGGACAGAGAGTAAACAAAATCGCATCTGTGGGAATCAGTGTGGGTGGAAACGTCCATAAATTATAAAGCAACATTTTCAAGGATTAGTTGTGATAACGAGCAACTGAATGTCATACTATTGTGTTCAGTTTTCAAAGCACTTTCTCCGTGCCATGCCACGGAGCTCCACCAGTCTTGTGAGTTGACCTCGTAGAACGCGGCTGATGAGCGGCAGAGGGGTGGGCAGTTCCATGGCCTCAGACTCTGAATCTGTAATCCTTCCTCCCTACCTCACACTCTGTGATGGGGACAATGCATCCTTCAGCACTCCAGACCTAGCAATAAAGCTCCCGGAAATACCACTGATTTCCAGAAATTTGGACAATAGTGGATTGGATCCTCTTCCATCTTGGTATGTCATTCTCATTCTCTTTGGCTATTAATTTTACTCTCATCTTGAAACAGGAAAAAAAAAAGTCATGCGAATTAAGCACATCCGTAAGTCACTAAAATTCTCTAAGCTGAGATTTAGAAAAAAATAAACCCTCCTTTTCATTACTTTGACCCTATTCTTCACATCTCACTAATCTGCATACTTTTGAGTTCAGGCTAGAAGATGAAGTTCAAGGTTGATCAACATTTATGTAGGACTCTCCTAGCTGTCACTGTCCCAAATTTATCACACACAAGAAAGACTCTAGTCTCTTCAAGCCATTATTGAGGATGGGCTATTTCTCTCAGAATCAGAACCAGTCGCTTTGGAAATCTGTTATTCTATTGCGCTGCAAATCCAGGGGGTGCTTTATGCTTTCTTGCCCAGCAGTTAGATGGTTGCAGGTGGCAAAACTGAGTTCCTAATATCAGGGCTCAAGTGCAGACTAGATCTGGACATCTGCCCATTACTTTTATTAGAAAGCCGAGGTCAGATGGACACGGGCCAGAGACCACTGGAGGTCTTTTGAAATAAAACTTATCACCTGGATCTTGCATGTGTCTGGTTTCCAGAGATTCTCCAGTTATGTCAGAGTATGTTCTAAACCTGATTTTAATGAAGAAACCACTCACAATAACGCACCCTTGCTTTGGGGATGGCCAGAAAGTAAAGAAAAAGAAGGAAGGAAGGAAGGGAGTGAGAGAGGGAGGGAGGGAAAAGTAAGGAAAGGAAAAAAGAAAGAATTACCTACAGTGATAAGCATTAGCTTATTTATCACTGTTTTGTACCATGCTGCCTAGAAAAGGAAGACCCCAGGGCCCTGTAAGGAGAGTATAGTATATGATTTCTCTGAGACTTCATTACGTGTAGATTAACCCTTGCGAAGCGCCGCCATCACATGGAATTACTGGGGAGAGGCGAGAACAACAAAAAAGCAAATCCATGGATTTCACAGTGAAAATCCCCTAGGTTTAGTTTCTTCTCTGTTGGATCTTCCCACAGGAACATTTTATATTAGAGGATTTTAAGTTCCACAACCTTCTTCTGCTTTCTTCATCAGAGAGACTTTACTTCAAGAGTTTTACATTCTTGGAGTAGATAAGAAGTAGAGGAGGGTGATGGGTTGTCCCCTTGCCTAGCTAGTGTTTCTTCCCTGGGCACAAATACATTCAATCACAGAATCAGCACTCACTGAGAGGCTCTGATCTGCTTGGACAGGGCAGGAATACAAAGGTCAATGTCACATGGTCACAGTTCACAATCTGTGGGGGTGCTGGGACACCGACCATGTGGTAGATAAATAACAATGAATTGGTTATAAAAGAAGTATGTGCAACATGCTCGTGGACTTCAGAAAAGAGGTGCCAATTTTGACGGGAGGTGGTGACGACTCTTTGTTCTAGGTCTTAACGTTTAGGTAAGAGAGTATTTCAGGTCCCAGCTCAAGCAAAGACATGGAAGCATGAAAAAGGTCAAGTGTGAGGGTTGTAGGCTTTGCAGTGTGGTTTAAGTCACGCATTCAAGGAACACAGACAAAAGCTGCTGAAGGAGGGCGGTCAAGGTGAGCTTTGTTTCCCTCTTTACCTGGAAAAAAAATTTCTTTAAAATAAAAGGCTCTGCTCTTCACTTGTTACCCTCATAAACATCAGAATTCATTTATCTAACTGGTCCTTAAGATTGCATGCTGCTCTATAAACAAAAGATAATTTTTAGCTTTGCTGGAAGTTATGCTTTGAATTGAAACTGCTCCCCCTCAATTTTTCCCCAACAGACTTCAATTCAAAGGAAAGCCTTCTCCATGCCCCTTAATACCCTGTGTGCACAATTAAATTTCCTTTGGAATGTTTCCAGTAAGCAACTCATGCCTTGAAGGAATGTTGTTTAGGCTCCCATCAGACCCAAGGTGTTTTTTCGTTTTTTACCACTTAACTCTCTTGCCATTTAGAAATTGAGTAACCCAAATTATTTGCCATTTCATCCATAAGTCTCACGCACATATACAACTTGACAACAGTCTCCCATGTACATACTGGGGCATCACAAGTTGCAACAGAAGTACTGCACTTTTGTCTTTGCTCCAAGACTGTTCCTAGACAATTTTTAATTTTTCAACTTCACGTTCCACCAGAAACTTAGATGTATTAATTTCTAAGAAAAAAAAATAAGTCACCTAGAAAAACCTTTTCAAAGTGCGTATAATACTCTGGAAGTTGCTCCAAATATATATGAGCAGCCAAACAGTTTAATCTCTATCGTGTGCACATGGCTTTCAGTCCCATAAGTATTTGTTTTGCTCACTCTACAGAAGCCTAGCAAAATCAATGGGACAAGAGGCCTCATCAATTCAATTAAACTTTGCAAACTACCAGGCCATCATAATAATATGCAGTGAACTGCCTGCCTTACATAACACAGCTCTTATCACATGAGGTTTATCAGCAGCCACAATTTTCCTGGAGCCCAGGGAAGTCAACGGTGAGAGAGCCCTATTAATCACAGCTGAACCTAGCGTGCTATCTGCGATACCTTGTAAAAAGGAGGGTGATAAAAAAGATGCGGTAACACTGGCTGTCAGAAATGCTTACAGGATGATGTGCTCATATCAGATGGCTTTGCAAGTTGGATTGGCATTAAACATTCCACAAGTGGAGTTTAGAAAAAATAACAATGCTACAAATCTGGAAAGGAATAGCTCTAGGCTTCTGCCAGTCCCTGGTTATTTTAGACCTGGCGAGAGGGAGCTTGAAGGCTTAAGAGAGGTTGCTGAGGCATCCGTTCTCAACTGAAAATTCAGGAAGCTGTGACACCCAGACAAAAATCTGTGCCCTCCCCACCCCACCCCCCAAATCCCACCCTGTCTAGAAATGCAACTCCTATGACAGCTCCTTGCTTGGCATGCCACAAACAACTTATAAATAATGTCAACACATTACTCATTCCTTTTTTTAATGCACAGAAATGTTCCACACTAGTTTGGTTGTCAGACCCTAACTTGAGCATCTCTTTGCAACAGTCTCATCTGCCAGAAAGTGTAAGTGTCAGGAGGGCAGCCCCTCTGTGAGCACGATGCCAGATTCGGGATTCTGAAATGTTCAGTAAGTGTTCTATCATAACGATGCTCCAACTTGTTGATGGAAGGCTCGTCCACGGAATACCAAGTGGGGTGACGACCACATTCTAACACTTCTGTCTTGAAGGACCAGTCAAAGGGGAGATGGATGGTTGCCTGATTTCCCTTGGTATCACTAACCTGGGCTAAAACGGCTGCCTGACACTTAGCAGGGACTCAGTAAACACCTAAAGAAAGAAGGGAAGGCAGGTAAATGATCCTGGACAGAATGCTGATTTAAAAATATAAGAGGGGCTTCCCTGGTGGCGCAGTGGTTGAGAGTCCGCCTGCCAGTGCAGGGGACACGGGTTCGTGCCCTGGTCCGGGAAGATCCCACATGCCGCGGAGCGGCTGGGCCCGTGAGCCATGGCCGCTGAGCCTGCGCGTCTGGAGCCTGTGCTCCGCAACGGGAGAGGCCACAACAGTGAGAGGCCCGCGTACCGGAAAAAAAAAAAAAAATATATATATATATATATATATATATGAGACCATCTGTCCAGATCATTAGAATATCTGGGAAGACTGAGTTCTTTCTGGTATCATAAGATAGGGTAGGTAGAATGATAACCCTCCAAAGATCTCCATGCCCTGATCCCTGTGAACATGTTACTTTATATGGCAAAAGGGACCTTGCCAGTTAAAACCTTAATTAAGAGTTTTTAGGTGAGAGAATATCCTGGATTATCCAGGTGGGTCCAGTGTCATCACAAGGGTCATTATAAGAGAAAGAGGGAGACAGGAGATTCAGAGTCAGAGAAGGTGGCGTTAGCAATGGGCAGGGGTTACGTACAGAACGGGGGTGGAAAACTTCGCTCATCACCTTCTGGGTGGCCACATTCCCTTCCGCCCATGGCAGGCATGCACGGGTCCCACCCAAAGCCAGCCGCTGGGAAATACACAGCTCCAGCTCTCAGTAAAATCCAACTTAGTTACAGTTATTCTCTGTGGAGTCACTGTTACAGAGTTTTAAACTTTGGAGAGGACCTTTAAGATGATTGTTTAGGCCGTTTTTTCCAGGCTTGTTTGTTTGTTTAAAAATATATAATGGAAAGAAAAAGGAGGGAAAGATTGGAGTTCCTTGCCAATTCCTAAATCACAATCCCAAATGACTCCGGACAGGAAGGAAAGGAGGAAGAGGAGGGGGAGGGGGAGGGGGAGGGGGAGGGAAATCATGAAAGCGCCTAGCCCCTGTCATCTCTTTAACACCAGCAGCAGGAGCGGAATGTATTAGGTTAAACCATATGAAATAGCCATTTTCATAGGTAAAAAATGGTCAAATATAAACAATTTGATACGGTTTAACCTATCCATCTCCTCCACTCCCTCTAGCCCCCATGCGTCTTCTCTAGATGCCTCTGGGCTCATGTCACCTAGACCACAGCGGCCGGGGCCAGAAATGGTACCGGCCCCGTGGAGGCAGGCGCTGCATGGCCTCCAGTCACAGCGTCGCTAGCCTACCAGGGACCCCTGTGAATGATGCAAGACAAGGGGCATACAGTTCATCTCAGCAGCACCTCAAAATGCTACTCTTGGCAGCAGCGTCCATGGTGACTAATGGCTACAGAGAGGAAAGAACAAAGAAGGCCACTTTGTATACAGAACACACATTTAAAACAGAAACCCCCTCAGAGATGCCAGGGACTCTCAACATTACCGCTTGAAGAAACATTTTTTCTTTTTCTTAGAATGGAGGACATGAAATTTTGGATCATGAAAAATGCTGTACTTCTCAAATTTTATTTCTTAAATGCCCAATTTCTAGGGGAAATTTTAAAGCCAGAAAGAAACAGAATGAAGTTCAGTTAACATAGTCTCATTTATTGTTAGTAGTTTTTTGTTTGTTTGTTTTTAATATACCTTTGCTCCTCTAGTCAGTATTTAGGTTTGCAAAGCTTTCTGAAGGCATTCCTCCGGAAAGTGACAGACATGCCTGCTATCCCTGGAAGGCTGAATGTGTCTGTTACTAGGTTAGCAAAATGACAGCATATTGGTGGGTATCTTACAATGGCCTATTAAAATATCATAAAAATGAAAGTAAACTATCTTTTACTCCCAGTGCTATCTTATCTTAATTAAAAAGTGTAAAACTAACAATTCAAGAGTCAGGGAGAATGACAATAGGCACTTTTGCCATCCTCCAATAACCAGAGCTTATAAACTAGGGGGGAAATGAGCTTTATACTAAAGTCATGACAAGATCAGGTATCAGAGTATACTTAGCCTGTGCTTGCATTGAAGGGGCAAGCAAAGGGTCCAAAGCTTAATCTTACATCCAGAACATGATGGGTATTATTCACTGTTTCAAATTTTGGAATAATAAATAGTAACAGCAGCATAATAAAATGCATTTTATTTATTCATCAAGAGCCCAAATCACAAGAAAATCTTTGGGGAGAGAATTCACATGGGGCATCCTCGTCATTAAGTATTATTTTTTTCCCCTTTTAGTAATACAGTTTCTCTCATCAATGAATGAATTGCTTTTTAGAGCAATAAAACCCAATGGAATAATTCAATTTGTTCATGTCAGCAGTGGGATTTTCCAATAATGAATTGAATTTCATGAGAAAGAGAGGCCACATTTTCCTAGCGATAAATGAGGATTAAGCCAATGTAAACTTTCTTCCTTCTTCAGGCAAGTAATTGAGTGACAACAAAACACTTTCCCTTTGTGGTCAAGTAATGAGAGTGGGGATGGATTTAAGAAAACAAACTCTGAAGGAAACCACATTTCAACTCTGCTCTTCTACAGCAATTTAAGCAGCAGTGGGGTCACTTCACAGATTCTGTGCTTTCTTTCCTCCTTCTCTCTCTTCTCTTCATTGAGTTTTTCAACTCTCCTTCACTTGCTAATGGTTTCGTTTTAAGAGACAAGACTGAAGGTGTGAATTAGAAGATGCAAGCCGATCTATAGATAGTCCTCTACTGACTATCCTCTAAGGGCTATAGATAGTCCTCCATATTGATGAACATTCTGGAGGAAATGGGAAATCCAGCCAAATGAATGGATACGGTAACAGTGATTGTATTCTTCAGAGGTACGATGGTGATCTGCCAGCTGTGCCTGATTCACTTTACATGTTTCTTCTGCAACGTTCTTCAAGACACATTGAAAGAGGCAAAAGTGCAGCAGGACTAGCAAAGAAAGCTACCAATTGAAACATCACTAAGCTTTGGGAGAAACTGGCCCCAACTGCAAAACAGGCGGGTCATATTGAAGAAGGAATAATATCCAGTCATGCCTAGACTTCTGAAGCTCAATAAAGTAGAATCATGCTGGATAAATGACTGTTAGGCAGCAGAAATGTTACAAGGCATATACCTAACAACTCACTTCCAAGCTTCTGATCTGAGAAGGGAACTGTAGCAGCACCAGGTGGACTCTGAGAGATGAATCTGTCAGCAGGCAAGCACTGGGTGTAGAAAATATTTTCTTTGTTCGAAAATCAGTACAATAAACCAAAACAAATATGTAATGGGGGTGGGGGGGTCTGTGGAAAGAAGCGCTAGCATAGAAGAAAGGATCCATTGTCCTGTAGATGCAATGGACGTATACCTTAATACAGCATGTGCCCATGGGACCATTTCATGGCTAAGAGTAGGGGTTTGGAAGCCAAATTTCTGGCCTAAAATCCTAGCTTTCCCATCTATTAGTATTTAGTCTCTTGGGACTCAGATTCCTCAACTATGAAATGAGGATAACAGCACCAAGTGGTATGAAGATTAGATGAATTTACACACATGACGCCCTTGACGAAGTAGATGTCCATCGTTTGCTGTCACTGTCATCATCATCACCACCAGCATTATCACTATGTAAAACTAGAGACTATGGACCTCTGTGTTTTCTTAAAATATCAAGGAAGCCTGGATTTTATGTAATAAGAGATTAAAATATTAGAGGGGAGGGGATCTGGGCAAGATGTGACAAGGCAACTGACAGAGAAGACATTCATGTAAGAAACACAATGCCAGAATAAATGAAAATGTGTATTCAAGGCAATGAACAAAGAGAATTGACAGTATGTAGAAAAGCACACTGATGTTGAGAAAAGAATACCAGATCATATATAGGAAAATGATCCTATATATGATAAGTAAAAAAGATCAAATAAGTAAAAAAGATCAAATAAAAAAACCTGATAATGCTGTATACAGCAAATTCACACTCCCAAGAAATAAACCTGAAAGGAAAAAAAAAAAGATACATAATGCCACATCTCCAAGAAGCCAAGACAGTTTCCCCTCTTCCACATAGACTTTTTAATAGTTGTGAAAGGAGGTTATCATCTTATTGATGTGTAATATTTATACAAACATATGTATATAAACATAAATGTATATATGGGTATACACATACGTGTATATACATTTACATATAATTAAATCAACAATGTATATTACAATTGGTAGCATCTAAAAATAGACCAAAAATTCACTAAATACTTTCTTGAACTAAGAAAAATGAGTCAATAGGAAAAAATCACCTGTGTTCCAGAAAAGAATATTAAATGTAAAGAGACACATACCTATACATATACCAAGACTTTTAAAATGTAAAGACTAAAGAAAAATATTCTAATCAAAAATTAGATTGGGAATTTAGCTAACTTAACATTTTTTTCTTTAACAAAAGGAAATAGATCTGAAGTATATATGAAAAAATATTTCATTATATTAAATCTGGATGGCGGATTTACCTTTGTCTAATTTACTAATCTTTGGACAGTGGTTTAAAATATTTGATATTTTAATAAAAGAGGGCCTCCCTTGCTCAAACTTCTCTTTCTAAACTGCAAATTCTAGAAAAAAAAATTAAGTCGAACTTCTTTTCTGAAGGAAATAAGTGATTACTCATGAATTCTGTACACAGCCAGATGGTTTTCAGATTTTAAGGCAACAGTAAGTCTTGCTTGGATATGCAATGTCTCTGAAAATATATAATCCATGTACCAGTTCTAAAAATTTATGCAAATCTATTCCAGTTATAAGTGAGAGGAATCAAAGGCAAGAACTTAAGCATGAGAAAGTCAAGGTGTAAAAGGACTGTGGTGAGCAATTAAAAAAGTGAAACCCACAGAATTACACTCAAATGACAGTTATAAATAAAGCTGCAGAATTAAACATGAATGTTGAAAATAATTTTTGAAAGAAAAATCTATTTACGGTAACAATTAACAATTGAGTAATGAAAATTATAAAGTAGTAATAATCAGGATCTGGAATCCTGTATCATATAAAATTAGCCAGAAGGCGATGGGGAGAAGTAAAATCACTCTAAATTTCTCACTATACATAAGGAGGAATTAAAATAATGGTTCTTGAATCAGTAAGTAAAGCTTTTCTACCTTTCAGAAATGGGCCTTTCTCACCACTAGAAAAAAAATAAAAGCAAAAAAGAAATATAATTATGGAAACGGTAAGGTATATAAACATGGAGTGTTTAAAATAATATGACAGAAGTTTGTTTAAACATTTTGGTTAAGACAGAAAATCAATGTTTAAACAAAGTTTAAAATCCCCTGTAAGAATGTGTTAAAAGCAAAATCCAACTATAAGCTGTTTGAAAGGGAAACAAAATGACAGGTAAATGCTAACAAGAAAAAAAAAAAAGAGCTGATACATATCAGGAAACCACAAATCAAAAGAAAGCAGTGGTGGCAGTAATAATTGAAGGTAAATCTGAATTCAGTACAAAAAACTTCAAATGAAAAAGAGCATCATTTTCATTACTAAAAGTTAAAGTCCTTAAAGAAATTATCAAACACGTAGGTGACAATTCATACAGCATTTCAATAAATCAAAAACTTAGAAATAAGAGAAATGGACAAAACAAAATTCTGTGAAAATTATATCTCTCTCAGTCTTTTAAAGGTAAAAAAATTTAAAATCAAGAAGATAAAAGATTTCAATATCATAAAATTGAATAAATATATCTCTTTCCAGCTTTATATTGCACAAAGCAGCCATCAGGAAATGTTGCAAAAATCATGATCCAATAAAGGGCTATCAAAACGTTTAAAAAATTCCTTAAAAAAAAAAGGAACTGTAAATGCCCTAGATTCTGACCATAATGCAATAAAATCAGAAATAAGAAAATTTAAGCAAACATACCAGATCGCTTGGAAATCTAAAACAAAATAAAACAAAACAAAAAAGTCTGCTAAGTAACATTAGATTAAAGAGAAAATTTTTTTAAACTTTACAAACTATTAGAGAATAAAAATGTTAAAATACAAGATATAAAATTTTACAAATGGGGTAGATTTATTAAACAATGAATGAAAATAAATGAGAGTAAGAAAAAGATGAGAAAACAGGAGAAGGATAGAAAAGAGAGTAGCAGAAATTATAGCAAAGCAGAAACAAAAACAAATTCAGAAATCAATTAATGAACTGACTGTTTGGGGGAGGAAAGTAAATGGAGGAAATGAAAACCACAAAGGCAACGAAAGCAAAAATAAACAAGTGGGGCTGTATCTAACTAAAAAGCACCTGCAGAGCAAAAGAAACCATCAACAGTCCCATGTAGGGGAATGAAACTGGACTCCTATCTTATACCATACACAAAAATTAACTCAAAAATAGATTAATACTTAAACTGAAGACCTGATACCATAAAACTCCCAGAGGGAAACACAGGGGTAAGATCCTTGAACTTGGTCTTGGCAGTGATATTTTGGATTTGACACCAAAAGCAAATGCAGCAAAAGCAAAAATAAAGAAGTGGGACTACATCAAACTAAAAAGCTTCTTGCACAGTAACGGAAACAATCAACAAAATAAAAAGGGAATCTACTGAATGAGAGAAAGTATATTTGCAAACCACATATCTGATAAGGGTTAATATCCGGAATATATACAATTCAATTATCAACAAACAAATAACCCAATTTTTAAAAATGGGCAAAGTACCTAAATAGACATTTGCCCAAAGAAGACCTACAAATGGCCAAAAGGTATATGAAAAGTTGCTCAACAGCACTGTTCATCAGAGAAATGCAAATCAAAACCACAATGAGATACCACCTCATACCTGTCAGGTTGTCTATTATCAAAAAGACAAGAGATGACAAATGCTGGTGAGGTTGTGGAGAAAAGGGAACCCTAGCACACTGTTGGTGGGACGTAAATTCATGTAGCCACTATGAGAAACACTACGGAAGTTCCTCAAAAAACTAAAAATAGAAGTACCATATGATCCAGGAATTCTACTTCTGGGTATTTATCTGAAGAAAATGAAAACGCTAATTTGAAAAGGTATATGTACCACTATGTTCACTGCCGCATATTTACAATAGCCAAGATTTATAAGCAACCTAAGTAGTGTCCCTTGACGGACGAATGGATAATGATGATATTACACACACGCGCGCACACACAGGAGTATTATTCAGCCTTTAAAAGGAGGGATAAAGATGTAAAAAAAATTTTTTTAATAAAGCAAAAAGAGGGAAATGTGATCATTTGCAACAATATAGTTGAAACTTGAGAGCATCATGCAAAGTGAAATAAGTCAGACAGAGAAAGACAAATACTGCAGGGTATCACTTATATGAGGAATCTAAAAAAAGAAGTTAGGGACTTCCCTGGTGGCACAGTGGCTAAGAATCTGCCTGCCAATGCAGGGGACATGGGTTCGAGCCCTGGTCCAGTAAGGTCCCACATGCCGGGGAGCAACTAAGCCTGTGCGCCACAACTACTGAGCCTGCGCTCTAGAGCCCACGAACCACAACTACTGAGCCTGCGTGCCACAACTACTGAAGCCCATGCGCCCGTGCTCCACAACGAGAAGCCACCACAATGAGAAGCACGCGCACCACAGCGAAGAGCAGCCCCCACTCACCACAACTAGAGAAAGCCCGCGTGCAGCAACGAAGACTCAACACAACCAAAAAAATAATAATAAATAAATAAAATACTCCCTTTATAAAAAAAAAGAAAAAAGAAAAGAAGTTGAACTCTTAGAAACAGAAAGTAGAAAAGTAGTTGCCAGGGGCTGGGGTGGGTGGGGAGAATAGGGAGAGATTGGTAAAATGGTATAAACTTTCAATTATAAGATGAATAAGGTCTAAGGCTCTAATATATAACATGGGGACTATAGTTGATAACACTGTACTGTATAACAGAAATTTGCTAAGAGAGTAGAACTTAAATGTCCTCACCAAAAAACAAACAAAAGGTAAATATGTGAGGTGATGAATGTGTTAATTAACTCAGTGTGGGGAATCCTTTCACAATGTAGACATGTATCAAATCATCAGGCTGTGCACTTTAAATATCTTACAATTTTATTTATTAATTATACCTCAATAAAGCTGAAAAAAAAAAGGGAATGAAAACTAAAAACAAGTAGGAAAAAACGACCTTGGGCTCTCATATCAGTTTTACTGGTAAGGTTTTTGTTGTTTTTCTTTTCCTTGTACCCTCCTCCTTAAAAAAAAAAAAAAAAAACGCTTTTAGTAACAGATCAGATTCTATTTATGATTTGTTCCACAATACAGAAAAATGCAAAATATAACTAGTATACTTGGTGAAAGTAGCAAAACTCTACTATCAGAATCTGAAAGAGAAGGACAAAAATTTAAAGACATTTCCCTTATGAGGAGAGACATGAAAATATTCTAAGTAAAATCCCAGGAAATCACAATGACTATACATGAAAAGAAACCTAAGTCAAGAATTCACAGGGTTTGCCACCAAGAGGTAAGGATGCTTATATACTTCATAATCTATTAATTCATAGATTATATAAACAGGTGTAAAAAAATGCTTTAGGTAAAATGAGATCAAAGTAATGATGAAAAATACCTAGCTGTATATCTTAAACCAACGATCATCACCCGGTTGATCTAATACTGGATAAACTAGGTTAAAAACACCAGAAGTACTGTGATTGAAATTAGTATTGTGTGAGAATTCTCTCTCAGTCCTGAAAAGCCACACAACCCTCTCGGGCCCCAAAGACACATTGTTTTGCTCCAGTTTATTCCCTGACCGGTCACCCTTTGGACAGGAGGTGTTATTCAGGTCTGTGTGAGGCAGGTAGGGAGCAAATGTCACTTCATCCTTTTCCAAGGCATCTGTTACCTCACCACCTTCATGAAACAGAGACTTATTTCTACTTCTGTCGGCTTCAGCCTGCTTGCAGCTTCTCCGAATGATAACGTCACTGTATAACATTATAGGTCTTCCTTTATTTCTCCCTCCGTCTGCTCTTTACGCTTCAGAAATTGCACCCCTCTATATCCAGATGCCCCACATATTTCAGTAGTAGAGAGTTACAACCAGTGCCTTTATAACCCCAAATCCCATTTGAAGGACCTCTCAGGTTAGTGCCATAGTTTCCTAAAAGGATGTGGACAGATGTGCTCCCCAGCATCCTTCTTTATTTGACCATCCGAAGCAATGAAGCCAGAGAATTTCTAGACTACATTTCTTACCCCTACTGTCTCTCTGCTCTAAATATTCAGGCCTAGAATCTAAGTGCATTTATCTTTCCAGCTGCTTGTAAAGATAGCACAAACCACAACGTATGCCCCATTAACAGGAGCTATGGAAGAAAATCCGACTTTTTCCAAACCTAAATTCCATGTTGATCCTCCCTGATCTGCCCAGCCCCTGACAGTTTCCACAGAACATGTAGGAACCAATCCAAGGAACTGCCTTGCCTTGGGCCACCCCTTCACTCATCGCTATGTTCTTTTAGTTGGCTGTTCACAGGCTTCAGATTTATGGTCCTTGAAGATAGGAACCTTATCTTACCCTTCCTGACTCCCATTAGATCGAGCACATTTTTTTTTCTACTTAGCAGGCTGAATAAATATTTGCTAAATGGATTTAAAAAGGAAGATTGAACTGCTCACGTTCACCCTGTGTCAGATTTCTCAGGAGGTTAGATGTCAGGTTTTCTAATTAGGGAGATGGTCATCTCTGTGGTACCATTGCTGTCAGACTAGACAAGAAAGTCCACAAAATGCGACTGTGGCGAGGTGGCAGGCAGGGGCCAGGGGGAGCACAACTATCTGAAAACATCAGAACTATTCTTCTGGTGAAGAGGAGGCTTAGGAACAGGATTACGATTATGAAGGAGAATTGGACAGAGACAGCATTTACTCCCACGTAGAAGGCAGTAAGGACACAAAGTAATGGGATAAACATTTGATTGCGAAGAGTTCAGATCAGGCAGAAGGAGAGATTCCTGAACTCCGTATCAAGATTTAGACAGTCACCCTGTAGACTTTTCCTAGAAAGCGTTTCAAATAGAACTGCCACCTACCCATTCAGAACACTTTAAATGCAGGACTTCCTTGGAGGGTACTGGTCAATTAAGCACCATATTTTATTTACAATCCTGAGAATCTACAATACCGAACAAGGTCAAGAATGAATTTTGTGACAACCCAGATCTAAACAATTAAACTTCCTTTTTAAATGCATGGGTCAAAGTGAAGTTCTAAATCCAGTTCCTAGTCTGGTTTTAAGCAGGTTGCATTTAAAAACATTAGCCAGAGTGTGGCACAGCTCCTTCTACACACTGGAGAAGTGTTTAAGGGTGGGTGCTTGGAGAGAAACAGGAGCTACCAGCATCATCTTTCTCTCCTTGCTAGATGCATGGACTTGGGTTCCCCAGGCCTCTTCTTCAGATGTTCAGCTGTTTAGAAAAGTGACACACTGTTTACTTTCCATGATGAGGAAGTCCATTGCTGCACAGGCTTGGAATTAACCCTTTCCATTTGATTACCTAAAGGATAACTACCTGTGGGTACAATCTTCCCAGTTATTCCCCTAGATATAAAGAGAGAAATAATTAACAGCCCTGTGTGCATCCTCGCCAAAACAAAAAGGAATGTGGGAAAGCCCTGAGAGTTAGGCATGTGAAAAGTAAAGGTAAAATCTTCATTGGTTTTTCTAGGCCATGCATTCAAGGGTGGTCAGAGCTCTTCACCTCCCTCAACCTTGACCTTCACCCAGAGCATGACAGAGACCAGGAGATGCTAGGATAAAGCTGTAGTCAGTACAATGCCTTTCATCTGTGTGTTTATGGAAAAGAAAATCGTGTTTCTATCATAAACAATTGTGCGATCTCAATCCTAATTGGAAACAAACGCTCTCTTCTCCAGGAGCAGTTACATACTGTTACTCAGGAAGCCCGCCGCTCTCCCGAGATGGAGGGTCTGGCAGCACGCGACACTGTCTTGAGAGAATTCAGGCAGAGCTGAGGGCATCCGCACACTGTGGGAGGTGCTTTCAAGGGCAGAGCTGCCTGTCTAGGTCTGTCTGTTGGACATTTGACTACAAGATCTTTAAGTACCATTTTACTCAAAGAGGGCACAAAAGCCCCAAATCTCAGCCTTGCAGAAGTGAGCAGACAGACCTGTAGGACAAAAGTACAGGTTAGATGTGACGTTTCAGTAAAGGGAACTGGTTCACACAGGGCGTGTTGGTCCACGTCTTCCCCTTTCTGGACAGTGACTCTCAGGGCTCGGAGACCCACAGAAAGCTCTGTGGTTTATATCCCATCTCTGGCTGGCCACCAAATTAGCCCAGGAGAATGAACCCTCAAAGTCAGAGGAAAGGGCGACACTTGGGTCCACGATGATTGAAGTTAACATCGGAATTAATATTCTTCCCTCTAGTTTAGGGATAAAGGATCCCAGTATAGTCACCCTGGGTGTGGGGGGAGGCTTCTGGGCTCCTCCCATGGGAAGGTGGAGGGGGTGGTAGTCATTTCTGTGTACAGTGGGGAAACTCCCACTGGCATGGCAGCCATCACAAGCTTCTGGATGGCCTCAGCTTCCTGTGAAGGGAGGGCAGCCCAGTGACCCGCTGTTGGTCTTATTTCTCCATAGCCATCCCCTCTGGTCTATGAATTTTCTATCTTGGAAGAGTGCTTCTTCATTGGCATGTTTTGGCTCAGCCTGCAAGAAAATTAGGTCTTTTCTAGTTGAAGGAATAAAAGAGATGCGTGCTGTCAACTACAAGAGGCCAGAGGTTATGCCAGGCCTGTTGAATGTAATAGGCAGAATTGGTAAATGAATGAATGAAGCAGAATTGGTGAATGAATGAATGAGTGAATGAATGAAGGACCTATCCAACTGCCACTAAGGATAGAAGTAAGCTGGCTCCCTCCTATCTAACCCTTCCATTTCCCTCATTATCTCCCAGCCTTACCAACCCTCCTTCCCCAAATTCCTGGTAGCTGAGAGTTTCTTCCATCCATTCAAAAAATTTTTAGTCACTGTCTTGAAGATTGGGATGAAGGCATGTTGAATTACCGCCTGCCCAGATCACCCAAGTGGCCTCTTCTTCACCTATCCATAGTCTACATTTAGTTGCTCACCTTCACGGAGCCATATCTGAGACTTTTTAGACACATACTAGATTAGGACTCTTCTAAAAGGAATGTAAAACTGCTCTAGATAAGAGTAGTGGAAAGAAACGTTCCAGATGCCATTCAGCAGAGGAAATGTGGGTTCAGGAATTTTAGGTAAGGACTACCACACAGGCACACACAAACACACACACGTACGCACAGTGACCAAACATTGCTATGCTTTACAAAGTGTCTCTTAATTTACATCTGAAATTTCATCTTCGTATAAAGAACTGTAGGATGGTGATTCTTTCCTGGCAGCAAGTTTCAGCAGGAGGAAGGAAACAGAGGAGCATGTAAGAGAATGAATCCTTTGAGTGGAGGTGCATTCCATAGAGCAGGAACCCAACACACACATGGAGGGTGGGGGTCCGTGAAGAGCCATATGCGTATTTCACAAGTTCGTCTTGCCACCATCAGAAAATCAGAGTGGTCAAACTGCGTTAAAACTGATCAGCCTTGGGACTTCCCTGGTGGTGCAGTGGTAAGGAATCTGCCTTACAATGCAGAGGACGCAGGTTCAATCCCTGGTCAGGGAACTAAGATCTCACATGCTGTGGGGCAGCTACACCCACGTGCCACAACTTCTGAGCTCACGTGCCTCAACTGGAGAGCCCTCGAGCTACAAACTACAGAGCCCATGTGCTCTGGAGCCCATGCCACAAGTAAAGAGAGAAAACTTGCACACCAAAACAAGACAGGAGCCTGAGCACCGCCACAACTAGAAAGAAGCCCGCGCTGCAACAAAGAGCCCATGTGCTACAACTAAGACCCGATGCAGCCAAAAATAAATAATAAAAATAAATAAATAAAAAATCTTAAAAAAAAAAAAACAACTGATCAGCCTCAACAGATGCAGCACCTTTCGCCACACCTCATTAGTGGTGGGCGTACTTGTCCACGCACGTGAGAGTCTGCTCTATGCGAGAGGAAAGAGTCAGCCTCTTACTGTGCACCTACGTTCTGATCAGTAGCAGGACTCTTTCGGGTCAGTTGGGGACCCTGTCTCCAAGCGTTTAACTGTAAGGTTGGATAAAATCTCACCAGACTGGCCCATTGTGAGGGTTCTCTTCCAAAGCATCACCCTGCTTCTTACCACTTGGCATTTCCCCTGCCGCAATTTAGGAGAAGGCGTTTCTCCAGTTGGTAATCAAATGGAAACTGACATTTGTTCTCTTCTAAGAGATTGATGTAAGTGAGGCTTTTTTGTACGGCCCTTTGCTCCATCCTAGAGATTAAAACGAGCCTCAACATAAACCATAGGGAAGAGGCATAAAAATGATTCTAAACCTCACTGATGGCCAGCTGATACTGTGAAGCACAACTGTGTTTTAATGATAACACTTTGAAATGGCTCAGGTAAATATAATGCTGTATGCAAAGCTTTCAGATCCTCACAAATGCCACCAGTACTTATGATTCCTGTGGGTAGGTTTGCTCTTGCTGTGTTCAAGTATGGATGGAATATAAATGCACCATTAAATCTGCCCCAGAAGTACAGAGAGCGGCTATTGCATAGTTAAGTGAAAAAGGCAGCATTTTATGTCGGATAGAGCAGTCATCTTGTAAAGAGCAAATTGGTAGAGAGAGGCAGGGGGAAGAGATATATGGAGAGTGGCTTCAACAGGAAAGGCAGATGGAAGTCTGAATTCTTTTATAAATTCCTTTTAAGTCACATATTTTATTGAGCTTTTAGGAAAAAAAAATGCTGATTCTTTCCCAGGCTTAGAAATACGGTGCCTGTCCCCAAACTCCCATTCAGCATACACATCAGAGCCACTCTGATCACCACCACCATTGTTAGTACGAAGGGGAAAAAAACAGAAAGAAGAATAAAAGTCATCTTTCACTACAGTAAACAAAGTGAGTTTAGCTTGTCACAGGGAATGATGAATGTCTCCCCATCGCTTTCCCAAGGAGAGAGAAACCAGATTGTGTATCAATTTTTATAATTTTAAGGCTGAAAGATAATAACTCTGCAGAAATGGAGCAGACTATATAAAAATCCCCTCTGAAAATGTGATTACACATAAAAATCCATAAAAATGTACAAAGTGACAGATGACCCAAAAGTAAGCAAATGCAGTTTTTTATCCTTTTGGAACCGAGCAGAAATAGCATATGTAGAAAGAATGATTTTATTTTGTGTTTTTAAGAGAAATATTTGGAGCTTAATTGAATTATACTTGTGGCAGGAATTGAAATTTTCAGATGAAATATCGGGTTTTATTTTAAATTGAATTCTCTATTGAAGAAATAAAGCATCAACCATCAGTGAAATATTAGCAATAAAGTTGACAATTTCAATAAACAACTAAAAAAGTTGAGCATAATATAAGCTAGCACACTTTCTTTCCATACTTTCCTTACCCCCAAAGGGTCTACATCAACTTTTCTTGATAATTCTAATAAGGAAATCATCTTAGATCTATTCTAATTAAACCCAGTTTATATCTGATATTTACTTCTCAACATTCTTAAAACAAATCAAAATTAAATCCTTTTCCTGTGGCTGCCTTGCTAAATCTACTGTGTCCCTCGCACCTTCAATTTATTATTATTAATGAATCTAAACATATATCAAGATGCATATCTCATTTGGCTTATTCCTTAGAAGTTACTAAATTAATCTCAAATTCTATACACTAAAGCTTACCAATATATACTACTTTTTATTCATTTTCAGTTATTTTATTTATTTCAGGGATTTTATGATGTCCCTATCAGGCAAATTTAACCAATAATAATGAGTAATAATATGTACTTAATTTTCTTTTGCATTTAGAAATTACACCAATAATTTGTATTTATTTAATGATTATGGTAAGTGGAAAAAAATGCCCCTTTCTGCTCTAAACTGCAAAAAGCTGGTGTCACAAGTCCTCAGAGGTCGGTGTATTTTTCAACTCAAGGTTAACAAGTAAGGACACAGTTGTACAATACAGGCAACGTATTTTCTCTGTAGTTTGGGTAAAAGGTATTGTAAACACAGCAGATAGTTTTTAATATGCAATTTCAATGTGTTATTGATGCCAACTAGGTGTAGGGGATTTACAGAGGCTAGGTTAACATCATGCCAACCAAGCTGTACTTTGAATGGCCATAAGGAAAAACAGCATAGCACGTGCATGGAACTTGGCTTCTAGCAAACTGTTTCTTCTACACCCTCAGAGGAAGGCTGGACAAAGGAGGGAGGTTCTGACAATCAACAATGAGGGCTCAGGGAAAGGAGACCAGGACAGAGATGACAGATTAGAAGAATAAATAATCCAGAGCAAGGCGGAGGAGGCCGGATTCCCAAGCCTTTGGTTTACTGCTAATTTCTTTAACATCTGATGACTCTTCAAACCTTGGTTAAAAACCCACTCAGGTTGTATACACTTCCACCCCTCAGCTGACCCAATTCCTAATAAAAGAGACCTAGTGAGAACAGACAATAGGCTAGAAGCAGGCAGGTACCTGCTGTAAACACTCTGAACCGCAATTCATTTTCCGAAACATCTTGGACAGCATCCAGCTTGAGGCTCATAAAACACAGTGGAATACAAGATTCTGTCCCCAAAGAAACCCTGTTTGCTTATCAAAGAAAAGGCAATCAATTAATAGTTTTATTACTAATACCATTGCCTCCGAGGGCTCAAATGAAGTTTATTTATTTATTTTAAGTTCAACCTGCTAAATTCCATGCTAATACCCAACAAGGTACAGGTTGTATTACAGATGAATAACTTAATTAAAAAACATTGATTTTGCTCATTGACTGCTGCAAATTTTATTAAATATTCATAACATTTTGTATTTTGTATACGAGTCATGAAAGTTTTATTTGCTCTCTCCCCTACAGCAGCCTTAGGTTTTATGACAAAATCTTAGGCAGCTCAAAGTACAAACATAAATATTACATTGGCCAGCTTGGTACAATCTGTGTGTACATAAGCCAACGAGTCAATGTGAGCACATTTACCCAAATACCCACTGAGTTAGGAGAGCTGACTTAACATGAGCAAGGGAGAAACCTGAAAGGTTTAAGTGTGTGTTTTATCTTAACCACCAAGAAGGGTCACCCAGAAACTCGTGGAACAGGCACTCTGTGAGATGGGACCTCAGAATCCTTATAACTGAGGGTGCTGTCTCCCCAAATTCTGTGTGTGTAATACCAAGCACAAAACATCACTCCAGAAATGACATAATTTTACATGTTACAAATCCGCCATAGCAAGCAAGAGGTTTCACCAAAAGGACGAAATTCTCCTTTTCTCATCCCATGTGCGTCTAAAGCCAAAAAAGTCCACCAGGCTAAGGAAAAGCCTTTAAAACGTTGTTAGCATTTTTTTGCTGTTGTTTCTGTGGGTTTATTTCTCATGTTTATGGCAGAGTCAGTACAGCCTCAGGCCTTTATCAGTCTAGATGGACCAGAAGTAACCCTTATCTTGTTCCTCTAAGCTCTTAATGGGAACCATACATGTTTGGAGTCAGCTGACAGCTGTGGGAAGTAAATCAGATGACACATTATTTGGAATGTTTTTTTCAGTATTTGGAAATTTTTACTTAAAATTTTGCAAAGCGTTTAGCAGAACATCACTATGACTTTGAACTTCTGCAGTGACTGTCTTCTCTCAGTGTTTCAGACATTTAGAAACAATTAAGAAGTTAAGTTACTTCCTCAAATCACCTCAGAAGTCAGAGGGACAGGCCAGGACTCTGAATTATACAGTCTTAGCAAAACTTCACAAACTTCCTCAGGAATACAATCACAGCAACCCAGGTTTGAGAAACAAAGCTTGAATATTACTAAGTACCTGTCAAAAAAGTTCCAGCCATACTCTGCATAGTTTGCAAATACCCTGATCCTGAAAGGTGAGGGAGGGAGGAAGAGCAGAAAAATGCTTCCCAAAAGGAAATACTTCACACGAAAAACATGAAGCATTTTCTAAAATGTGGAATTAAAAGGCAGGCCAAAAGATCTTTAAAATATACACTATCATATGATATCACTCATATGTGGAAACTGATTTAAAAAAATGTTACAAATGAACTTATTTACAAAACAGAAACAGACTTACAGATATAGAAAACAAACTTATGGTTACCAAAGGGGAAGTGGGGGAAGAGGGGATATGCCAGGAGCTTGGGATTAACATATACACACTACTATATACAAGATAGATATCCAACAAGGACCTACTGTATAGCACAGTGAACTCTACTCAATATTCTGGGATAACCTATATGAGAAAAGAATCTGAAAAAGAATGGATATATGTATATGTATAACTGAATCACTTTGCTGTACACCTGAAACTAACACAGCGTTGTAAATCAACTATATGTCAATAAAATTTAAAATTTTATTTATATATCTATTAAATATTATATATATTTTATATATTCAATTTTGTGGTTACTAGTGACCCCAGTATGTTTCAGCTGTGTATGTCCCTCTTCTCCATCCCCCCCACCCAAATGTCTCTCTGGGCTCTGGGAGGTTGAATTCCAAGACTGCACCCCACCCAGGGGCCCCTGGCAGCTGCTCCCTGTTGGGCTGGGCCAATGAGACAGCAGATCTAAGGATGGAAGGAGAGAGAGATGGAGGGATTGCTTCCTGCTGCTCCCAGCTTTCGGCCGTTATCAACTTTCTGGCGTGTTTGCCTCTCTGGAACCTCTTTCCTCTCCTTGCTCCTGGCGCCTCCTTCTGCCTCTGGTCTTTGGGTTTCTCCACATCCCTTGCTGGCTGCACACCCAAAAGTCCTTCATGAGAAATCCTTTGAACCATCTGAGTTTGGATTTCTTTCTTTCGGTCTGTCTGTCTTTTCCTGCTAGGATTAAGACTAATAAAAGCCAAAAAGTTGTAGCTCCTACTAGGTGTCCTTCACAGGTTGTGTAATGTAAAACAACAACTCCAGAAGTCAGGTCACAGGTAGGTTTCCAAAAAGAAACCTTCTAAAGAAAGTCTGAAGACGAAACAATCACCAATCAACAACATTAGAATCTGTGCCTACATTTTCCTGTGAACTGAGAGATCTGCAGAATGCCGTGCATTTCCATCAGTATTATTTCCCTTTCTGTTGTGGAATGAAGTTTCTTTCTTTAGTGGTGAGTACCCAGGGAAGACAAAACAAAGCAAAAAAAAAAAAAAAAAAAGAAATCAACCAAACAACACAACCATTCTTTGCAAGGAGTCCAGCGCGAGACCCAAGGACATGTGCTCTGTAAGTGTGACACATCTTGAAAGGAACTAGTGTCCCCAACTCAGCTTGACTGTGAACTAGGTTTATAGAGCTGCTTTTAGTCCTCCCAGGGAATAAATTAAATCTGCATCTTGACTGTGTTGCCTGGAAGAGATTTTTAAATTATTTATGGCACAATAGCAGGGAGTTGCTCTTCCCTGCAAGTTGGGGGTGGGGTAGAGTGTACGCTGCCTTTTGTCGACTGCAGGCCACTGTGCTCCTAGGTTCAGTAATGTCTACAGAAAAATAACGGGGCTGGAGAAAACCAAGATATATTAACATAAAAGAGGCAGTAAATCACTTTTCAGTTTGGAGACTGCTTTCGGGCTGGCATGGCTGCCACTTCACTATGGTTCTTACCTGGGATACGGCCGATGTCTGCTGATGCCTGGCTGGGGAAGGCTGGGTAGGTAATGGGCTAAGGGACCCCATGGAGTCAGGGTTGAAGTTTTCAAAATGGAAATAAGAAGAAACTCAAGAATTTGTAAAAGGGACTTTGCTAATTTGACTTTGGCCTCCGAGCTTTGATATATATATGGTATATATCTATACACACTCACTGTTGAAGTGGGTTTACCTTGAGAATCAGTACACCTGACCAGTTCCTATAAGGATGGTTCGGATGAGTTCCTTAAAGCTTCTCAGTGATTTACTGGCAGTTTGGAAGTCACAGAAGCAGAGTCACACGGAGGGCTTCAGTGGTGTTTCCATTAGATGAGCCTTTCCTGTGGACCCTTATTCCTTGTGCCCTGATGTTCTAACTTCTTTAACATGAATTTTAAAAACCTACCTTATAATTATAGAGAAAATTTAAATTCACATATCCTGGGGCAACTAATACATTTAGGCATCAAGGTAAAATTACCTCGATAACTAAGAGCTGATTTTTTAAGGGATACATCATGTAATAAGGCATGGTGAAAGAATGCAGTGTGGAGGAGGGGTCAGAGAGAATGAACACCACACAGAAGGAAAGATGGAGGGTGCCAAGGACTGCATGGTCTGTCATTTTCCTAAAACCAGGGCTTAGAAAGTGATTTTTCCTACTCGTCTGGCCAAAGAGAAATTCTATCCTAAAATGTATATTCAGGACCACCTTTATGTCAACTTTTAAGGGATATTATTTTAGCTAACTTCATTGGAAGTAAAATAGAAATTGAATATCTTACATTTACACGGACTTTCTCTCTTCGTAGACCATAAAACCTTTTCTATACCTTATCTAATCTCTCCACATCCAAGCTAAGAGACCACTTTATTATCTCATTTTACTCTTAAAGAAAGTTAAGGCATGGAAAAATGGAACATTTTTGCCTTCCTTGCTAGGTAGATGGGTTAAAGATATAGAGATACAGGTAGAGATATATGTGGTAGTTTTATTTATTCTGATATTAACATGTGTTATTATTCCATTCTGACTTTGGTATGTGTGGTAAACATTAATTAGTTCTCTAGTCTAGAAAGAAAGGTGCTAAGCTTGGGGCAATACCAAGCACTGGATGTAGTACTCAAAATACATATAATGAATTTAGTACCAAAAATGCCTATGATGTCTTTGCCAGCAGTGAGCCACAAATTCTTACCATTTTCTAAATGTTTTATTGAAGCATAATGTACACGAAGTACACATATCGTAAGTGATGAATTCATTGATCTGTATACTTTTTTTTTTTTTACAATATAGAGATATGAGATTGCTATAGGTCAAGGCAGTAGAGGCGCTAGCGGGAAGGAAGAAAATGAAAACTAGGAGCTTTAGTATTATGGCAGATTGTAGGTTCCAAAGATGGCCGCAGTAATACCTCCCATCCCTTAAGCTCTCCTGCAATGTGACCCTTCTACTCCTCCATCAAGACGTAGAGCTTGGGCTTCCCTGGTGGCGCAGTGGTTGAGAGTCCGCCTGCCAATGCAGGGGACACGGGTTCGTGCCCTGGTCCGGGAGGATCCCACATGCCGCGGAGCGGCTGGGCCCGTGAGCCATGGCCACTGGGCCTGCGCGTCCGGAGCCTGTGCTCCGCAACGGGAGAGGCCACTTGCATCTGGTCGGCTCTGTGACTGCTCTGACCCACAGAACACAGCAGACAGGACACTGTGTCATTTCTGGGCACGACCTTTAACTGCTCTGGTAGATTTAACTTCGTGCCTTCCGGATTACCTGCCCCTGGTATGTTCTCTCTCAGAACCCAAGGTTGGGCTGTAAGAAGCCCAAGCCCCATGGAGTGGCCACACGTGGGTGCCTTAGTCACACCCCAGCTGAGCTCCCAGACACACAAGTGTGCCGTCTTGGATACCTCACACCATCAGGACCTCAGATGACGGTCACTCCAGCCAACACCTGACTTCAGTTACATGAGACGGTCCAGTGAGAAATGCCCAGCTGAGCCCAGTCAACCCACAGAACCACGAGAAATAACAATGCATGGTCTTAAAGTCACTACTTTTGGGGGTGGTATGCTAACTAGGAACAGATAACTGGAACAGGTACCAAAACACAGATACAGGAATTTGGCTCTGACAGGAAGAAGGCAGAAAAGAGACCAAAAAATAAGCGAGATGATAGATACGTTTCCAGATTGAATGGGTAAGAAATGAGAGGTGAGAGTTTGGAAGCAATATCATTTGATAAGAAAGAGAAAAAGATGAGGTAGCAGGTTTAAGAAAGGGATACATACTTGGAATATCAGATACGTGTAACTGGAGACAGAATCCAACGAAAGTTCACGGACATGTCTGAAGGCCATGCGGATGTTGTAAGCTATAAATTTGAAGAATACCATTTGCCAGGGGCTGGGATTTTCCCCATCTGTACTCAGCTGTCCAGTTAAGAGAAGAAAAATCCTCTGATCGGATTGATCTTGGATTGCAATTTTAAACAGCAAGTGAGGAAGGAAGACAGAGCAAGATAGCTGTGCGTTTTGGTAGGTATTATTTGAACCAATGGACCATGGATTTTAGCCTGTGTAGGGAAAAGACGTGAAATGGGGAGAGAGCTGATAATAGGAGTGAAAGAAGATGCAGACATTTGAGGTCTAAAAGATTACTATGAAAGAGAAGGGATTAAGGAAGCTGGAGAGGTAAGTTCTGATCCAAAAATAGAATATTATTGGATTCTTCGCTGTGCTTGTACTTTTTTTATAACCTCACTAGTATTGAAAGCTTTTATTCATGAAATATTTAAAGACTAATACATTTAAAAATCCAAACCAATTAATATTTCCAGTTGTCAGTCATTTGTAAGTATCCCTGGATGGGAAGCTGATTCACAGGGGAGGGTTAGACTGAGGTTTATTTGCCCATATCCAGGTGTGGGGAGCGTACTTACACCCACTCATGAGAGCTGACCGTGCACATCTTCCTATATTTCTGCTCAGTGACATCACATTGTATCTTGACATTGGCCATGGTGGAATATTTACAGTATAGAAACTTGCAGACTTTGTTCCCCAGAAAGTGGGTATTAAATATTTACCAGCACATAACTACCCACCCATGTTGTCCCTACACACAGTTTCCACGACAAAGAGAATTTAATTTTGTGCATTTCTTGTAAATGTCTCCTAAGTTATGCCTTATCCTGCAAAGGACATGAGTGGAAGATTATTTCATCCTACTTTTATTATATGCACGAAGCACAACTGTTGGAGTCAAGATAAGTAATTTATTACATGTGAAGACACACGTCTCCCTCTTTCCGATGCCAGAACATTCCAAGACTGAAGGGAAAAGGCAACAAAACAAGCTGAAGTAAGCAAAGTTCAGCCATGTGAAGATGTAGGTCCTATAACAGCTATGGAATTGGAAAAAGGATTAACTGTGAAAAGATTATTTTCAGAAGGGGAAAACTGGCATAGTTTAATCTTCCTTCTCAGTGAGCTTGTGGTGAAGAGGGATTGAAGTCAGGATAAGAATTCCCCATTGTCCCTGAAAATATGCCCAGCTACCCATGCTACTCGCCAGAAATCCACCCCCAAATGTACATGTTCCTTCTGCCCTCAGTTTGCAAACACTATAATCGTGGCACTGAAAGGAATGCTAAATAAACTAATCACTCAAAAAAAAGTTATTAACCACCCCAATTTGCCCAATGATAAAGCTGATATATTACAATCTAGGGCCAAAATAGGGTTAGCCTCCTACTTTATCTGTGATTTTTTTCAGTTCAGTTTTCAAATACTGCCTGCACTTTTCTTTCTCGCTCATTTTGCTTTATAGTAACAAAATTAATAAATTAGCACAATAAGAAAGAAAAGGTTACTGGGAATATGAATGAAGACACAATCCTCAAAGGATTTCAGCCTAGTAAGTTTGGAATAAGACACAAAAATCTGCTAGGCAAAGCAAACCTGGAAATTTCGAGCTGTTACTTAGTATGCTAAACTAGATAAATATTTTTTTCCATTCATGCAATAAAAACTTATTGAGAATGACTAAGATGTGACTGTAAGGGTAATAAAGCTCTTCGTGACTTGCTTTCCGAATTGCTATATAGACTTGAAAGGTTTCATTAAAATTAGAAGCATGTTAGATTATTCTGTTTCTATTAAACGTATTTTAGTTGGGGGAGAATTAGAAGAGATGAATATGTAATAACTAGTGTTAAAATGCAGAGTGATATTTTTGAGACAGAAGAAGAGCACTAACAAAACCTCCATTCTACTTGAACTCTGGTTGGTGACATTCTTTATCCGGGTGGCTTCAATGATAATCCCATCAGGCATTTGCAGGTGTTATGTTAGTCACTAGACAGCTTCCTTCCATACTTTCCCTTGAATACAGTAGGAAACAGACCATATTTCAGTAGGAAACAGACCAGATGAAAAGTGAGGCACGTGGTGAATTCTGTTTAACAGTTACTCTGTTGAGTGAATGAGAATTATCTAACAGGGAAAAATAATTTTCCTCATTTTTCCCTCCAAGGGCACTTATTAAAATGGATTTTAAAAATGAATATGCCATGACACAGCAATTGAAGCTTGCTATATCAAAACAACAACACACTATGAGATTTTGAAAATATGCAAGTTTTAAAATTTTTATATAAGGGGAAACTACTTTATTGTGGATACGTATTTTTTTCCATTACTTCTAGATGATAGAATTTGCAGAGAAAAAGAGGCTTTAAAATTTCAACAAGCATTCCCCAAGGGAAAAATGACATGTGGAGTACTGTGGACGTGGAGATGAAAGCTAGTCTGTGATGAACTGAATGCTTGTTTCTTCCCCAAATCCATATGTTGAAGTTCTAGCCCCCAAAGTGATGGTATTTTGCAATGGGGCCTTTGAGGGGGGTGATTAGGTTTAGATGAGGTCATGAGGATGGGACCCTCATGATGGGATTAGCGTCCTTATAAGAAGAGACAGCAGAGAGTTTGCTCACTGTCTTTCTCTCCACCATGCAAGGACACAGTGAGAAGACAGCCATCTGCAAATCAGGAGGAAAGCTCTTACCAGGAACTGAATTGGCCAGAACCTTGATCTTGTACTTCCCAGCTTCCAAGACTATGAGAAAATGAATTTCTGTTAAGCCCCTCAGTCTATGGTATTTTGTTATGGCAGCTTGAGCTAACTAATATATAGTCTGTGCTCCCAAAGAACTCAGTCTAGAGGAGACAAGAAGTACAAAAATGATTGTAATAAGTACTGTGGCAGCAGTATGCATTATGGGCTGATGCACTACACTGAGAAATGACTTAGTTCTCCTCTGAGATCTAATAGGTGACAAGGTAAAGAAACTGCCCAGATTTAAGGTGACTTGCCCAGGGTCAAAAAATGGTTGGTGGCAGAGCCAGAATACTGAGATTGTGTGTGTGTGTGTGTGTGCACGCGTGCGCATGCACGTGTATTTAGATTAATAAATACATTTTTTTACCCGTTCACTCAGTGAATTTTTATTGTGTGCTAACTACCATAATACATGTTTACGCAAATATCTAATTCTCACTCACGAGCCCCATTTGACAGATGAGAAAACTGAGGTTGAGAGAGATTTTAGTCAAGTACTTGCCTTTAGTAAAGTTAGTACTTGCCCAAGGTCACATAGCTAATAACATCAGAGCTGGGCTTTGAACCAGGACACTTGAAACATCAAGGGTTTTGGAAGGTAAGAAATGTAAAATGACTTGGAAGAAATTAAATCGTAAACTGATGCCGATTAGTAGATGCTTAGCACTTTCTCACATGCTATTAACATACATGAAAGTTAACAAACTATATCACCTTCTCATCAGTAAAATTGGCGTAAAGCCTTCCTCGGAAGGCTAATGTGAGTGTTAATGCGACTCTAATGAAAATGTTTCTCTCTCCCTAGCTGGGAGGGGGTATGGAGTCCTCCTTGCTCACCCATGCTCTCTCCAGACCATTGCAAAACCACTGCCACTTTGAGGCTCAGGGCATCTGGCTACACCAGCCTCTCACCATAGCTGGTGCCAACACTCCTTATTGCCCTAACTGTTGCCATCATCATAAGGACCTCTAAAGTCTATGCAGATGACACATCCAGCACTCTGGCTCTCAGGCCTGTTCTGACCATCTCCTTTAGTGACCCGCACTCACCCTGCCATCACATCCTTGACTTTGCCATCACATCTGAAATCACAAGTTCATGCACCGCACTCTCTCATCACAGCCTCCTCTCCCTCCAGCTTGCTTGCTTCAAAAAGCCCCACTGAAATTGCCCTTCAAGTGGATGAAGAACTCATTCCCAACACATGGGATGCATTCTCTTTCAGCTAGTCTTCACTTCCCTGTTTACTCTGCTTAGATTCCATGGTCCCCCACCGGTGTCATTTTTTTTGTCTTTCCCTCCTTCCTTCTCATCTCCATGGCACAAAGGGAAAATTTTCTACTTACAGAAGCCCTTGCCTAAGAGGTATCAAAATGGAATGCTGTGTTTTATCACAACTGGTTCTAACATCAGAGGCTGATAACAAACTTTGAGTGGCCTCAGAGTTTGAATACCAGAGTTTTACTGGACCTACTTGAAATCTCTTTCCTGACTAATAACACAATGAAACTTTAAAACATTAACCCTGTACAGACCTATGGGCTCATTCCATTCTATCTAGAGTGCTAGTTTTTAATCCTTTAATTAGCATAATAACTACGAATCATCCCACTACCAATATTTAATGACCTCTTTTTTTCTAGATAACTACTCAGTATTCTCCACTGGTGTATGTTTTCTTGCCTGGAAGAAATAAAGTTGGCCTTGTATCTTTTTAAAGCCTTGGTGTTATATGTTTTGTTCTTTGACAAGAAAATCCCAACTTTAGATTGGTTTAGTCTCTCTCCTTTAGGTCTTGATAGGAATAGCTGAATAATACCTGAGAAAAATAACACTAACTCAGATATTATTATCATTATAATACGTATAACGAACATCCCAACTGGGTGGTCTCAGTAACTGGCTCTACCGAAATGATCTCAAACTCCATGGATAACTTTCCAGTTGCTCATCTACCAAGTCAATGTCCTATTCTTCGTCTTCCCCAGTTTAAGCAGAGAAAAACTTGACACTGTTGCCCAGTCACTACTATTTCTTAGAATTTTATATTTCTTTGACTGCCATGATTCTCTCATTTCTTCAGATCTCTTCATATATTATTTCTTTCTTTTCTACTGACCCCTTAAACCAGAGCTCCTCCTCAAGGTTCTATCTTTATAAATTTTTCTCTTCTAGTGATGCCCTCTCTCCATGGATCTCTACTTTTATGAAACCAGTTCTCACAACTTCCATGTCTGGATCTCCGTACGAGAACTCTCTTTTGATTTCTAGACCTAAGTGTTCAACCGTCTGTCGGACAAACTTGTTATGGCATTCTCTGAAGGAAGGGAGGGAAAAAGTGTCCCAGGAGGACTTTGCAGGGAGGAGCTGAGCAGGTGGGTGAACATGTCAAGGAGGCAGGTGGTGGGAGGGGCAGCAGAACACGTGGACTTTTTACAGCCTCAGAGGTCATCATAAGGCCTTTGCTTTCTACCTGGAAATTTTTGAGACTGATTTAGGCTTTAAAAGAATAGTTTTGCTACCACAGATAAAGGCATGGAGAGTAGACAGGAGGTGACAGCCCTAACCCAGGCAAAAGGTAAAAGGGGACTTTTAATCTAAAGTTCATATAGGGTTTTGTTTTCTAGCTTTTCCTTAAGACATAATATTTTTGCATCTACAATAAAAGAGAAGTATCATATTGTCTCTATAAATTACTATGAATTTCAACTTAATTTAACTTTGTTCTAATTCTCAGTCTTAAATTAGAATGTTCCATTTTAACTCACCCTAAATTCTGTCTCAGCAGTTAAACTGCCCTGAATCTGGTTCAACTCTTGCTGTTAGGCCAAACCAGTGTCCAAAGTCCTTACAGGATGGACGTTTTTAGTTTTGGGAACCAGGTTTCTGTTAAGCCCCTCAGTCTATGGTATTTTGTTATGGCAGCTTGAGCTAACTAATATATAGTCTGTGCTCCCAAAGAACTCAGTCTAGAGGAGACAAGAAGTACAAAAATGATTGTAATAAGTACTGTGGCAGCAGTATGCATTATGGGCTGATGCACTACACTGAGAAATGACTTAGTTCTCCTCTGAGATCTAATAGGTGACAAGGTAAAGAAACTGCCCAGATTTAAGGTGACTTGCCCAGGGTCAAAAAATGGTTGGTGGCAGAGCCAGAATACTGAGATTGTGTGTGTGTGTGTGTGTGTGTGTGCACGCGTGCGCATGCACGTATATTTAGATTAATAAATACATTTTTTTACCCGTTCACTCAGTGAATTTTTATTGTGTGCTAACTACCATAATACATGTTTACGCAAATATCTAATTCTCACTCACAAGCCCCATTTGACAGATGAGAAAACTGAGGTTGAGAGAGATTTTAGTCAAGTACTTGCCTTTAGTAAAGTTAGTACTTGCCCAAGGTCACATAGCTAATAACATCAGAGCTGGGCTTTGCCCACTATTGAAATGCTTGTGATTTCTGTATAGATTTCTTTTTAGTTTTCTTCTCTGGCCCTTTTTACTTTCATATAGAAAGTGCAGTTCTATTTGTCAATGCTTTGTTGAGAATATACAAATCTTTCCTTTATGTTCAAATTTTCACCAATCAAAAGAGTGAAACCATCCCTCTCTCAATAGTTTCCAGACTCAGAGCTTATCTGAACAATTTTTAATACAACAATATTTAATTTAACAGTAACTCTATCAACAGTTTAGCAATCTGCAGCTTTTAACAAATTAACTTTGGAATAAAAGAATTACTTAGAATTTGTTTTCTGAAAAAGGCTGCTTCCTTTACACAGACTACAGCAATTTTAACAGAGTTAAAATAAGAATTCTGAACATAAGTTGTTTTCATGTGATCATGAATATTTTAAATTACAGTAAAGATATAATGAATTTTACCAATATTACATAGTCTCCATGGGAAATATTTTTCTTCATTCGAAAATATTAAAGCAGGCACTCTCAACCTTACATGGTGTGTTGATTTTTAAAGCATGTCTGTAAACTGTTGACCACATCACCCATTGAAAGGTAGGGTCCACATGCCCTTCTCTTGAATCTGGGTTGACCATAATGACTCTCTTGTAACCATCAGACTACAATGGAAGTGATGCTGAGTGACTTCTTGGGCTGTGTCAGTAAAGGCTGAGTGAGAAGCTTCAGCCTAATTCTCTTAAGATGCTTGTTCTGGGGTAAACCAGCCAGGTGCCACATGAGAAGTTTGAAACTGTCATGGTAGAAAGTCCATGTACAGGCATTCTGATTGACAGCCCAGCTGAGTTCCAGTTAACCACCTGCAACAAGTCCCAGGCAAATGAGGGAACCAAATTGGAAATACAACCCAGTCGAGCCTTCAGATCATCTTACAGCCCAGCCAACACAAGAGACCCTAAGTGAAAACTGCAATGACAAGTCCTTCTTGAATTCCTGACCTACAAAACTGTGAGAAAAATAAAATGACTGTTTTAAGCTGCTAAGCTTGGTGATAATCTGTTCACAGCTAGTAACCAGAACACACAGATATTAGAGCCATTACATGCTTAAATGTCCCCTATTCACTGCCATCTGGTCTTACAGCCTTGCAAGCTATATATTAATATTTCCAAAGTAGTATACTTTCACAGATAGAAGTCATATGTTAATACTAAGGGCTAGTTTTATTTTTATTAACAGGTCTCAAGAACTCTGACTGTAATCATTTTGGAGAGCTCGCCACAATGAGGATAAAAAAGAAAATAGGTTCAAGCTGCTAATTCCTTTTATTAGGCCTCTTGTGTTTCAAATCTTATTTCTAATTATTCAATGGTTACGGAGTCAAGGGCCTTTGTCTACCTTTGAGCATGTTAATTATCTTCCGTCTTAGTTTCACAAACTCAAGGATGTAAGTAATTTTTATCTGCCTTGATCATGTCTTCCAGTGAACATTTTTCACTTTAAAATATTTTAGAAAATAATTTTGAAAGCAAACTGTTCCAATTCTTGCAAGATATCAGGATTATAGGTAAGAAGAGAGACTGGGAGAGCAGAGTTGTTGGTTGTTGGTTAAAGCGGCTATAGCGGCTAACTCTTTTGATGGATTTACATACAGCACCTTTCGAACCTGAGAAACATTCTAGGGATCATTTATTTTTACAAGACCATGCAAATATATTTTTCTTTTACAAAATGTAAAAGTCTCATCATATAAAATTTATCAACTGAATTAAAATCAAGTTTTGCCAAAGGAATGGTTGCCAAAGATACCAAAGGAATAAAATTTACTTCTTTCTCTTATACTTTTGATAACTTTTCATTTCTTTTTTATGAGTCATACAGTTGCCATCAGGAGACTCTGGTCAGAGACAGAAGTTCTTTGAACTGGTTAGGACACACATTCTCAAAGTATGGCCTGGGGATGGCTGTGGGTCCCAGAGACCTTATGAGGAGGTCTGTGAAATCAAACTGTTTTCATAATGATGTTGAGACTTTATTTGCTATTTTTCATCTAATTCTCCCATGAGTACACTGTGGCATTTTCTGGAGGCTGCATGGTGTGTGATATTGCAACAGACTGAATGCAGGGCTATACATGAGAACTCAGTTGTTTTATTATATAAGATATTAAAGAGATTTGCAAAAACGTAAAATAATGCCATTTTATAACTTCTTTGAAAGTAAAATTATTTTACAAAATTAACAAAGAATAATACATTTTCCTTTAAAAGTATTAATATGTAATGGATTTATTATATTGAATGAATTAATAATTTAAAATTTTCTCAGTTTTAATCTCTAATGTAAATATTGATAGACACAACACATATAAAAAAATACTCTCTGAGATCATCAAATATTTTTAAAAAGGTATAAAAGGATGGAAACCGAAATGTTTGAGAACTACTGAGGAATTTATCTGAGGAAACAAACATTATTTTACTGACAACAGAAATAACATTTATACTTCTAGGTAAATCGAAACCTTAAACTTCTATGTTATGCCGAAAATCTCAAGAATTCTTATAAGAATCAGAAATATCAGAGTGTAATATATGGTCTACCTACTAGACCTAGGTAGGCCAGGCAGGTATTTAGAGCTCTCTGAATCAAAGATTCAGGCTAGTACAAAAAGGTGTATGTGTGTGATTATTTGACAGAATGGTGGATTAACCAGAAAAAATGTTCTGTGTGAAATACTATAAATTGAAGAATTGGGTTATCTTCTCTCTAAATCTCTCTCCTCTTCTCTTGTCAGACCAGATAACAGGTCATACCATGGAGGCTACTCATCATTCTCGTGTTTGCTTAGCAAAGTAGGTAATATGAGAAATGGTCAGATCCTTCTGTTCTGAAGGATTCTTAACACTCCCTCCAATTTAGCCTCTTGACCAACAGAATAAGAATATTGAATCACTTTCAATAAATCCGAAAATTAGATTCTAATTAGGGTAATAAAAATCAACCACCCTGACCAACCTGAGCCTTCAACCAAGCCTTGGTCTGAGGATTACGTTTTAAGGGAATGTGCAATTTGTTTTTTATTGTTTAATGACTTGCTTTCAGGTCTTTATAGTCACATTTGCAGTCAAAACCAAGTGAATAGGGCTTCCCTGGTGGCACACTGGTTGAGAATCTGCCTGCTAATGCAGGGGACACGGGTTCGAGCCCTAGTCTGGGAGGATCCCACATGCTGCGGAGCAACTAGGCCTGTGAGCCACAACTACTGACCCTGCGCGTCTGGAGCCTGTGCTCCGCAACAAGAGACGCCACGATAATGAGAGGCTTGCGCACCGCGATTAAGAGTGGCCCCCGCTTGCCACAACTAGAGAAAGCCCTCGCACAGAAACTAAGACCCAACACAGCAAAAATAAATTAATAAACTCCTACCCACAACATCTTAAAAAAACAAAACAAAACCAAGTGAATAAATGAATTGCTGTGTCCCTCCCTAATAAAAAAGGAAAAAAAGAAAAAAAGCCACATAATTTTCACAACTCCTTGGAAAGTCCAGTTCTTACAGTATCTGCTCATGATTTTGAATTTGCTCTGTGAAAGTCAGTCCTTCAAAGAAAAATAAATATTTACTTATTATCTGTTAGTTATTGAGCACCTTTCAGGTATATAAAAATTGTGCAAAAGATAAAGAAAGCTGTTTTCCAAACCTAATATTAAATTATACCTATACACATAGTGCTTTATCAAGAGTTGTGAGACAAAAGTACATTCCTTCTTAGTTTATAAACTCTCTGGCTTTCTGAATCTTTTAATTGAATTTAAAAGATAATGTTATTTAAATGACTTACTGAAAAGCAGAGATGGTATATCCTATGTACTTTTCAGAAAATACATATATTACTGCATTTTCCCATTAATTCAACAACTATTTATTGACCAAGTACTATGCTCTGGAAAAGAAAAATGTCAGAGTACTCCATTATAGTGGAATGGATAAATTAATATTTAATATAATTTTGATTACTTATAAGTGCTAGGCAGAAAAATAAAACAAGAATATAGAGTGTGATAGGATATGGAAGGAAACATATTTAAACAGGAGGGTCAGGAAGGCTTCTCTGATGGAGTGATGGGTAGATTGCAAATGGCCATACATTCTTTCCATCTCACTATGCCTGTCTGTTTGAAATGACTCTATTGAAAAATAGGGTATATTTCTCTAGCCTTTGAATCTGGTCCAGGTCATGTGACTTGATGTGCCAATGGGCCATTAGAAAATGGGACATAAGTAGAATCTTGAGAAGTAGTTGCACATTGGTGTTTTCCTTCTCTTGTAAATCCTTCTATCATTTAAACAAGCCAGGGCTACCCTACTGGATGATGAGAGACCTCACACATCCCTCCCAACCCTGCTTAGTGTTTGTGATTTTCTTGAATCTGTGGGTTTGCAGTTTTCATCATGTTTTGAACAATTTCAGTCATTATTTCACCAATTACTTATTCTGCCCTCATTCCCTTCTGGAACTCCAAATTACATTTAAGGCCACTTGAAATCTGTCCATGGCTCAATGGGGCTCTGTTCATTTTTTTTCAGCATTTATTCTGAGTTCCTTTCTGATTGGATAATTTCTGTTGCTATGTCTTTAAGTTCATTAATATTTCTTTTATTGTTTCTAATCTGTTGATAAGCCCATCTGGTGATTTTTTAAAAAAATTTAGAAAGAGTATTTTTCAATTCTAGAAATTCCCTTTTGTTGTATTTTATATATTCTATTTCTCTGCTCATTACATTCATGTTTCCCTTTAAATCCCTGAGAATATTTACAATAGCTGTTTTAAAGTCCTTCCCTGATAATTTCATCATCACTGTTATTTCTGAGTCTTTTTTTATTGACTGATTTTTCTTTTGGCTACATTTTTCTGCCTCTTAGTACACCTAGTAATTTTTGATGGGATGTTGGACATTTTTAATATTACACTGTTGTCTTCCATTAAGTGTGTTTTGGCAGGCAGCTAAGTTACTTGTGAGGCAGCTTAATCCTTCTGAGATTTGTTTTTTAGCTTTAATAGGGTGAATGTATAGTAGCTTTTTACTTCAGGGCCAGTTTAGACCTGCTACTAAGAAATAACCCTTTTGGGATCTCTTTCAAATGGTTTGGGTGTTTGACAAAGTCTCTCCGTTCTATCTGGTTAGAGTTCAAATATCTCCCATCCTCTGAGAACTCTGTAAATTTTTTAGTTTGTGGAATCCCTGGTTGTTCTTATTCCAGCCTAGTGGAGATTCACCCAGCGCATGAGAAGCTCAGAATTCAGCCAAAGACTCAAGGCAACTTCATGGATTTCTGGAGCTCAATTCCGGCTTCCTAAGCCTCTTCAAACTCAAATCTTTTTGTGCTCCATTCATTGATACTGCTCTTCTCTGCTTGGGTATCCCTTCCTGTGTTGTAGTTCAGAAAGTGCCACCAGGTAGAAATCTGGGGTAATCATGGGACTTACCTCACTTGTTTTCCTTCTCTAAGGGACTAGAATCCTGTGATGCCTGTTGTCCAATATCCATACAAATTTTATTTATAGAGTTTTCCCCAATATTCTAATTGTTTATGATGGGAGGGCAAGTCCAATACTAATTTCCCAATCATGTGTGAAAATAGAAGTCCAGAAGACTGTTATTTATTTGTTCATTTGTATGAAGATGGAAGATAGTATAGCAATGTTATATGCCAACAGGAATGATCCAGTTAAGAAGGGGAATCTGGGGATGCTTCAGAGAACGATATTTCAGAGGCAAATTCTTTGAGAAAGTGAGAATAGATGTAAACTCATACTCAGTGCATAAGTAGAGGGGTTAGCCTTAATAAGGAGAAGGGGAATTTTATCTATTAATTCAGAGTTAAAGAATGCTAATAAAGTCAGAATAATAAAGTAAAAATTAGTATGTAGTGGAATGACTATTTTCATTATTTATTGTCTGATCAAATGCTTTGAATGAGCAGAACAGTAAATACGATAAAGCATTTGTTCTTTATCTTTGGTCAAAAGGGAGTCATTTTTTTCCTCCTAAATTACAAGCCTTTAAACATTTAAACTCTCTGTTCCGCTAAGCAGATACTTTCTTCTGAGGATCTCTGTATCCAGAGGAACCAAAGAAAAGATTTTTTAAAAATACGTGTGCATGACTTGTGGATGAATTCTGGGTTTTGGTGCCGGTCAGATGGTTGCTTTTAAAAAGAAAACATTACTATTCTGTCTCTTTTTTTTTTCTAGTTAGAAAATCCAATGCAATTTTTGTATATAAAATGGGATTAATACCCACATAATAGAGCTGATAGGGTTAATGTGAGGATTAAAATAAAATATAATTAATACGCTAACCTTAGTTGTCACTGAAATACTAAATTTATCCTTTTCTCCTTCTAGGTAGTGGGAATCCTGGCTCATATAGCTCTGTCTTGAACTTAGAAATTTTAAGTTCTCTGGAAAGATTAACTAACTAGGAAGACAACATTAGATACCACCCACCAAAGAAGTCTAATAATTTAGTTCCTTTTTCCTCCGAATTCTCTTACTAGAATTACTCTTAGATTTAGGGTTCCCAAACTGAGATCTCCTTACCACTTTTCCTGATTTTTGTCTCTCCTGTTCATTAATGGATCTCCTAGGCTAGAATCATGCCTAGCACATAGTAGGAACTCAGTAAATATAAAGTTGGAATTAATGCTGAATATTAGTGCCTGTGAATACCTCCAGTGATCCCAGTATTCTGTGGAACAAGTTTTGGGAACTGCTGTCATGGAGAATAATTCAGTCTAAGTTAATCACCCTGATTCGTTTCTGTTGAGACCTTCTGGAGCACAATGAATGGGAAGCTTGCTTTCTTTGTATGTGTCAGAAACTTAGGCTGTAACCTAAGTCTGGCAGCTAAACCTTTTAAAGTCACAATCTGTGTAGGATTTATGTGCCAGGGATATTGAAAGGATTAAATCTCTCTATGCTCTGCTAGTCTTTGGTGACAGGGCACTGTATTCGCTGTTACCAGAGCCCTTAGCCTCTGCTCTTCCCCCAAGTGCCAATGGACTTAGATGAGCAGGCTGTGCATTGCTGTTGTGTGTACTCATGTCAGCTGCAGGAAGTCCATCCTAGGTGACAGCAGTGTCACTTTGGTATCACATCCTCTTTTACACCTGATCACACTTGCAGATGGGGATGCCAAAGCACCTTGGAGTTACAAGGCTGGAGGAAGTGACTGGGAGACTAGATGCCTAATGGACATTTTGATGTGCAGAGGGGGCCCAAAGACCCTCCCTGTGAGTGCTGGGGAAAGACAGAAAGCTTGCACGTCACACACAGACTCTCACTGGGACTGGAATCCAGGGGCACAAAGTGGGAACAATTCAGAAACCAGAGAGAGGCAGGTGGACCTACACTTAGGACCCAAAGGTGAAGTTTCCAGGCAGGTGAAGATGGACTTTTGTCTTCTTGGCCGAGTTACATGCTCGTTGTGTTGGGGACATGAACTTACTCACCAATGCTTAACAGTTGGACTTTGTCTATAATTCTTCACCTGGAATCCACTTCCTGCCCACTCATGTGTGATTAAATCCTTCTGTAACAGGACTAAACATTATTATGGGTGAAAAAGCACTTTATTCTTCTTGTCCTCCAAGTACCTTCAACAGATCAAGGCAATCAGGTAGGAGATTAGGGTGGGCGTGAGGAGAGGGGTGGTGATATATGACTTGCATTCAGATGTTTTTATATTTATATATAAAAGCGTGAGAGTGGGTTTTTGATTGAGAGTTGAAAGAGGAAGACAGTGTCCTCAGGTTTGGTGTGTAGTAAAGAATGAAAGGACAGAGCAACGTGGAAAGAGGTTTTGGGAGATGTGGGTTATGAACCAAACACATTTCATTTAATGTTTTTGAGGGAAATGCAAATAGAACTAGAATTCTTTTTGCCAGCAAATATCTTTGGTTCCTGGACTGTTTTTCTGAATGAGCTATTGTGCTAGGAACAGGCCACATGGACCCTGGGGTTTATTTGGGTTATGTTTGAACTGAATCCATTTACCTGGGGCCTTTTAGCTGACTGGTCCCTGTACACTATTTCTAGAGAAAGTGGTCATGCAGGTGGAGCCCTTTGCAGGTTTGCCTGAACATTTTGTTAGTAGTCATAGCATGTACATAACTTGACTCCTGATTCTGCCTTGCTTTGTAGTTTTTCACATCCTGGGTCTGACAACACCTAAAACGGGTACGCTGCCCCTATATCATTCCTTAGGTGGGGACAGCTCTGGACAAAATCAGAGCAGACATAAGCTTCTTTTTTAACTTCCCCATTCCAGGTTCTCCCCTTTTGTTGACACAGAGCGCTTCTAAGTGTCCCCAGACAAATCTGATACTAATATTTCAGTGATTTGGCATTTTGGCTCTACCAGGAGAAAGCACATTTTAAAAGAGCTATCAAATAAGGGTTAATGATTAACATGAACATATTCCCAAATGATGGGATTTTAGAAACTACACAAAGAAGGAATTGCGAAGGTAGAAAAGCTGCCTTCCCAGGCCTTCTGAAACACCACTCCCCCTTGACTTCTGCACATGTGTAAGTCTTGTTCTCCCTTGTAACATCCTTGTTGAGACTGATGTTTATCACCATCTGGTCACCCATCATTCATTGCTCCTCCCCAATGGCTTCCTGATTTCCTCTAGGGGAGCTGCCCCTCCTACACTGTGGGAAATTGACTGTAATGTTAAAGGTGTCTGCCCCTCACTGAGGAGACCAAGAAGGCCAGATCCTTGCTCTCATTGTCTCTGTATGGCCAGGAGGAAGCGATGTAAGTCCTTCAGTGAGAGACCTTGTAGGCTGGACTTTGGCCCATAAGCAAGTGATCTGACGACTGAAAAATGCTTGGCGTGGGCTTTCCTTGTGGTGCAGTGGTTGGGAATCCACCTGCCAGTGCGGGGGGACACGGGTTCGAGCCCTGTTCTGGGAGGATCCCACATGCCGCGGAGCAACTAAGTCCATGCTCCACAGCTGCTGAGCCTGCACTCTAGAGCCCGCATGCTACAACTACTGAGCCCACGTGCTTGGAACCCAGGCTCCACAACGGGAAAGGCCTCCCGCAATGGGATGCCTGCGCAGCTCGGTGAAGACCCAATGCAGCCAAAAATAAATAAATAAATAGATGTAATCTCTCATCATTTCTTATTAAAAAAAAGGTTGGCGTGCATTCTTCCCAGCCACCAGGCCTCCAACCACCTGTTCCTACCATGAGACCACTCTATTTATGTGGTTCCCTTTCCTAGACCTCCAGAGCTGCTTCTGTTTCTGCTCATTTCCAAAACTTGCTCTGTAGCCTTCTAGCAGATTCTCTGAGCTCCCCAGATCCTTTCACTAAATATCTTTCTTTTTCTTTCTTTTTTTTTTGCTTACAATAGCCTGATAATTTAAGTCTGCTCTTATTATTGCGACTAAGAATCCAGGACTGATAAACAGAGAAAAGACAAAGTTAAAATAATGATGAACAGTTGTAACATATGTGCACAAGCCCTCCTGTGCCCAAGTAGAATGGAAATGTTAATCCCGTGTCCTAAAAAAGGATCCATAAAAATAAATTATACGTCTCCTGTCCTGCCTCCAATGTCAGCTTTTGGAAATTGAAGACCTGAATAAGGTGATTTCATCTTGTGCTGTTGTCTTGAGATACATGAGTATGTTTTAATTTCATTAAACTTTTCATTTTGAAATAATTGTAGATATATTTAGTTATAAGAACTAACACAGAGGGACTTCCCTGGTGGCGCAGTGGTTAAGAATCCACCTGCCAATCCAAGGGACACGGGTTCGATCCCTGGCCCAGGAAGATCCCGCATGCCGCGGAGCAGCTGAGCCCGTGTGCCACAACTACTAAGTCTGCACTCTAGAGCTCACGAGTCACAACTACTGAGCCCACGCGCCACTACTACTGAAGCCCGCACACTCTAGGGCCCGTGTGCCAAAACTACTGAAGCCTGAGTGCCTAGAGCCCCTGCTCCGCAACAAGAAAAGGCACCGCAATGAGAAGCCCACGCACTGCAACAAAGAGTAGCCCCCGCTCGCTGCGACTAGATAAAGCCTGCATGCAGCAACGAAGACCCAATGCAGCCAAAAATAAAAATAAGTAAATAAATAAAGAACTAATACAGAGATCCTTTACCCTTTAACTATTTTCCCCCAACATTAACATCTTGCAAAACTTATAGTATGATATCACAATCATGATATAGATCCTGATACAATCCATGGATCTTATTCAGATTTCACCAACTTTTTATGCACTTGTTATATATGTATATTTAGTTTTATGCAATTTTATCACATGTGTCCAGGGTTGTGTGTCCATCACCACAGTCAAGATACCAAGAGTTCCATCGCTACAAGGGTTCATCGTGGTGTCCTTTTATAATCACAAACCTCTCTTGTTCCCCCTTCTGGTCCCTAGCTCTGGCAACCAATAATCTGTTCTCCATTTCTATAATTTTGTCAACTCAAGAATTTTATATTCATGGAATCATATAGCTTGTAACTTCTTGGAACTGATTTTTTTCACTCAGCATAATTTCCTTGAGATCCATCCAAGTTGTGTAAATCAACAGTTAGTTTCTTTTTGTTACTGAGGAGTATTCCATGGTATGGATGTACCTCAGCTGGTTTAAACGTTCACCTGTTGAAAGACAACCAGGTTGTTTCCAGTTTGGGGTATTACAGATAAAGCTGCCATGGACATTAATGTACACATTTTTGCACAGAAATGCGAATTCCCTTCTTTTGAGTAAACACCTGGGAGTAGAACTGTTGCATCAGATGGTAGCTATACATTTAATTTTTTAAGAGGCTACCAAACTGTTTTCTAAAATGACTGTATTATTTTGCATTCCCACTGGTGGTATATGAGCATACCAGTTCCTCCACATCCTCACCCACACTTGATATTGTCAGTTGTCTAACTGTAGCTATTCTAATCTATGTACAGGGGTAGCTCATTCTGGTTTTAATTTCTCTAATGACTAATGATGTTGAGCATCTTTTCTGTGCTTCTTAGTCATCCACATATCTTCCTTGGGGATGTGCCTGTTCAAATCTTTTGCTTATTTTCAAAAATTGGGTTGTTTTCTTATTGTTGAATTTTGAGAGTTCTTTACATATTCTGGATATAATTCATTTACCAAAGATATGATTTGTAAGTATTTTCTCCCAGTTTGTGGCTTGTCTTTTCTTTCTCTTAATGATATCTTTCAAAGAGAAGAATTTTGTTTTGTTTTGTTATGTTTTGTTTTAGTGAAGTCCAATTTATCAACTTTTGGATCAGTGTTTGAAAGTCATATCTAAGACACCTTTGCCGGGCTTCCCTGGTGGCGCAGGGGTTGAAAGTCCGCCTGCCAATGCAGGGGACACGGGTTCGTGCCCTGGTCCGGGAAGATCCCACATGCCACGGAGCAGCTGGGCCCGTGAACCATGGCCGCTGAGCCTGCGCGTCCGGAGCCTGTGCTCCGCAACGGGAGAGGCCACAACAGTGAGAGGCCCGCGTACCACAAAAAAAAAAAAAAAAAGAAAAAGAAAAGACACCTTCGCCTACACAGGGCCACAAAGACTTATTCTGATGCCTTCTCTGGAAGTTTTGTAGTTTTAAGTTTTATATTTAGACCTGTGATATTTTGAGTTAATTTTTAAAAATATAGCATGAGGATCAAAGTGCATTTTTTGCATACACACATCTAATTGTTCCATCATCATTTGTTGTTTATGGTGGGAGGGAAAGTCTGGTACCCAAAAGCTGCTCTGAACATGTGTTGTGTGAACTTAAGTTTTCATTTCTCTGGGATAGATGCCCAAGAATGCGATTGCTGAATTTTATTAAAATCTGCCAAACTATTTTCCAGTACGTACTTGAAAAAGGAAGACATAAAGGTTAAGAATGGAATGAATTTGGCTCCTGCTTCTTCCCTGTTAGTAATCCTGCGCAACTTACTAAATATCTCCGTGCCTTAGTTTCCCTATTTATAAGCTAGGGACAATACTACTGCCCTCCTCACTGGGTTGCTGTGAGGATTCAGTGCATTAAAAAGCAAAGTATTTAAAAGAATGCCTAAAAGGCTTTGCCACATTTTTTACATTTGTATGTTTTCTCACAAGTATAAATTCTATGGTGTCGAGTAAACCTTTTGTGCCATTTAAAAGCTTTGCCACATTCTGCACATTTGTAAGGTTTCTGTGTAGTATGAATTATCTGACGCTGCTTAAGACGTGAACATGGAGTAAAGGCTTTGCCACATTCTGCGTATTTGTATGCTTTCTCCCCAGTGTGAATTCTCTGATGCTAAGGTATGCATGCCACATTCTTTACAAAAAACTTAAAAAATTAAAGAATGCCTAGCACATAAAGCATGATCAGTAATGTTAACTGTTACTGTTTGTAAGTGGTGTCGCTACTATCACCTTTTGTGGCTGTCCAACACCCTCGAATACCCTGCCTACATTTCGGTAATTTTCCACATTATGAAATCCCCAGGAAGAGCCAGAAAACTTGTATTCCCATCCTTCCTTGTAGCTGGGGTAAAGGCATGTGACTCAGATTCTACCAATCAGACAAGGCTCTGAAGGTCTCGGTTTCAGAGGTGAACAATCAAAGCAGATGGTCATGTATCAGCAATTCACTTTTCAAAGAACTACTATGGGCAGCCACAGCAGCATTCTAGAACTCAGCCCCAAGTAGTACAGGTACTGAGCAGTGCTGCACTGTTGGCTTCTCTTTTGGCCCTGTGTTTTGCTTGGGCTTTTTTTCCTAGTTATGTAGCTTCAGAGTGTGACTGTCTAGCCTTTTTTGGAGATGATCATACTACCTAATATTATTTAATAATTTCCCTTGCTACTTAAGTTATCCAATTTTTAAAAGCCATATATCCATAGAAAACCATAATTTGAAAAGATACATGCACCCCAATGTTCACTGTAGCACTATTTATAATAGCCAGGATATGGAAGCAACCTAAATGTCCATCAACAGAGGAATGGATAAAGAAGATGTGGTACATATATACAATGAAATATTACTCAGCTATGAAAAAGAACAAAATAATGCCATTTGCAGCAACATGGATGAACCTAGAGATTGTCTTACTGAGTGAGGTAACTCAGACAGAGAAAGACAAATATCATATGATATCACTTACATGAGGAATCTACAAAAAGGCTACAAATGAACTTATGTACAAAACAGAAATAGAGTAACAGATGTAGAAAATAAACTTATGGTTACCAGGGGGTAATGGGGTAGGGGATGAGAGATAAATTAGGAGATTGGGATTGATATACACACATTACTGTATATAAAGTAGAAAACTAATAAGGACCTACTATATAGCACAGGGAACTCTACTCAATACTCTGTAATAGCCTATATGGGAAAAGAATCTAAAAAAGAGTGGATACATGTATATGTATAACAGATTCACTTTGCTGTACACCTGAAACTAACACAACATTGTAAATAAACTATACCCCAATAAAAACTTTTTTTTAAAAAAAGGCATTCTAAGAGGGAAGTTTATAGCAAGAAAATCCTACCTGAAGAAACAAGAGAAATGTCAAATAAACAACCTAACCTTACAGCTAAAGCAATTAGAGAAAGAAGAACAAAAAACCCCCACAAAGTTAGCAGAAGGAAAGAAATCATGAAGATCAGATGAGAAATAAATGAAAAAGAAATGAAGGAAACAATAGCAAAGATCAATAAAACTAAAAGCTGGTTCGTTGAGAAGATAAACCAAATTGATAAACCATTAGCCAGACTCATCAGGAAAAGAAGGGAGAAGACTCAAATCAACAAAATTACAAACGAAAAAGAAGTAACAACTGACACCGCACAAATGCAAAGGATCATGACAGACTACTATAAGCAACTATATGCCAATAAAATGGACAAACTGGAAGAAATGGACAAATTCTTCAAAAAGTACAACCTTCCAAGACTGAATCAGGAAGAAGAGAAAACATGAGCAGACCAATGACAAAAACTGAAATTGAAACTGTGATTAAAAATCTTCCAACAAACAAAAGCCCAGGGCCAGGTGGCTTCCCAGGCAAATTCTATCAAACATTTAGAGAAGAGCTAACACCTATCCCTTTCAAACTCTTCCAAAATATAGGAGAGAGAGAAACCCTCCAAACTCATTCTATGAGGCCACCATCACCCTGATACCAAAACCAGACAAAGATGTCACCAAAAAAAAGAAATTTACAGGCAAATATCACTGATGAACATAGATGCAAAAATCCTCAACAAAATACTACCAAACAGAATCTAAGAGCACATTAAAAGAATCATACATCATGATCAAGTGGGGTTTATCCCAGAAATACAAGGATTCTTCAATATATGCAACTCAATCAATCTGATAAACCATATTAACAAACTGAAGGATAACAACCATATGATAATTTCAATAGATGCAGAAAAAGCTTTTGACAAAATTCAATACACATTTATGATAAAAACTCTCCAGAAAGTGGGCCTAGAGGGAACCAACCTCAACAATAATAAAAGCCATATATGACAAACCCACAGCCAACATCATTCTCAATGGTGAAAACTTGAAAGCATTTCCTCTAAGATCAGTAACAAGACAAGATTGCCCACTCTCACCACTATTGTTCAACATAGTTTTGGAAGTTTTAGCCATGGCAATCAGAGAAGAAAAGGAATCCAGATTGAAAAGAAGAAGTAAAACTGTCACTGTTTGCAAATGACATGATACTATACATAGACAATCCTAAAGATGGCACCAGAAAACTACACAACTAATCAATGAATTTGGTAAAGTAGCAGGATACAAAATTAATGCACAGAAATCTCTTGCATTCCTATACACTAATGATGAAAAATCTTTAAAAGAAATCAAGGAAACACTCCCATTTACCACTGAGACAAAAAGAATAAAATGCCTAGGAATAACCTACCTAAGGAGGCAAAATATCTGTATGCAAAAAACTATAAGACACTGATGACAGCAATCAAAGATGATACAAACAGATGGAAAGATATACCATGTTCTTGGATTGGAAGAATCAACATTTCAATCAACATTGAAAATAACTATACTACCCAAAGCAATCTACAGATTCAGTGCAATCCCTATCAACTTACCAATGGCATTTTTCACAGAATTAGGACAAAATATTTTACAAATTATATGGAAACACAAATGACCCCGAATGGCCAATGTAATCTTGAGAAAGAAAAACGGAGCTGGAGGAATCAGGTTCCCTGACTTCAGACTATACTACAAAGCTACAGTAATCATGACAGTATGGTACTGGCACAAAAACAGACATATAGATCAATGGAACAGGATAGAAAGCCAAGAGATAAACCCACGCACATATGGTCACCTTATTTTTGACAAAGGAGGCAAGAATATACAATGGAGAAAAGACAACCTCTTCAATCAGTGGTGCTGGGAAAACTGGACAGCTGCATGTAAAAGAATGAAATTAGAACACTCCCTAACACCATACACAAAAATAAACTCAAAATGGATTAAAGTCCTAAATGTAAGGCAAGACACTATAAAACTCTTAGAGGAAAACATAGGCAGAACACTCTTTGACATAAATCACAGCAAGATCTTTTTTGATCCACTTCCTAGAGTAATGGAAATAAAATGAAAAATAAACAAATGGTATTGAATGAAACTTAAATGCTTTTGCAGAGCAAAGGAAACTATGAACAAGATGAAAAGACAACCCTCAGAATGGGAGAAAATATTTGCAAATGAAGCAACTGACAAAGGATTAGTCTCCAAATGATACAAGCAGCTCATGCAGCTCGATATCAAAAAAACAAAAAACCCAATCCAAAAATAAGCAGAAGACCTAAACAGACATTTCTCCAAAGAAGACATACAGATTGCCAACAAACACACGGAAAGATGGTCAACATCACTAATCATTAGAGAAATGCAAATCAAAACCACAATGAGGCATCACCGCACACTGGTCAGAATGGCTATCATCAAAAAAATCTACAAACAATAAATGCCTGAGAGGGTGTGGAGAAAAAGGAACCCTCCCGCACTGTTGGTGGGAATGTAATTGATATAGCCACTATGCAGAACAGTATGGAGGTTCCTTTAAAAACTAAAAATAGAACTAACATATGACCCAGCAATCCCACTGCTGGGCATATACCCCGAGAAAACCATAATTCAAATATATACATGCATCACAATGTTCACTGCAGCACTATTTACAATTGTCATGCTGTGGAAGCAACCTAAATGTCCAACAGATGAGTGGATAAAGAAGATGTGGCACATATATAAAATGGGCTATTACTCGGCCATAAAAAGGAACAAAATTGAGTTATTTGTAGCGAGGTGGATAGACCTCCAGTCTGTCATACAGAGTGAAGTAAGTCAGAAAGACAAAAACAAATACTGTATGCTAACGCACATATATGAAATCTAAAAAAACGGTACTGATAAACCTAGTGGCAGGGCAGGAATAAAGACACAGATGTAGAGAATGGACTTGAGGACACAGAGGGGGAAGGGGAAGCTGGGATGAAGTGAGAGAGTAGCACTGACATATATACACTACCAAATGTAAAACGGATGGCTAGTGGGAAGCTGCTGCATAGCACAGGAAGATCAGCTTGATGCTTTGTAATGACCTAGAGGGGTGGATACAGAGGGTGGGAGGGAGGCTCAAGAGAGAGGGGATATGGGGATATATGTATACTTATAGCTGATTCACTTTGTTGTACAACAGAAAATAACAACACTGTAAAGCAGTTATACTCCAATAAAGATATAAAAAAATAAAATAAAAACTGCAAATAATTTTAAAAAGAATCATGGTTCAAGATGGTGGAGTAGAAGGACATGTGCACACTCCCTCTTGCGAGAGCACCAGAATCACAACTAACTGCTGAACAATCAGTGACAGGAAGACATTGGAACTCACCAAAAAAGATACCCCACATCCAAAGACAAAGGAGAAGCCACAGTGAGATGGTAGGATGGACGCAATCACGATAAAATCAAATCCCATAACTGCTGGGTGGGTGACTCACAAACTGGAGAACACTTATACCACAGAAATTCACCCGCTGGAGTGAAGGTTCTGAGGCCCACATCAGGCTTCCCAACCTGGGGTTCCGGCAACAGGAGTACCTAGAGAATCAGGTAGGCTAGCAGGATTTGATTGCAGGACTTCAACAGGACTGGGGGAAACAGAGACTCCACTCTTGGTGGGCACACACAAAGTAGTACATGCACTGGGACCCAGAGGAAGGAGCTGTGACCCCATAGGAGACTGAGCCAGACCTACCTGTTAGTGTAGGAGGGTCTCCTGCAGAGGTGGGGGGCAGCTGTGGCTCACCAAGGGACAAGGACACTGGCAGCAGAAGTTCTGGGAAGTACTCCTTGGTGTGAGCCCTCCTAGAGTCCACCATTAGCCCCACCAAAGAGCTGGGTAGGTTCCAGTGTTGGTTCACCACAGGCCAAACAACCAGCAGGGAGGGAATCTAGTGGGACCCATCAGCAGACAATCGGATTAAAGTTTTACTGAGCTCTGCCCACCAGAACAACACCCAGCTATACGTATCACCAGTTTGTCCCATCAGGAAACTTGCACAAGCCTCTTAGACAGCATCATCCACCAGAGGGCAGACAGCAGAAGCAAGAACTACAATCCTGCAGCCTGTGGAACAAAAACCACATTCAGAGAAAGACAGACAAGATGAAAAGGCAGAGGGCTATGTACCAGGTGAAGGAACAAAATAAAACCTCAGAAAAACAACTAAATGAAGTGCAGATAGGCAACCTTCCAGAAAAAGAATACAGAATAATGATAGTGAAGATGATCCAGGACCTTGGAAAAAGAATGGAGGCAAAGATCGAGAAGATGCAAGGAATGTTTAACAAAGACCTAGAAGAATTAAAGAACAAACACCTAGAAGAATTAAAGAACAAACAAACAGAGATGAACAATACAATAACTGAAATGAAAAATACACTAGAAGGAATCAATAGCAGAATAACTGAGGTAGAAGAACGGATAAGTGACCAGGAAGACAGAATGGGGGAATCCACTGCCACGAACAGAATAAAGAAAAAGAATGAAGAGAAATGAAGCCAGCCTAAGAGACCTCTGGGACAACATTAAACGCAACAACATTCACATTATTGGGGTCCCACAAGAAGAAGAGAGGGAGAAAGGACCCAAGAAAATATCTGAAAAGATTACAGTTGGAAACTTCCCTAACATGGGAAAGGAAACAGCCACTCAAGTCCAGGAAGTGCAGAGAGTCCCAGGCAGGATAAACCCAAGGAGAAACACGCTGAGACACACAGTAATCAAACTGACAAAAATTAAAGACAAAGAAAAATTACTGAAAGCAACAAGGTAAAAACAACAAATAACATACAAGGGAACTCCCATAAGGTTAACAGCTGATTTCTCAGCAGAAACTCTACAAGCCAGAAGGGAGTGACATGACATATTTAAAGTGATGAAAGGGAAGAACCCACAACCAATATTACTCTACCCACCAAGGATCTCATTCAGATTTGATGGAGAAATCAAAAGCTTTACAGACAAGCAAAAGCTAAGAGAATTCAGCACCACCAAACCAGCTCTACAACAAATGCTAAAGGAACTTCTCTAAGTGGGAAACACAAGAGAAGAAAAGAACCTACAAATACAAATGAATAACAATTAAGAAAATGGTAGCAGGAACATAAATATTGATAATTACCTTAAACGTGAATGGATTAAATGCTCCAACCAAAAGACACAGGCTTGCTGAATGGATACAAAAACAGGACCCATATATATGCTGTCTACAAGAGACCCACTTCAGACCTAGGGACACATACAGACTGAAAAGTGAGGGGATGGAAAAAGATATTCCATGCAAATGGAAATCAAAAGAAAGCTGGAGTAGCAATACTCATATCAGATAAAATAGACTTTAAAATAAATGATGTTACAAGAGACAAGGTAGGACACTACATAATGATCAAGGGATCAATCCAAGAAGAAGATATAACAATTATAAATATATGTGCACCCAACATAGGAGCACCTCAATACATAAGTCAACTGCTAACAGCTATAAAAGAGGAAATTGACAGTAGCACAATCATAGTGGGAGACTTTAACACCTCAGTTACACCAATGGACAGATCATCCAAACAGAAAATTAATAAGGAAACACAAATTTTAAATGACACGATAGACCAGATAGATTTAATTGATATTTATAGGACATTCCATCCAAAAACAGCAGATTACACTTTCTTCTCAAGTGCGCACAGAACATTCTCCAGGAGAGATCACATTTTGGGTCACAAATCAAGCCTTGGTATATTTAAGAAAACTGAAATCATATCAAGCATCTTTTCTGACCACAATGCTATGAGATTAGAAAACAATTACAGAGAAAAAAAATGTAAAAATCACAGACACATGGAGGCTAAACAATACATTACTAAATAACCAAGAGATCACTGAAGAAATCAAAAAATATCTAGAGAAAAATTACAATGAAAACACGACTATCAAAAACGTGTGGGATGCAGCAAAAGCAGTTCTAGGAGGGAAGTTTATAGCAATACAAGCCTACCTCAAGAAACAAGAAAAATCTCAATAAACAATCTAACCTTACACCTAAAGGAACTAGAGAAAGAAGAACAAACAAAACCCAAAGTTAGTACAAGGAAAGAAATCATAAAGATAGAGCAGAAATAAATGAAATAGAAACAAAGAAGGCAATAGCAAAGATCAATAAAACTAAAAGCTGGTTCTTTGAGACGATAAACAAAGTTGACAAACAATTAGCCAGACTTATCAAGAAAAAGAGGGAGGGCTTCCCTGGTGGTGCAGTGGTTGAGAGCCTGCCTGCCAATGCAGGGGACATGGGCTCGTGCCCGGGTCCGGGAAGATCCCACATGCCGCCGAGTGGCTGGGCCCGTGAGCCATGGCCACTGAGCCTGCGCGTCTGGAGCCTGTGCTCCACAACGGGAGAGGCCACAACAGTGAGAGGCCGGTGTACCGCAAAAAAAAAAAAAAAAAAAAAAAAGAAAAGAAAAAGAGAGAGAGGACTCTAATCAATAAAATTAGAAATGAAAAAGAAGAAGTTACAACAGACACCGCACAAATACAAACCATCCTAAGAGACTACTACAAGCAACTCTATGGCAATAAAATGGACAACCTGGAAGAAATGGAGAAACTCTTAGAAAGGTATAACCTTCCAAGACTGAACCAGGAAGAAACAGAAAATATGAACAGACCAATCACAAGTAAGGAAATTGAAACTGTGACTAAAAATCTTCCAACAAATAGAAGTCCAGGACCAGATGGCTTCACAGGTGAATTCTATCAAACATTTAGAGAAGAGGGACCAGATGGCTTCACAGGTGAATTCTACTAAACATTTAGAGAAGAGATAACACCCATTCTTCTCAAACTCTTCCAAAAAATTGCAGAGGAAGGAACACTCCCAAACTCATTCTATGAGGCCACCATCACCCTGATACCAAAACCAGACAAAGATACAACAAAAAAAGAAAATTACAGACCAATATCACTGATGAAAACAGATGCAAAAATCCTCAACAAAATACTAGCAAACAGAATCCAACAACACATTAAAAGGATCATACACCATGATCAAGTGGGGTTTATCCCAGCGACGCAAGGATTCTTCAATATAAGCAAATCCATCAATATGATACACCATATTAACAAACTGAAGAATAAAAACCATATGATCATCTCAATAGATGCAGAAAAGCTTTTGACAAAATTCAACACCCATTTATGATAAAAACTCTCCAGAAAGTGGGCCTAGAGGGAACTTACCTCAACATAATAAAGGCCATATATGACAAACCCACAGCAGACATCATTCTCAGTGGTAAAAAACTGAAAGCATTTTCTCTAAGATCAGAAACAAGACAAGGATGTCCACTCTTGCCACTATTACTCAACACAGGTTTGGAAGTCCTAGCCACAGCAATCAGAGAAGAAAAAGAAACAAAAGGAATCCAAACTGGAAAAGGAGAAGTAAAACTGTCACTGTTTGCAGATGACATGATACTATACGTAGACAATCCTAAAGATGCCACCAGAAAATTAGTAGAGCTAATCGATAAATTTGGTAAAGTTGCAGGATACAAAGTTAATGCACAGAAATCTCTTGCATTCCTATACACAAATGATGAAAAATCTGAAAGAGAAATTAAGGATACATTCCCATTTACCACTGTAACAAAAAGAATAAAATACCTAGGAATAAACGTACCTAGGGAGACAAAAGACCTGTATGCAGAAAACTATAAGACACTGCTGAAAGAAATTAAAGGTGATACAAACAGATAAAGAGATATACAATGTTCTTGTCTTGAATTGAAAGAATCAATATTGTGAAAATGACTATACTACCCAAAGCAATCTAAAGATTCAATGCAATTCCTATCAACTTAGCAATGACATTTTTTACAGAACTAGAACAAAAAAAATTAAAATTTGTATGAAGACACAAAAGGCCCCGAATAGCCAAAGCAGTCTTGAGGGAAAAAAAAACAGAGCTGGAGGAATCAGGCTCCCTGACTTCAGAATATACTATAAAGCTACAGTAATCAAGACAGTATGGTACTGGTACAAAAACAGACATAGATCAATGGAACAGGATAGAAAACCCAGAGATAAACCCATGAACCTATGCTCACCTTATCTTTGACAAAGGAGATAAAAATATACAATGGAGAAAAGACAACCTGTTCAATAAGTGGAGCTGGGAAAACTGGACAGCTACATGTAAAAGAATGAAACCAGAACACTCCCTAACACCATACACAAAAATAAACTCAAAATGGATCAGAGACCTAAATGTAAGGCCAGATGCTATAAAACTCTTAGAGAAAAACATAGGCAGAACACTCTTTGACATAAATCACAGCAAGATCTTTTATGATTCACCTCCTAGAGTAATGGAACTAAAAACAAAAATAAACAAATGGGATCTAATGAAACTGAAAAGCTTTTGCACAGCAAAGGAATCCATAAACAAGACGAAAAGACAACCCTCAGAATGGGAGAAAATATTTGCAAAAGAATCAGTGGACAAAGGATTAATCTCCAAAATATATAAACAGCTCTTGCAGCTCAATATTAAAAAAACAAACAACCCAATCTGAAAATGGGCAGAAGACCTAAGTAGACATTTCTCCAAAGAAGAGATACAGATGGCCAAGAAGCACATGAAAAGTTGCTCAGCATCACTAATTATTAGAGAAATGCAAATCAAAACTACAATGAGGTATCACTTCACACCAGTTAGAATGGGCATCATCAGAAAATCTACAAACAACAAATGCTGGAGAGGGTGTGGAGAAAAGGGAACCCTCTTGCACTGTTGATGGGAATGTAAATTGATACAGCCACTATGGAGAACAGGATGGAGCTTCCTTAAAAAACTAAAAATAGAATTATCATATGATCCAGCAATCCCACTACTGGGCATATACCCAGAGAAAACCATAATTCAAAAAGACACATGCACCCCAATGTTCATTGCAGCACTACTTACAATAGCCAGGCCATGGAAGCATCCTAAATGCCCATCGACAGACGAATGGATAAAGAAGATGTGGTACATATACACAATGGAATATTACTCAGCCTTAAAAAGGAAGGAAATTGGATTATTTGTAGAGACATGGATGGATCTAGAGACTGTCATACAGAGTGAAGTAAGTCAGAAAGAGAAAAACAAATATCGTATACTAACGCATATATGTGGAACCTAGAAAAATGGTACAGATGAACCGGTTTGCAGGGCAGAAATAGCGACACAGATGTAGAGAACAAACGTATGGACACCAAGGGGGGAAAGTGGCGGGTTGGGGTGGGGGTGGGATGAATTGGGAGATTGGGATTGACATATATACACTAATATGTATAAAATGGATAACTAATAAGAACCTGGTGTATAAAAAAATTAAGTAGAATAAAATAAAAAAAATTTTTAAAAGACAATAAATAAAAATTAAAAAGCCGTGTGTGTGTGCGTGCACGCACGTGTGTGTGTATAGCTTAAATAGATCAATTTCTTTAGACGTGTATATAAACATGTATAAATATAAATTTAATAATATATATATATAATATATATATTTATATTAGAGTGGACAATTTGAGGAATTAGACAACCTTGGATGGGGTGGACTGTATTACAGTACTGTTTCACAATAATTTCCTGATTTTTTTTTTTTTTTTTTTTTTGCGGTACGCGTGGGCCTCTCACTGTTGTGGTCTCTCCCGTTGCGGAGCACAGGCTCCGGATGCACAGGCTCAGCGGCCATGGCTCACGGGCCCAGCCGCTCCGCGGCATGTGGGATCTTCCCGGACCAGGGCACGAACCCGTGTCCCCTGCATCGGCAGTCGGACTCTCAACCCCTGCGCCACCAGGGAAGCCCTAATTTCCTGATTTTGATAACTGTACTATGATTAAGTAACAGAATATTCTTGGATTTGTTTTGTATCAGAATATTCTTATCTTTAGGAAATATATACTGAAGAACTCAGGAGTAAAGGACATCAGATTTGTAATTTATTCTCAGATGATTCAGGAAAGAAATATGTATGGAAAGAAGAATAAAACAAATATGGCAAAATGTTAAGAGAGAGGAAATCTGGCAGAAGGATATATGATATTATTTGAACTAGTCTTAGGATTTTTCTGCAAGTTTGAAATTATTAAAAAAAAAATACAGGGTAAAAAAAATTAGCCAAAGCAGATTTTGTTGTTTGTAATAAAGGACTGTAGTAATACAGAAGAATAATGGGGAGTCAAGGATAGAGACTGTCTCAGGCAGCTCAGGCTGCTGTAAAGAGACTGGGTGGCTTACAAACAACAGCAATTTACTTCTCACGGTTCTGGAGGCTGGAAGTCCAAGATCGAGGCACCAGCAGATTCAGGGTCTGGTGAGAGCCTCTCATAGCTCCTTTCTTGCTGTGCCCTCACTTAGTGGAAAGAGAGCAAGCTCTGGTCTCTTCCCTTTCTTATAAAGGCACTAACCCCATCATGGGGGTCCACCCTCATGACCACACTGAAGCCTACTCACCTCCCAAAGGCCCTGCCTCTAAATATCATCACACTGGAGATTAGAGCTTCAACATATGACTTGGGTGGGGGACACAAACATTCAGTCTATAGCAGACAGATAGGTTATTTACATGATTTTTCCCCTTCCCCCCAATCCCCGGGCAATCACTCTTTGAGAGTACATGAGAGCAGGCCACAGGCATGGACTTGCAGAAGGGGGGTACTCCTTAGACATGGGACTCAGACACCACCGAAAACATGGCAACATCCCCTTTCCAGCTCACCCTCAAACCCGGGCTATAATCACCATTTTCTAGATGAAGAAACTGGACAGAGACAAACGAAGTGGCTTTTTCAGTTTACTTGGTTGATAGTGGCAAGAATAGGAATAGGGAATCTTTTGACGTCCCTTCTCGGTCTCCCCAGCTGGCTTGGGAGGATGACCCAGAGCACACGAAAGCCAAAACAAACACTTCCCCTTCTACTCTACAGGGAAGAGACCAGCAAAATCCTGCAACACCATGGGAGCCTCCCCGGGAGCAGAAAAAACAGAACTCCTGCCACAGCCTGCCTTCTGTTATGCGTGGCTCTGAACTGCTTTAATTAAAGACTTCTGTCTTAATCCCATTCATAAACTGAAGCCAAACTTTAATTTTCCATGAAGCATCTTCTGGTGAAAAGCAACATTCTTAATCTTTAGCAGTTTTTCAGTTTCACATGTCATGCTTTTAAAGAGAGTGCTACAAAAACAATCCCGCCTCAATATTCAAGGCATTGTTGCTAATTTTAAAGCTTGCGGTATAGAAAGGGGAAAGGCGTATCAGCACGAACATGAGATGCACAAAATTGTTTCACTCCCTATAACTCAGGAGCATTCAAACGTATTCAGGACCACGCTAGTTTTATTGCAATAAAGAGGTACTGAACAGATCAAATAGAAAAGCTTTTACCTAAAACGCACTTGTTTAAAAGGGCAATTTCATATAGGAAAGGGAAATAAAATTTCCTCCAAAGGATTTAATCTGAACTGATATGCACAATATAGCAGGAAATTGTAATCTCCAGTTATCTGATGGACTCATATACCTTGAGGGTAAGAGAAATGAGAGAGAGCGAGAGAGATAAAGGAGGTGGGAGGGAAAGAGACTGTCCTATATATGTTCTATGATAGTTACCTTCTGGTTAAAATTCAATGCTTATAACATTTACTTGACTGTATTCATTTTAATGGAGTCACTTTTTCCTGGATGTATGTTAAATATTGTATCTTCAAATTCAGAAGTCACGCTATAACACCTGGCTGCCCATTAGAATTCCAAAGATGTATAAAACTACACCATACCTGGGTCTCAGCTGAGACCCAGTAAGTCAGAATCTCCAGGGGTGGGGTCCAGGTGATTCTGCTGCACAATGAGGGGGCGGGGCCACTGCTTTAAACTACACACTCAGCTTTCTACAGTCAACACGCTCCTGAAAATGGAAACCTTTCTGCATTCACTTGAACGTGATATTGAAAGTCATTCTATAATGATGCTTTCCAACATGAAAGCCATCCTCCCTTTTAGAAATGTGAATCGATTTTTTTTTTTTTTTTTTACATTCTATTTGCTTCGAATCATGTGAATGTTTACAGAGAAAGGTGCTTGTAGTAGAACAAAGGTGCATTTCTTCACACACATGCATCACAGGGACACACCCGGACTGCACATTTGTATCTTTTTCCTAGAACAGTTTCTCATTTGAGCTTAAAAAGTAAGTAGGTCAGGTGGTATCATTGCTATTTTACAGACTGATGAGAAATCAGGGAGAATTGAAATGACATTTTAAAATTATCCTTGTGACAGGACTGGCATACAGTTTTCTTTGCATATCATGCAATGCTTTGCTTCTTCCACTTTTATATCCTTATCTATATATAAATATAGATATAGGTAATAGAAGATACAATATATTATAGATGAATTTATCTCTATGTAGAAGATATATGTAATAAAATGCTATATATAAATATAATTATGTATTATTATATAGGAGTATATGCCATATAAATTTACTTATATACACATTTATTTAAATAAGTTATGCATATCTATATGCATTACATATGTATTTATATATCTATATATAGGTATATTTAAACATAGATATATAAATTTATATGTAAGTAAATTTATACAATATATACTTCTATATAACTATATTTTTATATGTAACAGATTATTACATATTACTATATCTTCCACTTTTGTTTATATATATATTTGTTTATATATAATACATATACCTCTCATGCAAATAAAAATATTAAGGTACTGCTTAGTTTTTTTAGACCACCTTCTTCAAGGTTAATAATGGACTTAGCTATCAAAATTGTACATCCAATACGTAGGTAATAAAAGAAATCACATCAGATATATCTTTCTTAACCTTAGGCGAGCAGGTATGGGAAATTGCAAGAGGGAATTACAAAGAGAAAAACAAAACCTGCAATCACTTGGAAGTGCTCAAATCTCATTTAAACAGCATGTACAACAGTTTGGTGCCCAAACTCAATTTTTATTTTAGGAAAACATAACTTTTCTTTAGATTGTTTTCAAAACTCATTTCAGCAAAACAGAGCTTGATCTTGAGATTCATAAGATACTGCACTCTGCTTGCAGGCATACCTACAAGGGGGTCTCTCTGCTTTGCGTTAAGTGTAAACTCAAGGTCTAAAGCATCCATTACAGATCTGGACCATTCAGGGTTTCACACTGGCTTCACATATTACACTCAACTCAGTAGGCAATTACTGCTTTCTCTTGCAATTTACGGATCCCTTCTAAATCTTTATCCCCAGTGATAAAAACATCAAAGGGAAGACAAGTACTTGAAAAGAAGGTGACAGGGAAACTATCACATACACAAATTCTTCTGGGATTTTTTTGGAAAGTTATTTGCTTATCTGAACGGTATTTGCCAAGATTTTGAAAAGACACCAGCAAATTCCTTAGACTCTCACTGACCAGGCATCAGCTGCTGCTCTGTTGATACAGGGAACATCTGTGAAAGAGTCTGGGCAGCGAATGGAAAAATCTCACTGTCAGCAAAAAAGCTCCAGGAACAACCAGGTCCTGGAAAGCATGAAGAAGCTGGCAAACAACACTGAAACATTGGGAAAGAAAAGGGCCATGCTCCATATAATTAATCATGAAAATGCCAGGTCTGCACAGACGAGGAGGAGGGACGAAGTCCTTGCTGTAAATGGTCCCGAATATTGTCAGAGGAAATGTCTGCTCTTGTTTGAACTCAGGAATCACGGAAGGATAGTTCAAATCACAAATGTCTACAATAAAAGGGGACTCACAGGTCAATGAACCATTTTACAGATGGGGAAATTGAGACACATGGATGCACTGACATCTTGACTTGCTCTGTTGAAATAATGAGTTGCTCATCTCTGAACCAAATGCGTAGATGGTATTCCGTTTTATCTTCTGCTCTTAGAATCCCTCTTTGATACCTCTTCCCAAGGCACTGCCTTTTTTTTGGAAGAAATAGCTCAGAGATGCACGGCCGACTTTTAGCTACAACTCTGTGTGTGTGTGTCGTGTTTTGTTATTTTATTTTATTTAAAAATTTTAGGGAGTTTTCACAGATATTATCACAATAACATAGGGTTATTTACAAAAATAGCTCCCATTTTCTTTGGAGCAATGAGCTGAAGGCTAATGGACAGGAAACGGGGGGCTGTGTTTTCCTTCTTTCTCCTTTTACGGAAGAAGCTCATTTACACTTGGAAACATGTTTAAAACAGATTTCTCATTTGAGGCCCTCTAAGAATAAGCCTACCCTCTCAGAGACTCCAGTTAGTCAGGCAAGAAAGTGGCCAAAGCTGTTTCCCATCTATGATGGCAAAAGCCACTCATCATTAAATAAAACATTTAAGCAGTAATTTAAATATTACAGGCTATGAAACTGCATAGGCAGTGAAAAGGAACTGGAATTAGAAGACCCAATCCTGTCCTTGAGCAAATCATTAAAACCTTGCTGTTTCTCACTCTTGTCTACAAAAATGGAATGAAAATTCTGGTCATTCATCCATCTAACAGGAAGCTCTGAGAACTAATGAATAGTTACAAGGCTCTTTCTCAAAGGGAAGTCCTTGTGGGAGAGGTGAGCAATAAATAGCAGCTGTACTTTCCTGAGTTTCCAAGACAATTCTGATTGCAAATTTTCTGTCCCTTTGTCAGGACACAGATCAGGCTCTGTGCCAGATTTTTCCACTAAACGTAATAAAACTCCCCTTCCTCGTGGACCTAAAACATACTTAAAATTTCCTAAAGTCAGGGAATCCCAAGAAAACCCAACAAAGAGTACCTAGAGAGGAGAAGCTTGGGAAACTTCTCTAATATTAGGTATAAGATGCATGCTAATTTGCACAACTGATTTACAAACATCATAGAAGAGTCATTTGTCAAAGTTTCCTCAGGCTTATCGTTTTTCTGGGGATAAAAGTGCAAATAGCAGTAGATCAAGTCCTTCCTGCACTACTTTTTTCCCCACTTAGCAAAATCTTCTTTACTATCCAATTTCAGGTGTCTCCAAGTTCAGGTGTCTCCAAGTTCAGGTGTTGTAGAGAGTTCTATTTTTTTTTTTTAATGATTTTATATCAGGGGAAGGCAGCAAGAGGATCACTGTTTTGGCTAGAAGCATTGATAAAGACTCCTTATTTTTCTTCAGCTTTTTCAGACTTATCACTTTATCTGGTTCACAGGGTAGTATAGACTGTTTTACCCTTGGTTTGAATGTTTTAAGACAAACACTTCTTATTAAAGAATGATCTCAGGGAAAAAATTAGAAAGATATTTGACCCACTAGGTCCCTCAATGAATATACTTTTATATATTGGTCAGAAGTCACAGATGAGGTTTCATTTAACAGAGAACTTCCATTACTGAGGACAAAAATACCAGGACTGTGAGGCAGGTATAAGAATGGGAACAAAGAGGTAGAAAACTCAAGTAAAAATATCACTAAGAGAATCCAGAATCCCAGAGTAGGAAGGATCTTAGAAATCTTCTAATTCAATTTTGTCCTGATTCATGATTCCCTTCTACAATATCCTCCACAAGTTGTTATTAGCCTATTTTTCTCATAAATCTAATGCCAAGGATACTCATTTTCATAATTCATGGAAAGACGACTGGGGTAGACCAGAGAGAACTTGGATCTTCAGTGTTGGGGAGTGATTTTGTTTCAAAGTGTTGGGGAGTGATTTTGTTTCAAAGATCAAAGAGTGATTTTGTTAAAAAGATCATGGTCAATGCCTCATACCCCTCTGTCAATAACTGATAGATGAAGAAGACAGAAAACCAGTAAGGATAGAGATGATTTGAACAGCACTATCAATCAACTTGACATTTATGGACTACTTCATCCAACAAGAGCAGAAGACAATTTCTTGCCAAGTTCAAATGGAACAGTCATCAAAATAGACCATATTCTGGGCCATAAAATACACCATCACAAATTTAGATGAACAGAATTCATACAAAGTATGTTCTCAGACCACAACAGAATTAAACTAAATCAGTAATCAAAAGATAGCCATAAAATCCTCAAATATTTGGAAATTAAACAACACACTTCTAAACAAGCCATGGGCTGAATAGAAGTCTCAAGAGCACTTTAAAATAATCTGATCTCGGATTTCCCTGGTGGTGCAGTGGTTAAGAATCCACCTGACAATGCAGGGGACACAGGTTTGAGCCCTGGTCTGGGAAGATCCCAAATGCTGTGGAGCAGTTAGGCTTCTGCACCACAACTACTGAGCTTGCACTCTAGAGCTCACAAGCCACAACTACTGAGCCTGCACTCTAGAAACCGCGAGCCACAACTACTGAGCTTGTGTGGCACAACTACTGAAGCCTGCGTGCCTAGAGCCCGTGCTCCACAACAAGAGAAGCCACCGCAATGAGAAGCCCACGCACTACAATGAAGCACAGCCCCCACTGGCCACAACTAGAGAAAACCCATGCGCAGCAATGAAGACCCAATGCAGCCAAAAAGAAATAAATATATAAACTTAAAAAACATATGTATAAAAATATAAAATAATCTGATCTAAATGAAAATAAACATACAATTTAACAAAATTTGTGGTATGCGGCAAAAGCAGTGCTGAGAGGGAGAGTTATAGCAGTAAATGCATATAATAGGAAAGAGGAAAGACTTAAAAATCAATAACTGGTTTATACCTTATGATACTAAATAAAGAACAATTTAAGCAAGGAGAAGAAAAGAAATAATAAAAAAAATGGGCAGAAATCAATGATTGAAAATAGGAAAAACAATTAAGAAAATCAATGAAACCAAAGCTGGTTCTTTGAAAAGATCAATAAAATTCATAAACCTCTAGTCAGGTAAGAATTAAAAGAGAGGACACAAATTGCCAATATCAGAAGTTAAAGGTGGGTCATCATTTGTGAAATTTAATCAATAATTTAAAATCTTTAAAAAAAATTAGGTCCAGGCAACTCCATAGGTGAATTCTACCCAGTATTTATGAAAGAAATAATGCCAATTCTTCAATTATCTTCCAGAGAATAGAAACAGAGGAAACACTTCCTAACTCATTCCAGGAGGTCAGCAGTATCCTAATATCTAAGCCAGATAAACACAGTATAAGAAAGGAATACTGCAGATCAGTATTTCTCATGAATAAAAAGGCAAAAATCCTTAACAAAATTATGAGTAAACTGTATCCAACAATGTATAAAAGTACTATACAGCATGACTAAGTGGACTCATTCCAGTCATGCAAGGCTGGTTCGACATTTTAAAAATAAATAAATAATCAATATATTCCACCATTTCAACAAGCTAAAGCAGGAAAATCATATGATCATATCAACTGATGCAGAAAAAGCATTTCAAAATTCTAACACCCATTCATGATTAAAAAAAAAACTCTCAAAAAATATGAATGCAGGAAGACTTCCTCAACTCGATAAAGAACATCTACCAAAAAAAACCCCTACAGTTAACATTACTCTTAATTGTGAAATGCTGGACATCTTTCCCCTAAGATTAGAAACAAGGCAAGGATACCGTCTCTCACCATTCCAATTCAACATAATACTACAAGTATCAGCTAATGGAAAAAGACAATAAAAAGAAATAAAAGGTATACAGAATAGAAGGGAAGAAATAAAACCATCCCTATTCACAGATGACATGATTGTCCATGTAGAAAGATCAAAAAGCATCTACGAAAATTTCCTGGAGCCAATCAAAAAGTATGGAAGATTGCAGGACACAAGATCAGTACACAAAAGTCATTTTCCCCTCTATACCAGCAATGAATGATGAACATTTGAAATTAAAGAAAAATTATTTGCAATAACACCAAACAAAATGAAATACTTCAGTATAGACTTAACAAAACAAACATAGGCCTGTATACAAAACACTGATGAAAGAAATCAAAGTTTTAAATCAATAGACAGTCTGTATCCATGGTCTGAAAGTCTCAATATTGTTATGACATAAACTGCTACCAAACTGATCTACAGATTTAATGCAATTTCAGTCAGAATCCCAGCAAGTATTTTGTGAATATCAACAAACTGATTCCAAAATTAATAATGAAAGGCAAAAGTTCTTTAATAGCCAAAATAATATTGAAGAAAAACAAAGTTGGAAGATTCATACTACCCAATGTCAAGACTTTTAATTAAGCTACAATAATCAAGATAGTACAGCACTGGTGAAAAAACAGACATACAGATCAATGAAACAGAATAGAAAGCCCAGACACAGATCCATGCAAATATAGTTAACAGACTGTTTTTTTTTTTTAAGATGCAAAGGCAATTCAATGGAGAAAGAATAGCTTTTTCAACAAATGGTGCTGGAAAATTTGGATATTCATATACACAAAAATGAATCTAGACACAAACCTATACCTTCCATTAAAAATTAACTCAAATACAAAACTATGAAATTCTAAAAGAAAACAGAAGAAAATCTATACAACTTTAGGTTTGTTGATGAGGATTTTTTTTTGATACAACATGAAAATCACAATCTGAGATAAAAAGTGGATAATTTTGACTTCATTAGAATTAAAAAACCTCTGCTTTGAGAAAGATATTATTAAGAGAATGAACAGGCAAGCCACTGGTTGGGAAAAAATATTGCAGAACATATATCTGATAAAGAGCTTGTAAGCAAAATACACAAAGAACTCTTACAATTCAGCAACAAAACAAGCAACACTATTAGAAAACAGGCAAAAGATCTGAATAGACACCTTATCGAAGGAGACATACATATGGCAAATAAGTATATGAAAAGATGCCCAATATCATCTGTCATTTGGGAAATACCAATTGAAAAAATATGAGATACCACCACACATATTTTAGAATGACTAAAATCTAAAGAACTGACGATTCCGATTCCTGGTGGGATGTGAAGCAACGGAAACTCTCATTCATTGCTGATGGGAATACAAAATACTGCAGCAACTTTGAAAGATTGTTTGGCAGTTCCTTACAAAGCTAATTAGCTTATGACCTAACAATCACGCTCCTAGGTATTTATACAACTGACATGAAAATTTACACCCACACAAAAACCTGCACATGAATGTTTACAGCAGCTTTATTTGTAATTGCCTCAAACTGGAAGCAACCTAGATGTCCTTCAGTAGGTGAATGGATAGACTAACTGTGGTGCATCTATATACTGGAATACTATTCAGTGATAGGGAGGAATGAGCTATCAAGTTGGTAATAGAAATACATGGATGAATCTTAACTGCCTATTTGGAAGTGAAAGAAGCCATTCTAGAAAGGCTACATACATACATATGATTCTATGTATATGAAATTCTGGAAAAGCCAAAACTAGAGATATTAAACATATCAGTAGTTGCCCAGGGATTGGAGTGGATAGGTTGAATAGATGAAGCACAGGGAAATGTTAGGGTGGTGAAACTATTCTGTACGATACGGTGATTGTGGATACATGATGCTGGATTTGTCACAACCCTTAGAACTTTACAGCACAAAGAGTGAACCAAAATTTATGCAAAGTTCAAAAAAGCTCATTTAGGATCCCAGGATGGAGTTCAGAGTTCAAACATACGAAACAGCTTCACCAAAGGGGACGGGGGGAAAAGATTTTGATCCAAGTAACTCTGGAAATGAGTGGAGTCTGTAAGACTAGAGACAAAAGGAAGTATCCATAAGCACTGTACTCTAGTTGATAGAGTTGTTTCCCAATGGGATATGAGTATGGGTTAACATTCTGAAATCACTATACATGTGAAATTGAACACCTTAGTAAATGGATGGCATAAGCTGAGAGCCAGGTATCTCACTGTTTAGAGTGAGAATTTGCAGATAAACAAGGGGAGGAGGTAATGGATTAGAGGTGGAGATATCAGTATGAATTTATGCTTAGCTCACTATTGATATCAATAGTTTGTACATAAATATTACAGATTAATATATATGCACATACTTCCTTGCTCTGTCACCTGAGAGGGTCTAAATGCAATGACAACACAACAGTATTGAGCATACCTACTACACTGATCTTGGTTTCTAATACCGTTCTCCAACAAATGGAACTGGGGCTCCTTAGAGAAAAGGGTGTTTCTAGGACTCGGGCAGAAAATATACAAGATGCACATGGAGCATCTTGTTTTTGAGCAAGAAAGTACTCAAAAGATAACAAACAAACCAAAAAGCCTGCAAGGATGGGGTATGTCAAAGAGATACAGGAGATAACTGAAAGCGCTCCCAATGGTGAAAGTGGAAACGATTTGAGCAACAAAATAAAGAAGTTAGTATTGGATTATAATCTAAAGTATAAAAGAAATATCCATGAGTCCATCCTGATAGAAAAAAATGGTTTAAGAGCTAATTAAATGGGAACAAGAGACAAATCTGCTATTTCAGATAATTTTTGTAGCTACTCCGCCCTCAAGTAGGTGGAGCAGAGATCTCCTCCACTCCTTAAGTGTGGGCTGCACATTGTGACTTCTTTTCAAAGAGCACAAGTATGGAAATGGGGGGAAATAAACAACTTTTCAGTGGAGAAACATGACAGACACCAAGAGATCAAGGTCAGCATCAACAGTGACAAGCCATGTGGACAGTATGCACCCTTGATATGATATGATGAGAATGTTGACACTTTATCTCTCTGTTCGTCCTCCCAAAACCCACAAGCCCAGTCATGAGAAAAATATCAGACAAATTCAAATTGAGGGACATTCTACAGAATACCTGACCAGTACCCCCAACACTATCAAGGTCAACAAAAACAAGAACATCTGAGAAACTTTCAGAGCCAAGAAAAGACTCCTTAGTCTCCTTAGACATGATGATTGAATGTAATATGACATCCTGGATTGGGCCCTGGACCAGAGAAAAGACATTAGGTAAAAACTAAGGAAATCTGAATTAAGTATGAACATTAGGCAATAATAATAATAATAATAATAATAATAATAATATGTATCAATATTGGTTCATGAATTGTAACAAATGTGCCTTACTAATAAAAAATGTTAATAATAGTGGAAACTAGATGTGGGGTATACGGAAACTCTGTCCTGTACTATCTTTGCAATTTTTCTATAAATCTAAAACTAGTCTAAAGTAAAAAAAAAAAAGTTATTAACAGCAAAACAAAACGTAGTCACTGGATCAGGGTCTTGTCATTACACTTCAGTGTAGGAAAACTACACTGTCAGTAATTTTCCTCCAGAAGGCATCTAGGGAGGTGTGTGGGTAAGTCTGTTCTCCTTGATGCCAACTCCAAAGTTAGGAAGAAGTGAGTGGAAAATGTCACCACCACTCAGACAATTAATACCGTGTACCAGTACATGTAAGATTTTGTGTTGGGAAAATGCTAAAAGCAACGTCCATTGCAGTCCCGACCCTTCGGTAAGAGAAGACATGAAAGATAAAATGAATAAAAGCAGTATTTGATAAATGTCACACCAGGGGTTACAGACAGAATGTGCTATGAGAATTCAGAGGATGGAAAGATCAGGGCAATCGTGAAAACCTCCATGTAGGAGCTGGGACACAAAGAAGTGAGCAGGGAATTCCTGGCGAAGGAATTCTTGTGGGCAGAGGTGGAGAGGAAAGAAAGTAATAGGATTAGTTCAGTTTGACCAGAATGGAGTATTCAGATGGAAGACAAGTTGGCAATGAGGCTAGAAAATTTGGGGTTTATGTTACAGGCAGTACGTAGGGAGCCATGCAAAGTTTCTCACTAAAGAAGTAACAGAATGAAATAAGGATTTTAAGCAGCGCTTTGCCTGCACACATTGTGTTTCTGTCCTCTCCCCGCATTTCAGTCCACTCCCGAACGGCTTCTCCCAGCCACCATTCCCCAGTGCGTTATCTGCCTCAGTGCTGTCACATCTAATGGTCACACTGCTAGTTTCAGCTCTAGTTTCTCAGCAGCATTTAACTCTGGTATTGATTACTCCCCCTTGAAACAATGTTTTCTATCAGTTTCTGGAACTCCATCCTTTCCTGATTTTCTCCTTGTCTCTCTGGCTACTTTCCTCTGCTGGTTCTTCGTTCTCTATCCCACCTCTAAGTGATGGGGCTCTTCCAGTTACCTCTCTCTCCCTTTTCTTCTTTCTCTGTAGGCTCACCTTACTTGACCCCATGCATTCCCATGGCTTGGTTTATTCCCTTCTGCTTGATTTTTCTTTCACAATCTATATCTCTAGCCCAGAATTCTTCTTTGAGTTCCACTCTTATGGATACCGCTGTATAGATGACACGTCTGTGTGGATGCCTGAGTTATGCGAGAGCTACCTCAGATTTAACATGTCCAAAGTTGTTCTCTTGATCTTCCGTGCATCCTCCTCAAATCATGCCCCGATTTTTCACATCTTCATAAACAGCACTACCCTCTTCCTAATTCTGTACAGAAACCTAGAGGTCATCCTTGATTCTACCCTTTGCCTCACCTCCTCCACTCCCTGCCCCATCCAACCTATTAGCTGGTTCTGTCCGTTTTACTTTTTAAAATGACCTTAAAGAAAATGTGGTATATGCATACAATGGAATATTATTAAGCCTTAAAAAAGAAGGAAGTCCTAAGAGACATTTCTTCAAAGAAGAGATACAGATGGCCAACAGGCACATTAAAAGATGCTCAACATCACTAACTGAGAAAGGCAAATCAAAATGATGATGAGGTACTACCTCACACTGGTCAGAAGTCTACAATAATAAATGCTGGAGAGGGTGTGGAGAAAAGGGACCCCTCCCACACTGCTGGTGGGAATGTAAATTGATACAGCCACTGTGAAGCACAGTACAGCGCTTCCTGAAAAAATTAAAAATAGAGTTGCCTTTTTTTTTTTTTTTTTTGCGGTACGCGCGGGCCTCTCACTGTTGTGGCCTCTCCCGTTGCGGAGCACAGGCTCCGGACGCGCAGGCTCAGCGGCCATGACTCACGGGCCCAGCCACTCCGTGGCATGTGGGATCTTCCCGGACCGGGGCACGAACCCGTGTCCCCTGCATCGGCAGGCGGACTCTCAACCACTGCGCCACCAGGGAAGCCCTAGAGTTGCCATTTTATCCAGCAATCCCACTCCTGGACATATAACCAGAAAAGACAAAAAAATTAATTTGAAAAGATACAAGCACCCAAATGTTCACAGCAGCACTATTTACAATAGCCATAACATGGAAGCAACTTAAATGTCCATCGACAGATGAATGGAAGCAACTTAAATGTCCATCGACAGATGAATGGATACAGAAGGTGTAGTACTGCTCAGCCATGGAAAAGAATGCAATAATGCCATTTGCAGCAACATTGATGGACCTAGATATTATCCTACTAAGTGAAGTAAGTCAGACAGAGAAAGACAAATATATGATATCACTTATACGTGGAATCTAAAAGAATGATACAAGTGAACTTATTTACAAAACAGAAATAGACTCACAGACATAGAAAACAAACTTATGGTTACCAAAGGGGAAAGGTGGGGAGGGATAAATTAGGAGTTTGGGATTAACACATACACACTACTGTATATATAGAAAAATAGATAAACAACAAGGTCCTGCTATATAGCACAGGGAACTATATTCAATATCTCATAATAATCTATAACGGAAAAAAAATCTGAAAAAAAAAAAGAACCTAATCACTTTGCTGTACACCTGAAACTGACACAACATTGTAAATCAACTATACTTCAATTTTAAAAGTAAGGAGGGCTTCCCTGGTGGCGCAGTGGTTGAGAGTCCGCCTGCTGATGCAGGGGACACGGGTTCGTGCCCCAGTCCGGGAAGATCCCACATGGCGCGGAGCGGCTGGGCCCGTGAGCCATGGCCGCTGAGCCTGCGCGTCCAGAGCCTGTGCTCCGCAACGGGAGAGGCTACAGCAGTGAGAGGCCCGCGTACCGCCAAAAAAAAAAAAAATAGTAAGGAAATCCTGCCATTTGTTGCACAATCGTAAGGGACCCAGAAGGTATTATGTTAAGTGAAATAAACCAGATACAGAAAGACAAATGCTGCATGATCCCACTGACATGTGGAATCTAAAATAGTTAAAATAATAGAACAGGAGAGTATAATGATGGTTATCAGGGGCTGGGGGTGGGGAGGTATCAGTCAAAAGGTACAAAGTTTCAGTTATGCAAGATGACGGAGATTAACGGCACAATATAGAGCCCATAGTTAACAATACTATCTGGTTATAAGATGAGTAAGTTCTGGGGATCTAATGTACAGCACGGTGATTACAATTAATAATATTGTATTATATGCTTGAAAGTTGCTATGAGAGTAGATCTTAAATGTTCTCACCACAAAAACGAAATGGTAATTATGTGACATGATGCAGGTGTTAGCTAGCTACAGTGGTAATCATTTTGTAGTATAAAACTGTATCAAATTAACACATGGTACACCTTAAACTTATACTATATTATATGACAATTAAATCTCAATAAAGTTGGAAAAATTTTGCTAAGAGGGTAGATATTACTTTAAGTTCTCTGATTACAAAAGAAAAAAATATTAAAAATAAATACAAATTTTAAAGTTTAATTGCCTTAAATCTGTCCCCTTTTCTCCACTGCCTTAGTCTAAGCCATTGTTATCTCTTGCACGAACCCCCGAAGCAGCCTCCTAACTGGTCTGTCTATACTTCCTCTCTTGTCTACCTCTATCCTTTTTCTCTGTCATAGCAAATCTTTTCAAGTCACCTTCTATTTAAAATACTTCTGTGGCTTCCTGTGGCTCTGAGGATAAAAGTCCAACAATTTAATGCACCCTGCACGGTCTTGCCCCATCTCCACCTCTGGCCTCACCTTGCTTCACATTTTTCCTTGCTCTTTACACTTCAATCACACCTTATTTTCTTTCAGAACCTAAAATATAAATCTCATCATACAACCACCTTTATTGGCAATGGCCTCCATCTCACATGGAAGAAAAACACAAACTCTCTGACATGAACTAGAAGGCCTTGCAGGACTGGATGCATGCTCACTTTTTCTACCTCATGTCATTCTGCAGCCAGACAAGTTCATTTACATCTTGGGACTTTTCACCTGTTGCTGACTTTCCTGGCAACCTCACCATTGACCTTTTACAAGATCAGCTCCATCTCAGCTTAAATATCACCTCTTAAGAGAGGTCTTCCCAGGCCACCTTATTTAAGTAGGTTCCTCACTGTTCTCTATCTCAGCATCCTATTTATATCCTTTAAAGCTCTATGGTCTTATAATTATGAATTTGTTTGCATGTCTTTGTCTATCTCCCCCACTAGATCATAAGTTCCAAAAGGATGGGGTTACACCTGTTTTGCCTACCCTGGCATACAATCTCAGGGTCTGATGCCTGGTAAGGACTCAAGCATTTAAAAATGAACCTTGTCACAAGGTATATGTAGTTTCAAGATACAAAGCAAAGTCAGGAGGATGATGCCATAGACCAGGCATCTCATCATTGACTTATACTCCAGCCTCCTATATAAGGGAAACAAAGGGTGGGGAAATGCAAATGTGAGAGACATTAAGAAGGTAAGAGAGACACTATTTTGTTACTGATTTGATGTAGTTGGAGACGAGAGAGGAGAAGGAACAAAGGTGATTCTAAGGCGTCAAGTCTGGGCAGACACATTGGCTCATCATGGAGACAAGGACTCTGGAGAGGAAGCAGGATAAAAAGCATCCTGGACAGTCTGCCTATGAGGAATCTGCACCATAAATATATTAGGTTTCCTTTTGTGCTGCTAATGAATGCTATAATTTTATTTGAATCCACATAAAACTAAATCTTTGTCTTCCATGTGATGTTTAAGATGTCCAGTGAGCTTCTTGGTTCCTATGGAAAGAGGAAAGGCTTGGGGGGTCAAGTAAAAAACTGGGTATAACTCCTAGCCCTGCCACTCCCTAGGTGTGTGTGCTTGGCATGTTGATCAACCTCTCCAGTTCTTGGAATCCTCTGTAAAATGAGGATAATAACTTCATGTTGTTGTAAGAATTAAAATCAGGTAACACATGTTGCATGGCCTGGGCATGGCACCTGACAGGTGGTCCTGTACATCCCAACCTACCCCTCAGCCTTTCTAATACAGCTCTGTTCCTACGTGTCCCTTGATCTTCATGATTCTAAATCCTTGATTACATTCCTACCTAGTTTCAAGGGACAGTATGAAAACAAATGAGATAATGCTTCCTGCTTCTAATTACCCACTTCGTAGCTTATTTACAGAGAGTTCCTTCTCTTGGTTTGGCCTCATCCTGGCCTAGGAGATATCCTGGCAGTCTCTTTATACTGTCGGTTGCTGTGTGCTCTGGAAAAGGAGTTCAAATTGAACGTCAGTCAAATGAACACAACTGGTAAGGGAAAATACCATGTACATTCCAAAATCAAGCACAAATGCCCTTTGAAATTATTAGTGGTTTTGAATCATGTCTGCTTTTGCTTCATTTACATTAACGGGTTGATTAGAATAGGCTACATGCCATAATTCTGAAAAGACATAATGCTCTTTGGAGAAAAGACAAACCGTAAACACAAAGCATCACACAAAAGTTTTATGCATGAGGACAGACCCTCAAAGCACGAAGGGGCTCCATTTTTTTCTGTCTGCTAAAACTTTTGCCTCATAGAACTCACATTTTAAAATATCTATTTATACCCTTCTGTGTGTGTATTAGGCTCAAAAACTTCAAAAATTCCCAGTTGATACACCTGACATGCAGAACTGCAGAATGGTGTCCTGGGGTGATTCCTAGAGAGTTGAGAAACCTAGTTTTTATAACTGAGGCACCTCAGTTTTTACTGTTTTTAGTGACAGGCTAAATTTGAATTGCGTCTTCTTTTCCCTCCAATCCTGGGGCATTGAATGCAGGTTTTCAGAGATTGTTTATTTATGGTATTTCCACTTTAGAAACGAGGCATTGGGGAGGAGAGAAGTAACGTTAAGACTATAATCAAGGAAACTAGGGAGAAGATACTGAAATCAGGTGGGGTCCTTGATCCTGAATCATACTATGTTTAGTCAACTCATTGGTCATAAATGTTTTATTGAACTGATTCACCCACACGCCCATCACAAAGCTATAATTACTCCTAGAAAGGGTTACCCTCTGCTTTGTTCTACTCTTAAAATGGCATTCATCAAGAAGTTGAGGTCCAGGACTTCCATGGTGGTCCAGCGGTTAAGACTCCACCTTCCAATGCAGGGGACGCGGGTTTGATCCCTGGTCAGGGAAGTAAGATCCCACATGCCGCAAGGCAACTAAGCCCGCACGCTCTGGAGCCTGTGAGCCACAACTAGAGAGAAGCCCGCACGCTGCAAGGAAGAGTCTGCGCGCCCCAAGATCCCACGTGCCGCAACTAAGACCCAATGCAGCCAAATGAATAAATATTTTTTAAAAAATAAATAAAAGGAAGAAGAAGTAGTTGAGGTCCAAGGAGAAACTGCAAAAGAAGAACCTTGACTATTTCCTCGTTTCTGCAAAGATTCTTGTGCTAGGGGTGATCCCCCTGTCTGGGGATCTTACAAGAGGCCCCAAGCACATTCGCATCTATGTGCCAGTAGCTCTAGAATCCCTGTGCTGAACCCATTTGTACAAATCACCCCCAAGTGCTGCTCGCTCAGCAAATATTCATTAAATACCCACCATGTGCCAGGCACTGTGCTAACTTTTCTTGGGGTGACTGATACAGGACAGGTTGCCCAGATAGATGTCAGACTTCAAGTGCAACATCAGGGGTGCCCTTATACATGGTGGAATGAAGAGCTTCTCCATATCCCTATCCTGTGGACAGGAAACGTCCAAGAAAACTAAGTTTATCACATTCTCATTCTCTTTCAACACCTCCCTTTAGGATGTACAGCATCACCTCTTTGGGCTGAGGGCCTTTGCAGAGAGCTGTGCACATCGGCCTGTGCCAACCACATGGCACAGGAAGACAGAAGTGGCTCTGTGAACCCCATTCCAGAAGTGCCTTTGATACCCTTTGTGTTAGCCATGACCCTTAGCCAACCCTGAGGATGTAAACACCAGGGAATCTGGGATCATATTCAAGTATCTCAGAATACTCATTATACCATCAGAAGTCAACACTGGAGCAGTTTGTTCTAGAATAATGCTAACATACTTAAAATTTGCAATTGGGAATTTAATTCATCTCTGCATAGAACAACATTTCTTTCTTTGTTCTATTGGCTTCTGGAAGAACTTGTTTCTTTTTTCCTGTATATCACCACTGCCCATTTCTAGTACTTTTAGTTTACTTTAGGCCATTTTCTCTCATGCAGCCTCAGACAAGCCCAACATTGAAGATAGATAGGGGATCAAACGTAGAGTTAAACAAGGTTGGAGTCCTCAGAAATTTGCAATTCGATATGGTGACGTCTATTGTTTTTAACACATTGAGAAACAAATTAAGGGAGTAGATTCCCTGACAGATGTGGATGATAGCGATGAAAATACAGTTTTGCAATATATTTGTGTTTTGCAGCTAGGCAACCCCAAATGACTAACACACAGGAAATATGTACTTGTGTGCTTCTTCTAGCCAAATTATGGGAATTGTAAATCTCTTCTTTTCTTTATGTGAATATTCTCTATGTAAAAGAAAAAAAAATGAAAAGAAAGCCTCTTGGGTTTAGAGGGCTTGTTTTCCACTGATTTTCTCCCACAGTCCTTTTATTTTCTTTCCTTAGTTTTTTCCACAGGGCGTCAGGAGTGGGAAGTTCTGTAAAAAGGAAAGGAGGGAGTGGATTGTAAGCTATTAAACTAAAAAAGTCCTTCAAGGACCCAAGGAAGAATACCTTAAAACGAGGAGTCAATCTTGGCTTCATTATGGAATGACATATTACATGAACTATGTTATATATATCTTTTAAGCTTTCAGGAAACAGACTGGCATTGAAGTAAAGACTATTGCTATAACATAGCTATGATAACACTGTAACGCAGATTCCAACAATCTGCTATACATACTGTTTGTATTATTACTGTAATTCTACAATAACTTCCTGTTGATTTTTTTTTTTTTAATCCATGGCTTTAATAGTCCACAATTTGTATTGCCCTTTGGAAATCTTTTCACAGCCTAGGCTAAACAATTGCTTTTATGTATCCAAGTGCAGAGACTTTCATTATTGTACATCACCCATGCATTGTTAAGAAAGGGGTCTTACAAAACTTCTCAACAGAAATTTCTGTATTTTGACCCTCAACTGACTTTAGTTCAATAAACTTTCTACACTGAAGCGAGGCAGACAAAGAAGTAAATATGATAGAACACCACACAAGTGTTGCTGGAGAGAAACAAATAGAACTTGGCCAATGGATACAGGTGGTTCCTGTTGGATTTTAGAAAATGCAGTTGTATGTTAAAAATGCTATTACATCAGTTCCAATGATTAACCAACTACTGAAAATGTTGGGGGACTCCACGAGAACAGATATATCACATACACAGAAATCAACCTCTGCAGGGCCAAGAGTCAACCAGCTCAGCTCTGCCAGGGTCACCGTGGGCCCTTCACCTGTGTCCCAGTCCCCTTGGTGTCTCCCTTTTGCTTCTTATCTCTGGGGATGCTGGCTGGTGAAGGCTGAGATGCAGAAGTACATTTTGAAAGCTTTCCTTGGAAAGGTACCTGGCCAAGTCCTCATACTTTACACCCCAAAGCCTGCTGTACCTACAAGTCTGACAAAACAATTCCCTTGGATTAACTTCTGGTAAATTAATCTGGAAGATATTTAAATCCAGATTCTATAAAATGATTAAGGATTAAAAATTATATCTATCTATCTATCTACTTACCTACCTATCTATCCATCCTTCTAGTACACAAGTTGATTACAATCACTCAAAATTTCAAAATCATTAACTCATAGAAAGTCATCTCTGGAAAGAACCTTCTCTAGAAGTCTAAGGATGTTATAGATCTTAAAATGAGTCTCAGAGAGAATGTGATATATCCAATCAATGTCTATGGCTTGTCAATGATTAGGTAGGAACAAAGATGCAGGTTTCCTGGAATAGAGACTGACTTGCAATTAAAAGTACTTTTAAACAATTTTGTTTTAATAAGTAAATAATTACTGTAATTACATGAATAACTTCCATGCCTAAAGGAAGGCCTAGCATATCCACATCTATTCTAGATCATCCTTGGTACTAGGGTCAAGGACATGATAAATTAGTAAAATAATGGATAAACCCTGTTAAGCTATTTCTTCAAACATTTTTTATTCTGTACTGCTTTTCCAAAGTGGTCTGTTGTCAGATTGCAAAGATAAATGATTTACATTCTATTTATTTTTTTCTTTTTTCCCTATCTGCAGAAAAAGGCATTAATGAGAGATTAGAGTGTTAGTTATGAAATAATTCTTAGCAGGTTAGTAAAATGAGGGAAGAAGGGCAAAAATCCCTGGATAAGCCATCATTTAGGTATTTAGCTTCTGAACACTCATGGGTGGACAGTAGCACCTGTTCATGAGAATATAAAAATGTTTGTAAAATAGAGAAGAAAATGCCACATGGTGGTCCAGGGATATGGGTCAGGATAGTAGGATTCCCTACTTAATTATCTACAAAAATAGTTTGATCACACTAAAATTTCTGGGAAGCCAGAGGATTATTTAGTCCTGTCTGATTAGTTCTATGTCACCTGGAATGTTCCTTCACTCGCCATTCCCTGGAAGGTCCTCGGGAAGGGTGTTAGGTCATTTTATTTTAGTCCACACTAGCTGTGACTGTGCAGAGTTTGTCCTCACCCATAAAACAAGAGATCTGAATCTATGGATTCTAAAGCCATCCACTTCCCAAGACTGAAATTCTGTAATTCTGCTTCTCTTGATCACACAAATTGCCCTTGTGCCAACAGCAGGGCAAACTCTAGATCTCAAAGCTAAAAACCCAAAAGGAGAAACACGAGAGTCCTTTATCTCCTAAGGCTACTCGGGTGCCCTTGTGGATTTTCACTCTATTTCTTTTATCAGTTTCATCATCTGGATTTCAAACTTCTCAGCAATGGGGTCTTCTGCTCATCCCCAGTACATCTACCAAAGCACAGAGACCCAGATTCTGTCACGGAATTCTGTCCTTAGGCAGGGCTGCCTAATCAAAATACAGGACACCCAGTTAAAATGGAAATTCAGATAAATGACTAATAATTTTTTCTGTATATGTGTGTCCCATGCAACATTTGTGACATACTAATACTAAAAAATTATTTGATGCTCTCTGGAATTCAAATGTAACTGGATGTCCTATATTCTTATTTGCTAAATTTCACAACACTGAGAACATGAGTCCTTTCAGTGTGAAGTCCACCTTGGCCCCAGGTGGATGAATAACTGAGCAGGTTACACAGCCTCCAGGCTCTTTGGTTTCCTTACCTGTCGAGTGTCAATAATAATCATCTTCCTCAAAGGAGGACCAGCTCAAGATAAATGGGTACCCTGGAAAGACTACTGATTTTTTTCCCCATCCAATTAGTATTAGTGAAACATTTGCATGAAATTTATTCAGTGAAAACAGGAGTAAGCTGTTTTATTTTAATAATAAATGAGTGTTCAAATGAGAGGTTTTAATTTATTAGAAACCAAACCTTTTATGGTGTGATGACCCTGGCATCTGTTTGCCTATACAGCCCCTTAGTCTGAATCTGTAAGGATTAATATTAGAGGCTGTACCTCAAGTTCTGAGTGTGGCTCCTGGTGCCGAGTATGGCTCATTTGAGGTAGATAATATTATCGTTACTAAAATATCTTTGTATGAATAACCTACTCCATAACCTGAAGATGGGCTTACAAGCATCATATAATCAGAGCTTCAGATATCAGAGATGGTCTGGTCTAAGTTTACCATTTTACAGATAAGGAAACTGGAGCTTAGATAGATTGAGTGACTTACATGAAATCTCTAGCTAGGTAGATGTCCTCTGTGCTCTTTGTTGTTATGACAACTGACTTAGTGGAGAGGTACACAAATGCTCTCGATATCTAAATAGGTGACATAATTCATAAAGGATTTACTGCCACAGAGCAAAAATACCAGGCATATTTAAACACATGTGCAAATATTAACTGTACCACTATGAAACTTTGTAGGAACACAGAAATCTTCCTATCACTGTTGGAAGCTTCAAACATTGGCATCTTTCCCGAAAGAGACCCACTGAAATCATACAGGGGGAACCCCAGGGAGGTTGAAGCAAATGATCCTATTAGAGCCATCTCCAAATAAATGCCCATTTCCAATTGTAAAACAGCTCAAATGAGTATCCGAGTCTCTTTGGAAACTATTAAGATGCTTGTGCAGATTAAAATTACAAACGCTTATTAAAACAGTATGCCCAAGAAAGCGGAGAGGACAAACAATGACACATGCAAAGGTCACCGCCTGATGAAATGTTTCTATTAGGTGGCCCAGCCCAGGCCCTTCCCCTGATTCTTCCCTCGTAATCAGAGGCTAAAAGAGGTGTGGGTGAGTGCTGGAGACAACTTTCCATGACCTTAAAACTTTCAACTTACAATTCATTGTTCTCAACATTTTCTTACGGATTTTGGCAGCCTGACCATACAGGCACAGATCTGAGCTGACCTCCTATGGCTGAGGTTCCCTCCCTGTCTGCTGGGCAACAGAGACTAAATATTTCTGACACGGCTTAAAAAAGGAGTTATTTTAAGTGGGTTTACACTGGCATTGTTATTAAAAGTAAGGCTTAACATTAAGAGCGTTAATGCTCCAAATAGCGACTGTGCGTAATTATGATCCCAAAGGCACGTGGGGTTAAGGAAATGGGAATATCTGGGGTGTGTGCTCAAGCTGGTTTGACGGGGATTTCAAATACTCCTCCAGTTCAGTTCACTTTTATTCTTTTTCAGAGTTTTGGGGGAGTATCTCAGGTTCCAGATATGCGTTTGAACTTCGAGGGAGGGGGCTGTGGATATGACTGAGAGGTCACAAATACTGTGAGATGAGGCAGATGGAAAATTCTAGAAAACTCTGTCTTGTCTGACCAAATACATACATAAATAAATAATAACCATTGCATGCTATTAATAGCATTCCCAAGTGTGCTTGACCTGTATAACACAGCTCGTTATTTAGGTGGTAAGAGTGTTTTCATAAAGTTTTTACATGGGTTTTAATATGCTAGCCTTCTACTTTTAAACTTTAATAACTGAGATTATTTGTATAAGAGGAACAAATTCAAAATAGTATTTGAAGGGAAAATTAACTTTTATCTCTTAGCTGTGGTGAACCTCAATGCTATCCGCCTCTCTCTGTATAATACCTAATATATCTATATCTAGATCCCTTTAGTAATACTCTGTATCTATATCTATCTAGCTATCTAATTATATATAATTATATGTAATTTAATACATAAAGTATATATAAATATATATAATTTAATTTATACCAAAATATGGTTTTTTTAATGTAATTATCGTCATTTGTCAAAAGATCTGAAGTAAGGGTGCATGCTAATGGTATAAGCCTGGGGAAGTTTTGTGCCTTGTTTTTCTCATTAATAAAATGGGGATGGTAATGATATCTGCTTCCTAGGATTCATAGGGTTGTTGCAAGGATGAAACGAGAGAACAAATGTGAAATGTTTAGGATAGGGCTTGGTATACGATTATTCGAATGGCAGCTGACACTATACTTAGAAAAAGATTTCTTATTAATTCTATGATCTCCACCACATTTAATTCAGTATTTTCAAATGAATAAAACTGTTTGATGGTTTTCACATACATTTAACATAACTCAGCCACTCCACTCTTTTGTTTGTAGGAAAACACACACACACGCATGCATGCACGCACACATACATATATATACACAGCTCAGTTAACTAAGTCCCTCACTTTATTTCTTTTGCTTATAGACTAAACAGCATTAGGCGCAGAGAAGAGAGATCTAAATCTGAACAGTCAAAGCATAAGATAGATCACGACTCCCCATTCCTATTACCCAGGTGGGATTATAGTCCTATAACCAATTTCCATCCCTGCAATAGCTCTGATCCTTACTCTTCCCCACTCATCCCATAAGACTGTGCTGGGAAAGTCTGTAAATGCAGAATTAGCACAACTAAAATGCTTGGAGACAGGGCTCAGATATTGGATTTTGACTTAATAATATGTAATTTAAACTACAGGCTCATTCTACATTTATTTTTAACTAGAACTCTAGAGGGTACAGGTCATACCTATATGTTTTTTTCTCTATGTTTCTATGCCAAAAAAAAAAAAAAGCTTTTAAAAGTGCTTTCTGGATTGTGGTATTTTTTTTCCCCAAGGAAACAACAGAAGAATAGAATTACATATGTTATTTTTAATGACCTTTTTGCTCATCTCAAGAAAACATCCTATTTTAAAGAGCCCAGTGTATCTAGGCTCTTATCAGAATAAGTAAATAATTACTAAAAATTTCATTTTGGATTTATCTGCATCCATCATTGCCTTGCAAGTGAAAATCTTTGAAATGTACAGAAATTTTCATTAGAAGTAGATTCTTTGGAATGCATCAATCCTAGGCAGGCTGTTAGGGTCAGCCAGTTGCTTTCCAATCAAGATGAAAAATAAAAATATGTAATAAATAAATATCTAATTTTCTTAACTCCAGATGACTAGGTTTCCAAACTTATTTCAAAAACATGTTCTCTCTCTCTCTTTCCCTCTCTCTCTCTCTCATATGAAAAGGGAGTAGGAAAAGAACCTGCATTGCAGAAAAACAGTATAATAGTAAATCAGGTCTACATACAAGTATAAGTAGTTAATTCCTTAAAGAGACATTTTTTCCCCTGAGGTTCTTCAAATGGACGTTTGAACTTTTGCTCACTGAACACACATAACTAATCTATGGAATGTAATCCAATGGGGTTTTGAGAGCATTTTATTTTGAGTAAAAATAATGTCATGCCTAAACCAGTAAAGCAACTTTGCCTATTGACTTCAAAACACATGATTGCATATGTGTTCCTAGCACTCCTTTTATTTAAATTTTTTTTAACATCTTCATTGGAGTATAATTGCTTTACAATGGTGTGTTAGTTTCTGCTTTATAACAAAGTGAATCAGTTATACATATACATATATCCCCATATCTCTTCCCTCTTGCGTCTCCCTCCCTCCCACCCTCCCTATCCTAATACCATATGCTAACACATATATATGGAACCTAGCACTTCTTTTAAGCATTGTTTATATAACTCCTCTCCTTAAAGTGAGGGGGTTCCTTCCCTTGTAGAAAAACGTGCCTCCGAGGCAGGTAAGCGGCAAAGAGCTGTATCTACATTTGTACAGAAGGAAATGAAGGTCTGATGGCAGCAGGGTTCACATCACTGCACACTTCCTAGATGCCAAATGCCTTCCCAGGCTTTGGAGATACAAATGTGGGTGAAGTCTGGTCCCCTCTACCAGAAAGTCTATTGCATCCCAGCCAGCAAGGAAACAGATTTTGGAATAAGTGGTGACAATACAATGTGATTCTTGCTCAGCAGACATAAAAACAGGGTGCTGGGAGAGAACTGGAAGCCCCTGAGGCTTCTGAGTAGGGGAGAAACAGGATCACACTTGTCTAAGAAGATAACCGCAGTAGCTCCATGAGAAGCTCCACAGTCAGGAAGGAAAGTGGCAGTGAGCCCTGCTAGAATCTAAAGCATTAGAAAGGAAGATTGAAGACCTCACTTATGGCCAAAGCACTAAGGAAGTTGAGAAGGACCTTAACTCAGGAGGTGCTTCCGAGGAGAAAGTGAAATAATTTAATGACAATTAAAGATGTGTGGTAGGGTCAGGAGCTAAGCCATTGACGACTGGCATTTTTCAAGCCTCAGTCCTAGGTCCTCTTTCCTTCCATGCCAATGTCACATACAGGCATTCAACCATCACAGATGTATCCAATTACCCCCTCTACACAAATGAACTAAATATAGATCTCTCCACTAGTCTCCTTGGAATTCCAGATGCATAGGGTCAACTCACTGCTTGAGTTGCTTGAGATATCTTAGAGGCAATGTTGGACCAAAGCTGTCCAAAACCAACCCCAAATCTGGTTCTCTTGCAAGATTCAACTTCAGTAACACACCCCCACCATGCCACAAATCTACAAGTCATCCTTGGTATTTTTCTTCCCTCACCCACATATGCAAGATCACTCCAAATCCTTAGATTTTACTTCCTAAATCTCATTTGAATCTGCCCACTCATCTCCATTCCCACTGCTATTGTCTTAGCTCTAGCTACTGTCATCTCTGCCCTGAGCATCTCCAACAGCCTCCAAAATGCTCTTCCCACATCCATACTTGTCCTCCTTTTGAACTTTTGGAAATGTAAATCTCTTCCTGGCACTGTCTCTGTTGAAAAATCTCAGTGGTTTCCACTGCTCTGAGGTTGAAAGAACAAAACCCTCAACGTGGCCTAGAATGTATCTTAGCACCTTTTCCTGCTAGTTAAGTCCTACAGCATGTTCTGATCTCACCTTAAGTACTCCATGGGAGTGCCTTTCCTGATATCCCTAACCAGGTCAGAGACCCATATATAATTCTCATAGCTCTCCATATCTCTGTACCACACAAGCGCCATTTTGTGTTTATTTTCATGTTATCTCATTCATGTTTTCCTCTCCGACTAGACATTAAACTCCATGAGGCAGGGGCCAGATCTGTTTCTTCTCACCACTGAATTCTCTTCCTCCAGCAGAAAACCTGATGTGTTAGGTAATAAAAATTTGAATAACAACAGACTAAGTGAATAAAAAATAAGCCCGTCGTTCCTAATGTGAAAGAACAGTGAGACGGATAAAGTCGTTGATTAAAGTTGAGACTAGAGTTGGACAAATGAATCCAGTTAGGGACAAGGTATAGACTTTCCTTTTTTAGATTTCCATAGCATACCCCGGTGGGTTGTGGAATATACAAAATACTTTCAAGAGAGAAGTTGACACTGGGAGTCACCACGCATAGGTACTTGGAAATTTGCAGTGTTAAGGGGGTGGGTATAAAGAAGAAGTGCAAGTTCAAATATGTCCAGGAATGACCCAGAAAAGGTGGTGTCAACTGGTCAAGTAAGAGACCAAGGACAGTGGGTGTGAACTGGAGAATGCACGCTCTGCACCAAATCAGATCAAAACAAAAGGTTCTCTTTTGCTAAACTTAAGTATCTCACATTCTCCTTTTAAAGTAATTTTTTAAATCCAAATAAAATTTAAAATAGAACCAAAAGTAAGTCAAAGCAGGAGTAATTTTGAATATACTTTGTACTATTATAAAGTGAATACCCAACAGCCTGAAGAGGTATATAGGAGGGGTCTTATCTCCATTTCATAGATGAGAATACAGAAGTTTAGGGAGGTCAAAGATTTAGCAGGGATTATGCAGCCACTTAAACAACCCAATCACAAGCACCCCAAATCTGGGCTCCTCCCATGTGACTGTGCTGGATGCTTCCTGTTTTGTCTGTCTGGTGATACGCTATTAACGGTATCAGCCAAGCACACCTCTACCACAGGAAACAGTTACCCAGCAGGCCAAGCTGACCCTGGTTCAGAAGAAGTTCAACTCTCCACATGGAAGAAGCCTTCCATGAAGGCTGGGACCTTCTGCAGACCCCAGGAAATAGGCTACCTCTGTAAATAAGTATCTTCTATGATCATGTCTTCAATGGAAGCTGAACCTCATCTCTATGAAATGGAGCAGGACCCTGTGGGGCCCTCCTGGCACAAAAGCCTTTCTTCCTGTGTCCCCTGCTTCTTGTTTGTAGGAAATAGGTTTCATTCGGCCTCCTTGACCTTCCCTGAGTTCCAAAGGGCAGATTCAAACAGTTGCTAATCAGGGAAGGGAGGGAATGCAGAAACAAGAGAGGAGCAGTCAAGAAACAATAGTGCAGCCTTGGGGCAGGGTCTTGGTTCCTCCTCAAGGAATATATATAACAATATCTTTGAGTTCTTCTGCAGAACTAAAACCTCCACCCAGGTGGAGGATGGCAACTTCCAGCTGAGCACAAGATTCCTGGAGCACCACCCTGCTACCTCACCACCAACCAATCAGAAGAAAGTCACATACCCTGTAGCCCTCACCCCAAATTTTGTGTATAAAAACTATTCCCACAACACCATTGGGGAGTTCGGGGTGTTTGAACATGAGCCACCTGTTTGCCTTGCTTGGCCCTGCAATAAACATTTCTCTGCCCCAAACTCTGACATTTCGGTTTCTTTGGACTCACTGTGCGTGGGGCACATGAACTTTGCTTGGGTAATACTACCTCAGAGAGTCAGTACCTACCTAAGTTCACACAGCTATTAAGTGGCAGACTGGATCTGAACTCGGGTCTATTTTGCTTTGAAGCCCTCTCTCCCCCTACATGTTAGGCCCCAGGAACAAATTAGAACAAGAAATGCTGAGGAATGGAGGAAGCTCAGCAACCTCATTATCTTACTCCGTAACAGTGTTCATGCCCATAATTCAGGACAAAGAAAACCTAATATAGACAGATGTGTCTATTCCTTCTCTTCAGCTCTGACTCACGACAAGCATCCGTTCACTTCATGCAACCTCTCCTCCCCGACCACCTGCCATGTTTGTTGTGTACCATCCGGAAACTTCGGGAACCAGTTTCCAAGTTGCCTGTTTGATTTCCTGATGCCACATAACTCTGACCTACAGACTTCCAATTTCCTTTTCCAACTCCCAATTTTCTTTCTTAAGGAAGGGGCAGAAGAGTGCCAATTATCATAGTTTATCTTTCCTCTACTAGATGTTTTCACATTGAAGACTCTAGTACAGACTTTGGTTACATGCTGTCTTTTTAAAAGAATATCTGCTTAACTTTAATTCATTACCTGAATCTGGAATCTACTAAACCCAATTGTTATATGGAGTCACCTGGGGAGAGTTTAATGGAAAAGCAAGGCAGCAAATTAGTACCATATGATTAGCGTAATACTAAGTTTGTTTATCCAAGGTTCTTCAGAAGAATGCACCGTATTTTTAAGATATGACTTGTTTTCCATATCTGCATGGAGGCTTGTTGCTACTTAACTGGACATTTAATTTTCCACTTATTCATTTTCCCCCTTACAGACAGCTCGATGGCTATTCAGTATGTGCATAATGCAGAGAAAAATAATTATAGGAAAGGGACACAGAGAATGTCATAATTAAACTATCCATTTGCAAAATACACTCCATATACCCGAAACATCTTGATTCCTATAATCAGGTAGATTAGGTTTTCAGTAAATACTTTTTAAAATAGAGGTTTATCTAAAGTCAGAAACAGAGAGGCAGCTCTCAGAATCACCTTGTAACACAAAATTAACTACCATTTGCCTCCAATCATGTTTTAAAAAAATCAGATATAAAGAGAAATCAAAATGTAAATCAATGGATTTGTGAAACATGAGGGCATTTTCCGTGACCTTCTAGAACGGGTTTATTTATTCCTCATCTGAACTCTCATTAACAAAAGCCACTGTGCCTACCAATGGCAAATGCAGAAATTTATCGCCTCAAGATTTGGTTCAAACTTTTATTTTACAGTTTGGAGATTAAAGTTCAGAGCAAATTCAGTTGCAGGGGTCAATGCAAGTAAAAGATCTACGTGGGAGAAGGGTGTTAGGACAAGTTAAAAAAACATTCACAATCTTTATAAAGAAAGAAACATTGCCAAAAAATTAGAAATGATGATCAAAAGGGACTTCAACTAATTACCAGGACGAAATACCCATGCTATGAAATTTGGAGTCAAAGACTCCAAATCTTCTTATTCTCTCTTTCTCTACTTGATGGTGTTTGAAGTTTATATGCAAAATATTTCTCCCTGATCCCCATCTAACTAATGGGCTCGTTGAGAGGACTGGCGATTCTGCTGATTTACTGAACAGTGACCTGCAGAGAAAAAGCAAAAGACAAGGAAACCAATTTTATGGAAACCAACAAAAAAAATTAACTAGAGATTTAAAGCTTAATATAGCTTTATCCTCCAGAGAGCTTTGCCTGATTGCAGACAGAGCTTAAGAACAGGATTCAAAAGCACAAACACGCTAGTTCTGTTTTGAGAGCTCTGCTCAAGGTATGTTCAATAAATGGAAAACCACCTTTACCACCTGCCTTTTGTCACGAGAGAAGACAGAAAGGCAAAAACTAGTTTGGGAAGCAGGGAAAAGGGCTTTACTCTCCAACTCAGTTACTGGTTTTTAAATGTTAGATAAAAATCCAAGTTCTCAGGCACTGTTTTCCTCAAACATACTCTCCTCTCTTTCAAAAATGAAAATAACGACCCTCCCTTCCTTTCCTTCGGAAATATTAATTGAGCAAATGATGCCTTGCGTAGCGCTTGTTCCTTCCTGCCACTTTCTGTCTGTCATCACCAATGCCAGGTGCCCACAGGTGAAATCTGCCTCCTGCTCCAGGAGGGGACAGTTGGGAGGTGGGGAGGAGGAAGACAAAGCCAACGTGCTGGGAGGGAGCCTGATTCCATCCCGGGCAGGGCCGGCACTCAAGAGAGGGTTTCCTGCCTATTGAGGTGAAGTTATAAATGTAATTAAAGTCTTTAAGAAAGAAATTCTGCCTCAAACCATGTCCCTCTCCAGTGGTCTTCTCTTGTGTAATTCTAGCTCTTTGCCCAGAGGAACTGACACTTTCGATCTAGTCATGTAAGGGCAATTTATTGTGAAGTGGTAATTTATTAAGTGAGATTCAAGAGTGGGGAGAGCTCTCAGAACCAGGAAGGGACTCAATTCACCCTCAAGTGCTCCCGACTCAGGTCTTCTAGACAGAACCTCTGGGGCACAGAAATCCTCACCAAACTTCTAATTCCTGAATACTTCTGTCCCCACTCCCACCCCACTCCCCCATGCTGCGTAACTGGAAGTAAGTCTTAAAACATAAATTCCTGGATGTCATATCATGTTAATCTAAATTCAGAGTAGGCTATAACTGATTGATCTCTCTGAAGAGCCTTCCCACGCTAGAGGAAGCTAGGAAAGCTGCGGTACTTCATTTGGCCTGGGGCCAGTTCTTAATCCTAAATCTCTTGAAAAATGCTATTTGTGTTCTGTAGTGATTGTGATGAATGGCCCATCATGGTGGGGGCAAAGAGGTACCCATCATAAGCAGGAAACGTGGGCTTCTATGAGATGCTAAATCTCTCTGCTTGCTATGATCACGCATGTATTCAACCTGCCTTCAGTCCGTAAGAGAGTTTTACTTTTGTTTAATAATCAAATGCATAGCCACATCCTAAAGAAGAGGGCAATTCTGTGGTGATGAAGACAGCAACAGTGGATAGAGACCAAAGGCACCGGGAGTCATGTTAGATTTCTCCAGAAGTCACTTTCTGACTGACTCTCTTGGGCTTTGGGCGATCAATTATCCCAGCTGCCTTCTTTCCCCAGATTCCTGTAATCCGTGTAGGGCAGGTTTCTCAAGATCCTCTGTTCTTTTCTTCTCTTCCTTGGTGTCATTTCATCATCTGGCCCCCTTTCCCAAAGGGATGAGTTCCTGCTACGGATGATGAGATTCCGGGTCATCATAAAGGACAGGTGGGTAAGAGTGCTGGACCTTCCTTTAAAGGTAAAGGATGCTTTGCTTCTTGCCTCAATGTAGCAAAAGTAAAAGGTGACCCCGGGTCTGAGACAGTTCAGCCACCCTTCCCTCACTCCTCATATACTTTCTCTTCTTCCCAGGGATGAAAGACAAGCACAGCTTAAGCCAGCTCAGCACATAGCATTTGGGGAAACATAGTCTCTCTTGCTGCTTTCTCTGGTTTAATTTCCCTACTGTTGTGCAGGCTGCCTTGGCTCTGAGAGGTCCAAAACTCAGTGTAGCATACATGGGCCACTGGCAAACTATGGCCTGTGGGCCAAATCCAACCCACCGCCCGTTTCTGTAAATAGGGTTTTATCAGAATACTGCCATGCCCATTCAATTCTATATTGTCTCTGGCTGTTTTTGTGCTAACATGGTAAAGCTGAATAGTTGTAACAGATACCATATGGTTTGTCGGCAAAGCCGAAAGTATTTACTAACTGGCCCTTTGCAAAAGAAGTTTGCCAACCCTTGGTTTAGACCCCTGTAAAATGGAGACGAAATATTCAGTGTTTGATTAACCTGCAGCAGAAACATTCCTAACTAAAGCTGCGGTTTCAATGAGAAACAGAGTAGAAGTTACTTGGAAGAAGCTAGATTACATCAGGGAAAAAAAATGGGTGTTCTACATAGTCTAACCCAACTCATTAGATTTATGTAAATATATACATAGGGGTTTTGAGCCAATGTTACATTTAATTATAAACTATTGCTTTTGCTTCAGTTTGTCATTGTTTCTCTCAGGCCATGAGGGTTTGGGTTTGGCAGAACTGGCAGTAGGGGAGGCTCTCTAAGTATCACAGAACGTTCCAGCTCCCCTCTCTCAACCCCAGGATTCCCAAACAAATGGTTTTTTAAATCCTTGGTTGAGAAACTGATGGGCCCCATCTTGGTCCCTCTGTACTCAGGCCCTCTGGAAACTTGTACATGAGAGGTGGCTGTCATCTACATCAGGATCCAAATATTCTTGGGTTCCCTGGGCATACTTCCATTTAATAGTACCCAATCTCACTTTCCATCTTTGTGTAAAAGAACTATACTTGTTATGTCATTCAAATGTGTAGATTTCACAAATACCTAAATACCCACCATAGTGGGCCTCAGTGTTGAGGAAGTTCAGCTAATTTAAAAGTGGGCAGAGACTCTGAAAAGACGGTTTTCCAAAGAAGACATACAGATGGCCAGCAGGTACATAAAAAGATGCTCAACATCACTAATCATCAGGGAAATGCCAATCAAACCCACAATGCAGTATCATCCCACACCTGTTAGAATGGCTATTTTCAAAAAGGCAAGAAATAACAAGTGTTGGCGAGGGTGTGCAGAAAAGGGAATCGTTGTGCACTGTGGGTGGGAATGTAAATTGGTGCAGCCACTATGGAGAACAGTATGGAGGTTCCTCAAAAACCTAAAACTAGAACTACCACATGATCCAGCAATTCCACTCCTGGGTATTTATCTGAAGAAAATGAAAACACTAACTGGAAAAGATATATGCACCCCCATGTCATGACAGCCTTATTTACAACAGCCAAGACATGGTAACTACCTAAGCATCCATCAGTAGATGAATGGATAAGAAGATGTGGTATATAAACACAATGGAATATTCTCAGCTAGAAAGAATAAAATCCTGCCATTTGCAACAGCATGGATGGACCCTGAGGGCATTATGCTCAGTGAAATGAGACAGAGAAAGACAAATACTCTATTATCTCATATGTAGAATCTTAAAAGAACAAATACCTCAGCCCACAACTCAAACTGCTTATAGATGCAGAGAACAGATTGGTGGTTGCCAGAGGTGGGGGGTTGGTGGCCAAATAGATGAAGTGAGTCAAAAGGTACAAACTTCCAGCTATAAAATGTATAAGTCACGAGGATGAAATTACAGCATGGTGACTATAGCTAATAATACTGTATTGCATATTTGAAAACTGCTAAGAGAGGAGATCTTAAAAATTCTCATCATAAGAAAACAATTGGGGGACTTCCCTGGTGGCACAGTGGTTGAGAGTCCGCCTGCCGATGCAGAGGACACGGCTTCGTGCCCCGGTCTGGGAAGATCCCACATGCCGCGGAGCGGCTGGGCCCGTGAGCCATGGCTGCTGGGCCTGCGCGTCCAAAGCCTGTGCTCCACAATGGGAGAGGACACAGCAGTGAGGGCCCGCGTACCGCAAAAAAAAAAAAAAAAGAAAAAGAAAAAGAAAAAAATTTTGTAACTATGTTTGGTGATCGATGTTAACTAGATTTATTGTGGTGATCATTTTGCAATCTATGCAAACAGGGAATCATTATGTTGTACACCAGAAACTAATATAATGTTATATGTCAGTGATACCTGACCAAAAAACCCACATTCCAAATAGTCATTTAAACTACATCTCTGTATAGTGATAACTAAATGTTAAGGAAGTTCTAATGAAGTAAGTGGTCGGTCGATGTGAATAGGGTTATCGGGCAAAGTTACCTTCAGGAGCTTAGGTTAACAAACGTTTGAAGCACATGTGTTTTCACGGAGAAGGAAAGAACAGTCCAGCTTTTGGGTACTCAGTAATGGTTGTTAGGGTCGATCACGATCATGATAATGATGGTGGGAAAAAATATCACGGTGCCAAGCCTCAGAAGAAGCATTAAGTTCCATCTGTAAATACCAAACTTAAATGAGGGCAACATTTTTCCAGTTTACAAAATCTTTCACTTACTCACCAGGAAACATGACAAAATAGAGAAAACTGCTGTTTCCAGGGGCCTCTTACGATTCTTTCTGGCTTAGACATTTGTGTCTCTATAAGAATGAAAAACTAGTGCAATGAAAAACAAAGGGCGTGCCAAAGCCATGGGTAACTGAAACACCTGCAACCCAGATTAATTGCAATACTCAGCCCCACAGGACTGGTCCTATGATTGCTAATGTCAGTACATGTCAGCAAAACTCATCCCGGGAACAGCTGATTTACATTATTGCCCTAGTTCGAGACAGAACATCTGAAAGCAGGTTTGTACTTTAGTCCATCGACTCTACAGAAGGACTGGGAGTAAAAGAGCCTTGAAAGAATATGTGGATCAATAGAAAGAGAATTGTTTTGCTGGGAGAAAAACTCAACAATATAGGGAAAGGATGCACGGTATGGCTCAGAGGTGGGACTCAGGGTCCTGGGGGAGAGTGCTTCTTTGTTCTATCTCACATCGATCACATAATTTTATAGAAGGGGATCCTTAGATATAATCTGGTTCAATCTCTCATCTTACAAATGAGGAATGTGTGGATGTCTGTTCAAATCCTGGCTGGGCCAAGTGCAGTGTTGGGTAATACTAAGGATGCAAGTGGATGCAAAGATGAATGGGGCACGGACTTTATCTTTTGAGAGTTCACAGTCTAGGAATGGAACTAAGATATACATAAATATTACAAAGTAGGACATCTGCACTTGCACTGGAGCATCTAAGGTTTAGATTCAGGGCTATGAGCATTTAGGGGAAGAAAACCTTCCTTCCTGGTGGGAGAGAGGGTTAGTGAGACATCCTTGCAGGAAATAAGTATCAAACCTGCATCAGGGCTGGGCACTGCTGGAGACACAGTGGTAACCAAGAGAGACAAACCATGTCCTCGTGAATAATATAGTGTTTGGGGAGTGGAGATTTTTTAACACAGAGATGCAGAAAGGAGAGTGATTAGTTGATCTGTTGAGGTGCCTTCTCCTGTTGCACTAAAACAGAAAGGGGAGGTAAACACAGGGACTCCATGTGGGAACAGACGTGAAACCTACACACTGAGTCCGCTCCTTATACTATAATCTATAGCATATGATGCTGGTATTCGGGAACTCTGAGTCTGAACACATACTTGGGGAGTGTAGAGAGGTAAGTTGTCAGATTCTCTTCCCAAAGAGTGGAATAAAAGTGCCAGGTGATTCTCCTCTATTTTGGGAAAATAACTTCCCCGTGGTCTCTGACCCCTGGGAGACGTTCCCCAATTACAGGGATTTCCTCTTGTGTTTCTCCTAACAGATGTTATGTGCTGGGTGTGTCCAGATCCAACAGATCTGGATGTGCTGGGTTTGTCCTTGCTGGTCCAGCCCACTAGGGAAACAGACCCGTTCAGGAGGGGGAACAAAGTAATTGTCAAGTGAATATTTTTCTGCTGATTATTGGAGTCAAGTCCTGAGGGTGTTTTAGTGTTTTGGCTTTTCTGGAGTGCTGGAAGGAGATGTAAAAGCCTTGGCAGTAGCATTCCAACCTACAGATAACAGGATTTCTCTACTTTAAATTTTTATGTGATCTTATAATACTCTGTTATTATTAGTTATGTAATGTGCTACATTAGTCATGCTTTGTGAAAAATAGTAGATTATTCTGATATAATACATTATTTAAAAGGCCCAGATCTTGTTTTCATTTTTATAAACATATAATTCTCTACCTAAAGAATTATTACTGGATATAACTCTGTTTTCATAGCCTACTTCCCCCCTGCTCTGCAAAGATTTTCTAAAGAACCCAGTAGTAACTGGGTCATGATTCTTCAAACTTTCCAGTGGGGGAAAAAAATGATACGGAGCAAATTTTTCCCAACTGAGGCATAGTTAAGGCAAGATGCTTCATTAAGTTACCAACATACCAAGGAAAGGTGCCATGACCAGACAGTACCTACCTCATAAGGTTGTCGCAAAGATTAAATGAGATATTAAATACAGAGCTCTTAGCATAATGCCTGGCACACAGAAAGCATTAATAATTCTTCTATCATCCTCTAAGAAGACTAATCTCTGATCTTCAGATGGCCAGCCTGCTCTCACTGGACACCAAGAGAGTTCCACGTAAACTCTCCTCACTCCAAGCGCCTCCAAGATGTCATGTAACGTGAGCTGAAGAGTATCTATACATGGCATTCATTCAAAATCACACAGCATGCTTTCCTCCGTGAGTTTGGAATTCATCTTGGGAGATGTATCAGGCATGTGAAAGGGAAACATCTCCTAAATGAGCTGGAGAAAGCAACAAAACAGAAAGAAACGAGGCCAAGCACTGACTTAAAACATGTCAGGATTTGGTCTATTTTTTTCCATCAACATGTGCTGTTCTCATTAATGGGAGTTTCTCACACACTCAGTAAGGGAACAGGCAAAAGTGTATTTTGTTATAGCCTGAAGGCTCACCCAAACATTTAAAGAATTTGGGGAGCCATAAATTTCCTCCAGACTATAATCATCTTTGTGAGATCAAGTGCTCATGACCGAAAACATCTCTGATCTGTGAAATATGATCAAGGCTCTTTAAAATATTTTTTCCCAATAAGTAGGTAAGTTCATGATATGTACTTTGTCATGAGATTTGAAAACATCCTTCCAGCTATCTGCCAAAACTACTTCCATTTTCTTGTTGGTCAAATCATTAGCCCAGATAACAGATGAAAGGTAGGCTATGGCCCTTGGGCCAAATCCCACCCACTTCCTGTTTTTGTAAATAAAGTTTTATTGGTTCACACTCAACCTTAGTCATTTACATATTACCTGCGGCTACTTTCATGCTAGGATGGCAGACCTAAGTAGCTGCAACAGAGACTGTGTGGGCAGCAAAAACTGACCTATGTACTATCTGGCCCTTTATAGAAGTTTGCCAGCCCCTGATCTAGATCACTGTCTTGGGTAGAAAGAATTCTGGTTGAATAACAGTCATCTATCAGATTCCCAGAGAATTTAAAAATTTCCCATGTTATCAAATCCAGACACTTTGCTGACTGGAACAGAAAGGAGGAAGTGAACAGAGAATTACTAAACTGGGAGTTAGAAGTCATTCATCATTCATCCATTTATTCATTCCACATAAGACACCACCACCATTCCTGTGGTAAATACTGGCATTAGAGTATGAACAATCGGGCCTCATAGAGTATAAAGTCAATGAGGGAGACAAACAGTGACCACGTCATTCATTCATCCTTCATTCATTCATTCTCTGTAATGTGCCAGGAAATATTTTAGGCACCAGTTAACCATACCAGTTAACCACACCAATTATACATTCTAATGGTGAAGAGAAATAATAAGCACATATGAAAATAGCAGGTACTGATAAGTGCTATAATGAGAATATTAGTTCAACCATATGAAACTGAAATTTTTATAGGTCTACAGTAGTTGAATATTGACAATTTTATATGATTCAACCTATCAGTGAGAAATGCTGAAGAGTGATTTTTGGATGGCCTTAAATTAAGGGATCTGGGAGGGAGAGATAAATTAGGAGGTTGGGATTAACATATACACACTACTGTATATAAAATAGATAAACAATAGATAAACTATATAGCACAAGGAACTATACTCAATATCTTGTAAAAACCTATAATGGAGAAGAATCTGAAAAAGAATATATATGTATAACTGAATCACTTCTGTACCCTTGAAACACTAATTTTAAATTAAATATACATCAACAAAAAAAATTTTTTTTAATAAATTGAAGGATCAAGGAAGGCTTCACTGAGGAGGTGACATCTGAGCTAAGACTTGAATGACAGCAGCATCTTGCCCTGCAAACATCAAGGGAGATTTCCAGGCAGGGAGAGGGAGAGCCCCTTGCAAATACTCTATGGCCAAAGTAAGCTTGGATCGTTTGAGGAAGAGAAAGAAGACCAGAGGGTCTGAAGCAATGTGGACTCTGGGGAAAGAGGGAGGAAATAAGGTTGAAGAGGTAGTCAAGGGCAAGGTCAGATGGGGTCTTGTGGGTTAGGATAAGGATCTTGGCTTATACTTGAAGAGTAATGGGAGGGCTTTTAAAAAGGAACATTGCATGATCCAATTTATGGCTTTTAAGCGTTTTCATTCCTCTTCTGTGAGAAGTAGACTATGATAGCAAGAACTGAAGCAGGGAGATTGAGGAGGTAGGACGGAGTTCTGAGCAAAACAAGACTACACAGCAAGGAAAGGTGGAGAAAAGTGGGGAGGAAGGAGATGTTTAGGAGTTGAAATCATCAGGAGCTGTTGATAGTTTAGATGTAATTAGGAGGGAAAATGAGGGATGAGGGAGGATGCCAACTTTCCAATTTGAGTACCTGGCCGGATACCTACGTGGTGTGATTCATAAGCCTGTGAACACCAGAAAAGAAGCAGGTCTTAGGGGAGATAATAGGTACCATTTTCAACCTGTTGAACTTGAGTCATCTTTATGACTTGCTTTCCCTCAAGTGGTATCGATGAACATGAAATCTTATATGAATCAGACTGGCAGGTTTGTTTTATTCTTTTAATCATACATCTACTACCTTGTCATTTCCTTTTTCGTCTTCTATGTACTATTTTTTCTTGATTTAGCTGATTTTGATTCTCTTGAGTGAAGCTTTTGTGTTTGTGCTTTCCCAGTGGTCAAGAGGGGAGTCTTACAGTTGCAAAGTTGTTGGCATGTCTTTTGGTGGAAGTTGTTTCTTTTATGCCCCTTGAGGTAGACAGGAATTAAAACAGCCAACAGCAGGATTCCCAACCTGGATTTTTTTTCCATTTGACAAAGTGGACCTAGGAGGGAGTGATGCTAAATATACAGTGCCCGACAAAGGTTTAGGACCGGAACTTGTATCCCACCCTCAGATCATATCTTAAAACACTAAATTAGGGTGTAAGCAGATTCAAAAAATGTGCCTTGCAATCACTTTTCAAGAGCAGCAGATTTGGCAGAACTCCAGGCTGCATAACTGGAGCAAACATCTGAAAATATCCCAGGGTGGGCAGGTTTGAAAGCCTTTCCGTGTCATATACCAAGCATTCTGCTCACCTGTTATCAGACAAAGGCAATAGCAGTATCATAATAGGATCTCCCACCTCTGGATTTGAAAAGCATTTTATTGACGTAAATCATATCACGTACAACCCTGTATGCCATCAGCATACACATCTTCAGTCTCCTGCTAGATTATCCCACTTAGAAGGTCATGTTATATCTTTCCTTCTCCCACATACACAGGCTCACCTCAGAGATATTACGGCTTTGATTCCAGACCGCTGCAATAAAGTGAAAATCGCAATAGAGTCACATTTTTTGGTTTCCCAGTGCATATAAGTTATGTTTACACTATACTGTCGTCTATTAAGTGTGCAATAGCATTATGTCTTAAAAAAAAAAATGTACAGGGACTTCCCTGGTGGCACAGTGGTTAAGAATCCGCCTGCCAATTCAGGGGACACAGGTTCGATCCCTGGTCCGGAAGGATCCCACATGCCGTGGAGCAACTGGCCCCGTGCGCCACAACTAATGAGCCTGCGCTCTAGAGCCTGCAAGCCACAGCTGCTGGGCCTGCGTGCCACAACTACTGAAGCCCGTGTGCCTGGAGCCTGTGCTCTGCAACGGGAGAGACCACCATGATGGGAGAGGCCACTGTGATGAGAGGCCCGCGCACCGCAACAAAGAGTAGCTCCCGCTCGCCGCAGCTAGAGAAAGCCGCGCACAGCAACTAAGACCAAACACAGCCAAAAATAAAAAAATAAATTTATTAAAAAAAAATACAAGGTACATACCTAATTAAAAATATTTTATTGCTACTAGTGGGAAGCAGCCACATAGCACAAGGAGATCAGCTCAGTGCTCTGTGACCACCTAGAGGGGTGGGATAGGGAGAGTGGGAGGGAGAGCCAAGGGGGAAGAGATATGGAGACATATGTATATGTATAGCTGATTCACTTTGTTATAAGGCAGAAACACACCATTGTAAAGCAATTATACTCCAATGAAGATGTTAAAAATATATATATATTTAATTGCTAAAAAATGCTAACCATTGGGCTTCCCTGGTGGCGCAGTGGTTAAGAGTCCACCTGCCGATGCAGGAGACACGGGTTCGTGCCCCGGTCCGGGAAGATCCCACATGCTGCGGAGCGGCTGGGCCCATGAGCCATGGCCGCTGAGCCTGTGCGTCCAGAGCCTGTGCTCCGCAACAGGAGAGGCCACAACAGTGAGAGGTCCGCGTACCGCAAAAAAAAAAAAAAAAAAAAAAATGCTAACCATCATCTGAGCCTTCAGCCAGTCATCATCTTTATGCAATGGTAGCATCAAAGATCACTGATCACAGATCACCAGAATAAGTATAATAATGATGAAAAAATTAAGATATTCTAAGAATTACCAAAATGGGACACAGAGACATGAAGTGAGCAAATGCTGTTGGAAAAATGGCACCAAAAGGCTTGCTCAACACGGGGTTGCCCCAAACCTTCAGTCTGTTTAAGAAAAAAAAAAAAGGCAATATCTTCCAAGCACAATAAAGCAAAGCATTAAAACAAGGTGTGTCTGTAACGGACAGAGCGTTAGTGTTGGTGAGTGAATGGTTCCATGAATCAGAATTAGCCAAGCTGATGCCCGAATATAAACAATTAAGGAATTTAAAATGCGACACCTAAACACTACACACTTCATAACTGCTTATCGCAGGAAAGAATTACACACAGTTAAAATGATGATGGAATAACACTTGCCAAGAAGAGGTGTGGACCGAACGAACTTAGTGTACCCAGAGGTCAATGGGAAGATGTTCTCTTTTCCCAGGTCTTCCCAGTCCAAGTTTGTGAAGCTTTATTTACTCCAGACATAAAATAACCTTCACTTATGTTAGAGACACATTTAGGGGAAAGGCAACATTACCACTGGCTTCTAAGTGTGTTAAGACTAGGGGTCATTATCTGAAAAGGCCTTTGAAGGGCAACATTTTTAAAGATTTGTCATCTTACACATGTTCTTAGAGCTGGGGCCCACCTTATCCACTTGTGCAATAATAAGTTAATCACCCAAAACAATTTTTTAAAAAGCACCCTTAAGAAATATTTCAATTTTAGAAATAGGTTAGTAATCCAGTTAAAGAATGACATTTATTATAATAGCTGCATCATAAGGACATGTACAGAAGTACTTTAGCATCTCTCAATTAAAAATAAAGTTTAAACCTACAAATAGAAGAAAGTATCACTGACAGGCCCATAAAACATTCGTGCCTTTTCATCTAGAAATCCTGGGAATTATTTAATGAGAGCAGGAAGGTATAGCTCTCTGAGTCATCGTTCATATAAATCAAGGACTGGAAACAATCTAAATTTTCAACCAACAGGGTAATTTAGTAAAACAATGTACATCAACATCATGATGCTGTTTTAGTCATTAAAATTACAGTTATGAAGAGGAGGCAGAAACATGGAAATGTGTTTGATATTTAACTGGAAAAAGAGATTATAAAATGACACATACTATACGACATGTACACACATGAGGTTCTAGAAAGCAAGATGCAAGAATTTTTAAAAAGAAAATAAGATGGGTAGTGGCCAATTTTTCTTTTATTTGCTCTTTTGTATCATGTGGTTGCTTTTAAAAATAATCAAATTAGTTCACTGCAGCACTATTTTCAATAGCCAAGACATGGAAACAACCTAAATGCCCATCAACACATAAATGGATAAAAAAGATAAAGTACATATACACAATGAAATACTACTCAGCCCTAAAAAGGAATAAAATAATGCCATTTGCAGCAACATGGATGGGCCTAGAGATTATCTTACTGTGAAGTCAGAAAGAGAAAGACAAATACCATATGATATCACTTATATGTGGAATCTAAAATATGACACAAATGAACTGATCTACAAAACAGAAACAGACTCACAGACATAGAGAATAGACTTGTGGTTGCCGAGGGGGAGTGGGAGAGGGAGGGATTGGGAGTTTGGGATTAGTAGATGCAAACTACTATATATAGGTTGGATAAACTACAAGGTCCTATTGTCTAGCACAGGGAACTATATTCAGTATCTGTGTTAAACCATAATGGAAAAGAATATGAAAAAGAATGTGAATATATATGTATATATAGGTATGTATAACTGAATCACTTTGCTGTACCATAGAAATTAACACATTGTAAATCAACTATATTTCAATAAAATAAATTTAAAAAATACAATTTGAAAAAAAACTAAGGCAGAGCTCAGGGAAATAAGTAATAGCCAATTAATACAAGATGTCAGGAAAACGAGGTGACGTTCTGGGTCTTGGTTTAGTTCCAATGGAATCATGTTTGGGAGTAGGTATTCGGGACAACATGCCATTGTGTTAAACCACTTTTCATAAAAACTCCTCCATTTAACATTTTTGTATTTTAAAAATTGCCCAAAGTGCTTTTGGCTGGGAAATACCCTTCAGTGTTAACTTAGACCTAGGAAGGCATTGTGAACTCGGAAGGAGTCAGCTTAGACCCAAGTGGAGGAAATGCATGAACTTTCGCCACTGTGAGGTCCTTGGGTTCTCATTTTTCTGGGTCTCTGAATCATGAAGAGGTCTGAGTTCACCTTTTCAAGAGCATTCAGAGAACGACCTTGTTTCAGAAACTCTACTCTACTCATTCCATTCCGAGGTCAGCTGAGTTTTTATACGACCAGCTTTTCCAAATTAGGCCTGGGGGTGGGGAGGAGAGGTCACAGGAGGAAACGGCATTTCCACAGACCCTCTTAAAAGAGGGGAAGGAATAGTCTTCTGGAAAGTTCGCTCTTTTATCTGAAGTCCCAGAAAGTTTCCCACATCCCCTCTGACGGATTCAGCGCCCCATGGAACGCAATAATAAGTATAACTGGCTCCCTGAGTCAGCCAATGTCAGGAATCATTCCAGTAAGACAAACTCTCATTAAAATGCACCGCCTCCCCCTGAGGGAGTGAAACTGAGGACTTCTCCCGCCCCTCTTTCCACATCCGCTGGAAGTTGTTTCCGCGTCACCACGGAGCATCCCGCTAAGCAGACCCGGCGGTCCCTGCCACCCACCCCTGGCACTGCACGCAGCATCCCACGCGCCGTAATCGGGGTGCGGGCGGGGGAAGCACTTGGCCGTGAACGGTAACAGCGACGAGAGAGAAAGAAAAGCACAGGCCTACCTTAAAACTTTCCAGTCTTTGAGTGGATCCAAGTCAGAGATTAAGGAGACCATTGTCTAAAGGGCGGCCGAAGGCAGATCCAGTCCCGAGAGGAGGGGGCGCGGGGAGGGGATGCGGGGGAAGGAAGCGGCCGCCGGCTGCTCGGCTCAGGCCCGGAGCGACCGGGCGCCTGCACGCGCGCGGCTCTTCCTCCTTCTAGGATTGATAAGCACTTGTCCTGGCTTTTCTCCACGCCCACGGCCTGATCAATCTTGCGCTAGATTACTCCCCAGCCCCGGCTCATTTCTCCACACCACCTTTTAAAGCCCTTGTAATCTGCGCCAACTGATCACATTTGACCTTTTTGTAGCCCACTTTATTCCAAGCACAGCTCTCAGTTAAATCTCTCTTTATTAACACCGTCCTCCTTGGCTTGCTTTTGGAACAAACAGATCAAGCCTGAAGCTTCCAGACTTTAACAGCAATCATTTACAGATTACTGCAAGCTGCAGCTCTCTCCTCCTCTGGGGCATCCTCGTGAGATTTTGCTTTCATATTCCTGTCAGAAGACCGGTTAGGTTTCTTTTTTCCCTTTTTTTTTTTTTTTTGGTGGCTTGGGTCTGGGACACCAGCGTCGGGCTTACAGCTTCCCTCAGAGGCTGTAACTACATGACTGTTAGGATTTGTTTTTTAGAAATCATCTGGAACCGGCCTGCTAACAAGCTAGAATTTACTGTGTGCTTTCTGGCAGGGAATTTGTTACACTGCTTTTTTCCCCCCCTTTCTTTCTTTCTCGTGTTTTAAAAGAACGTGAAGGGGGGGGAAATGTAGAATCTCTCCAGGCATTAAGAGAAAAGGGCGTGGGCTTTTCTCCCTCAACTTGTATATCTTTTGTCCTTTATTTAAAACTGAACATCCTTTCAACAATCGTCTGAAACCGTGCACGGCAGATATTGAAAACAATATCCAGGGCAGAATTGTTTTCCTCTAGACTGGTCTGTGTGCTGATGTAGGTTTTTTGTGACTGTACGGGTTTATTTTTGTAAGCACTGCCTCATAGCATATGCTTTCCTGCTTTCCGAGGTTCTAGGTAAGACTCCACTACTGAGGCCCCTCCCCACCCTGTCCTCCCAGGATCCTGGCATTAGAAGACCTTGAAATCACCTGGCATAGGGGTCTCCATGACCTCCCAGGTCATTCAGATTTTCCTGACACCTGCATGCCACATGAGCTTTACATGACAGGACCTTTACTCGATAGGACTTTTACTCGCTTTATACGCAATTCCTCTTTTTCCTACACTTACTTTAGAAGGTAATTTTAAGACCATCACCATAAATGGAAGATCAGCCTCCCTGGCCTAACAAAACATGATTGTTGTGCCTGGACACATGGCTGTTTCTAGATCTTTTTGTCTCGTTTGAAAAGAGTGTAGAGAGTGAGTGTTAGGGGATGTTAAGGACACACCGGCACCAACCAAGACATTCCCCACAAGCCGAGTCCAGATTTAAAGAGAACATAGTGCCATTCAATGTTCTGCAGTGACCTTACTACCTAAAATGGTCAGCCAGGAGGATGGGTTCCAATTTCTTGCCTTTAGGCTGAGCTTACCAAGAAAAAGCAGCTCTTCTTTCCTGAGAGTCTCCAGAGGGAACGATGTGGTGACAGCTGTTGGAAGCATGCTGCTTTTACTGTCAGGAAGTTCTTCCAGCCAACTCGAAATGCCCCTCACAGCATTTTAAATCCTTTCCCTGTTACCCTTTTCTTGAAGGACCCCCTTCTATCTGAAAATACGCAGCAAACCCTCAGCTGTCTTTTTTACAGGCATACATACTTTCCCTAATGGCTGTAAATGACTCCGCAGAAGTACAACTCTCCTTATGCTAAACAAAGAGAAGAATTTCATACCTTTTACAAAAGACATTGCCTCTCTGAGGCTTCATGCTCCTTCCTGGGCTGTCTTTGCTGTCCCACTGTGGATCCTGGGCCACAGTATAATAATGTGTAAACATTTACATGACACTTGTAATCCCCAAGTACTTCACCAAATGTGGGTGATAATAATAGCATTTGTGGGACGTGTACCTGCAAAGGGTTCCAAATGCTTAGATAATTAATAAGCTGTTTCTCCCTTTAGAAAGTTAGCAGGAAAAAACAAAAGATGATAATGAAATAGTTTCTGTGACCACAATGACATCATTTTTATATATTAACCCACCGCTCTGCTGCTGAGATTCAGATCTGGAGAAGAAGGGGGAATGGATCCTTAATACTTGGAGTTCAGGGTTAATGGGTGAAAGGGGGGAGGGACTTGGCTTTTGGCCAAAGGACGAAAGCAAGCTCCTCAATTATTAAATCATGTTTTAAAGCAGTAGTCCTTCCAAAAACTTTTTAAAGGCAGTAGAAACTTTCCTTTGGATGAAACCTTGTCCAAGTGCAGAAACAGATACTAGTGAAAGTTTATTACTGGGACTAATTTCTTTAGGCGTTAGCTTGTTCAGCCCTTGTGACTAAGTTGTTTACAAAGTAAGTTACCAGAAGCACCACTGTTTTGTTAATGCAGGTGAGGACATTTGGGCATGCAAATTTGGGTTCACAGGGCTAGTCCTCAGCAGGGGGAGGTGTGGTACCCAGAAGCCATGCCCACTGGACCCCACGTGATCAACCACACAGGGCACTCCTTTCCTCCAGCAGAGAGGAATACACAAGTAGGGTGCATCTGTATTGGGGTGGGACTAGGGTTGGGATCAGGTTAGGGGTGGATAAGACTGTTTGCATGAGGCTCCTGCTTCCTCTTCTAAGGCACCCCTAGGAAACCCTAGCGTTCAGGAGGACACGCTTTGAAATACACTTCCTGAAAGTATTTGGTGATAGATAATCTTTGAAAGGCTGTGTTGAGTCCAATACAGGCTGAAGATTTTGCTCTTATCTTTCTTAATTGTGAGGAACAAGTGTTTCCTTACATACACTGGAGATTAATTCCATGCTGTATATAGTGCAAATGTTCTTTTCCTCTCTCCCCTAAGCATTCTGTTCCTGATTCTGAACAGCTTCACATCAAATGGATCCATTGCCTACTAAGAAAAAGGCCATCAGAAAAATTCATTCACCTTCAGCTATGAGGGAGACCAGTAAAAACGAACAAACAAGATACTGTCCTGTTCAAAACTTGGGCAACTATTCATCTTTAGCTCAGGAAAAGCAGCAATACACTTTCTATATGTAAAACTCAAAGGTTAAATTTAGTATTGAGAAGCTTTGCCCCCAAATATAATTTTCCTCCATGTCACTGTATGAATTACAAGATTTAATTTTGGGTTCTTTTCCTCATATTTTGATAAACTGATGCCTTTAAAAAATGAAATTATTTTATTATTGCTTATAATGACTCTTCAATGGTTGGCTCTTCTGAATGGTCCCTGTGTGTTAAAACAGAATGTCGTCCATATAAAGCAACATTCTTAAATGGTCCCACTATTACCAGGGACAAGACTCGTAGTTTTCCTTTTCATATAACTAAAATTTCTGCAATATCCTTCCCTCTTCCCAGATACAGAAACTAAAACCAAAATCCAAATCCAAACAAAAAGCAACCCCCCCTTTGGACCTCTTCCATCCAAACAAATAAAACCTCCAGCCCCAAACCTTATGAGACTGTGGTTTCCACGAGTATGGTGATTAGAGTCACCTGCGAAGAAACTGCACCACAGAATCCCAGTGAACAGACAAGAGCAGGAGACAAAGAATCTGCATTTCACACCAGACCTAGGCAGGAAATGCTGACAGTCAGCAAGTGTAAAATTTACCCCAGTCATATAGCATCCCAGGTGACTTTTCATGGGTTGAGGGACATGACCTTGAAGCCAAAGGTGAAGATCTTATGTTATAGAGAAACAAGAAGCACCTGGGTGTGAAGTAGCCAAAGAATGAAAACAAGCATTCTCCATCAGTCAGAAGTTAGACCAACTACTGAACAGAGCTTCAGAAAGACACATATGATGTCTCAGGAAATTCATCTCCCAAGAAAATGTCTAACTTCCTGATAGTCAGGAATTAAACAAAAAAACAAACAAACAGAAATAACACAACCTTGCTAAGGAAAAAAATAACATTTTATGTCCTTTTTTCATTCTATGTTTGTCTCTAGTTTCTGATTCCTAGGAATCCAATTATCCTGTTTTTTTTATTTTTTATTTTAGAAAATCTTGTTTCAAGCTTACTCAGTCCTAATTCTGTTACTTCCTGATAAAGATTCTTTCCCCTTCTGCTTGTTCCAGATTTTTCTTTTTCTTATTTGCCAGCTCTTTCCTTCTCAAGCAGGTAAGGTCTCTCTCTCCCTTTTTTTTTTTTTTAACATCTTTATTGGAGTATAATTGCTTTACAAAGGTGGGTTAGTTTCTGCTTTATAACAAAGTGAATCAGCTATACATATATCCCCATATCTCTTCCCTCTTGCATCTCCCTCCCTCCCTCCCACCCTCCCTATCCCACCCTTCTAGGTGGTCACAAAGCACCGAGCTGATCTCCCTGTGCTATGAGGCTGCTTCCCACTATCTATCGATTTTACGTTTAGTAGTGTATATATGTGCACACCACTCTCTCACTTTGTCCCAGCTTACCGTTCCCCCTCCCCATGTCCTCAAGTCCATTCTCTAGTAGGTCTGCACCTTTATTCCCGTCCTGCCCCTAGGTTCTTCAGAACCATTTTTTTGGTGTTTATTTTTAGATTCCATACATATGTGTTAGCATACGGTATTTGTTTTTCACTTTCTGACTTACTTCACTCTATGACAGACTCTAGGTCCATCCACCTCACTACAAATAATGCAATTTCGTTTCTTTTTATGGCTAAGTAATATTCCATTGTATATACGTGCCACATCTTCTTTATCCATTCATTTGTCGATGAACACTTAGTTTGCTTCCATGTCCTGGCTATTGTAAATAGAGCTGCAATGAACACTGTGGTACATGACTCTTTTTGAATTATGGTTTTCTCAGGGTATATGCCCAGGAGTGGGATTGCTGGGTCCTATGGTAGTTCTATTTTTAGTTTTTTAAGGAGCCTCCATACTGTTCTCCATAGTGGCTGTATCAATTTAAATTCCCACCAACAGTGCAAGAGGGTTCCCTTTTCTCCACACCCTCTCCAGTATTTATTGTTTGTAGATTTTTTGATGATGGCCATTCTGACTGGTGTGAGATGATAATCTCATTGTAGTACTGATTTGCATTTCTCTAATGATTAGTGATGTTGAGCACCCTTTCATGTGTTTGTTGGCAACCTGTATATCTTCTTTGGAGAAATGTTTATTTAGGTCTTCTGCCCATTTTTGGATTGGGTTGTTTGTTTTTTTGTTATTGAGCTGCATGAGCTGCTTGTAAATTTTGGAGATTAATCCTTTGTCAGTTGTTTCATTTGCAAATATTTTCTCCCATTCTGAGGGTTGTCTTGTTCTTGTTTATGGTTTCCTTTGCTGTGCAAAAGCTTTGAAGTTTCATTAGGTCCCATTTGTTTATTTTTGTTTTTATTTCCATTTCTCTAGGAGGTGGGTCAAAAAGGATCTTGCTGTGATTTATATCATAGAGTGTTCTGCCTATGTTTTCTTCTAAGAGTTTTATAGTGTCTGGCCTTACGTTTAGGTCTTTAATCCATTTTGAGTTTATTTTTGTGTATGGTGTTAGGGAGTGTTCTAACTTCATTCTTTTACATGTACCTGTCCAGTTTTCCCAGCACCACTTATTGAAGAGGCTGTCTTTTCTCCATTGTATATTCTTGCCTCCTTTATCAAAAATAAGCTGACCATATGTGCGTGGGTTTATCTCTTGGCTTTCTATCCTGTTCCATTGATCTATCTTTCTGTTTTTGTGCCAGTACCATACTGTCTTGATTACTGTAGCTTTGTAGTATAGTCTGAAGTCAGGGAGCCTGATTCCTCCAGCTCCGTTTTTCGTTCTCAAGATTGCTTTGGCTATTCGGGGTCTTTTGTGTTTCCAAACAAATTGTGAAATTTTTTGCTCTAGTTCTGTGAAAAATGCCAGTGGTAGTTTGATAGGGATTGCATTGAATCTGTAGATTGCTTTGGGTAGTACAGTCATTTTCACAATGTTGATTCTTCCAATCCAAGAACATGGTATATCTCTCCATCTATTTGTATCATCTTTAATTTCTTTCATCAGTGTCTTATAACTTTCTGCAAACAGGTCTTTTGTCTCCTTAGGTAGGTTTATTCCTAGATATTTTATTCTTTTTGTTGCAATGGTAAATGGAAGTGTTTTCTTGATTTCACTTTCAGATTTTTCATCATTAGTGTATAGGAATGCCAGAGATTTCTGTGCATTAATTTTGTATACTGCAACTTAACCAAATTCATTGATTAGCTCTAGTAGTTTTCTGGTAGCATCTTTAGGATTCTCTATGTATAGTATCATGTCATCTGCAAACAGTGACAGCTTTACTTCTTCTTTTCCGATTTGGATTCCTTTTATTTCCTTTTCTTCTCTGATTGCTGTGGCTAAAACTTCCAAAACTATGTTGAATAAGAGTGGTGAGAGTGGGCAACCTTGTCTTGTTCCTGATCTTAGTGGAAATGCTTTCAGTTTTTCACCATTGAGGATGATGTGGGCTATGGGATTGTCATATGTGGCCTTTATTATGTTGAGAAAAGTTCCCTCTGTGCCTACTTTCTGTAGGGTTTTTATCATAAATAGGTATTGAATTTTGTCAAAAGCTTTTTCTGCATCTATTGAGATGATCAAGTGGTTTTTATTCTTCAGTTTGTTAATAGGGTGTATTACATTCATTTACTTGCATATATTGAAGAATCCTTGCATTTCTAGGATAAAATCCACTTGCTCGTGGTGTTTGATCCTTTTAATGTGCTGCTTGATTCTGTTTGCTAGTATTTTGTTGAGGATTTTTGCATCTATGTTCATCAGTGATATTGGCCTGTAGTTCTCCTTTGTGACATCTTTGTCTGGTTTTGGTATCAGGGTGATGGTGGCCTCGTAGAATGAGTTTGGGAGTGTTCCTCCCTCTGCTATATTTCGGAAGAGTTTGAGAAGGATAGGTGTTAACTCTTCTCTAAATATTTGATAGAATTTGCCTGTGAAGCCATCTGTGCCTGGACTTTTGTTTGTTGGAAGATTTTTAATCACGGTTTCAATTTCAGTGCTTGTGATTGGTCAGTTTATATTTTTAATTTTTTCCTGGTTCAGTCTCAGAAGGTTGTGCTTTCCTAAGAATTTGTCTGTTTCTTCCAGGTTGTCCATTTTATTGTCATATAGCTGTTTGTAGTAATTTCTCACGATCCTTTGTACTTCTTCAGTGTCAGTTGTTACTTCTCCTTTTTCATTTCTAATTCTATTGATTTGAGTCTTCTCCCTTTTTTTTCTTGATGAGTCTGGCTAGTGGTTTATCAATTTTGTTTATCTTCTCAAAGAACCAGCTTTGGGCTTCCCTTGTTGTGCAGTGGTTGACAGTCTGCCTGCCGATGCAGGGGACGCGGGTTCGTGCCCCGGTCTGGGAAGATCCCACATGCCGTGGAGTGGCTGGGCCCGTGAGCCATGGTCTCTGAGCCTGCACATCCAGAGCCTTTGCTCCACAACGGGAGAGACCACAACAGTGAGAGGCCTGTGTACCACAAAAAAAAAAAAAAAAAAAAAAAGAACCAGCTTTTAGTTTTATTGATCTTTGCTATTGTTTTCTTCATTTCTTTTTCATTTATTTCTGAGCTGATCTTTATGATTTCTTTCCTTCTGCTAACTTTGGGGTTTTTTTGTTCTTCTTTCTCTGATTGCTTTAGGTGTACGGTTGGGTTGTTTATTTGAGATGTTTCTTGTTTCTTGAGGTAGGATTGTATTGCTATAAACTTCCCTCTTAGAACTGCTTTTGCTGCATCCCATAGGTTTTGGGTCGTCGTGTTTTCATTGTCATTTGTTTCTAGGTATTTTTAATTTCCTCTTTGACTTCTTCAGTGATCTCTTGGTTATTAAGTAGTGTATTGTTTAGCCTCCGTGTGTTTGTTGTTTGTACAGATTTTTTTCCTGTAATTGATATCTAGTCTCATAGCGTTGTGGTCGGACAAAGTACTTAATACGATTTCAATGTTCTTAAATTTACCAAGGCTTGATTTGTGACCCAAGATATGGTCTATCCTGGAGAATGTTCCATGAGCACTTGAGAAGAAAGTTTATTCTGTTGTTTTTGGATGGAATGTCCTATAAATATCAATTAAGTCCATCTTGTTTAATGTATCATTTAAAGCTTGTGTTTCCTTATTTATTTTCATTTTGGATGATCTGTCCATTGGTGAAAGTGGGGTGTTAAAGTCCCCTACTATGATTGTGTTACTGTCGATTTCCCCTTTTATAGCTGTTAGCATTTGCCTTATGTATTGAGGTGCTCCTATGTTGGGTGCATATATATTTATAATTTTTATATTTTCTTCTTGGATTTATCCCTTGATCATTATGTAGTGTCCTTCTTTGTCTCTCGTAATAGTCTTTATTTTAAAGTCTATTTTGTCTGTTATGAGAATTGCTACTCCAGCTTTCTTTTGATTTCCATTTGCATGGAATATCTTTTTCCATCCCCTCACTTTCAGTCTGTATGTGTCCCTAGGTCTGAAGTGGGTCTCTTGTAGACAGCATATGTACGGATCTTGTTTTTGTATCCATTCAGCCAGTCTACGTCTTTTGGTGGGAGCATTTAATCCATTTACATTTAAGGTAATTATTGATATGTATGTTCCTATTACCATTTTCGTAATTGTTTTGGGTTTGTTATTGTAGGTCTGTTCCTTCTCTTGTGTTTCCTGCCTAGAGAAGATCCTTTAGCATTTTTTCTAAAGCTGGTTTGGTGGTGGTGAATTCTCTTAGCTTTTGCTCATCTGTAAAGTTTTTAATTTTCCCTGAAATCTGAATGAGATCTGAATGAGATCCTTGGTGGGTAATCTTGGTTGTACGTTTTTCCCTTTCATCACTTTAAATATGTCCTGCCAGTCCCTTCTGGCTTGCAGAGTTTCTGCTGAAAGATCAGCTGTTAACCTTATGGGGATTCCCTTGTATGTTATTTGTTGTTTTTCCCTTGCTGCTTTTAATATTTTTTCTTTGTATTTAATTTTTGATAGTTTGATTAATATGTTTCTCCTTTGATTTATCCTGTATGGGACTCTCTGTGCTTCCTGGACTTGATTAACTATCTCCTTTCCCGTATTAGGGAAGTTTTCAACTATAATCTCTTCAAATATTTTCTCAGTCCCTTTCTTTTTCTCTTCTTCTTCTGGGACCCCTATAATTCGGATGTTGGTGCTCTCTCTCCCTTTAGGAAACTGAAGTGACTGATTGGAAATACATTCTACTTCTGCAGAAGAAGCTTCCATGGTCTTGGTGATGTGCCAGAGTTTTCAAGTTGGCGGATGGAATGAACTCAGAGACTCTATCTCTTGTTCTTGACCCTGGAAACTGGATCCAGCTTTGCACTGTTTTCATAGCAATGATGATAGACAGGGGTCACCAGATAAATGCCGTACTCTTTGTTAAATTTGGATTTGAGACACAAGGATGAAATTTTTAGTATAAGTATGCCCCCTCCTAATACTGCATGGGACATACATATACTAAAAAAATTATTTGCTTTTAATCTGAGCTGACATTTTAAGTCCTGTGTCAGTTCATGACTTATTTAGCAAATAAGTCCTTTTTACTTGCTATATCTGGCAACCGTATGCTAGATTGAGTTTCTTTTTTAACATCTTTATTGGAGTATAATTGCTTTACAGTGGTGTTAGTTTCTGCTTTATAACAAAGTGAATCAGGTATACACATACATATATCCCCATATCTTTTCCCTCTTGTGCCTCCCTCCCTCCCATCCTCCCTATCCCACCCCTCTAGGTGGTCACAAAGCACTGAGCTAATCTCCCTGTGCTATGCGGCTGCTTCCCACTAGCTATTGATTTGACTTTTAAATAAAAAGAGCAACATCACTGTGATGATTATTTTTCATTTATGGAGGTCTGTAAAGGCACCCTGATGTCATTGACTATGTCGGGGTTCAGAACAGGCCCCCCTAGGATGTGGATTATTTTGAGTTAAAGGCAATCAAGACCCCACAAGCTAAGGAGACACTACTGCCCATCCTTCAACTACCTAGAAGAATGTAAATTGGGGATTTTTCCTAGAAAAATAATTATTACCAGAGATACATTTTATCTAAGTGGCCTCATCCATATGGCAGGGCAAACATCTAATTACCAGACATGTGCTCTTCTTATCATCCTGTGAATGGCCCTCCTGTCCTTGGAGGCCCCAGGCCCCATCCCATTCCCTGGCTCAGGATGGCATATAAGCCTCATTTTACCTTTCTGTCTCTGACCCTCTCATGTACATGTAATTCCCATACATGCAGAATTAAATTCTATTTTCTCCTGTTAATCTATTTCACGTTAATTTAATTCTTGGACCAGCCAGAAAAACCTAGAAGAGTAGAGGAAAGTTTTCTTCCTCCCTGACAACCAGGCATCAAAATGCATTTACTGAAATGTTCTTAAAGCATCTTTACTGTCTTATGTGTAATAAGTCAAACATAAAAAGCCCCATTTGAGGTTGCTTTCTCAACAAAGCAGTGATATGATGCGAGAATGCCTGTATCTTCCAATGTTGGAAATTAGAAAGTGCCAGGCACCCTTCTTGTCTCACGACTGGCAAGTTGACTGCATTTTTAAGTGTTGGTAACATTGATATGTTCAGAAGCACCAAAGCTGACATTTTGTAAAATTTGGGAGCATCTCTATATTATATTTATTTCATACAGAGTGACTTGGCAGATAACACAGTTGCTGTGTCCTCTTGTTTTTGCACCCAGCAAGCCTCAGCTCCTACTGTACAAAATGTGCACCTGAAACAGTTAACCATTAATCTTCAGTTACGTAAAACGTGTTTTGTACATATCCTTACATTAGCAAGGTCTACAGAGACCAACTTCCAAAGATGGTGGGGTTTTCTCTTTTTTTAAGAAATGAATGTAACTTTAATGGAATTTCAAGTGCTTTTGTGTTTAGCTCCCAACACCTGATACGATGAAAAGTCTATGAACAAAGATATGTGTTTTGGTGCCTCATCAATGATTGGAGAATTGCTATTATGGGACACTAAAAAATTTCTAAAGGGTCTCTGAAGAGAGAGCTACAAAACCTGCTAAGTAGAGGGAAAGACCAAATGTGTTATTCAGGGTCTACATATGTACTGAATATTTTCTAGTGGTGTAAAAGCCCTCTTAACAATTGGGAAGTAATGCTTTTTCTCATTTGGAGTCTTTCTTAGTCAGCTGAACAGGAGGGCAAAATGGATTAAAGCAGGGGGAGGGGAGGGCTGACTCTCTGCCAGGCATATTTTAAAAGTGAGAAAGGAAGAGAGGGGAGAAGACTCACACCCAGCCAGCAGCTTTTCATGCCATTCAAAGGCATCACAGGCCAAATTTGTCCATACAGTGGGAAAAAAAAATTCAAGCTTTAACTCCTGTACTGCCACAGAAGATGTGATTTTTAAAGCTGTGTAATGTTCTTCTTTTAATTTCCAGTCTGCTTTGTTAGCACTCACGGCTCCCAGCAAGCGAGACAAAGGGATTCCCAGAAAAAAGATGTATTGTTCAGACAGTCCCTGTAGCTCAGGCCAGGAAATAAAACCTGCAACGTTGATCCTATTATCTATTTTTCGGTTTTGTTTTTTCTTTCAATGGCAATTTCAGATTACTCTGGTGTTTGTGTTCTTCAGGACAGGACTCCTCACTGCTTTTTAAGAGGGAAAACTGAGTTTAGAGGAAAGTCAAACACAAGTGGCAAGTTTCCAGTCAATGAAACAATGTCAATTTCTGCTTATGAAGGACTGCCTAACCAGGAATTCTGCCTAGGGATCAGAGAAAAAGATAAGCTGCCCGGTATTATCCCAACTTAAAAACAGCAGACCTAAGTGGAATTAAGTGTGCAACAAATTTACTTGAAGACACAGGTCTAAATACTTAATAACTTGTTAATTTAATTCAAAGTAGTAACTACAAAAAATACTGATTGATAATTGATTGATTGTATAAAGTGTTTATTTGGCAATCAAATGATCCATTAGCATGCCAAAGCATTTTCCCATTTGTCTACTAGGTAAGGCTTTTCACCATGCTGAAGCACCATGTTTCTTTCTTTTTCTTTTTTAATTTCCAATATGTTGTAGACCAGTATTTTTGTAAAATACAATAAAATTGAACTACTAGAAAAAATAAAGCAAAATCATACAAAGTATAAATCCCAATTTTAAAAATTATTGGATTGATAGATATAAAATTACTCTGTAAAATTGCTATGCATATCCAAACTCTTACTCCTAATTGTTAAAAAACAAACAAGCCACAGACCTGCGTTGGTCTGCTTTTCACAGTCTGAGGAATACTGGTGAAAAGTATTCAACAACAATAAAAAACAAATTCTACAGACTTTCAAAGAATAGTTTTAGGACCTGTATTGAACCAAGCCATATATGATCTAAGGCAAATAGAAATTATGTCCATTTATACTGTTGATGAAAAGATACAAAATAAGCTATTCGGGGTTTCCCTGGTGGCACAGTGGTTAAGAATCCACCTGCCAATGCAGGGGATACAGGTTCGAGCCCTGGTCCAGGAAGATCCCACATGCTGCGGAGCAACTAAGCCCACGAGCCACAACTACTGAGCCTGCGTGCCACTACTGCTGGAGCCCACATGCCTAGAGCCCGTGCTCCACAACAAGAGAAGCCACTGCAACGACAAGCCTGTGCACCGCAACAAAGAGTAGCCCCTGCTCGCCACAACTAGAGAAAGCCCGCGCACAGCAACGAAGACCCAATACAGCCAAAAATTAATTAATTAATTAATTAAAAAAATAAGCTATTCTAGTAAAACATAAAAAATTAAAATCAGTTAACTTAGCCACCGGATGCCAAACATTCTTAGAGTCACCATTTAATGAGAAATTTAAAAAATCGTTTATAATTACACTCATGCTTTAAAAAGTGGGACCTGAGTTCATTGAAAATAATTCTTTGTTGACTGGCAAGTTTGGAAATTAGTCCTTGCCTGTGACACCTCTCTAATTGCTTCCTCTAGTTCCTATTTTATTCTACAATAGCCAAAGGAAAACAAAACACCGCTGTCAATCTGCTACAATTTAAGATATCTCAATATATGAAAATCCAAATGTATTCCCCAAAAGATCATTTAGATTATAAAATATTTTGAAGGGTTCCTAATGTAGTTAATTTCCCCTAGTGTGCTTGAGCAGTGTTTTAAATCACTAAACAGTTGGCATAGCTATAAGTAGAAGAGCCTAGAAGTGAAAATGGAAAAGAATATTGATTTAATAAACCCATAGCACTTACTATGTCCCAGCCACTGTTCTAAAGGATGTACAAAAATTAAGTCACTCAATCCTCATAACAACCTATGAGGCAAACTCTATTTTTATCTTCGTTTTACAGATGAGGAAGCTAACGCTCAGAGAGGGTAAATGATGACTGTAGTGAGTAGCCCGCAGAGGCAAGATTTGAAACCAAGTGGTCTGGTTTTCCAGTCACCCTCTCATTCCAAACCTAAGGGGCATCTTCTAATGGACCATCAGAAAGAAGGGCAAAGCATTTTTCAAATCATAAATGTAATTCAACTGGACAATTAATGAGCATTGTGATTTAAATAAAACTTTCCCATGAACATATTTAATTTATAGATCAAGGCAGAAGGCGGAAACCATCATTTCATTCTTAGCTCACTGAAGATTCACTGAATATCCGTTCACCTCCCTTTAGAAACCACTCCTTTCCGTGTCCTTTCTAAATAACTCTATAGTAATATAACTAATGACCACTCAGTTGCCTTTGTGCTTTCCTTTGTAAACATCCACCCTGCATTGCTCCTTTATAGGAGAAGACAACACAGCTCTAACCCTCCTCCATGGATCATTTATACATACTCTACAAGAGCTTACAAGATCAAAAGTCTCTGAGTGTGTAGGCAACAAAAACAATACAAGCTTTTCCAGAGTCCAGAGGGGAATTACTGTTTGCCGTGTATAAATCAAAACCTACACGCATGTAAGTATTATTATGAAGGAGATATTCCCAAAGGGGAAAATGTAGGAAGGAAAGAAAACATATCTAGACAACAACAGTGATAGAATGGCACAAACAATGGCGCAAAATTTAACAAAGGCATCACTGGAACAGAATTTGGCCCTCAGTATTATATTATTCCTTGAACAGAAAAACTAATAGATGATGGTGAAAACGTAACAGAGAGACTGGAATAATTACTGAACTAATGTCTTTTGAAAAAACTGTGGGACCTCTATGGAGGTAAAAATATTAGACCCTCAATTTGTATCATAAACCAAAATAAATACCAGACAGATTGAAGAACTAGATATAAAAAGTGAAACCATAGAAAATTAGAGGAAAATACAGGGGAGACAAATCTTTGTCTTGATAATTTCTCTGTTTTTAAGTAATTATAAAGGAAAATTTTTAAGTAAAAGCAGTTATAAAAAAATATGAAGAAAAGTTTTACATTTGAGTCCATAAAAATCCGTTTATCAAAAACATCATACGTAACATTAGAATATGAAAGACAAATTAACACATTATTGACTGGGGGTTTCTGCAGAAACTAATGCCTGTGGCTGTAATATATCTCCAGTCAAAAATGTGTTAAGAAACATATATGCATTTATAACAGAGCAAAACTCTGTAGATACAATGACAGAAAAAAATGTGGGCAAATGCCCAAACAGAAAATGTACCAAAGAAGAATTTCAACTGAAAATATGCATATAAAATTTCTGAAAGAATCAAAGAAATGTAAGTTAAAATAAAATACAGTGCTTTACCCATCAAACCGGTAAATATCTTTAAATGACTACATGTAATGGCCAAATGAGGTACAATTAAAAGGGCCCACATATATATAGCTATATGGCTGGTGAATGTTTAAATTGTTGTCTAGAAGGCAATTTGGAATTACGTGTCCAAAATTTTAAAAATATTCCTACTATTTGACTCAGAAATTTTACTTCTAAAAGTTTTTGTTTTTAAGATTTACATAGAAGGATATTCATTGCAGTACTATTTATATTAATAAACTATTAGAGGCAACCTAAATGTCCAGCAATTTAAGGGACATTAAAATATATATGCATACAATGTTATAACTATAAGATGGTATATTATGAAGCCATTAAAATCATGTTTTGGTGGAATAACTTTGAAAGACTTTCAATATAAAATAAGAGAAAAAGGCAGGGCATAACATGTTGTCTATCATGTATTATCAATATTTTGTTTTGCTACCAGGGATTGTAAACTTAATTGCCAAAAGTTCACAGAGGTATCACAGTGAGTAAAGCTAGCAAAGAAGACCCCTACGAAAATGCAACAATCTTTCTTTCTCCAGATTTTCCAAAAACATTCAGCCTACTTGGTCTAGCTTTTTCTTTTGCAATTATCTTTCCTTCCTCCATTGCCCATCTTTCTTTTTTCCCACTCTTATTGAAGACCAGACACAGAAAAATATATCTCTACTGTAAGGATGTGTAATTACTGGTGATGGAAATTCAGCATCACATTAAGGAAGAGCACTCAGAGTGGGGAGTGTGGCTAGCAAGAGAGAGGAGCCCTCTGAGGGCAGGAGTCCCACCCAATCTATTCTTGCCATGGCAGAGTGGAGCCCAAACGTCAGTTCTTGTACTTCATTTGACTTAAGATTATACACACACACAGTGTGTAAGTTTCATGTATGTTTCATAACACACTGTGAGGACCAGACAAAACACATTGAGAAGCTTCAGGTTTGTGACTACCAACAATCACACTTATGTACAGGAATGCAAAAGCTGGAAAGAAATACACAAAAATACAGTTATTAGCATAATTTCAATCATTTTATTTTCTTCATACCTTTTCTATTTTCTAAGTTCTCTCCATGTATTTTTGTTTTTTTATATAATCAGTAAACTATGACCTCCTCATATTATTTTATCCCTTTAGTAATCTTTTTAGGAGATCTAGTTAAAAAAAACAAATGAAAGGTCCTATTTTGAAGTTTGTCTCTGATCTTGTATGTCTAAATATGTCCACCTATCTACACGGTTATAGATAATGCCCTTATTTATGAAATCATTATTTCTTTCCTTTCTTTTTTTTTTTAAATCATTATTTGTAAGCTGCTGGAAACGTCTTTCAAAAACAGGGGTCTAAAAATTTGCCTCATTTTTCACTCTCTTGCAGCTTACCCTAATCATTTTTGGCATAATTTCAACTGCGTTCTTCTTTTCTCCTTTAAATCATATCCATCCTTTTCAATTACAGTTAGGCAATGTTAAGCAATCTAGTGGTAGAGACCATTGATGGTCCAATTTTGGCAGTTCACTGGCCAAAGTGTCTTATTATTTCAAATATTAGGACAGTCCATAACTGTTTGGAAAGGCATGGCTTTTAAAACAGAAAAGAAAGCTCTAAGGTTTGTTAGCACTGCGGAGCCATCTCTTAGCACATGCTTCTCTGGGTAGTCACCTTACAAAAGAGGGTTAAAAAAAGCAAAAAGAATGCAGCACTAAGTACAGTACTCAATGTAGGAAAAAAAAATATAACAGGCTCAGCCAATTGAGGGTTATGATAAAATAACTGGCAACAACTACAAAGCCCTCTCTTTATACGGACAAAGAATGCTTTTCACAAAGCCCAAAACAAATTAATTACAGAATCACTGCCGCACACACACAGTAATCTTTATACACCTCCCTGTCTGGGTATCTTATGTTTAAAGGGTGAGGCTTCTTGGAAACAAGCTTGTTTGACCATTTGTCTTGTTTATAAAGCTTGAATTTTATGAAAATTGGGAAAACAGAAAGATCTGGATTTCATTTTTAACCAGCTATTGTTTTTTTCTAATTCCTCTATTTTATTGGAAGCATGTTGTGTTTTGTAAAGTATTAAATAAAAAGAGAACATGAAAATTGTTCAAATTAGTATAGCATAAAAACAAGTGTATCCTAGCTATTAGGCTGACATTATTGGACCAGGAAATAGTGTAACAGTGTAATTCATTTTCAAAGAAAGGCTTGCTATAACCTTTAAAATGAGAATTTTTTTTTAAATGTGTGATATCAAACCTTAAGGGCTTTCTTCCCACTGAAGCATTAAAAAGTGAGAATTCTGACTTCTTGTTGACAGTGTTTAAATGAATATGTCAGTTTATAATTACAAATGCAAGGGGGAACTTTTTATAACTGAATATTTAACACATGTTAAAGTTATAACACAATCCACATAATGTATTTCTTGCCCCGTTTTGTCCGTGCTTTCTCTCTACAAAATAGGTGTCACAAATCACTCACTTGAAAACTCGAAAATAGTTTTCTGAGATGACGAGTTTGCTATGAAAATGGGGGTAGATTACTCTACAGCCTTTCTTTTAATGTGTGTGTGTGTGTGTGTGTGTGTGTGTGTGTGTGTGTGTTAATAACATAATCCTTATAGGCAAATAAAGACCAAAAGTAGTAGAAAATATTTCCTGTAGGGGCAGAGGGTGTAGATGGGTTAAATTCACTATGTTTATGATTTCACTTTGCTTAATTGTAGAATGCTTCTTATTCCTGTAGCACCTTTCAAGTGAGCTGGCAGACTCCCTGATCAGTACGGAAATGTATTTCCCCAATCCTCTCCTTACTTCCCTGTGACCTCTTGAAAATAAGGTTAGGCCATTTGTTTTCTGCTAACTTGATTTCCATTCTTGAGCTGAATCACAGAGTGTAGAAAACTTGTCATAGCAGACTGAAAAATGCAGAAATATTTCAAGGGTTTCTGCTCTATAACTTCTTTTTAGAAGAAGCAACACTTTATAGGGATTTTTTTTTTCCCTCCCAGATGAGTCACAAGGTGTGACTGAACACTTCTCATCGTAAAGACCTAAGTTTTATATTGGCCAACTGTGTGCTTTTGTCATGTGATAGCTTAGGGTCCTTTATATTGCCCCTTCTAAACACCCAACATGACCAGAAATCCCTAAGTAGACAGTCTGAAGGGAATTTTTTTTAATTGAAGTATAGTTTATTTATAATGTTGTGTTAGTTTCAGGTGTACAGCAAAGTTATTCAGTTTTATGTATATATATAAATATATATATACACACACACATATACATGTGTATATATGTTTGCATATATATATACTTTTTCAGATTATTTTCCATTATAGGTTATTACAAGATATTGAATATAGTTCCCTGTGCTATACAGTAGATCCCTGTTCAAAGGACATTTTTATTCTTGATAACAACATGGTACAAACATTTTACATGCATTTATCTCTTTTAATGTTCACAGAAAACACTATGAAGTACGTAGTATTATTGATCTTGTTTTACAAATGAGGAAATAAACTCAAGCCCAAAGTAGCACGACCATTAAATGGTGGAACAGTGGTTTCAGCTCACTTATGGCTGACTTCAGAACCTACACTTTCCCAATGGTTCTCAAGCTTAGCTGGGAGCTTTCAAACCCCAGAAACATTGATCCAAAGGCAGCAAGTTTGAGATCATGACCTCCAGTTCTCATTTTGCTTGAGATACAACCCCTGCCAGAGACTGAAAAGATTCTCGCTTAGAACTTCAGCTGCAGGGCACTTCAAGTCTTCCGGAAATAATAACGTATTAGCTTCCTGGGGCTGCTGTAACAAAATACCACAAACAGAGCAGCTTAAACAACAGAAATTTATTGTCTCGCAGTTCTGGAGGCTGGAAGTCTGAGATCTAAGTGTCGGCGAGGTTGGTTTCTCCTGAGGACTGAGAGGGAACACCTGGTGTCCCCCCAGCTTCTGGTGGCCTCAGGCATTTCTTGGCTTGTAGGCGACTGTCATCTCCCTGTGTCTTCATGTTGTCTTCTCTCTTTATGTCGTGTCTCTGTGTTTAAGTTTCCCTCTTTTATAAGAACACAGTCCTTTTGGATGAGGGTTCACCCTAATGTCCTCCTCTTAACGTGAACACCTACAAAAACCCTCTTTCCACAGACATGGCGGGTTACCACTTCAATATCTTTTAGAGGGACACAATTTAGCCCATAACATGTACCTTTTGCTAACTGAAAGAAGTTCTTACTAATCAGAAATTGTGAAAACTCCTCATAAAAGGAGATTTCTTAGTTTTTCTGAAGAAAGATAAGAACTGTACCTTAAACATGTGTAGGATATTAAAGTTGATAAAACATATCCAGAGACTCTCACTCACGATCCTCACAGTGGCCCTTCAGATTTACTAAATAAATTTAAAATCAGAGTGTTTAATGACACACTTTGGGGCCACACAACTTAGGCGGAGTCGTGGTTGGAGTTCTGTCATCCATCTCCACCCATGACTGCTGCTCTCTCCCCAAATAAATTAGGGGTCCGGCCCGATTCATCACAGATGATGAGGCGTGATGACTGGGAAACCTCAGATTTACTGAGCTGACGTCATGAAGAACCTGAATGCTGTGGCCAGAAGAAGGCAAAGGAAGGTGAATACATTCTCCCCCAGAAAGTAGAGCATTCAAGATGAGATGCTGAGTAAAACATAACACTACCACTATGTGGGCTTCCCGTTTATTTGCCAATAATTGGTACTGTTTATTGGCAAAGGGAGAAGAACACAGAAGACTGGCTTTTTTGGTAAGTGGGTAAATTTTTCAAAATTCTTTCTTCGATGGATTCACTTGATTTCTTAGTGTTTCTGCTTTGACTCAAGAAGAGTAGATTTGGATTAAGAAGACGTGTTGCTTCTTGAGAACTGCAAAGCCCCACGTGGAACAGTTACTCGGAGTTTGTGATAACCCCAACTTGTGTTGATGTGTAGGTTCTAGATAAGGGTGTCAGGCACAGAAACCCTTGCAAATAGTGGAGGCCACAGATGTTTGAGCTCCTTGGCTTTTGAAGTGTTTCCCTCCGTTTTCAAAGAAACACGCACTTAGGTCAGGAAGGGAATAGATCTGCACAGTCAGCGAGCTGTACTGCTGATCTGGCAACATCGAGAAGCACTGCGGCTTCATCCTCTTATTAAAAATGTCCAGAATAAGTGCCTTCAAGAATCTTCTATCTTATCCTTGCCAGATACTCACATGCACAGAATTGGGGTGGGATCAGGAAGCGCTATAGAATGGCTGTTTGGTTCTAGACTATATTAAGACAAAAAAAACAATAAGCGAAAGGTCCAGAGTATTTGTCATATCAGATGTCCCAATATATGACTTAAAAGGCACTTTCATCGAAGGAAGTGTGGGTTATCCTTCTTGAGAAAAACAAAATAAAACAAAAGCACAGGGAACTCTACTCAACAGTCTGTAATAACCTATATGGGAAAAGAATCTGAAAAAGAATAGATATATGTATATGTATAATTAAATCACTTTGCTGTACATCTGAAACTAACACATTGTAAATCAACTATACTCCAATATAAAATAAAAATTAAACAAATAAAATGCATATGTTGGAACCATTAAAAAAAAAAAAAAAACAACCCAGAAGACAAAGCAGAACAGAAACACAAAATTCTCTGCTATCAGAAATATCAGGCCTAAAGGTGGATGGAAAAGTTGTCAGAATCCACCCCTCCCTCCCTTCCCATCTTACTGGCAACCAGCTTCACCCTCTCGTCCTCTGTAACTCACAGTCCTGACCAGATCTTCCCCCAGGGATCCACCAATATGGGCCTTTGGAAGGGATGTCATACACTGGGAAGTTGACAGTTTTCTTAAATATCATTCAGACCAATGACTGCATTTTACAGAAGGAATTAAGGTATGAAGACAAAGTTCAGATCAGTGATTCTCAGCTTGATTGTACTTTAGAATCTCTTAGGGAAGCATTTAAAAATACCAATGCCTGGGTCCCACCCCCGAGTATTTGAATTCAATGAAGCCTTGAGACGAAGCCATGAGTATCTACTTTAAAAAAAAAAAAAATCTCAGATGAATGTGATGAACACTGAAGCATGAGAACCACTGGGCTGGGTGGTCCTGATCACTCTCTTTGGACCAGCAGAGCTGGGAGTCACGCTTGCTAGTAGAAAGCTTCATGGTGCCACACAAAGCAAGGGGGACAGAGGCAGGAGGAAGGACACGAAAGAGAGAAAGGAAAGAGCGAAACCAAAGGACAGACAGACAGACCCTGAGTAGAGTAAGAATTTTTATTCTTCACTCCACACTAATCATATGCAGTAGTTGCTTAATTGACTATGTAGGAAAAGACAATGGCAGAGAAAATAGGACAAAACTAGTCTAAATACTTCTGGTAACTGAATATCTAACCTACTCCTTTAACTTTACAACGTTTTATGACATGGGAGGGTCACAGGAACACAGTTTGTGAACTGTCACCCAGATACAAATGTAGGTTTTAAAGAGATGACCCAGTGGAGGTAGTGATAAAAAGGTGAACGAAGACAGAACAACTCATACTCAGTCAAATGCACACTATCTTGTAAGGCAGTTTCCAAATGCCTCTTCCTGGGATCCACACTCAATGACCTCCTCCATCCATCTTTGTTTTTTTTCTCGTTGACCCTCAGCAGAGATGGTGTCTATCCAAATTACAATTGGGCGATTTCATCAACTAAGCCAGGTGTGAGATCCTATTGGTTGTCAAGACCTGTTTTCTACCTTCACATCTAAGCTCAAATGTCACCTCCTCCATTAAGCCTTCCTGGATTCCTAGCAAGAATTTTACTTGTTCCCTCTGGTGTTCCCATTGCACTGCTCCATAGTGACTTGTATCCTTGTCTCTCTCCCCAGCTGACTGAAATTCTCAGGATTCTTAATGATGACTCATTTTTGGTTCAGAAACATGTATTCATTTATTTATTCTTTTCCCATAAATTTATCAATCACTCATTATTAGCCAAATCCTACGCTCTAGTCAAGGCACTTATAATCTAGTTAGACAGAGAAGGAAATAGGTGATTAATATACAGAGGAATAAGTGGGACAATATAAATTTCAGTTCATAACTCAAGTGTGCAAGAAATATGTCTTTATTGTTCTTTAACTTGCTTTTTTTTAAGCTCCCATTTTGCCAGCGCAGCTCTCATTTAAATCTCAATTAACTCATAATTTCTCTCCCTTTTCTAAGGCTTGGTTTAAGTTCTGGAAGCTTACAATTGACTAAGGTTTTGGAAGCAGGACAGTCCCCTGATGCCTGAGCTGTCTGTCCATGCATGTGTGTACTTGGACATCGTGCAGAGAGGCACTGAGACACCTCTCATTCTCACCTCCCTGGCCCTTCCAGGTGGGATGGTTTCCTCTCTCAGGTCAGTGTATTTACTTAAGATTTCTTTCAAATCTTCCCTGTGAATCTGACCCCAACTATCACTGTGCCCAAGCAAGTGGGGTACATCCTCCATGCCCCAAACTTCTTGACCCTTCCCTAGTTTTGCTGCTACTGTGCTGGGCTCTTTCCCAAAAATAGGGTACAACGGAAAAGAATCGGAAAAAGAGCATATATATATATCTGAATCACTGTGCTGTACACCTGAAACTAACACAATATTGTAAATCAGCTATACTTCAACAAAAAAAAAATTTTTAAATATAGAGTAACTTAAAAATAAAAAAGAAAAGTTACAGGAGAATTTCTCACTTTCAGGTTTTATGCCTTTACTTGCATACGTATTAATGCCTCAAGTGACCTGCTTAGAGACATTTGCTTAGGCATACGCCACAAAATAAGGCTTGATTGAGAATAGTCTTAAAAGGTGGGCGACTATAAGAAAATGGGGGGTTATTTTTCTCTCCTTTGTTTCATATTCCTTTGAAATCTACATCATATTTGTGCTTAAAGAGATGTTCTATATATATTTTGCAGCCAGTAGTCGATCCTGTTTACTGAATAAATGCTAAATCAGCATGTCTCAGACAGTTTAAACTACCTTCTGTTGTCTCCCCCATTCAAATTTGATAATATAAATCTTTAAAGGTATACCTTTTAATGAAATGTGATTCATGCGCTCAAATTTCTTCTACTGTGTGGAAATTAAAAGCTACATGTCTCTGGCCTAGAGCTAACTTTTCATGACTCCCTTGGCACTCTCTTTTTTATCTTGATTTTTTAAGATGTTCAAATATGCGAGTTTTCTTTTTTACTTGACACATTTTCACATATGTTGCCTTGATCTTTCACATCTTTTACCCATATGGGAGACTTCCTAGGAAATAAAGGATCTGTGTTTAATTATCTCACAGGGACAATTTAAAGGGAAATCCAGAGCGGCCCCTCTATAGCTCTGCCCTAAGGAAGAATAAGAAGCAATGGTGAGTTTACAGCTTTTGGCCGTTGATAGAGATTTCTCCCAGTTCCCCCTGTGACAGTGCTAATCCCACCTGTTCACTTGGGTCCATCCCAAGCTCACTGATTCAGACCCTAATTTGTGAACATTCAGACTGGAACCAGGCTGAAGTGTATGGCATGTGTATCACAAAGGTTTGCTTAGCAAATTAAAAAAATATAAAAAGATAAAAGAGATAGCATTCGCATGGGGACCAAACTATTATGCAACTTTAAACATTTAAAAATTATTTAATGTTTATATAATTTATATTTAACAATTTAAAGCTGATTTAAAAAAAATTACTATGGATTGACGTCACTTACTGAATAAACGCCTGTTCCCTTGTTATGATGTGAAAGCTCTCCCACGATCTACTACCCACCAGCCAGTCACTGCATCACATTTCATGGGAAAGTGAGACAGAACAGATTGCAGTTCGTTTCACACTCTGTGCCTTGATCAGTCGATTCTCTCTCCTATTGTTCTTTGCTGAACTGACCTCCTACCCATCCTTTACAACCCAGCTCAGGAGTCACCTTTTCCAGGAAACTTTGGTTGGTCCTCCAGGTTAGGAGAAGTGTCCCACTTTTGTGTATTGTCTCTGCTGATAGAAGGTAAGCTTATCAGGACCAGCACCACATCTTTAGTCCCTATATTCTTATTCCATAGCACAGTGCCAAACTCTTAAGCTTAAAATAAATATCTGTTTTACTGAACTGAATGATACCTTGGGGAGACAATCTCAAAAGGAAAAGGGAAAATACAGAAAAATCGGGAAGTGAGAAGAAGGCCAAAATTCCCTCTGCTGGGACTTCCCTGGTGGTCCAGTGGTTAAGAATCCACCTTCCAGGGCTTCCCTGGTGGCTCAGTGGTTGAGAGTCCGCCTGACGATGCAGGGGACACGGGTTCGTGCCCCGGTCCGGGAAGATCCCACATGCCATGGAGCAGCTGGGCCCGTGAGCCATGGCCGCTGAGCCTGCACGTCTGGAGCCTGTGCTCCGCAACGGGAGAGGCCACGACAGTGAGAGGCCCGCGTACTGCAAAAAGAAAAAAAAAAACAGGGATCCACCTTCCAATGCAGGGGATGCGGGTTTGAGCCCTGGTTGGGGAGCTGGGATCCCACATGCCGCGGGGCAACTAAGCCTGCACACTCTGGAGCCTGCGCATCACAGCTAGAGGGCCCGCACACCACAACGAAGAGCCCGTGTGCCGCAATTAAGACCCGACACAGCCAACAACAACAACAAAATTCCCTTTGTTTATTTTATATTTTGTCTATGGTAGAGCATATATTTGGTGGGTGGAAGGAAGGATGGAGGAAAGAGTGCTTTGCTATCACTACAGATGATGGCTATTGGTAAGAATATAGACTCTAGTAGAAAACAAAAATCAGGAAAGAAAAAGCAAGATCTGGAGAAGGGAAATGACAGGTGGAAAGAGGCCCCTTCTTGGGATCCTCTTGACCTCGCTGGTGTCCAGGGTCTTTGGTCACCTGTTGCTCCCCAGCAGGTGCTTCAACAAACAACTCTCCATGAGCTCCAACCAAATTCATGGAGCTTCAACCCCATGTCCCTACCACATCACCTTTTATCCCCCATCCTGGGGCTTTGATTTTGATGCTGAGGTGAGAGATGCCCACGACATCCATTCAAGGATCAGCACGTGCAACCCCAGAAGACTGGGAGAAACTGCCTTATGGGGAAAATCCTTGATCAACTGGGTATGGGAGCTGGCAGATAAATTCTTACCCCCTACTCCAAACGGACGGATTGTCCAAAGATGAAACTATTCATGCAGCCCTTTGAAAAACACTCCCAGGAGACTGAGTAATCAATCATGCTGAATACCGAACAGTGGTCTGCTTGCTAACACATTCTGGAGAGGTGCTCTCTTTTTCTCTGCTTCCCCCCTCTTTCCCTCATCTTGCTTCCCTTTCACTGTACTCCCAAATACAGTAGTAACATATATGTTTTTATTTATTTTATTATTACTGTTTCAATTCGAGGTTCTGCTTTCTGGAGGACCCAGGATGAGACAGTTGGTAGCGACCCTTGAAAACACACCCTCATGATGGCATTTTGGAAGCCTCTTCACTTGGAATCAGGCCTAAGCGGATCCAGAAGACATGAATAAATTACATGAACAGGTGGCCCCGTCTACCTTGTCATCTGCTTCTGAAGGACTGATGCCTGTCCTTCAGTGTACACCTATAACATCAGGTATCATCATGGTGGGTGGGGAGGGGATTGCTTGTGATCCGCTGAATGTGTTGGGACTTGTTTATAGTTCATTGACAGGTGAGTACTATATATTGGTGCTGGCCAAAATTGGGCTAGTGCTACGTTTCAGCCCCAATCAAGCGTAACCCCAAAAGACAGAACTTCCGGCAGTACACTTAGCTGTTCCTGTTGTACTGGTGAAGAAGTGGCCTGAGATACAGATATCTATGGACTCTTGGTAGTGACAAGTGAATTAGTTGGCTGGTCTGGGGTTTAGAAGGAAAAAGACTGGAAGAAAGGACAAGACGGTCTGGTGAAGACACATGTGGACGGGCACATGAATGGGCACAAAGCATGAAGATCTTTGAAGCGGAGGCTCTCAAACACCAGACGGGCAGGAGGAACAGACTGATCCATGGCGACTGCTGAATACCCAGCCCCCAGCAGCAGAGACCGAGGCTGAGCCCTCACATGCACTGCTCCCCAAGGAGCCCCATCAGACACTTGTGCAGGTCACTTACACCAGACCCTGTCCATCCTGATGGAGACTGCAGGTTGTCCTCCTCGGAGCCCAGACGTTCTCCATCTATGGTCCACCTTCCCTCTTCTCAAGGCCTCAACCTGTCGATCTATCCCATACAATCATCTCAGACACATTTTACAACAAAGGAAGTGCAGTAATGGGCCCATGGCAAGAGAGCCCTCTCATTTTTCCACGCGACTCATCACCCTGAAAGAGCTGGTCCTATGGAGCAACAGATAGGCCTGGTAGAGGCTCAGCTAAGGCACCAGCTCATGGAGGACATCCTACGAGTCAGTGTGTGACCCTATATGTTAGTATACGTGCCTTTCACACTAAGAGTCTGATACATTCTCAATAGGTAAAATACATGAGCCTGGGAACCAAAGGGACGAAATGGGATTGGCCCCTCGCACCATCACTCAATGACCAAGTTATGGAATTTGTGTTTCCTGTCCCTGCACTCTTAGTTTCTACCAGATTAGAAGTTCCGGTTTCCAGGACTGGGGGGTGGGACACCTCTGCAGGGGCACTTGGTCTCTCAGGTCCATGGGCCAGAGGCCAATAAAGCAGTTATTGTCAACTGGCAGCTCGATCCTGTCATCAGGAGGTGGAGGCTGCTGCCTGAAGAGGCAGGGAGAACGTGTCTGGGATCCAGGGCATTTTCTGGAGTCTCTTGGTGCTTTGGTGTTGAGTGATGACAATGAGAAATGGACAACAAGGAGAAGACAACCAGCCCCTCGGGGATGCAGGTCTGGTCAGCCCTTCCGGTAAGCAACACAGGTGAGCCCCAGGGCTGGCCAAGCAGAAGGGCCATCTAGAAGGGGTGGTGGAGGATGAGTAGCAGCCATGGCTTCCAAACCAACTGCAGGAGAGGGGATGGTACTATGTTTTACCCACCTTTTTAACTTTAAGTCCTCAGTGATTGAGTCTGGCAACTACCTTGAAGGGAACTCTTAGACTGATTGGTTTTATATCCCCTCTCAGGGCATCCTGTTTTACAGCAATGAAGCCCCAGTTGTTAATGCAGAATTCAACACAATACAAGGGCATGAGTGATGAGTCTGACAGTCACTGTTTCTGGGAACTGGGCCACTGGCTCTGACCTACCCACTGCTGTGTAACCAGCCCTGCCTGGGTTCTGGCCATTTTCACACAGGCACAACCCAGCTTCACCTTCTGCCACTGCACTGACACTCTCGCCTGGTGCCCTTGGCCTTCTATTTTTCTAAGAATGGAATCAAGAGAGGCCTTGAGACCTTCCCAGTGCCATGTTTGTGCAGCTCAGAAGTGTAGGGCAGTTATCCCATAAAGGGAGTTTTCACCAATGGGAAGTGGGAGCTGGTAGATAAATTCTACCTCCCTCCTTCCCCAGACACATGGTCTGAGGTTCGTATAAGCTCCTTGGATGTCAGTCCCAGGAGATCAAGCCATCAGTGACACTGGATCCCCAGGAGTGGCCAGCTTGGTAATGATAAGCTTCCCTTGGATGGGGTCTCACTTCTCTCCCTTGTCACTCCTTTTTTCCCCTTAATCCTGCTTTCCTGGAATCGTACTCCCTAATAAAATATTACACAGAAGTTTTTGCCTCAGGCCTTGTTTTCTTGGAAGCCTAGCCAGGGCAGAATTTAAGTAAGAATGCAGAGATCTGAGGTAGGGTTAGTTTGTACAAAGATCTGGAAACAGATGTTTAGGATGCAGTGGGGTTGGGGTAGATGTGCCCAGAGACACTCTTTCTTCTTGACTGTGTTATCCAACTCAAGAAATTTTCAAGTAAAGTATTGGCATGATGATTTATAATATTATTAAAAAGAAATTAGAAGGATTGGAAAAGTAAGGTTTTGAGACATCTAGAAAAGGGGGCCCTCTGTTATGTGTTTTTTTCTGACATCAACTCCTGGTCTGGTGCCTTCCCCTTCCGAGACTGATCTCCAGGCTCATTCCTCTTGCTGGAGAACTTGGCTTTGCCTCTTCTAGGAGGATACATCGTGCAGCATACAGTGCCCTTCTGTTCTTCGATCAGGTTTTCATGAACAATTGTGTTGGAGCTTTGAAATGTTTTGCCATGAGCGTGTTGGTTTATACCTCTTATGTATGTGGGACCCCGGGTCAGGCGGGCAGATGTGACCAAGTATGAAGGTACCTGATGAGATCGCCGTCAATTTGCCAAACAGAGTTTCTGTGGAAACTATGGCTTTAAAAAAATTCCATTCAAAGCAGCTTTGATTTGAAATTTTTAAAGGCCACAGGATTTCCCTTTCAGATGTGAACTAGCGGGGTTGTACTGTCAATGTGCACAAAAAAAGTATATCACAAACCGTCTTACAGCAAAACACATTCATCTTCCCGAGGTGTCCCACTGACGCCCACTTTCCTCGTCTTCCTTTCTGAAGTTTTATATGACCCCAGAGTTGCTGCGTTACTAATAGGAAAGAATGGCTGAATGAACTCTAAAAGCATGGGGTGCTGCTCGTCTGTGGTTTACCATTTAGAACTCTTTGAGGCGGCCTCACAGCGTGAAATACTAATTCATTACATCCACAATACCAGATCGATCAGTGCCTCTCATGCTGGAATTTAAATAGTCCAAAGCTCAGAGAGGCACTAAAGAGAGTGATTAACACAATAGCACAATTCTCCATGGTTCAGGTGATATGAAAGACTGAGTTACCTGTCACAAATAAATATTATACGAGACAGTCTCCTGTTTGGCATTTTTAATCATCCTCCTCCTTCTCCCTTGCAGCTGGGTCTTATATTTTTGTCTAGTGAAGACACACTGACCCTCTGTTGGGAGGCTCATGCCTATTTCTATTTAAAATAGTTACACAGGGCTTCCCTGGTGGCGCAGTGGTTGAGAGTCCGCCTGCCGATGCAGGGGACACGGGTTCGTGCCCCGGTCCGGGAAGATCCCACATGCCGCAGAGCGGCTGGGCCCGTGAGCCATGGCCGCTGAGCCTGCGCGTCCGGAGCCTGTGCTCCGCAACGGGAGAGGCCACAACAGTGAGAGGCCCGCGTACCGCAAAAAAAAAAAAAAAAAATTTGACTAACCATACAATTGCAGAAACCATGCGCAGAAGGGAAATGGTTTCTACGTGTCACTTTCTCCTGCTATTAGCTGCCTTTCTTTGAAGGGGAGCAGAATTCATCACCCTAGAAAATGCCTTTTTTGGCATAAGGATTATTTTAGGGTGATTATTTTAAGAAACAGCAGAAACAGGGAAGGCTTTGAAAAGTGAGTAGAAGTTATTCTTTTGTGGGAAACATCTACACTGATAAGGGAAATCTCAGTTTGTAAGCGTGTCTTCCTCTCTGTGGTGGGAAGAGAAAGATGAACAAATCTCTAGAAACTTGTTGCTGTGCTTTTCCCGGTCACCACCCATTAATAGGCCTCCTCCACCCCACAACATCTTTCCTTTGTCGTTACCTAAAGATAGTATTTAAGATGATGGCTTGGACTATCTTGGGGAATTACTCAGTTTTCCTGGGCCTCTCCCAGGCATACAGGAGGTATACATGTCACTAAATTTGATTTCCTCCTGTTAATCTGTCTTTTGGTTACAAAGGTCCCAAGAACCTAGAAGGGTAGAGGGGAAATTATTTTTCCTCCTCTACCGTCCTCTTCCTCTTTTTTCAAATTCTTCTCTCTCTTACACCAAATTCTCAGATGAATTTCCTGCTCAAAGTCTCTCCTTCGTCACCCCTAAGCCATGCCTTGAACTTCCATTTGGCCACTGCTAGCACAACTCGTGAGTAGATACCATTACAAGCACTGACTTTCAGAGTACTCAACCCAGGGAGTATTGCCCAGTCACCTCTTTAAATTCACTGAATACACCTGTTCACCCCTTTCTTGCAGCATCCTCCTACTTTCCATGATGCCCTAGTCTCCAAGTTTGCCTCCTACCTCTCTAGCCATTCCTTCTCTGTCTCCTTTGTTGGACCATTTTTCACTACCCAACCTCTAAGTTTGGATCTCAGAGCTCAGTTTCACAATCTCTTTTCTCTCTCCCAATTTTAGATCATCTCATCAGTTTCAACGGCTTCATTTTTTACTTACATACCCAGACTTTTCAAATTCACATCACCAATCAGATATTTTTTGTATTAGGGTTCTCCAGAGAAATATAGCCATCTATATCTATATCTATATTTACATTGAAGACAGAGATTTTTTTAAAATAAGGAATTGGCTCATGCAATTATAGAGTCTGAGGAGTCCCACAATCTGCAGCTGATACTGGAGACCCAGGAGAACTGATGAGATGGTTCTCCTGTTCTTTCTGTTCCAGTCCAAGTCTGAAGGCCTAAGAACCAGAAGAGCCAATGGTCTAGTTTGAAAGCCAACAGTTTCCAGACCCAAGAAGATCTGATGTTTTAGTTTGAGTCTAAAGGCAGGAAAAGACCCATTTCCAGCTCAACAGTCAGGAGGAGTTCCCTCTTACTTGTGGGAGAGTCAGCCTTTTTGTTCTATTCAGACTTTCAACTGATTGGATGAGGCCCATTCACATTCAAGAGGGGAATCTGCTTTGCTCAGTTTACCAATTCAAGTGTTAACCTCATCCAAAAACATCCTCACAGACACACCCAGAATAACGTTTGACCAAATATCTGGGCATCCCATGGCCCAGAGAAATGGACACGTAAAATTAACCATTGCAACATATACCTCTGACTACCTAGTTGTCAAGTCCACTTTGAATTCACTTAAGTCCTTCAAATTTATCCTATCAAAAAATTAATGTATAATCTTTTTCTTCAGATTCATTCCTTCTCATGTATTCCTGAAACTAGCAAATGACACCACCACCCCTTCAACTGCTTATGTCAGAACCTGAGAGCCATCTTTTACACCTCCCCGCCCATATCCCCAAATCATCAATTTCAGCCAATCAATTCCAATTCCTGTAGATATTTGTGGAAGCTCTCTACTTCTTTTCATTTCTATTGTTATTTAATTCAGGTCATCACAATACTAACACTATTGACAGAACTGGTCTGCAGCCTTCTAATTCCCACCACCCCAACTCATACTCCATAAAGCACTGAGCGACCTTTTACAATGCTCATTATATTGTGTTACACCCAGCTTAAAATTCCTCTATGACTTCCCATGGCTGTCACGATAAATCCAAACTCCTTAACAAGCCCTACAAAGTCATGCATGATGTGACCTTTGCCAACATCATTAGCCTTATCTTGTCGATCTTTCTTATCCAAGATGCCTTGCCGGAATTTTTTTTTCTGTTCCTCCCACACATAGAGCCCTTTCCCTCCTCAACACTGTTACAGACACTGTTCTTTCCGCTACGAACACTCTTGGCCTTTTACTGCCTTTGCCTGGACAAGCTCTATAGAGCCTCAGGACTCAGCTTACACATCAGTTCCCCTGGGAAATCTTCCTGAGTTCTGCGATGAGGTGGCTGTGTGCTCACAGCACGCTGTGCTTCTCCACTGCAGCTCGAATCATAGGCATCATTAATTCTCTGCTTTTGTAATTATATTTAATGACCATCTCCCATATCAGACTGCAAATTTTATCCATCTGAATTCCTTGCATCTTGTAAGTTAAGCATGGCTCATACAAGGTATGGGCTATTTAGTGAATACATAAATAATGATCTATCAAACAAATGAATGGATGCAATGAAGGAACAAATGAAATGGCTGGCTCTTCCTACACAATCAGATACAAAACCAAGTAAGAGTAGCAGAATCTCTTCCCCAAGTGTCAGTCTGTACCCTGTGGAGAATCCGAAGGACAGTAGCAGGTGACTCCTAGAATCCCATGTTTGCAGGGATAAAGAGGAGGTCTGGATGTGCCAGGGCAAAAAGGCTAAGAATTAGGAGAGCAACGGTTAAGATGATACAAACCTGGCTATTCCTAATAAAAAGAGTACTTTCTTTTCAAGAATATAATCTGTCCTCTCTGTGTGGTTGTCCAATGGACATTTATAGCTAGGAAAACACCTGGCATCTGGTACTGATAATCTTATTTGTGGTGAGGAGGGGAAGATAAACATGGAGATTTATGCAACCACTGGAAGTAACTTCTATGACAATGGCAGTTCTCCTGTATGTTGGTGGGCCCTGTGGCTGAGCTGGGGGTGAGGCCCAGGGTGAGCCGTGGTTGGCTGCCCAGTAAGGTCCCTGAGTTCAGCCAACACTCACTGATACCTGCTTTATTGTAGGCTGGGTGTGCTGGGCGTGGCATCATCATCTATATGCTCTTATTTCACCTGGTTTCATGGAGTATTATGCCTTTGGGATTTGGTTTCAGTGATGAATTTGTATGTTATGCTCAGACTGAGACAAAGGATGGCAGGAACCGTGTTACAAAGCAATCAGAAATTAGCTAGCTCATATCACTGTGAAGCAAAGATCCGTGCCAACCAAAGAGAACTTCAGCTTTTAGCAAGTTTATAAACATTCAGAGGACTGTCTGCCAATCAGGAGACAGAGAACGATATCTGAGTAGCTTTGTTCAACGAAGTCAGTTTTAATCAAAAGACAAAGTTAGAAGACACATTGTACTGATCTTAGGGAAACTGAGTGAGGCAAATGTCAGGGGAACAAGAAATGTATGAAATAAAGGAAGAAAAAGAGGAGCACTTGTTCTGAATGGGGTGGCTTATTTCATTCCACACTATTTAGATGTACCAAAGTTTGTCAGTTACACAATGGACACCATGTTATAATTGTTTACAGACATGCAGTATATGAGTTCTGTTTTCTCATTAAGGCACCAATGATACAGATAATTAACCAATTGATTTAGTGCATTAATTTTCCTGGAAGTTCTAGCAAGAGTCTTACGATCCAGCTTTGAGATTCCTACTCCATGTAGACATTGGGACAAAGGCTGGCTTCCTATGGGACACTGATGTAATCCATGGCTGAGGTTTTGTCTAGCAGCATCGTGTGTCTACTTAAATGATGATGAATGCTATCTTTGGTCCAGGCAGGAAGATGTCACTGTAATCGCTGGCTCAGAATGCCGACCTCCCAGGGTTTCCCAGTAAGTGTTGCCAAAGGGCTGTGCTGCTGATAATTCCTCCTAGAGCTCTGAAGAGAATAAAGCAGAAAGGCAAACCTGATGAGAAGTAGATAAAGAGCCTAAGGTGAGTTGAAGCTTAATACACCAAAAAAGCATAGAGCACGGCTGGTTTCTCTTCCCTCCTCTTGTTTTTCCCTTCCACAGTTGCAGGCAGCGGTCCACTGGTTACTTCTGCCCTCTCAAATCATCCTTCAGTCACTCATCTCTAGTCCTGTACTTCACCTATCAATAAAAGGAATTTGAAATCTTTCAACACAGAGATATTATTGCTGCTTCAACTTATTTCAGGATGCCACAGTTCAAAATGAAAATCTTCAGATTGCTGATGGCTCTGTCAATATCATTCAGCGGCTAATGACAGTGTATTGGAGGTGCTTACAGGTAGAGTGTAGGCACCTGAATCCATCAATAAATGGAGAGAAAGTCCTGGGGCTCCAACAATTCCATTCTACAAGGGGCCAAGTTTACAAACTTCGCTTCTTCATTATGGAGGAATTATTTACAAGTTTTCAACTATATAAAATGTAACCATCTTGTAACAGATTCAATGGCGGGAAAATAAGGACAAGAACCCTACCTTCTATTTCGCTCTGTATTGCTTTCATTTTATGCTTAAAAAAGGAGGAGTATTAATCCTTTATCCGTTGTTTCATTTGCAAATATTTTCTCCCACTCTGAGGGTTGTCTTTTCATCTTGTTTATGGTTTCCTTTGCTGTACAAAAGCTTTTATGTTTAATTAAGTCCCATTTGTTTATTTTTATTTCCATTACTCTAGGAGGTGGGTCAAAAAAGATCTTGCTGTGGTTTATGTCAAAGAGTGTTTTTCCTATGTTTTCCTCTAAGAGCTTTATAGTATCTGGTCTTATATTTAGGTCTCTAATCCATTTGGAGTTTATTTTTGTGTATGGTGTATGTTAACGCAAACATGGACTCTAAAAAAAAAAAAAAAGGTACTGAAGAACATAGTTGCAGGGCAGGAATAAAGATGTAGACATAGAGAATGGACTTGAGGCCATGGGGTGGGAGGGGAAAGCTAGGGTGAACGGAGAGTAGCATCAACATATATACACTACCGAATGTGAAACAGATAGCTAGTGGGAAGCGGCAGCATAGCACAGGGACATCAGCTCAGTGCTTTGCAACAACCAAGAGGGGTGGGATAGGGAGGATGGAAGAGATGCTCAAGAGGGAGGGGACATGGAGACATATGCATGCATATGACTGATTGACTTTGGTGTACAACAGAAACTAACACAGTACTGTGAAGCAATTATACTCCAATAAAGACATATTAAAATAAATAAATAAATAAATAAATAAATAAAATTTTAAAAAAGGAGGAGTATTTGCCATAGTGTATTACTGTTTCATATCACTGGTGTAGAGTCAATCTCTTCAAACTATATGTTTAAGGACAGATTATTCTTACACTTTTAGAAAATAGCTCATAGTTGATTTCATTGCTATTACTTTTTATTGTTAGGCTGTTTAATATCTTTTCATATGTTTCTTAATCATTCCTTTCTCTTTTCCATACATTTGTCTATTTGGTTTACATATACACACACATGCATGTTTGCATGTATGTATGTGTATTTGTTATTGCCATTGTTGAATTCAGTGAATTCATAGAAGTTTTTTTTTTTGCCGTATGCGGGCCTCTCACTGTTGTGACGTCTCCTGTTGCGGAGCACAGGCTCCGGACGCGCAGGCTCAGCGGCCATGGCTCACAGGCCCAGCCGCTCCGCGGCATGCGGGATCTTCCCGGACCGGGGCACTAACCTGCGTCCCCGGCATCGGCAGGCGGACTCCCAACCACTGCGCCACCAGGGAAGCCCTCATAGAAGTTTTTTTTTTTTAAATTATGTGTATTGACTTTTTGTCTAGTGATTAACAAAAACTACTGATTCTTTAAGTCAATCTGATTTATGGGGTCTTGATATTCACACTATTCTAGGACAATGATTCTTAGAAAATTACTGATCACAAATGAATTTTAATAAAGTGGTAATTCAAGAAAAGAAAAATGAAGGAATCAATAGAAATATCATTATTGTCACCAGTTAATTTAATTGAATCAATATAACTAAGCCATTAAAAGTCAACATATCAGAGAGAATATTCAATAGGAATCTACTTCCTTTGAGGTGCCTCTGATGTCCAGGGAAAAATTACTAAACAAATATGGAATAAATCTATGTGACATAGGATAGACTTTATAAATCAAGATTTAATATACTGTAGTATTATTTTAGGAGAAGTGAAGATAAAATCTCTAGCTGAAAACTATGAGAGTGCTTTTATTACCAGGAGAAAAAAATAAACTCTACCCCAAACATAATAATTCTAACTCAAATATCTAATAATGGGAATATTAGATATTTTAAGCCAATGCTTACAAGCAGAGATATTTTCTTATTGTATTCCTTATGAATAAATTGATAAAAATGAAATTTCCTTACTACCAAAAGCCATCATGGCAATAGTGAGAGATAACATCACCATTAGTAATCATGAGCTAAATTTTCCTTAACACTTTTAAATATAGAGTACCTTTGAAAGGTCTTCTGCATCAGAATATTAAATGACCTGCAAAGTATAGCCTTTTTCTAAAAGAAAATATATAGAAATGGAGAGAAGCAGCATCAGTATTCTTGGTGAATCACCATGTTCCTGGAACTATTTCAGGTTTGCAGAATACAGAGGAAAAATTATTTTTGATGTCATATGAAATGGATTCTTCCAAAATCATTAACTATTTACCAGTTAGTTTCCCCCATTAATATACCTATGAACTTGTGGGAAACATAGACTCTGCCCAGGGAGAAATTTATATTTAACAAAGTCAATATATATTCATACTAAACAACAGAGTTGGTCATTAGAAAGGTGTGCTTTAGATCTACTTGGGAAGGAGAGATTTATTTTTTTGAAAGTTGGAGTGAAGGTTGTTGATTGTCTATTTAGCATCTTTTCTCTCATTTCTTCTTTCCAAGAGAATTCCAGTTTTGCTGAGGTCCCTTCTTATTTCCCCCTCAGCTCAGGTGTCTCAGGTGAATTTGAACACACCCACAGCTCCAAGAGTGATTGTTTCAGTTGTGTTTGCAGGAAGGGTCACCTAACCTAACTTGGCAAAATGGTGCATAGACATCACTGCAGAATCATCTTAGGAGAGGGCTTTCTTGATGTTTTGGGAAAGGTTGTGAAAATGCCCCTTTCTCTTTTCCCTTTGGACAATCTGTCCTGTGCAAACATTGGTCATGAAGCTATCGTTGCTCTTTCAAGACTAATCCAGGGAGGAAGCCAGCACACACGAGAGGGCAGAGCCAAATGAATTACAGGCAAATGGAGCAGAGCCAGCACAGTAAGGAAAATATAAAACCTGTCCAACCCCTAGATTTCCAATGTTTTAAGCCAATAAATGCCCTTATCATTGATGCCAATTTCAGCTGGGTTTTCTGTTACTTGCAGCCAGAGTCATCCTAAAAAATACCTAAATAATTGGAATATTGGTATACTATGTAGAAGAGGAAATAGAAGACAAATATGAGAAGGGAAAAAAAACCCCTCATGTTCTAACTCCAAATATCTGGTGTAAAATGATAAAATGCTATATTAATTAATTATGTTAATCAGTCATAGATCTTAATATGAGGATTTTTAAGATATTTTGAGATTATAAGCCTATAGTTTATCACTCATTTTTTCCTTGTTCTCTTTTAAGTTTTCATCTCATTACTGGTCTTTTGTAGACATAACTTTGGAATATATTTAAAGTTATTGATTAGTAACATCTCTGAACCCAGTGAAGATGGTCTCTGCTCACAGGAAGCAAATAATCTTTTTTTAAAAGCCTCTAAATTTTAAAAAGCAATAGTAACTAACAATACACAAAGTATATCCTTATTGTCAGTTGATTGAAGCAGATAGCTTGTGGCTTAGGAATTCAAGAGGGTGTTATTTAAGGCTTTGGTAACCGGGAGAGGCTTTGGAGTCACAGGGAGACTGGTTTGGGCCTTCAAAGAACCAGTAGGACTCAGATCTGCAAAGAGAGCTAGGGCTGCAAAGTAGTAAGAGATTAAGTTTGGCAAAAATAGTTGAAGCCTAAGAAAAGAGATCTAAAGAATCTGGATGTAAACCCATGAACAATGAAAACAGACCTGGGGCTAAGCACTCTTAAATCATCAAATTCTAAGACAGCAGAGTTTGTTCTACAGCCATTTTTTTAATGATCATGCTTACTTGTATTTATCACTTGAATCCGGTCTAGTGGCTTCATTTCTCCTCTAGTATCTTAAAGAACAGAAAAAGAGTGCTTCTGCCTCATCACTGAAATAGGTAACTTCTTATGCTTTTCTAGTTAAATGTTAAAAAAGGCATATATCTCCAAACAAGCTTTATTTACATTTACTTTTAATAAGAGCTATAAAACAAATCTCAACAAGCAGAAATTTAATTACATCCATGCATCTGATCTGATGAACATACTGTTCACAATAAAGCTTTACCTATAAATATATGTTGAAAGTACGAATTAAGCATCCATGTTAAGCAATGTGGCCTGTTTTCTAGATATCGTAAATTTTGTTCTGGAATTATCTGTATAGCCTCAGGAAGGGCCTATGTTCTTTTTGTAAACTCTAGTTTTAATTTGGAAAGTCAGAGACATGTGACTATATCCCCTAGGTAAGGACAACACAAGGAATTTTATAGTTTCAAAAGTCAGCTGTTCATCCTAGGAGATCTACCAAGAGACTTGTGAATTTCTTTATATAAGAAACAGAAACACTACTCTTGTTTAGTTGCCCAGGAATAAAAACTATAATCAATCAATAAACACGGTCCTTTTTTTCTCAATCCTTGACTACATTTCTTTTCTGGGAGTGAGTTCACTTTTCATAACACACTGTTCATTAACAAATTTCCATAATGTTACCACTGAGCAAGAGAAGAGAATGTTCTACTGCTTCTAAGTGGATAAGATTGGAAGTCATGGTGAGGACTATTGGAACTCTGTGGTAAAATATTAATTTTTTAATCAATTATTGTTCCTGTTGTGGAATCACACACAAACACACATACACACAAGTAAAAGCCCACACAATCTCTTGTTTTGCACATGTGCGTGCATGCACCCACACAGAGCTTTGGAGATTAGAATTCATATTTAGAGAGGAATTTTAAAAAGCATGACCCTTTATTATCAAGAGGACATAAACTTCCTATGATATTGGCTTTAAATTTTATTTCACATTGTGACATAATATACAACCGACCAAATACACACAAACTGAAACAAACGTATCACTAAGCCATACTTGCCTTTTAATAAGACAGGCTAAGAGAAATTTTATCCTATGGTATCTTTCATTTAAAAATAAAAGAGGGCTTCCCTGGTGGCGCAGTGGTTGAGAGTCCACCTGCCGATTTAGGGGACACGGGTTCGTGTCCCGGACCCGGAGGATCCCACATGCCGCGGAGCGGCTGGGCCCGTGAGCCATGGCTGCTGAGCATGCGCGTCCGGAGCCTGTGCTCCGCAACGGGAGAGGCCACAGCAGTGAGAGGCCTGCGTACCGCAAAAAAATAAATAAATAAATAAAAATAAAAGAGAAAGTTGCAACCCACAGCATTGATTTCACAACTCACTAATGGGTCACATCAGTTGAAAAACACTGTCTTTAAGTAAGTTAGGTTAGGCAATGTTTGTAGACAACTATAATATGTATACATACATATGTAAATATGCACATATTTGCATATTTATTTGTGAGTATGTGAACTAGGGTTCTCTTGAACCAGGGATTGCCAATAGAATAATCCTGAGACTCAGTATTTCATTTTTAATGTCTATTACAGTGGAAATATTTTTAATATCAGCTCTTTCCCTCAGGTAATATCAGTAAATTAATTTAACCTGAGTTCTTTCAGATCTCCAGAAATATCTCGAGGCATAAAGAAACACCAAAGCAGCTCACTCCTTCCATGTCATATTTCTAGAACCAACTTTACTTAAAAGCTTCAGCTATCTACGTGCTCTTAGTCGCATCTTTGAGCATGAGGAGGATATCCACAACGTGATGGATAGATTAGCAAACGTTGATAGTGACAGACAACATCCCGGAAGTATCCCTGGCCTGGATCACAGGCCAGCTTCTCTTCCAGGAGGAGCACAAGTCAAGGAGAAACAGGATTTGGATTTGGCACAGGCTCTGTTGCTGTAAATGCTGAGAAGCAACACTTCTCAGCATCCCCTTGAATGTTTTCAGTTACAACATCAGGGGATGAGGTAAAACCGCACATCTGTCAATTCAATGGCCCATTTCTCAGCAACGATATTGATCTATTTTATTTGGAAATGTGTGCATTTTAAACTTTAATCAAAGAAGATGAGGTCGGGAGAGCTGGGCAACAAAAGAATATATTAGTACCAGAAACCACACATGAGTATTTAATTTCTCCCCAATTTAAAAAAAAACTTTCCACTTCCAAACTGGAAATATATTTTACAAATATACCTAAACTCATTAAAACATAATGTTAAGCTTATTTGTCCAAAACCAGCACAAGATTTGTGCAAATCTATCTCTGTTTTCGCCTTACTCCTTTGTGAAGAGGAGGGTAATAATTAATAAAGCTTAGTAGTCACAAAATTTACAGTCCTAAAATGGAGGTCGTTTGACAGGTCACTATAGAGACTGAATGCTTTGTCAGCATGAAGAACTATTTCAGGGAAGTAGAGAATAAGGCAAAAGGCACCCTCAGGATGGAGTTACAAAGTAGCTGACACAGATAATGGCTCTTCTGTGGTGTCTACTTTGACCCACTTGCCCCTAAAGAGTTGTCTTATAATTCTGTTCCTCTCAGATGCAGACTGGATTCTATCTCATGGATATATCTGAATTGGAATTATGTTCTTTTATCGATACATTCTAGAACATTCACTCCTCCGCCTCCAGACTAGAGTCAGCTGACCTTGCTTTAAAGCAAACATCCTCATACAACACAGTGGATGAACAGTCTCTCTCCATTTGGTGCAATTGCTTGTAGGGCAGTGACACTAATTTTTAAGTAAAAGGATGGGGTGGGGGGCGGTGCTACCAGAAAATGTGATTTATCGATGTAGCCCCCCAACCATAAGCTCAATACTCCAATATTTCTCAGAGAAGGAGATTTGGTTAGCACAATGAGATCTTAAGGCTGCTGAATTCTAATAAAGAGCACAAAGAATATTCAGGAATTTCTAGATAGCTCTGAAATGTCTTTGAAATCCTGAAACAATTATTTTGAGGAGTGATATTTGTTACTTCTGTAGGTCTTTCTATCTGCTTTAACAAAGGGATTTGGATTGTATAGCTGTTAGTATATAGGTTGGAATAAGAATGGAATGGATTTAGTGACTCTAGGGATCTTACTCTCTGCACCCATGGCAACTGCAGTCTCACCACTTCAGCTTCAAGGACGCCTTGCCAGCTGGGCTTTAATTAATGATAAATCAACAGACAGACAGGTGACAGCCATTATATTCTTCCACCTTATCACTGGGGCTAGAATTAGTGACAAAAGTTTTAATTATATTTTAACTTTATCTCAATTAACTTTATATGAAGATGGAACACACATACACTTATATTTGCATGTATGTATTTGTTTGTTTAGTAATTAAATTTTTCTAATTTCTTATTTTACATCAGAACATTTAAAGAGAAAGGGATAGTGTTTAATCCAAATTAATCCAGCATACATTTAACATTCTCCAATTGTCTTTCTTTAGAACGTAAAATACTTAAAAGAGTGCCTGACACACACTTAGTGCGCCACAGATGTTAATTAACAGTGACAATTTCTCATGTTCTCTTATTTGTCTTCCCTTGTTGAGAATATCCCAGATCTCTGGCTCGTTTTCCCCATGAATTCTCTCCATATGAAACACTGGTTATAAATAACGGAAGCGCTGATCCTTTCAGTGACTTAAGGGGAAGTAGCAAGCCTGTTTTTCATATACCTATTCCATACATTTAACTTAAAGGTAGGGGTCGTATCTACTTATTCCACCTATTTCCCCAAAGTGCCTCCCATCATGGTCCTCTTTCTTACCAATAATTGAGGGTAGGTTCATTATAAAAACATTTAAAAAATACTTAAAAGCATAGAGAAAACATGAAAGCTGCTTTAAATCTTACCATATATTGATAAGTCTAATTGACATTTTGACTCATTTCCTTTATATTTCTTCTATGCATATATTACTTTCAATCTTTAAAGAAAACTGAGATATGCTCTAAGTGTGTTCCAGTAGCCTACTTTTCACTTATACATTTGAAATATTATTTCATGCCATTTAATATGTTTCAAAACTATTATTTACAATGGCTGCTTAACATTCCTTTTTACAAATGTATGCTATTTAATCTCTGCTTCTGTGTTAGTCATTTAGATTGTATCAATATTTCGCTATTAAAAATATGGTAATATTCTTTGCACATTGATTATTAAAATAAAAAAAAGTCAACTGATTCCAGTCACTCAGGTGCCATTTAATCCACAATTTGTTGGATGGTATATAAAGTTCCTTCTTTAGGAGCACTTGGTAACTCTCAGCTTATCCTGATGTGTCTCAGGAGATGGTCTATTAGGGAGGCAGAGAAGGGAAGGCATGTTCTGGCTTCATTACAGAACATGCCTTCTGTAATGAAGCCAGTGCTCATAGCAGCTCTAAGTTGATTTTATACCCAGCCCAAACTTCCTCTAGATCCAGAATCACTTATCTTCTATCAAAATAGAATACTGTATGACACATAGTAGGTATTAAATAAAAATTTGCTAACGGAATATCCAAGTATCTACTTAACATTTCACTCAACTGTCTTACGGGCATTTCGAACTTAACACGCCGGCATGCTGAACTCTTAATAACTGTCATGAATCTCTCATAGAACAGATAAAAAAATCCCCTGTTTCTCTCCCTCCTTCCCATCTCAGCAAATTGGGCCATAATTCACATGTTCTGTCAAACCAGAAAGCTGGGAATCGCCCTTGACACTCATCTCCCTCACCCTACTAAGCAAGTCCTGATGCTTCCTTCACAGAACCACTTCCAATCCATCCACTTCCCTCCATTGCCACAGCCACCGTGGTCCAACCCTCCGTCAGCTCACCTTGAGTCCTTCTTTCTGGTCTTCTTACCTCTACTATCGACTGCTTTCAGACAGACTTTTAAAACGCATTTAAGGATCCTGCTACTTCTCTTTTGAAAACAACATTGCCTTTTGCACTTAGCACTTTTAATATTGTAAATACAAACTCAGACTTCGTATTGTGGCTTACAAGGCACTACTTGATTTGTCTCCTGCCACAGGTCCTTCTGTAAGTTTTGTGACTATACCAATATTTCTTGTTCTCCAAGCACCCACCTAGGCTTTCTTTTTTTGTTCTGTATCCCTCCCCCCTTCTCTGTTGCCCTTCACAAAGCTGGATCTCTCTCGGACTTCAGGTCTAATCATCTGCTACCTTTTATGACACCCATCACTCTCTCCCAATGTGCCTTTTTCATTTTCTTCACTGCACTTACCATGATTTGCAAATGCATTTATTAATTGGCTTATTTGTCTATTCTTTGTCTCCCTCACTAGACAGAAAACTATAAGAAAGCAAGGACCACCCTATCTATTTTACTTACAGTGTTTTACTCAATGCCCAGTACAGTGCATGGCACATAGTGAACCCTTCAGGAATATTTGTTGAAAGAGACACGACCTTAGGCTCTATCACCCCAGGGTGGTGTAGAGATAACTTAGAATAGTCTCCATCTATAGGTCCACCAGCTTATGGACTCCCAAAGGATGGATCTTTTCCTAGTTGGGCAACATCAGGAACTGTTTCAGTATTTTTTTTTCAAAGCTTCCTGAAATAATTCTACTTCTGAAAAAATCTTGATTACTGTTTGATAAATTCAAATGGTTTCTAAGCAGGTCTACTTCGAGGTAACCATAGCCTCTGGAGGTGCGACACTCTGATGCTACCCAGCTCTCACTTGGAAATTAACACAAGCATTTACTTCTCTCGCACTTCTGTTTCACACATGGTGATGCTTTGTAAGACCGCTAAGAATTATGATTCAGTGGTGATATAGCAGTTATCCATTTTGGGTACGTCTGAGATATTTAAATAATTATTTGAATAATTTCATAAAATAATAATTTTATTTTATTAATTCTTATTAAGAATAGCAACTCTAAAACCAATATCATCCACATTTTCAATTCTGAGGTCTAAAAGATTTAGTAACAGGTTTAAAAACATCAAGAAACTGCTTCACCGTGATTGTTGGCTTCTGTTCAGTTTTAGGGAGAGAGATAGCTGAAGGATAATGAGAATTCCCTCTTTAACAACACGCATTGGAACTTATTTTTTGGGTTTGGCCTCATTCAGAAGTTAAAGTTAAAGTGATTCACTTAAACTTCTCAAATTTTGAATTAGAACTCTGTATCCTGTAGCTAATCGATCCCCAATCTAGGTTAGGTCTCGTTTTTGGCTTATTTGACGCAGCATGTTTCCAAGAGGCTGCCAGCATTAGTCAAATTCTTATATTCTCCATCCACCAAAAGAATGATGAGAGCACATTTTGCTAAATAAATGCATAATTTAATAATAAGCATCTGATTTTTAAAGTCTGGATACACAGTGCTCAATACTGTTATCTGTTATCTAAGTTTTCTGCAGATTTGCCCGTTGCCCTCAGAGAACACAGAATATTAAGTTTTCCTAATAACAAATCCTGCTGCAAGATTTAAAAGTAAGGGAGTGAAAGAAAGCATGAAAGGTAAGGCAGCTGATTTGCCTTAGATGAATGGGTAAGATTTAGGTGAAGCAGGATTCATGCCCTGGACGGGCCATCAAGTTAAAATGAGAAATGGCACAGGCAAAAGTTAAACAGTTGGGGGAATTAATAATCAGGCACAGATGCAAAATAAGGACACTATTTTTTAGAGTGTTCACTTCCATCTCTATGTCATCCAATCCAAACAACAGGCAGGAAATAATATCAACACGATGCAGACAACATTAAAAAAATGTTTTGCCCTCCGATAGCACAAAATAGGTGGGCAGACCAGGCGATCATCCCTGTTTGAGTACAGAAGCAGCGAGAAATTACCAAGGGTTACACGACTCACCTAAAGATCCCTATGTCAATGTCAAAGACAGGGAATATTGACAGCTGGCTAGTTCCATGGTCCTTTTAGAGGGATCATCCTCCATCAGACAGAGGCCAGCAGAAAATAAACCATAAATAGTGAAGCAGAACAAAGATGGGTGGCCTTTGTGGAGATAAATATACCCACTGGAGGGAAATGGAACTGGTATAAAATTATACTATTGGCAGACAGGCCAGTTAGGAGGAGGTTAAACACAACACACATCTCCAACCCCAGGAGGAAGCATGCTGCTTTGCTAGCAAGGACCTGCCAAGTTCTCCACTTCAAAGAGAGCTCTGTAGGGGTGCAGGCGAAGGGAAAAATTTGGATGAACATGTAAAAATGTTTACATGGATATGTAATGTTTCTCCTATGTAAAATGGTTACGTAGGAGAAAAGATTGAACAAATTCACATGGACTAGAAAATTGCCTTGAATACCATAAAAAGAGATGTGAGTCAAAAACAGGAAAATAATTTAGTAAGAAATTTAGGTGATAACGGAGCAGCTTTGACCACTAGAGTGTTATCTGGCACCAGTTCTAACCCCCATTCTGTAAATTTTCTGTGCTTGCTGAGTGATGATGGGGAAAAAAAAAAATCACAAGTAGGCCATGCCTGTAAAACAGGTCTCTTTGCAAATGTCTCTTCAGTTTTCACCAGAGTTTTTTTTTTTTCTATAGTTTTACGTGTCATGGTTTTGACGGATTTGACAGCAAGCACATTCTGCCTATCTTTTATGGAAGAAGCTTTTCCCACAGGAATAAACTCATAAACTCATTCATGTCTCTGAGTTGGCTTTTCTGAGCTTGCTGCTCTGTTTATCTTCCTGGAAGTCTGGCTATTAGTGGGCTGTTTTGGGAGCCGCAATGTATGAACCCTGTATACCAGGAAAGGTTGGTAAAATGGAACTAGGAAAGGCCGCTAATTGGCTTCCAATTTAGGTAGAGAATTCACTCAGGTAGGAAAAGATCCCTCCTCTTGGTAGAAAGCCTGTGACTTACAAATCTTGATCTTATAGTCAGAGTACAAGGGAAGAAGAAAATCAATGGCAGTGTTGGCCAATTAAATGTCAAACTAGAAAGGGTACACCTCCACTCAACAAATGATTGCTAAATAAAAATAGTGGAATCATTTTTACTAGCATAATAGATATAAACGCATATTTTGAAGTAAAAAAATGCAATGTCTTCTCATTACATAGGCTTTTGGGAATTAACATGGAGCATAGGACATACGTGGTTGGATGGGACAGGGTATGTGTGCCACCCACAGAGGTGGTCCATGGCTAGAGATGGCTATTGTACCACAGGGTCAATATAATCACTTATGCCAAATTTTCCTTAATTGGGAACAAGTATATATCCTAGGGAAATGCTTTGAAAAATACTCTTTAAATACTTTGGAAATGCACTAGTATAAATAAGTACTAAATTGCATGTACTATTATTGCTAATTTATAACCAAAAGATGTCTTCTTGTTTCTTGCAAATGTGAATAATTACACCTAACATCTCTAGGCACTGAAATTACATGCATTTGAATGATTTCAGATGCAAAATAGCATTGATATTTTTTAAACTCAAAGAGAAGAAAACTATGCGCCTTCTTTTACACATAGTGTAAAAACTACGTGTTTACAAGAGATTGTGGCTTCTAATGCCACTCCCAGTATATAGTTGGTGGAGAGAGCTGATACTCTGTACTTATTTATCTGCGCTTGAGATTTTAGCGTTTCTTTGAGCAGCGTTGGCTCAGTTTTGTTCTTTCAGATATTTGTGATATAGTCTTATCTGAATAATCTGGAGAAAAGATCCACTGACAAACAAATACATTAAAAAACTGTGTCGAAAACAATTAATGTGAAGAAGGAAAATGGGTAACTAAGAAAAACTTCCCCTCGATATTCCACGTTCTGGAATTACTAGAGAGGACCAAGTTTGCTGAACTGGAATCACTTTACTTGTATCGCTAGGTTTATGCTTCCAGAAATCTATTTTCTCCCAAATTTCTCGCTGGAACATTTGCCTTAAATAATGTCTTTAAGAGTTTATATGGTCTGGATAGTACCCAACCAAAGGTAATAATCCTTTAGTGTGTGACATTCTAATCATTTCCATAGCAACCATTTATGGTTTAAGATGTCACAAAGAAGATTATGACTTCAGGTGTGGAATAAACAACAGGAATGAAACATCACTAAGACAAAGATACTGCTTGGGCACTAAATAAATGAGTGGGAAATAGACAAAATAGAACAGCAGTATTTTCCAATTAAAAATTCATTGCACTTCTAAGTTGCCTGTCAGAGGGAATCCTCAAATGTGAGTTTGGGCAGATGGTGTCTTCTCATCAGGGGAGAAAATGGCCCAATGCTATGTAGCCGTTTAGAGATTAGAGCTATTCTCAGTTTCTCAAAGGGCAGTCCTTGAGCTGGCTGCAGAACATGAAACACTTTGCAGAAAAACTATATTATTGTGTGTACCTGTAACTTGTCTTTTTTGGTTTTCATCAAAAATGCTCCCATTTCTTCCAATCAAAGGAAGCTTGCTTTGCCTCTAAAGGCCATCTCTCATTCCAATGGAGACTTCTAGCTGCATTCACACACTAAATCACAGGGGTATCCTTAGGAACTCTCTAGGTTTGGAGGGACTTTTTTTTTGGTAAAGACTGTCAACACTACTTTGGGATCAGAAGAACCTGTGAATTGTGGAAATATCTTCTAAACAAGGAGGTAAAATTCCTGGGAGGCAAGATCAATTTCTTCACCATTTACCCAGAAATGGAAACAGTTTCGGGCACAAAAAATTATTTGTGAAGTCGAACGTAGCAATGGATACCACGAGAGCAAAGGCAGAAACGCGTATTATGTAACTCAGAATGTTTCACCCCAAAGTTAGGATTCCAACCTCAAAGACTACAAACTTGAATCCCTCCTTTGATGGAAGTGGCCACTCTTAGTTTTTGCTAATAGAGATCATAGATCTTGCCTTTATGTACATTTCCAGGGAGGAACAAGAGCTTGGCTGCGGTGGAAGACATTGTCCCAGTCGTGGAGAGATGAAGCTAGGGAGGCAGGTAGAGACCGAGCCATCCTGTGAGCCACAACAAGCACTGGCTTTGGCTCTAACCATTTCAAGTTAAAGCTTTGCTCTTTCTCCACAGCTAACTTAATGCTACACCCTTCTGTTAACTTGATTTCTTCCAATTTGATTTCACCCGAGCGAACATATTCTTGTAAAGAGATGATGGGGAAAGGGGTGTGTGGCCATACACAGGAATAAACCTTAACTTGATTAGGGTTATAAATCTCAGAATGAAATCGTACAAGCATTGGAAGAAAATATGGGTGAATTCCTCCTTAACCTTGGGGTAGGAAAAGGCTATTTAACTGTCTTAAAATCCAGACGTAAGAAAAGATTGATAAATTTGATGATGTAATTAAAATATTTCACATGGCAAAAACATTTCATAAACAATATCAAAAGACAACGAATGAACTGGGAGACAATATTTAAACATATATCACAGACAAAGGGCGAATATCCCTACTATACATGGAACTCTCAAAAAGTTAGAGACGCCAATAAAGATGTTAAAAAACCCCCAAAACTTAGAGACAAAGGATCAAAAACACAATAGAAAAATGGGAAAAGATTCAAAAAGAACATTTGTAAAATATATATAAAAAGGCTCTTAAACATATGAGAAAACATTAATGTGTTTAGAGTTTAATTCAGTTATTAAATTTGTTACAGGGGTATGCGTTAGCAATTCTGAAACTGCTTTATGTGTATATCAGGACTGAATAAATAAGTACGTGCATTGTAGATAATGAGGACTAGGTTTTACATTGTTAGAGAAAAGTTATAAACAAGGAAGGCAAAAATGAATCTGTGGTGTTGGATTGGAATCTATCTCTCTATCTACCTACCTATCTATGCAGATAGATGGCTATATTAATAGAAAAGTAGGTGTTTGTGTATATGTGTGGGTTGGTATACACACATGTATTTCCTAGCTCTGTCTGCTCAGAGGTCCTAGAAGCAATGGTTTTCCAGTATTAATAGGATACCTTGGGTCTAGATTTTTTTCTAAACATCATTTTCCAACAAAAGGGACCAGGGCTCCTTGGAGACATGGTTGATCCCAGAGTTGGCACAGAGAAATACAAGAGGAGCCTGGAACATCTTGTGATGCCATAAAGTAGCAATGGCTCCAAAAGAGAGGAGGGCATATTTAAAGGACAGACAAGTCAACCCAAAGAAGTTCCTAATGGCAAAGTTTCAAACAATTTGATATGTTTATATTTTTTATATTTTATTTTAAAATAAATAATGATAGTATTGGATAATAACCCAAAGAATGGCATGAGTTCATACTGATATAAATACTTATATAAAGAAGAAGAAATGTCTTTTCCTTAAGAATTCCAATTAATAAATACAGAAAGAATGAAAGAAAAATCACCATCAGATGACACAGTAATAGTTGTTGCAGACAAGAGACACAAAAGGGATGTTAAAATTATGGGGCAAAAGCTTAAGGAGGAATCTGGATATTTGAATAGTATCAAAGTGTCTTCCCTAAGATAAGGAATTTCAAGAGGAAAACAGTAACTTTACAAGTGGAAATATCTAGCAGACACACCTTAACCAAGTGGTCAAAGTTAACCTCCCCAGTAATAAGGCATATCAGCCTCATGGACACTCTGACATGAAGCACTGAGAAGGGCAAGGTCATTTCTGTGATGTTCTTGCCAAAGTGCATAACCTCCAAAGCGCATCAGACAAACCCCAAATGAGGGACATACTACAAAATAACTAGAGTTCTCTTCAAAAATGTCAACTTCAGAGGCGACAAGGAAAGATTAAGAAACGTTTACAGACTGGAGTGAAATAAGGAGATTTAACAGCGAAATGCAGTCTGAGGTCCCAGATTGATTCCCAGAAAAGAAAAAGGGAAATAGTGAAAAAATTGGTGAAATTTGAATATGTTCTACAGTTTTGTTAACAGTACTGTATCAATGTTAATTTCCCAGTTTTGATCATTTTACTATGATTATGAAACATGTCAACTTTAGGGGAAGCTGAATAATGGGTATATGGGAATTCTATTTTTGCAACTTTTCTGTAAGTCTACAATTATTTAAAATTAAAAAGATTTTTAAAAAGCAATACAAGTTACAACAAAATTTATTCCTTTTCCACGTCCCCAATATGGTGCAATTTTCAGGAAGTTGCATTGGTCATTGGCTAACACTGGCATATCTAAACATTCAGAAGATTCGAATAAAGCAATAAATAAAAACCAACCTAAAAAATTTTAATACTTAATACTTTAATACTTAAGTATTCATTGTCAAAAATTTTAATACTTTAATACTTTAATACTTAAGTATTCATTGTCAAAAATTGGAAAATAAGCAAAAAAGAAAAAAAATCACCTGTCACCCCACTGTTAATGTGTTAATGTTCATTTGTTCAGATTTTTCTATAGATATATAAACTATGGATACATGTGCATGTATATATAATTTTGTTATAATCACTAGATTCTGTTTGATGATCTACTTTTTTCACTTAAAATTAAATTAGTAACACACTTTGTGTAACTACATATACACCTACAGCCTCATTTTTCTTCCCCTTTTAAATAGACTTTAATTTTTGGAAGGGTTTTAGATTTATGGAAAACTGAGAAAAGAATACAGAGAATTTCTCATATACTCTACACCCAGTTTCTCTCACTATTAACATCTCCTACTATTAACATTAGTACGATACCTGTGCCAAAATTAATGAACCAATATTGATACATTATTATTAAAGTCCATACTTTATTCAGATTTTTAAAGATTTTACCCAATTTCCTTTTTCTGTTCCAAGATGCCATTCAGGACACATTATGTTTACTTGTCATGTCTCAGGCTCCTCTACACTGACAGCTTCTCAGACTTTCCTTATTTTGGATGACCTTGACAATTTGGAGAAGTGCTATTCAGGTACGTTGTAGGATGCCCCTCAATTGGAATTTGATATTGTTCTCAAGATAAGATTGGGGTAATGGACTTTTGGGAGGAAGGTTGTAGTGGTAAAGAGCCATCCTCATACCATCATGTCAAGGGTATATATATATGTGTGTGTGTATATATATATATACACACACACACACACCCCAACAACAACAACAACATGATTAAATCAACATGTTGATACCGACATTTATCACCTAGCTAGGGTGTTGTTTATCAGGATTCTCCACTGTAAAAGTATTCTTTTCCCCATTTTTCCATACTATACTCTTTAGAAGGAAGTCACAATGCACGTTCCACATTTAAGGAGACAAATTTTAATGGGTTCAGAAATATGAATGAATTTCTGTATATTTAACCAACTTCTTTTCTGGTAGACATAGAGAGGGTTTTCAACTTTTAATCACTGTGAAGAACCTTGCAATGCATTCTAACCTAGAACACTGATCTGTTCATGTGTACTGATTGTTTCTTTAGGATAAAAAGCAAGAAGTGAAATTGCTGGGTCAAAGAATATGTAGAGCAAGGCTTTTGACACATAGTGCAAAATAGATCTCCAGAATATCTGTGGCAACTCCTAGTGCCACCAGCCTGTATCAGCGAGAGCGTGCCGTTTCTTCATACCACTTGTGCGTAGCCGGGGTGAGGGAGTGCGGTCTAAGAGGATGCTGGTGGGGTGGGCAGAGGACCAACTGTGCAGGGTGTGAAGAGCTCACTTTTTCTTCCCAGTGTCATGGGAGGCCCTGGAAACTGGTTTGCAGGGGAGAGGCCTGATCTGCTTCATGTGATGGGTGCCATATTTCATTTCTGAAAATGGTCCATTAGATTATAGCTGACTCTCTATTGACCTTGGCTTGAGGTCATCCACATAAAAAGGTGATTTGACAGATGATCTACCATTCTTTCTTATGCTAATCTGACTTGCTGTCAGGTGGGGAAATGCAGAATTGGGGACTGGAGGGAGAAGAGGGAGTGCCAGGATGATTTATTTGGGGGGTGGGGAGGTGGGTGCTTGGTGGCAGATGGAAGGGGCAGAGGACGGGAAGAACCTCCCCGCTGCTGAAGGCTTTCTGAATGACTCTGCTAATGAACCCAGACTTGTCTGCTGTACACAATGGACTGCATTGAAATGAAGGACAGTGGGGAGATGAAAGTAACAGCTCCCAGACAGCTGACAGCTTTCTGCTGGTTTTGAATCCTGGCAGCAAATACGTTACCCAGGATAAGGAGAAAATAAGGGAACATCGGATAGAGCTGTTCAGAGATCACTCTCTGGGAGAGACTAGATCTATCTTTTGGTGTGTGACTTAGTAATTCTTCATACAAAGATGTTTATCACACTTGGGATGACAAAGGTCTGATATAAAGTAGCAGAATCTCTTAAATCTTCATAGCTTTTCAAAAATGAGCATTAAAAAGAATTATAGGAACAGTATATAAGCCATTAAACAGACCCATCAGAAAACTTTTTAAACGTTTAGGGAGTAGTTAGATGGGACCAATAAATAAATATATCAAAGGACAAGCCCGGAGATTTCTTGCATTTTTTCTCTCTACAAGGTCTTATCATTGATTGGGACATATGAGCACCAATGCTTTTTAAGCATCTCAGGAATAACCAGATGGCCCATCCATCTTAGGGCCTACTGAGATTTAGAATTAATCTTTAATTACTTATTTATAATTTATAATTACACAGATAGGGGTCGCTCATCCCACTTGAGTCATTTTCTCTGCGGGATTAAGTTGTGCCATTTGGAAGGCACAGTGATTGTTTCAATTCCTAAGCGTATTAGAAACTGGTATGTCAGGGTACCACATCATCATGATTGAAATTATCAGTCAACACTCACATGAAACTACTGAACAGATTGGTCTTGGTGATCCCCTATTGAAAAATGATTAAATCACCTTACTAACTGAATCCTGCAAAATTGATGGTCAGCATACTTTGGCCACTAAGAGGGCTGACAAGACTGGGCCTGAAGGTTTTCTTTTTCTTTTCTTCTACGCCCCCCCCCCACCCCCAGCATCTCCCGCAGCTGCCAACTCCATCATCTCACCATATAGGTATGGCTTTGTGAACCAAAACAAACAAGCAAGCAAGCAAACAAAACCCCCAATATATTTCTCTTAAGTTGCATTATCTGGAACTGTTATCAGGGGCTGATCTACAGATATTCAAATGTTGCCAATTTGACATTCTTAATACATCTCTGTAACCAGGTATGCAAAAAACAGGAGATGGGTAAAAATGAATAGAAATGATCTCAGCAGCAAATAATTCTGAGCTCGGGTGGACTACATTCCTAGCACTTTTATTTCAAAAGCAAGCAGGTCTGTTGAACATTTACAGGAAAATAACAAAAGAGGCAAGGATAAAGCCTTGCCGGTATATTGGGCCAGATCCTATTTTATACAAATATACAAACCGTATCTTGTTTTGGCTGCTCAGAAAGAATCCAGGATGAAGAATAAAAAATAGATTCTAAGATGGCAGAATTTCAGGGCTGGACTGAGTGCTCAAGACAATCTAATTTCCTTATTTTCAAGAGGAGAATGATGAAGTCCATTAAAGTTGGTGACCTCTTTAATTCACACATTGAGCTATTGGCGTATTCATTTAGAAGGTGTTTATTGGCTATCGGTTGAGCATGTATTGAGTATTATTGAATATTAGGCACAGAAAAGATAGTGTCAAGTAAGCTATTCTGCAGCTGACATACTGCTTCTCTCTCATAAATGCTGTAAAGACACAATGTTGTTTAACGTTGACTAGGAAAGGCTAAGGGACAATAATTGTCCACAACGATGTGAAATATTCTGAGGAAAATGATGACCTTTTTATTTTTATCACCACAAGGATGCAAATAAGACAAGTGGGTCCATGTTAGGGCAGAATAGAGTTCAGTTAAAAATAAGAAAAAACTTATTGGATGCCATGGTGATTAAACACTGAAATTATCAAGGGAATATGCTGATAGTGTAAAATGAAATAGATATTCTTCTGTCTTCAACTCTAGTTTTCTTCCAGATAATTCTTTCTGTTTCTCATGAGGTCCCATTTCAAACTACTAATTCCATAGGTTTTACTTGCAAAGTTGTTTTTGGTATAATGCATATCACTGTTCCTCTCTCTGAGTTGCTAATTCATAGAAAATTAATTGTGACTTTTTTTTCATAACATACGGCTGCATAGAAATAGTTCATAAAATATGACATGGATGAGATTCTGAAAAGTTGGCTTAAAGTTAAATTCAGAATTTAACTTTTAATTTTTCATCACTGATTTTACATTAAAATATTGAAGACAAGTAACCATGGAAATCATCTGGGTCCCGATGTTAAAAATAGTCTGTAACAATAATTCCCAAGGGTTGATTTCCCACTTTGTGCAGGACGCTTATAATTTCATACAATCCTCTCAAGCAACCGTAATTTACAACTGTTAAAAGAGAAAGAAACTCAGAAGATAATGAACGGCCGAATGTCACACCCTAATAACTCCCAGGATAAGGTCTAGAACTAGAGTTAGATTGACCACGAGGCTGGTGGACCACGAGGCTGAGCTCCACGGCCCTCCCTCACACGGCCCCTCCAAGGCCCTGGTAGGTGCCCCAGAAATGTGTTTATATGATAGGGCGACAGACTGCTCTGGTTGCCCTGAGACTAATGAGTTTATTGGGATGCAGGACTTTCAGTGCTAAAACTGGGACTGTCCTGGGCAAGCTGGGATGGTTGGTCACCCTATTATAAAGTGTCCTAAATTTGTAAAAAACTTAAAAAGTGAGATGTTACGATCCCAATGGATTAAGATAGCTGGATTTCCCCCACTCATATTCCCTTCTCATTTGTTATACCTCCCCTCCTGATAATGGTATTCCATTATATTTCCCCACAGATTTTTGGGTTCTAGCTAAGGGAATGTTACGTTGTGGTTTATATATTTATGTGGATGGTTACTTCCGTTTTGGGTTAAAAGTTTGCCAGCTCTGGATTAGGAGTGGCTTCCGGGGCTGCTCCTATGCCCACCTGGCCAACCCAGCTAGCACTGTGACATGATGATGCTGGCGCAGAGGTCCAGTTGTGACATAAATATGTCCTGATAGCACCCTGCACCGCAATTGTGTGGGAGGTGGGGAGAAAAACAAAATGCGACATGTACAGTTGTGAAGCTCTGCTATAGAAAATTCTTCCAAATCTCACAGTTCATATAGGAAAGAAGCTTGAAGAGTTTCTCCCAAATTTAACAACAATCCTAAACGTGTGTATGCTATTACCAATGACAAGTTGTGAAGTTGGAAGATCTCACGGTAATAATAACAATCACCATCAGTGTCCGGTCAGTCATTCTGGAAGACGGAATTACCCTTCCATTTTTTTCATTAAAAAGAACACAAGATTATTTATCATATCAAAGGTGATTAAAGCCTATGCAGCCAAAAAACATACAGGAGAAAGGGTATCACTGAGATATGTTAAACAGCTGTTAATAAATATATGCATGTTATTTTTCTGGATTTTTAAGGTTTTATAAAATTTCTAATTTCCTGTGATTTCTTGTTCTCAAGAGAGACTTACTTTTGTTTTTTGTATCATTCTTAAAAAGTGTCTACCAATTTAAATTTTAGGTCCCATAAAATCTGGGGCCATCCCTGGATGGACTTCAGGTCTCAGGTGTGAAGGATTCCACAGGCTGTCCCCTTTCTGCTGCCTCTTCTGGGCACACTCTCTTTACGTGTTTAAAGTTTGTTTCTTTGATGACTGCAGACGGAAGATTTATCTCTGTTGACAGGTAGAAGGAGGGAAAGTTTGAAGAAAAAAATATAAATTATGAATGTGATCATGGCCGTGCTATAGGCAGATCTAAACAAGAATAGTAAATCTCTTAAGATAAATTGGCAGGTGGAATAAGCCTAGGCTTGGACTGTACTTGTGAGCGAGTAGAATGCAGGTTCTGAAGCATCCTTTAGGCCCACTCCTTCTCCCTGAAGAGTGTGGTCTTCATCGCTTGATGAACTGTTAGTGGATTGTATTCTAATGCTACTTTTACAAAATTTTGGCCCGTCCCACGGCTTGCGGGATCTCAGTTCCCCGATCAGGGATTGAACCCGGGTGAAAGCACCGAATCCTAACCATTAGACCACCAGGGAACTCCCACTACTCTTTAAAATAAAACGGTCCTAGAGTTAACTTCCAGGAGACAGCTACTCTATGCAACATCACATTTCTTATTGCTTGATGTCTCCTTCTTAATTTCCATTGCCAGCTAATTGATCCCCATCATAACTTCTTTCTCTCTATGGTGAGTTTAGGGGTGGGCTCCCCAATACCAAACTGCCTGCAGAAACATGCCTCCTTTCACTCAGTCTGAAGGTTACCTATTTGTATTGGTACATTTCTTCTTCTTTTCCTCTTGGGGTTGTAGGTTGGTAGGGTTGAACGTTGTATGGATATACTAAATACACCAGTTGTTGAAAGTAGCACTGTTGGTGGCCGTATTCCGAGGGGTAACCTTTCTAAATGATTTTCTTTTTGGAAGTGTTATTTTGACAAGCATGGATCCTCAAATATGGACTCACCACATTTTATCTCTTATTTTACATTTCACACTGCATTTAAAAATATCAGTTTCCATATTTCCATAACAGATGCTGGGGAAGTTTTCTATCCACAACTTTCAGAAGGGAATGTCATTTATGTTAGATCCTCATTTCTTCCTACTTTATATAACTGCCATTTTTTCTATTAATTATATTGTGTGCAATATAATGGAACCATCCATTCAATAACATTAGACATGAAAATTCCAGAAAATAATATCTACCTGAATGACCATGGTAATCCAGCTACGTATATCATCTTACTTTTCTATTTTGGCTAAGAAGATAGTGAACGAAGTTGCTTAGATGTGTGTGCGTGCGTGCGTGCGTGCGTGTGTGTGTGTGTGTGTGTGTGTGTGTATAATTTTCTGTGGAGTCATCCTTGTCTCCTTAGTAGTAGCCCACTCTGAAAAGAGTTTTTCCTCTGGAGGAAAATCTTCAGGTATGGACTACTGCAATATTTAAAGTTTAATCAAACTTGTCCCTTTGGGAACAAGTTTGGGAATGTGATGGAGATTGGGAGTGAAGTTGAGATGATTGCAAAGATGTATACCATGTGGCATTTTAATAGGAGCAGCAACATTTCCTGGGAAATATTAGTAGCCTAATATTATATCTTTACCTGTTGTACCAACCAGGATCATCTCAGGGACTTGGAATAAGAAAAGCTTGTTTCTCACTCATGTGTTATGTCTGCAGGTTAGCTGGGGACTCTGCTTATTATAATTAACTTGGGATTCAGGCTGATAGAGCTGCTGAGAGAGCAAAAGAACGCTCTGCTGTGTCTCACAATAGCAACCAGTTGGGCCAGCCTGGTAGTGACGAAGGCCACGTCCCCTTACAACTGATTGGTGGAATTACCATCCAAGTGGCCCCTCTCAATTGTATGCGGGCCAGGATTACAACCTTCACACATGCAGAGGCAGAATTATTTTATGGACAGGATGAATGGCTTTCACGTGGGAAGTATTTAAACTTTCTTCTTTCATTTCTGCATCTAACTATCTGTACATTGTTTCAACGTGTATTTATTTAATTACTACTATGTGCAGAGTACTGTGCTAAACACTAGGAGACAGAATAATGAACCCATTCTTGATTCCTAAGATTGGGGACATAGAGGAGGGAAAAAGTAGAGGATTCACAGGAGATTGGAGAAGTCCCTTAGTAAATTTCACTGATGTTGCAATTTTTAAATATTTCTATACTCTTGGTATATGTCATGTTTCCTGTCTTAATCTATACAGGATGCTGAAGATTTGTAAAGCCCATCATCCAGTGTTTTCTACTGTTTATATGCCATTACTCTGTCCGAGGTTTCAATGTTGAGAAAAGTTTGGGTCTATCTACTTTTCCAGCTACAGACATTGAAAGTCTGAGACCCACTAGGAATAACCAATGTATAAAAGATGATTAACTGGAGTACAAAAGATGATTAATTTTCACTTATTTTACTATTATTACTACTGTAATAGTAATAACATAGTAATAACAATAAGCTTATCATCAATAATTGTGTTGATTATTTTTCATACTTATCTTTAAGACTCATATAATTCCATGATGCTGTTATTGTTAGGAATAATTAACCACAACTAGAAATACATTGGAAACTGTGGGGGTTTTTTGACATGCTGCTTTCTAAGGAATGAAACATAAGACAAATTCCACTTGAAGAAGCCCTGGTTTGGAGAACATGGCTTCACCAATCTAACCTAATCTACTATATCTTTCAAATCAGAGACATGAATTAATTATTTGATTAGCTTTGTTTCTTTTATCACTACTAACCTACCTTATTTGAATTTGGAAAAGTTAGGAATTTGTCTGTAGACTCATCTGTTAAATAAAGGGCACAGCTAAGGTCTTAGAACATCTGATCAAAAGACTGAATTTTCCTCTCCCGTGAAGACTGGTATTTTTATCTGGTACCCTCAGTTTGTCTGCACAATTTTTTCCCCACAAATTGGTATTTAAACCTCAAAACCTTTAGCTAACTACATCTGTCATTGATATTTTATTGTTTAATTTTCTTTTTATGGAGCCAAATTACATCTCTCCCACATACAGCCGGCACTTTACATGTCTAATTTGTCGACATGTTCTATAATGATAATTTCATTGATTTAGAAAGTGACATTATGAACAACATATGTTCATTTTAGCAGTAGACCTTGTTATGGCAATCAATTATTTTTCCCCTCCAGAACTCAACTAGATTCCACATTTAGAGGCGGCAAAGTAATTTAACCAGTTCGTGTTCTTATGATTATTTTGTTTAAAAAGAGAAAGAAGCCTACTGATGGGATGCTTTCCTAAAACAGTCAATTCTCACATTGTGGAGTTTGCAATGTGCATATATTATCACTGCATACCAGAGGCAGGCGAAAAGAAATCAAACAGCAAAGGCACTTAATAAAATAGAAAATGACATAGAAGAAATTTTTCACAAAAGTCCTTTAACTTTCTCCTATCTCTCCTATTCACCATGCAAACTTAAATCAAACGCTCTGTGAGTATCTGCTGGGAGTCCCCAGCACAGCAGCCACTGTGCCAAGCACTGGGCTTCTCTGGGTGTTTTCAAGCCCCTGTGCTCCTGCTTGTATTTTCTTCTCTCTCCCTTTACTGAAACAAAAACATTCTTCTCATACTTCAGAATCCAACTCAAAGGTCACCTCTAGTCAGCGGCTCTCCCCATCCCCCTTCTCCCAGCCCATCAGCGTGACTCACGCCATCTCTACCTGTCCTTACTGGGTGGGACCGCCTCCTCCTCCCTCTGCTATAAGCAACCTGGGGAGGGAGGATCTGATTCATCTTTGTGTCCCTAGCAGCTCAGTGCCTGGCTTATTATAGTGCTCGACAAAAATGAATTGGATTAAACAGAAAATGCTTTCTATTTGACCAGGTTATTGTACACCATAAAGGAAACTTTAAGATGCCACCGTGTTTTTCTTTATTAAGCCATCAAGGGCAGGTGTTCTCTGTTGTTGATGGTGAGGATTTATAAAGCCAGCTAGGACTTTAGTTCAATATCAATACAAGGCGGAGTGGTTTGGAAACCATGTGGGGAATATTGGGAAGGAGGTACAAAAGTCTAATAATGTTAGGATAGGTGGCTGCATTAAAACAGTAGCTTAGGACAATGGAAGCAACTGAGTTAACTATTACAGGGACCTTATTTTGATCTGAAAGCAACTTTTAGGATTTATCTTATAGTGGGGGGAGAATCCCCTACAGCATCTACATGTACGATACTATGCAGTTATGATAGTCAACATAGCATTATTCTTAATGATAAAAGATTCAATTATGTTTTATACAGGATGCTTATAAAGGTAGGAAGCTAGGGAAATACTTTAGAGATGTATTTTCAAAAATAAACATTGGTGACTTCCCTGGCAGTCCAGTGGTTGAGACTTCGCCTTCCAATGCAGGGGGTGCGGGTTCAATCCCTGGTCAGGGAGCTAAGATCCCACATGCCTCGCGGCCAAAAAACCAAGAATATAAAACGGAATCGATATTGTAACAAATTCAATAAACACTTTAAAAGTGGTCCACATCAACAAAATCTTTTTAAAAAGACATTAATTCAGAAAATCTGTGTTCCACGTTCATGACCAAGATGGTGTAGACACATTTCTCTCCATTTCTCCTGCTAAGTACAGCCAAACACTAGGCCATTACGTTTATGAAACAGACATAAGAAGAGTGACAGGTGGAGAAAGCCCAGCTAGGCACCTTGGAACCTGATCAACACCATGGCAGCAAGTCCCCTGGGTTTTCTTCATGCCTCAAATATCCCCAACTGGGAACTGTAGAAAGTGACAACCCCAAAACTACAATGGGAGTAGACAAAAATTGCCAGAAGAAAAGTCTCTTCTCTAACTAAGAGACCAAGAAAGGCACCAACTAGTAAGACAGAAAATATATAGACAATGACCAGCCAAACAAAGTGGAAAAAAACTCCACAGTCCCACTCTCAGTCTTGGATGCCAATTCTGTACTTTCCTCTCTGAGGAATTATCATGTGTGGAGTAATGAAGTATACACTAGGCAACCGGAATATTGTATATCATTTAATGGTTATAACTTCCGCCAAGAGAGTCATCATCACATCCTGCATTTACCACATGGGGATGGTAAATGCTGCTCACAGAAGTTGTGTGATTGGCCCAAGTTGGGAAGCTCGTAAGTGGAAAAAATGGAATCAGAGAACAGGTCTACCTGGCTCTATTCCCACGCTTGTCCCATTTCAACACTCTGTCTTAATAGTGTATCCAAGGTGGGAACACAAATGACTGGAAATGAAATTTATTACAGGCAAGTTGGGATTTTCTCTGGCAGTCTAAGATGGACTACTAACAGCGGAGATACATTCCATAAGACGATAAAGAAGGAAATCTTTTTTTGTTTCACCCTTCAATCCTGTACTGCTGTCGACTATTTAATAGCTACTACATTTCACCCCAGGTGATGGAATCGATCACTTTGATTCAGTTTGTTTATCACCCCATCAAACAAGACAAGTACTCTATCCTCCTTTGATAGAAAGAATGCCCTATATAAATGTAAGCACTTACCAATGTAGTTATTATTATCATTCTTGCTAGTGGCAGCTAATTAGAGTCACTTTTCAATTCATATCCAGAAGCAAAAAATTGATTTTTCAGTAATACAGAAAGAAATCCACCCTTAGGGAAATTACAGTCAATAACTGAACTAAGAATTGAAATTCTGGTAAAAGCAAAAAGAAACCCAAGCATAATCCACAGAAGTTAGTGCTGAAATTGAACATGCTTCCAAAGCAGCAGAAAACAGGAGTTGAAAACTAGCTGTACTAATCAGGATTATATGTTTTAAGTAGAACTGCCGTCTTGTACATTTTAGGATCAAATTAAAAATCATACTCCCGGGGCTTCCCTGGTGGCGCAGTGGTTGAGAGTCTGCCTGCCGATGCGGGGGACGCGGGTTCGTGCCCCGGTCCGGGGGGATCCCACATGCCGCGGAGCGGCTGGGCCCGTGGGCCATGGCCGCTGGGCCTGCGTGTCCGGAGCCTGTGCTCCGCAATGGGAGAGGTCACGGCAGTGAGAGGCCCGCGTACCACAAAGAAAAAAAAAAAATCATACTCCCTTCAGAGCTTTCTGAATTTATATCAAAATCATTGTCACTTATAAATATCCCGACAGAATCAACCATTAAATCAACTCCATAGGGCCATTTGGAGCCATTTATACAGAAACTTATGGGCTAGAAACATCTACAGGAGGGAAGGATTTGAGAGAAAATATGAACAATTAATACCTTTCCAGTATGAACATCACACTGAAGAGTGTAAATCCGCATAATTAAGGTTGCAGTGTAACCTTGCACTTTTAAAGTACAAAGGAGTTAAACAATCCATGATTAAACGATAAATCCAACTTTTAGTTGAGGCAGTTGAGGCCTCTGGAGAGGTGAAATGACTCCCGCAAATTTGTACATCCTAGAAGAGATGGCCCTGGGGTTAAAAGCATGTCACCATTACTATCCAGACATTTTTATCTTTGTTTTTCATTTGTTTTCACTCAGAATAAAAGGGATAGAACTTATAGTGAAAATACACAGAGACGAGGTGATTTACCATGGTTGTAAAGTTCAAGGATGGGGCCTTGATTTTTCTGCAGTGCTAAGTCAGCCATCCTGGCGCTGAGCTTGGGACACAAATGGAAGGAATGCAGATTTTCATTTACTGAATATATCAAAGTATTGATTCTACATTGCTTTAACAGATCGACAGGTGATGTTACTGGTCCTCTAAAAATCAAATATCGTGTTTGCTTTAAAAAGAAAAAAACAACCCTTAGTCTTCTCACTACCCTTCCAATGGTATTTAGAGCAACTATCCGACCAAGATGTGAAGAATACTGCCAATGAGATGTGAGTTTAAGTAATTACAATAAATCATTTTCAAATGTATTGGCTGTTGGTGGAACATGTGTTACTGCTTTTAATTTTCTCCTCCTTTAGAATTCTCTCTCTCTTCCTCCCAGAAAGACACACTGGTGGTGCTTCCCTGAGTTCTCTAAGCTCGATTCTGGTATCCTCCCTAATGTCATTAATTTTCTTTCCCAGGTTAGAAGTCAGGTTTTTTGCTTTTAAAAAAACGAGGGACTACATAAGATGTAGCAGTACTTTAGATGGCTTAAGTAAGCTTCAGAGAAGCGGCTCACATTTCAAGGTAAGTGCTAATTGGTGAGTTGTTTGGAATTTCTGGAAGAATTTCCAGCAGCTCAAACATTATTCAAATAATAACTAACTAAGAGCTGAAGACACACTTGCACAAATGCTGTCTTTACCAGTCTCAGACCAATCCTCTCTCTTTTACTGGAGCTGTTTGAGTAGCCACTGAGAATTTCCTTTCCAGGATGCTGGGGACATTGCTTAGAAAATCTTTTAGACCAAAATCTCTCTTATTTCAGCTTACCAAAAGTCAAGAAATATTTGACCTGTTTTTGAGACAGCGATACTCATTTTTATATACTCATCGTGGAATGCTTTCCATTGTAACAACTCTAAGAACAGCCATCCTGAGGAAAGCACAGACACAGGCCCATGGTTGCATAAAAAAAAAAAAAAAAAAAAAATTCAGGGAATGTTTAGTGCTTTCAGTTGACGACAACTGGATCTAAGGTCCTGTTCCTCATAGATACCATTGGATTAAAATTCAGAGAAAAGACAAAACCCATGAATATCATAGTGCATAAAGATTTATGAGGAAGGAATCAATTTTGCAGTTAACACTATAGCATTTCCTTTTAGAAGAATCGAAATCAGATTAATATCAGGACCCACCATCGAGGAAGAGAATGATCATTTCCCGGTCAGAACAGGAAGTGCCTTGCTTCATTATCCCTTAGCTTGTCCAGTCCCAAAATCTCACTGCTGCCTTCACCTTGCCCAAGTCAAGATAATCAAGATAGTTATTATAAAAAGCTATGCTAAAGCTTGCTTCTGGAAATAGAGTGAGCACTTTCGATTCACTCATACAAGTTATTCTTAATTTTTCTGGTCATCATTGGATGGCTGCTTGTCGTAAATCAGGTGTCATTCATGGTTCATACATAGCAGAATTTTTCCCCTTTGAAACTCGTTACACTGATGCCTTTTAAGCAATAGGCTACAAAATGCTATTCTTGAAAAAATAACATTTAATTAGAAAAAACATTTCTGTTAAGAGAGCTGGGCTCTGAGTCAGAGTTGAGAGGAGAAAATAAAGGGCATTTCTTTGTTTTCAGTTTGTCAATTCAGGCTTTGAGAAAACCATGCCAATGTTTAATTTAGTTTACGGAACAAGGTTATTGAAGCTATGCAAAATTTTATTAGCCTACAGGTATTTCCTACCCTTCAACTTCTTTCAAATATTTCTTACTATGCACCACTATTCAAAGGCTGGCAATAGTAATAAGAATATATGTTTATATGTCATTTTACTATTTTAAATGTTTCCCTAGGCTATGACTTGTTTAATCATTGAAACAGCCTGTTTAATGGGTGGGGTGGATTCCATTATCCTCACTATACATACGAGGATGCTCATTATTTCATTCATCAAACTCTGAACCTACAGCACGTGTTAAGAATAGGAGGAATGCTGCTCTTGGCTAAAACTGATGATGGTTAGTGACTCTGTAGAGAAAGCAAATATGTAGTGAGAAGTGGATATACTATTAGTTTATCTAGAGTGAATTTTGAGAAGGATACATCTGCCACTGCGGGGAAATGCAAATTCTTTACAGAAATTAAGATTTAATTCAAGAAAAAATTCATTGTGTTCCACTTTCAAAGGACTATGCAAAGAAGGATCAGAAGGAGATACGGTATTGATAAACGGAGGAAGGTATGGAATGCTGATGTATTATTTTGTTCCAAAACTTCCACTTGGTAAACATTAATCAAACAGAACAAATAGTAGCTTTGAGTTCTACTGATTACTTTTCCTAAACAGACACTAAATATTTGATGGTTGGGTATAGACTGCTGTTAAATTCCAAGTGAGATTTCTGTGTAGATGAACAGCAGTAAAATGCATTAAGTATGGGTAAACAGATGATTAATATTTCAAGCTCGATCTACTTGGCTACTTTGAAAGATTGACCTCGCCCTACTTCCAAACCTCTGCCAAAACCCAGTGTTAGGCTTCTCTTTGCAAACGGTGCAGAAATAACTTTTCATCAAATGCAGTTGTATGTGACACTAAGGTCTTGAATTTAAAACAAGATATGCTTTTAAAAACTCATAAAAGGCAAATGTTTATAGTCTCTGAGCAGAAGTTGCAATCCGTGCAGGAGTGCTTTACCCACACTAAACTGACTAAAACATTACGTGTCTAACACGGCTTAATTATTATATTAATCTGTGTTACCAGGCAGAATATTTTTGTTTTACATCCGGCAGGGTTTTAAATGATAGTTTTAGAATTTGCATTCTTTTTTTTTTCTCCAACTGGCTTTCCTAGGTAGATTTCGGCTTACCTTACCGCGCATTTGATGCTGAATTCAGTTGCGGGAGGGGGTCACAAACTGATCTCAGGCAGGAACCCAATCAGGTTACCCGCAATGGTTGCCCACCAAGACTATTTGGGTCCAACAACAGCTAGCAGTCCATCAGTGGAGGCGCTGTGGCAAGGGGAAAGAGCTTGGGTTTCTGTGCCCCAGGTTCGAACCCAGACTCTGCTACCCACCACCTGTGTGAGCTTGGGCGGCTGTTGACCCCCTCCAAGGCCCTTCCCTCATCTCTATGCCAAGGACCATAGGTAACCCCAAGTGCAAGTGTGAGGATGAGAAATAGCATATACAGAGTGTCTTGTATGGTGCCTGGCTCATGGGAGGCTCTCAATAAATTATAACCAGTAAAAAAAGAAGGAAGACCACTTGAGTCCCGATCACATGACTGGACTCATGATTAACAAAGGTTACGTTAGATAAAGAAGTTTAGATAAACAGACCCCAGTGGTACTCTTAAGCTTCTTATGGTATCTCTGAATTCTCTATTTTTTGAACCAAGAACATCCACTCAACATTGACTACAGCTAGGATGATCTAATCCTTGGCATTGCCCCTTTCTTCTCAAAATCCTTGCACTCCAGATTCTGTGCCATTCCTTCTCCCTACATAGGGGAACAGGTGTAGGTGGAGACAAGAATTAGGGAAGGGATCTAGTAGCTAAGGAAGCTGTCCTATTGTTTATTAACAGCTTTATACCTGCGCTCTCATGTAATCATTTCTGGTATCATTTTGTGGGGTTTCCGAGAGATGGTGCTGGCAATGGGGACTGTCTCAAGACACTGGGTGTTGACGGCAGCTTCAAAAAAGCAAGGGGGAAGCAGACGAATTACTTGTGGGCAAGGAACATGCTATTGAAGATGGTAACAGTCCCTTGTATTTGCCTGGTATTCTATAGTTAATATAATTATGTTTAAAAATTTGTTTATTACACTAAGTCTATGAGCTTCATAGAATTTTGATGATTCCTATTTATTAATGCGATTTTGCCACATGTCCTACTCAGCGGTAAACCCGAGTCCCAAGGGCCTCTGACTAGAAACCAGTACTTCCCATCTGACATTTCCTCCCCCCATTCATGAAAGGCAGCCTGACTGAATCCACTTGACTGTGTTAAATTGTATCCTTTTAGGACTGAACAAGATATCAAGAAATGATGAAATTCAGGCAGGTGAAAGGGCCAATAATAAGTCTGTAACCGGTGAGTAATTTGATGTCTATAGTGGGACTGAAAACAACCGCTTTTGTCCTTTTCAAATTAGGTTATGGATTGCTATATTCCCCACCATCCAAGCAGAATCAACAGCTAACATTTATTGAGCACTTACTACGTGCTGGGAGCTATGGTAACTATTTTACCTCTAACAATCCTTCAAATCGCCCTATGGGATAGGTACTGCTATAATTCCTCCTTTACAGATCAGATGAGGAACGGAGAGGGTAGGTCACATAGCCAGATAATAAGGTCAGGAAAGAAGCCCAGATAATTTGGATCTAGTGCTACCACGTAGTTCACAGCGTTGAAGGAAGCCCTTGACCACTGTCATACAACATACAAAAGCAATATCAAGTTTCCAGTAACTAATTATTCTGGAACAAAGTTGGGCTTCCTCAGAATCAATGAGAATGTTTAAATAATTATTTATCTTTGCTTCTTAAAATGTTTGGGCTGAAGAAGTCTGCGGAGTTGGTGCAGAAGGTGCTCAGGTTCACTGCCACGGGGTGACAGGTTCACTGCCACGGGGTGACAATTTCACTGCCATGTGCTTCCGGGAAGCCTGCTGGCCTGGCTCTTTCCCCAAGTGCGGGGAGGACACAGCAATAGGTACACAGGGCCTGGTGTTTGGTGGCCTAACCTCGGTTGGCTTCCTGGAAGAGACCCTCCTGTGACAGCTAGGTTTCAGCCCAACTTTTCAGCAGGAGTATGGCAAGCCCCCCATAAAGCAGTTTTTCCACTCAATGAATTGAGGCAGGGAAAACGAACCAAGGGTTTCCCTTGAGCAAGAACCGGTGAGTTCTGGCCTGACAACGTTAGCAGCCAGCAGCACCGGGCCTGCACTCTGGTGCTGTTTGCACATTTAACGCTATGTGCATCGTGCAGATGCAGTAAGGCAGGGCTGCCCCCGCTCCACTTCTGAGGGCCCTGCAAACACCACCAGCTGCACTGCAGGGCTTTTGATCTTGTTCCTATGCCCTTGGCCGGGCTGGATCTGAGTGGCGAACCTCACTCTGAGACCAGCCCAGCGAAAGAAGAGGGGGAATTGCCAACAGGAAAGAAGAAGAGCTGAGCAAGCAGCTTAACGGGAATGTGACACTGACCAGCCCCACAGAAGGCAATGCGGTTTGATAGGGGTACGCCAAGCTTTTCCATCTCATGAGAATGATGGGTGAGCCATCCTAGACTCATGGGAAGTCACCAAAAGGGCAAGAGAGAAGACAGAATAGATGTGTCTCGGGTTCAAATTTCCTAGTGTTCTTTTGCTTCCTGTTAAGAACAACATAGAACCTACTTTCTCAAATATGGCTCTCAGGAGTGTTTATTTAAAACCTGAGAAAGTTAAAGAAAATTGGATTGGTTTTGTTAGGCAAGAAATCATTTATAAGTGGCTTCTTTTCCCTTTGAGGGTTCATTTCCCATATTCTTGAGATAATAAAGATCTTATCTCCCTGTCTTTAATACCAACTATGAAGTCATATAATTTAAACAAACCCACCTTGTCACTGGGGGAGAATAATCGTAATTCACGAATTTGACAGTATAGCTTCACTAGGAAACAGGATTCTGCCATTATTTTCATTATTTATAATAATTTAGGAACCCTGAGGAGAGGTGCGGGTGAGGAAAGTTTTCCAAGCCAATTAATATCCACAAAGACACTAACAGAACCATATAAAATAGCATAGAATTCCCTTTGGAGAGGACTGGGGATGAATCTTGTGGATAGAACATACTTTGATGGATCAAATAGAGTATCATATCATTTCTGCCCTCGTCCGTCAAATGACCCTGGTTCCTTTTTCTCTGCTTTTCTTTTTTTTTCCCACTTAAATTATCACATAAAATGGTGATTCGCTCTTTTTGCATTTTGCTTCCTGTAGGTCAACACATGACTTAACAAGTAGTGAAAGCTCTTAATTTGGGAGGCATGAGCTTAACTATTTTATATATAAAATGGTTCATTCCCATGTGCATGAGAGGAGAGAACTAAATATAAATTTATTTTTCACATAATGGCCTGAAATTTTCTTTCATGAATAAAAGTAATGGCCTATAAAGTGGTTTAAAAAGGCATTCAAGAGGCTGTTTTGATTAGGTGCCTGCATTTGACTAAGATACATTATTTTCTTAATAAGTTTCATTGCCTTTGGTGACTCCTCTCTCAAAGGGAAGAAAAAAAAACAGTAAATAAAGGTATATCCTGGCACACTAAAAAGAGTTCCAATGGCAGGACACAAATTATTTTATTACCACACCAACTGAGCCACTGATACTTCACAATTCATGAACAAATTTTCCATTACTACAGAGTCATGCTTTTATTGATGGTTATAAAATCACCATTTGTATCTTTTTTTTATCCTGCTGTGTTTCTATTTTATTGGAAGAGTCCTGTAACAGGTATAGCATCAGCCCAGATTACCAAGAAATCTATAAAATAGCTTCCTGCTACTACCTTTGGTGCAGATTGAAAGAATACATTATGATCCCACTGAGTCTCTGATAAAAACTGTGATTCACATGCCCGCATGATTTATCCTTATCTGTCAGACGTCCAGGCTTTATCTGCTCTATTAAATTGTGGGAGCATTTTGCTGGTATTGATTAGTTATGTTCAGCGTAATTAAAGCATCTGGGTCATGAGATTTAGGTACAAACTTTGGGTGTGGTAATAAAAACAAAAAAAGTAAAAAACGTTGCCGTGGATAGGACTACTCCAGCAACAGGTCATCTTTGCCCGTGCTTTGGTCGGCACTGACCACTTTGCTCTCTGATACTCAGATATGGTGCCCACCTGGCGTTCAAATGAAGACAGGGACAAGAGCATGGCAATAAACTGAAAGTAACACTAACTGACCCAATTAGTTAGTGTTACTAACACAACAGTAACCATAACAAGAAGGAATTGGTTTTTAAGTGATCAGTCTCAAAACTTTTACAAAGCGTAAGCGTAGATACTATGATGGAACTTTCACGAACCACTTGACCTTTTGAATAGTAGTAGAACATCATTGATCAAAATTGCTCTCGAGTGCCACGGGTGATAGAATTTTTATCCATGATGATATCTGTGGGTCAGCTAGGAAAATCAGCTTGGTATATTCTTGTTTCCTTCCACATGATTTCTGTTGATGTTCAAGTAGAATTTTTCTAACTAATGGGGAAAAGTTTGTTTTTTAAAGTACAGAGCAAACTATATCTGAACTGTATCAACTCTTGCTGGTATCAAAAGAACAGGTCACATGGAAGAGAAGTAAGTAACCCTTTACCTCAGATGGGGACATTTCAGAAGGTCCTGCCAGAGGTTTAATCTTTCAGGGACACCATGGGGTAACTTTCTAATCATCTGTGGCTGATAAATGCAAATGACATACTAGTGTTATATCATTATTTCTATTGGCTGTGTGTACAGCTATTTATACTTCTCAGAGAGTTTTCAGACAACTCAGCTTGTCTTATCCTTATAGCAACTCCTTAAGACAAGCAGATGGATGAATTATTTCACTGCTAAGGAAAATGATGGTTTTGTAATGGAACCAAAATATAGTCCCAGGCCCCAAGTTTTCTACCAGAGTTTTTTGGCTAATGTGTTAGTTATGTTTGGTTTCAGAGAACAACATGACGGTGATTTATACCCGCTATCTGAACCCACAGTGTTACGTAACATAGATTAATAAAGGGAATGATGATTTAAGCCTTTTTGTTATAAATGTAGTAAGCAGTAGACATTGAAAAAGCTGCTTTCATAAAAGAATAGAAAATCACCTTTGTCTAAGAACATAATTTAGCAATTTGAAAGTAAAAGGAGGTTACTGAATACTGACCAAAGAGTTTTGATATATGTAAACTTATTTCTTATATGCAATTTGATCATCTAGCTTATGGGTTGGAGGCTAGAGGGTTGAAAATTCTATGGAGATGGTGTTTAACAACGATTATTTTGTTCCAGTTACTGAAAAAGCAAAGGGCCTATTTTCTTTCCTTCATGGCTTTTGGTTAACTACCAATGTCCCGTTTTATATCATGTTTTTGTTCTTTAAAATGATTCATAAAATTCTTAAAATGTTAACTTACTTTCCTATCAACATCTTTAATGATTTTAGAGAGGCTTTATTTTTATTTCTGATAGCTCTTCAATTGGTTATGGCTTCTGGAATGTGAACTTTAAATTTCCTTCTTTTTATTATCTAGGTCTAATGATAATCTCTAAGCAAACAATTAAAAACACAGAAGAGCTATTTATAAAGTCACCCAGTGATGAATCTTTTTTATGGTGGAAATAAAACCCCTTTGTAATATAAGCTATATTTTCAATAAGATAGAGTTTCTTATGTTTTATATGACTTTTTATATGTTTATGTTTGTATGGTGTGGGAATGAGAAAAGGATGAGCACATTGTAGGGCTAAGCCAACATAATTATTTGTCAATTAAAATATAAGCATGGCGATGCAAAAAAAAAAAAAAGCATTTTAACATGCACTCTTTTATATTTTGGAGAAGTCATTTTCCCTATGATTAAAAGATATCGCTTATAAGAACTCATCAAAAATTCCCTGTCCTTCTAGCAGTGAAATGATTGTAATTCTGTCAGCATGTCATAGGGGCACATATAACCTTCTTTTATTGTGTCAGCCTACAGGCATCCTTGATCTCAATTGTTGTGAATTTCATTTAATCGCGGAACTGCGGAACCATGCAAGGTAGATTCTGAGATTTTTTTCCCTCTTAGTTCACACCTTTTTTTTCCTTTTGAAGCTGAATATGTCTAACTAGCAGGGCTCCCTAATTCTGATGGCTTGTCTCTAATTAGTTATCATTCAGCTACCATCTTATTTTATATTTCAGGTCAATATTGGTCACTGTATTGCGTGCTTGCTTTGTTTTTCCAGATGGAAATTTCTCTTACCAGTGATAATTCTGATGATGTGGGTAATAACAAAGTAATTATAGACAAAATAATAGTGGTGTAAATGCAAAAAAAAAAAATGAGCTTCAGAGAGTTGCTTCAATTTTAAAGGTTACTCTTGAAGGAAATTTCATATTTTCTAGTGGCCAAAAGATGTTTAATATTTTGGGAGGGGTTACATTTTTAATCACCATCTAAACACTGCCTGGAAGAAGAGTCCTGTATTGATCCCATTGCTCTGAAAGCATCTATGCCCTTATTTCCTTTTGGTGCTAGTTCGATTCATTCACAATGACTCATTCTGTTCTTGATTAAGTTGCTTAGGAATTCTGGCATCCCAAACTCCCAATCCCTATACACACTGCTATATTTAAAACAGATAACCAACAAGGACCTACTGTTAAAAAAAAAAAAAAGAATTCTGGCATCATTGGGTCTAAGAGGTAACCAAAAATGTGAAAGCAGAATTGCATGACATACCAGAATTTGAAGCAAGCTACCCAGAAACAGAAGTTCACCTGAATAGTTCATATATGGGCTTTAAAATCATTGAAGGGCAATTTGGGATTCTCTGCAGATCTCAAGATGGATAAAGATACTCTGTTGGCCGGCAGGCACACGACAGAGCCAAGTAGATGGCTTATTAGAAAGCATTTAACTTTTCATGGGTTTTCCCTTCTGTTTGGATTAGCCAGCCCACAAGTGTTTATTTAGCTTTTCTCTGTGTCAGGTACGTTTCTAGGTTCCAGGGATACAGTGATGAACAAAACAGAGTCATTGCCTGCAAGGGGCATATATTCTAGCCATTAAGAACAGATAATAGGCATGTAACAAACAAGTTAATTTCAGGAATAGACAGTATGAATAAGATAAAAAAAGGTAAATGTATTATTTGGTTGACAGGAGGTGGGGCTGTTTGAGCAGGTTATGAAGGCCTTTTGAGGAGGGATCACTGGAGTTGGGACCGTAATGATAACTGGGGGGCATCATACAAAGATTTGGGGAACGAGTGTCATGAACACAAAGGAAAACAGGCAAAAAGACCTTTTCATCAAAACACACCGGAAGTGTTGTGTGGCAGAAGTGAGGTCGGTGTGACAATTGTGCTGTAGGTGAGGCAAGGGGTGGTGGAAGGTGATGGCCAGGATTTGGAGGTCTTGTGGGTTTCAATAAGGGTTGTATATCACCCCAAGTATAATGGGAAGCAAAGAATTGAAAGCTTTAGAAATACTTTGTTGACAGAGCGACAATTCAAAGATGATTGCATTGATCCAGGTGAGAGATGCCGGTGGTTTGCACTAGGGTATAAGAGTGGAGAATGTGAGCAGTGGTTGGATTGGAGAATATTTTGGAGAGGATTGGGGGTTTGAGGGAGAGAAAATAGAAGCCAGTGGTTGTCCCTTGGCCATGTTAATTTTGATATGCTCATTTGTATCAAGAAGAAGTTGCTAAGTACAAGTTGGATGAAAGAAGACAGACCTCAGTGGAGTGATCTCGGCTGTGGAGGTACATCATTGATACATGAATTGCATTTGAAACTGTGCAACTGGATGAGATCACACAGGAGGAGTGGGCAGAACGAGAGGAGGGCTGAGGACAGGGTCTGGTAAACCCTGATCTATGTATAGGTTTTGTAGAAAGAAGGATCCAGTAAAGGAGCTTAGAAAAAAAGGGCCTATGATATAGTAGGAAAATTAGGCAAATATATATTATGGAAGTCAAGACAATAAATAGTTAGAGAAAAATAATTTAGTCCATCATGGCAAGTGCTACCGAAACATTAGGGAAGAATGATTCACTCTGAAAATTCCTGTATCTTGTGAGGATGCAAATCTTTCCTGATGGATTCACTTGGGTGATGACCTACAACGTAAGCCTGAGCTGACCTGCTATTGAAGGTGACGGATGCGCTTTTCCTGTTCTGACAAATTCCAGTTCTTCATGTTTATATCCTACCAATCTCCAAGGAACTCCATCAAACTACAGAGACATGCTCAAATCTTTTGAGACAAGAGAAGTCCAAGGGAAAAAGATGCCCAAACTTTTTATGAATAGGGAAATAAAGGTCTTGAAGAGCTGAGGATTGCTTGGGCTCCATACTCCCTTTGTGGCCTCTTCCTTGAAAATCCAGAGGTAAACATCCTCCCAGAAGGTAAACCAGTGGTAGAATATACACATTCGTCTTTCCCTCTATTCTCACGGTGCACACGGTTTGTCATTATAACTAACCCCCAGGAGTACAAGTTGGAGCAAAAGCTCCAGGTGGTCTCTGCTCAGAGAAGTTTAGGTGTGAAGTCAGGATACAGGTGGCAGAGACTACACTGTGACTCAGAAAGGCAACCCTGGGACCAGGATATCACAACACCATGCATCTTTTTTTTAAGAAAAGAAACTCATGAGTCACACAATAAAAATATACATTCTAGCGGGGAGGGGCAGAATAGGGGTAGGAGATTAAGAAATACAAACTACTCTGTATAAAATAAATAAGCTACAAGGATATATTATACAGCACAGGGAATTTGGCCAATCTTTTATAATAACTATAAATGGAGTATAACCTTTAAAAATTGCAAATCACTGTTGTACACCTGAAACTTGCATAATATTGGACATCATCTAGGCTGCAACAAAAATATATATAAATTCTATAATGTTATAGTTCCTGGACTATGTCATTTCTTGGTTTAACTTAGAGCAACTGTGTTGCAATGAATCCAAAATTTGCTCTCATGGCCAGTAGCAACTCACACAACTTGCTGTTTCTTAGGTGTCAATACAAAGCAGAGGTTCTCAATGAGGAGGTTTCAATATAAAGCAGGGGGCCTTTGGCAACATCTGGAGACAGAGGGAGTTTGGGTTGTCACACTGAGGGCTACTGCTGCAATTAGTGGGTAGAGGCCTACAGGACGGTCCCCCGCAGCAAAGAATTATCTGACCCAAAATGTCAATACTGTCGAGGTTGAGAAACTCTCATATAAAGAAAACTCTAAAAAACCATAGTTAATTCCAGCCTTAGACTTAATTTTCAAATGAATTGAGTATACCATCTTGTGAGTTCATTTTCCTGACTGTCCTACCATTATATAACAACATCAATGTCTCGGTTTTATGCCATTTGTCTCACTTTTGTGAAAAGAAAATGAGAAAGGTATTCCATTAGAAGAAGTACATAAAATGCCCATAGCTTTCTACTGATTCCATTAATGCATTTTAGCATTTCTTGTGAAGTGTTCATGGTGCTGATATTGCAAATGAAACCCCTACTGCTCCTAAGACAAAATTTGACAAAAACGAAAAAAAAAAAAAAAAAAAATTCAGATTTTAGGCTCACTGGCTAGTAGGTAGCCAGTGTAATTGATTTTCAACCAGACAATTATTTCCTTAATCATATTATCAGATCAATACCATACTTCTGCTGGACTCTGTGATGCTTATAAGACAGTGGTACCCGTGCAGTATAAACTCAGTGTATGCATCTTGAATCAGAGATGCTCAATGGTTAGGCTGTGCTTCCTGCTTCCCTGTAATTATTCCTACTTAGTGATATGAAATCCTGGCCTCAGCAAATTTTTGCCTGGGACACTAATTATCCCCAGACGATGAAGTCTCTTGCTTCAAATCCATTTCTTTACCCCACTTTATGATTGTAACAATGTCAACCTGCCTGAAGATTTTACTTTGAGAAATGCATTTTTCTTCCCACTGTTCTGTTTCAAAAATACTGTTCCTATGTTCCATATCCTAGAGAGGAAGACTGGTTTCGGTTTGCTATTTAAAGCATTCTTTTAGTGCCACAGGAGTTTGAGTCCTTGCAAAGTGGCAGGCGGGGTTCTATGAGTTTTCCTAAGTGTATTATGGAATCCTGAGTCTAAACATCGTTATGGGGTTGAGGAATCCAACACAAAGTGAGGAGCCATAGGGGAGGGAACGGACAAAGCAAATATTCTGAGCTGTGTTACCCAAGCACCAAGCCATCAGCCTCCCTTGGAAAGGCTGATCTGCCTTTTAGACCCCTGAGATTTGTAGGGAAAATGGAGGACATTCTAAGACATATCAAGCAATCACATTCCAAGGAGTACGAGATCACTAATTGATCTCAACTGATAGGAATTAAAAAAAAAACAAAAAACCTTGAGTGCTTGATTTTTAAAATTTATTATAATAGCTATTGTTTGATTCTTGATGGATGTAACTGAGACAATTGGTTTTCTTTGGACATAAGATGTTTGGCCATATTCTTGCTCTTTCCCTATAAAATGATGATCAAATAGGACAAAAGGAAACAGCTCACCTCCCCTTCGATACAGGGGAGCTTGGATAATAAGCATTATTTTTAAAATTGAGTATCTCAGAGGCCTTTCCACGTTCTCCTCATCAAGATCCCCCATTATTGTTGGTGAGGCAGTTACTTCTTATTCCCTAACTTTTCATGGAAAAGAAGTAGCAGTCTTTAAACACAGGAATTTTTCTAGCTTCAAAACTGGAGACAAGAGTTAAAAGCGAGGAGGGATCAAAAATAACAAAAACAGAATTGAGGGAAAAGAATGCTAAGAAATTAGGAGGAGATTTGGAAGAGGAGCAGAGGAAACTAGAGATTTCTTTTCAAAAGAGTCCCCACACTCCGGGCCTATATTCCTTCTGAATGTTAATTACAGTCTTTACCTTGGCATTTTGCTCTCATATCAGGGAAGCAATTACTGGCCTAATTCAAATTCATAGCAGCCATTAACAATGAACAAACAGATACATTATTTTAATTCCATTTGCTGCTTCCTTTCTGCTGATGTATTGACCCATGAAGCTTTGACTGGATGTCCTGTAATTGGCATTCGGCAAAGGTTGTTATCATCATCATCCTTTTCACATACGAGTATTTATTAAGCATATATTGCACATATAATACCTTGCAAGGGCAGGCAGCTTAAAGACCACAGGCCAGAAATAGCCTTTGCCTTTACAGAGTTTATGTAATGATGACTTCATTTTTTAGAGAAAAATTTAGCCTGTGTGTGTGTGTGTGTGTGTAAGGGTCAAGGTGAGTACCAATAAGCTAATAGGACTATTATTTCTTAGCTTAAATATAATGTTCAACCATTCTCAGTATATTATTTCAATCATATATGTTTGACATTATTCTTGGCTCAATAATGCCATTTATATCAGACTCCAAGGCAAGATCTCACAATGAGATAGAGTTAATAAAAAGAGAGGAAAAAAACAAGAGAAATAGCTCTAAAATGGAATAATCTATAGCCCTTTTCCTATGATTTCCTTTTCTTTCTTGAGTCAATGACTTTTCTTATCACGAGGCTCTACAGTAAATATTCTTGTCTCTCCAAGAATATTGGAGAGACACACACTGACATAGATTTTGTTCTTTTCATTTGGAGGTATTTTATATGTGCCAAGTCATTTGTTTGCATTTCCTTCTACAGGTTCATTTAATGTCATTGTCTTGTGTCCCAAGACATCAACCCTTACATACATGAATTAGTTTGGATAGAAACAGTGCCCAAATCCCTCAGCACCATGATCATCCCATGAGCTGTGGGCAAGTCCTTTACCTTCCTGGGCCTCAATCTCCTCATCTGTAAAACAAGATGATGGGATTCTAGACTGACTTCTAGTTCTGAGATTTTATTCATATAGTTATTTAAAACATGCACATTATGCCAACCACAAATTGGCACTTGCCATCGGCCTCTACAAGGATGAGGTCACAAGCCACTGCAGTCGCTGACCTTCAACACACCCTAAAAGGAGTTCAGGGCGGAAATCAGGAATCAGGCCCTCTGTGCTCTGGGAAAACTGGCAGAACAAGCCTTCAGGTATTTTCAGGAGAAGATTTTAGGAGCTCAAATTCTTGCATTTTCTTATATCTAGAAAAGCACCAAGATCATTAACGGAGACATCTGCTCTTTGTGACTGGCAACAACCTTCCTGTGACTAGCAGTAACCTTCTGCCACAATGTGTGCTTGACTGCTTGTACCCCCTCCATAAAATCACATATAGACTGACTTCCCCCTCACCTCTTCGGAGCAATTCCTCAGAGCTGTCTGAGAAGCTGTCTCCCGGGCTATAGTCCTCATTTTGCCCCAGATACAACTTAACTCACAACTCTCACGTTGTGCATTTTTTTGTTTCAGTCTACAATTATAGTACCTAAACATGATCCTGTGTTTCTCAGCTTGTGGACTGAAGCAGTGCTATGGAATATTGTGCAATAGGAAAATTTTTATTTAACAATTGATGTTTCCTCTTTTATGCCTTTTGATTTTGCTTCCTGCCTCAAATACTCAGTGTTGTCATGACTTCTTTCCCACAAATCAGCTCCAAAAGCATAAAATGTGGAATCCTACCTATTTCCCTGTTTGTGTGTGTGTATTTAAGTTCATAAGATCCCTGTTCCTGAAGTTCTCTCTGTAAAGGGTCTAGCAAAATACATATTTAGAGGCTTAGTAATAGTTGATTTAAACTAATAATCTAAAACTTACTAAAATCAATCTATAAAGTCTGAATTGTACCATGCCTGCTAATAGAAGGAAATTATTGTAAAGGAGGTCACTTGTTCAACTCTCTACACAATGCAGGAATCTCACGTACACTACCACTGACAGACGGTTAACTGGTCTGCTTCTGTTTCAACAGTGACCAATCGCTCACAGATTCTTATAGTTGGTCATTTATACTGTTGACCAGCTCTGATGGGGATTGTTTTCTTTACATGAACCAAAACTCTGTCTTCCTGTACTTTACCCAATTTTTCTAATTTTTCCTCTAGATTAACAAGGAATGCATCTAACATTATCACCATTGAAGTATTTAATGATAACTATCATTTCTCCATTATCTGATATTAACTTCATTTGACTGACCAATACTTCCTACCTTAAATAAAGGAAAGAAATCTATTTTCACCCCGCCTGATGGAATCAAAAGCCCCGAATACTATCAGATGGCTAGGCGTTTGCTGACATTTAATAAAGTGTCTGGAGATTGAGGTTACACACTCCATTGGAGAATTTCTAGACCAAATTGTTCACTGATTATAGAGTCTGAGTTCTGTAATTAGCACCCTTAACATTGAGTTATTATTTGTATTTCCACTAGAGAATTGTACTCAAAGAGCCAGCATTTCAAGTGAATTTGAATATTTAACCCAGATTGACAAACTGGGGGAAAGCCAACCACCCCAAAAGTCAGAGCTCATGATTTTAGTGTTTATTTCAAGGATTGAGTTCTATTGAAACACTGGCTTGTTTTTAGAAGATAAAAGTCTGAGTTGTAGGCCAGTCTCGGTGGAATAGTTGCTCTCCCACTTTTAATATTAAAGACTTTCTGAGCTTTGGTGTTTTCCTCTGCTTTATCTTCTCTCCTTCAAATCAGTAGGAGACATATAGAGAAGGAATCTTTGGGTGACTGGCAAATCTACGTGCCTAAAGTTTTGCTAAGACACAGTTTAAAGTTATAAAATCTAGATAAAGAAGGATCACAGGACTATATATCTGGAAACTTGAGTATTATTCTTGACTCCACCATTAAGTACTGTGACCATTCACTTGCGTTTTGTGGATCTTAGTTTCCTAATACCTAACCCGACAGGATCTAATTGAGTATCTTTAAGATCTTTTCATGCTCAACAGTAAAATCTTCCTAAGAAAAGATTTTGAACTACTTGAGAATTTTAACACATGTGCCCTGTTGCTTCCTATTGTCAGAAGTCACTAAAGGTTGGTTGCATTTGGTTGAGAACCTGCTAATATGACTTAGGCACCTTCTTTCCACTTTTGGGTCCAAACTGAGGCCCAGGACTTTTATTACTGTCAAAGTAGAAGCTGAGAAATAGGGCAGTGTTCCAAAGCCTGTGAGTCCAGTCCTGTGAGATAGATGGGCTGAGGTTGATGATAGGTTGATAATTTCTTTGACAGCTTGGTTATGTGATTGGCCCTAGCTAAGTTTGGGCTCGGTTTTCCTAAAAGATCTAGTTGGAGAAGGAGACTTGAGAAAAGAGTTTTCTCTCTGCTATTTCCACGATTGGTTACATGGAAGGTACTCATTCAGTTTTGGTTGAACTGAATTCAGATGAATTAAAGGTAAATCCTGAGAGACAAGTTTGGCTGGTTGTTACTATTACTTTATACCTCAAGGGGTAATCCAGTTAGATAAGGCCAATTTCAGTTACTTAAAACATTTAATGACGTATAGAATTTGACATATGCATAGATAGTCACAGAGCTCTCGCAAGAATTTTAAAGTTGTGAGTTGACCAAGCTAAACACACAGATAATTAAAGAAGAAAAAACTGTACGTGTTGGGTTTGTCATTCTAACAAGAGAAGACTGACCATAAGGATAAACACCGACTTGTACCTTTTGATAAATAAAATTATGCTTGTCCTGCATCATGTTTAGGCAAAATTTATAAGCAATTTATATAGATCAATGCGATTTGTGTTACATCCACATAGCCAATCCAAGTTTTTAATATATAATTTTTTCACTGGCTCAGTTTTCCTATATCTCTAATCAGTGCCAATGTCACTAGTTTCTCTTGATTCCCTAATTCCATGGGCTAGTTCCCCTTCTTTTCCTTTCCCCTTCCCCTCCCCCAACATCATTATTACCATTTGACACTCACATCTGGCTCTTTGGAAACCCTCAGGTCTTGCTTTCCCTTTTACAATATGAGGGCCCATGCATCCTACCAGATTCTCCTATTTGGCAAATCGTTTTTATTTCTACACACCCTTTTCCTTCTCATCCTCAAGTGTTCTGAAGGCTGGAGGCCTTCCTTCATACAGCAGACATTCTGAGTTAAGATACTGTGAAAGGTGGACATTGATGGATGGATCCAAGGATGGTGAGATGGGCTGGAGAGATGTCTGGACCAGGGGTAGTGATATGAACAGGGAGAGAAAATGATGCAAACATACCCTGCATCACTGACATCCATCCGCTCATTCATTCACCCACTCTTTCATTAAACAAACGTTCTGTGCCAGGTACTATGCTAGGTACTAGGAACAAAGGTGAATAAGCAAACATCGTTCCTGCCCTCATTGAGTGTATGGTCTACATGGAGGATTCCATCAAAGCAACATGATTTGTTAAGTACTACTGGGAAAAGTGCACATAGAAGGGACTCCAACCCAGGCTTGGCTTCCTGGAGGAAGAGTCACCTGCCCTGAAACCTGAAAGATGAGGCTGAAAGAGTCAGGGATGCTGTGGGGAGGGACAGAGGAGAGAAGACAGCTCCAGACTGAGAGAACACCTAGAATGATTAGCAAATGAAGGAAATTTCGAATAGTTAAAAGTAGTTCATCCTTCATGCTAGGTGAAATAAGTCAGACAGAGAAAGATAAATACTGTGTGATATTGCTCATATGTGGCATTTAAAAAATACAACAGGGCTTCCCTGGTGGCGCAGTGGTTGAGAGTCCGCCTGCTGATGCAGGGGACACGGGTTCGTGCCCCGGTCCGGGAAGATCCACATGCCGTGGAGCAGCTGGGCCCGTGAGCCATGGACGCTGAGCCTGCGCGTCCGGAGCCTGTGCTCCACAATGGGAGAGGCCACAACAGTGAGAGGCCCACGTACCGCAACAAAACAAAACAAAACAAAAAAACCCCAACAAATCAGTGAATATAACATAAAAGAAGCAGACTCACAGATATAGGGAACAAACTAGGGCAAGACAGGGGTGGGGAGTGGGAGGTACAAACTACTGGGCGTAAGACAGGCTACAGGGATGTATTGTACAGCACGGGGAATATAGCCAATATTTTGTAATAACTGTAAATGGCAAGTAACTTTTTAAAAATTGTACAAAAATTTAAAAAAAAAATTTAAAAAGCTCTAAGGGAGGGCAAACTTTTTCTATAAAGGACCAGAGAGTAAATATTTTTGGTGTTGTGAACCATATGGTCTCTGACCCATTAATTAACTCTACTACATCAGTCCAAAAGCAGCCATAGGTAATATATAAGTGAATGGGTATGACTCTGTTCCAACAAAATGTTACTAAAAAAAAGTAGTTCGGGATTTACCTGGTGGTGCAGTGGTTAAGAATCTGCTTGCTAATGCGGGGGACATGGGTTCGAGCCCTGGTCCGGGAAGACCCCACATGCCCCAGAGCAACTAAGCCCATGTGCCACAACTACTGAGCCTGCACTCTAGAGCCCGCAAGCCACAATTACTGAGCCTGCACGCCGGAACTACTGAAGACCACGCTCCTAGAGCCCGTGCTCCACAAGATAAGCCACTGCAATGAGAAGCCCGCGCACCCCAACGAAGAGCAGTCCCTGCTTGCCGCAACTAGAGAAAGCCCACATGCAGCAACAAAGACCTAACACAGCCAAAAATAAAAATAAATAGATTTATTTAAAAAAAAAAAAGTAGTTCATCCTGATTTCCACGGGGAGGGAGGTGACAAGAGAAATCCAAGAAGCTTGTGGGGGAAAGAAATGAGCCCAAACTCATATTCTTTTCTGACCTCCTAAGTGCTAAGTGAGTGAGATTTTGAGGCTCCACTTTACGTTTTGGTGTGTAGTTTCAGGTGGTGTTTCTTTACCCAGCAGGACGCTTACTCCCCTGGTCTCACCTTAAAGTTCAAACACAGCCTTTCATTCCAAAATAGGAATCAAATGTTTTAAATACAAATGCTTCCGAGAGTCATCCCGTTGGTAAAGAAATGTCTCACCCTGATCTCTTCCAGCTTCCTACGAGAGGGAGCCAGACTTCTGCACTGTAGTGAGTTCAGGGATGCTGAGCCAGAGAAGGGAGAGGAAAATGGGTCTCACACATTCAGACAGTTCGAGAGCTTCACAAATGTATCTTGTGACTTTATGTTCATTTGTGGAAGCGTCTAAAGGGAAGTGGGTTGGATGCATAGGAGGAGAAAGAGAGGAGAAAAAAAATTCTTATACAAGTTTCTTCATGTCTGCTGGGATCGTCAGTGGGGATGGGATATTTTAACGGGAATGCTGGCACTCTCTCACCCTTAAATACTATTAAATACTAAGAACATCATTAAAACTTCTACTTCTATGGTTAAGAGCATACACTGGGACCCAATAGACATGATACGGCAGGACATCAATGCAGATGGCAAGATGAAGGAGAAAACAGTGTGCCTCCCTGGGAGTAAACTCAGCCCAAACTTTCCAGCAAAAATGGTCTCAGAGAGACCAGACACTATCCTCCACTGCCACAGAGGCTGATGGTTAGTCTTTTAAGTTTCTACTTTGAAATAAAGTACCCCTTGATGTATGTTTGGTTATTAATTATTATATTATTGTTCATTATTTCTGAAAAGTAATACATGTTTAATAAAAATATGAGTTACAATAATGAAAATCATTTTATTCAAGCATTTCACCTCCTGAGGACTTCAACTTGGTTTCTAAAACACAGTAGAAACTTCCTAATTCAGACTAATGATAGAGAGCCCCATTGTGAATTACCAGGTTTTTCAGATGAGTGGGTATGCAAACAGACAGACAAGAGTCAAGGAAAATAAAATCACACAATATGCTTCATCCCTTTGTTTTGACAGTGGTAGTTCAGACTGAACAGTCTATGATAAAACTTTCCAGTACCTCGGTATAAATGTATCGTCGCTTGTTTCACAAAAATAATGAAGTCTTGGTAATCAGAAATCTTACTATAGAACGCAGACATTACATCTTTGCTCAGAGATAGCTTTGGGACTGCAGGGGGTTGCAAATAATTATCTGGCTTACAGAGTACTGAAGTGAGAACGATGGAAGGTCTACTGTACATGCAAAATGAGGAACAGAGGTAAAAAGACATTTTAAGGTTGCCATTTAGCGCTACTCTCACGTTCTTCTCTGCAATCACAGATCTTTCAAGGTAGAAAAGAGCTCATATATGTTCTCTTACCCAACCTCCTCATTCACCCTACTGCTGTATTGATTAGGATTTTACGATCTTCCCTTCAAGAAAGAAGGAGGGCAACTTAATTACATGCAAGTCTCCCTTGTCTGAGAAAAGGCTACACATTTTTATGTGTGGAATGGTACGCAGGCCCAGGGGTAATGTTGGGATTCAGAATCTAACGCACCTAGATTTTTATTACCCATCATTTCCCCATCATCTCCTCCTCCTCTTCCATTAATCCTGATGAATGGTTCTCAACCTTGGCTGTCCACTGAGCCACCTGGGGAGCTATTTGAACACACCAAACCCCATGTGCAGACATTCTGTCTTAATTGATGATGGAGAGCCATTGGGAGACCACTGAGAGTTGAAAGGACCCACGTACAGCTGTGTTTTTGTGTTGACTTGTAAGTATTATACTGTGTCCTTAGTAGAGCCACAGCAGTTAGGATAAGTGTAGATTCCAGGATAGGGGACCGTCTCACTGTTAGATGGAGGTGTGGAGTAGAAACATGGGTCTTGGAATCAGCCTGCTGGGTTTGAATTCTCACTCTACCACTTACTAGGTAAAATGTGCTTAATAAAGGTATCCATCCATAGACGTGTAATTAAATGAGTTAACATACATGAAAGGTTAAGAACAGTTTTCAAAACATGTCAAGAAATGTAAATTCTGAGTTGCTATTCAAAGGGATCTGGAGGGCAAAGAGTGACGTAGCAAAAGACATTGCTTTACAATATGCCTGTAGGTTCCGAGGAGATTAGGCTGGGGCCCACCAGGGACAGAAGAGTTGCTGAGAGCTATCAGAAAGGATAGAATGGCCTGTTTGGGGAAACACCATAAACGGTTTGCAGCAGAGTCGGTTTTACAGGAAGTTTTATTTTGTACCTATTTCAGGGAAGAAAACTTATGCTAGAAAAGGGCCAGGGGAATAAAATTGCTTACATTTAAAGAAAGGTCTACCTGAGCTCTAAGAAATTCTGTCTGTCACCAAAAATAGACCTGAGGCTTCCCTGGTGGTGCAGTGGTTAGGAATCCACCTGCCAATGCAGGGAACATGGGTTCGAGCCCTGGTCTGGGAAGATCCCACGTGCCGTGGAGCAACTAAGCCCGTGCGTCACAAGTACTGAGCCTGTGCTCTAGAGCCCGCGAGCCACAACTACTGAAGCCCGAGTGCCTAGAGCCTGTGCTCTGCAACAAAAGAAGCCACCACAATGAGAAGCCCGTGCACCACAACGAAGAGTAGCCTCCCGCTCGCCACAACTAGAGAAAGCCCGCACTCAGCAACAAAGACCCAACGCAGCCAAAAAAAAAAGATCTGGACCAGTCTTTAGAGGGTGGGCTAGTTCCTAAAATGCTCGCTTATCTGTGGAAAGAACTACTGCAGAGATGTAATACGCTTGGTTAAGATGTCCCAAACATGAACATAATTACAGGGGTGCATTTGGGTTGGTGGGGGGGGGGTGTGGAGGCTCCTCAGCCAGGTTAAATTTTAAAGACTCAAGAGCTGAGAGACACATAAAGGGGTGAGTCAAGTGAAAAGGAAATTTCTGGCAAGCATAAAAAGTTAAGCATACCACTACCCCTCTCTGTAGAGATAAACCTAGACTTAACTAAGAATTTGCAAATTGTTCATTTTGTGGCTATGTCCTCTTTTTTTTTTTTAATATTTGCTTTTTAATTGAGTTATTTGTAGTGAGGTGGATAGACCTAGAGTCTGTCATACAGAGTGAAGTCAGAAGGAGAAAAACAAATACCGTATGCTAATACATATATATGGAATCTAAGAAAAAAAAATGTCATGAAGAACCTAGGGGTAAGACGGGAATAAAGACACAGCCCTACTAGAGCACGGACTTGAGGATATGGGGAGGGGGAAGGGTAAGCTGTGACAAAGTGAGAGAGTGGCATGGACATATGTCCTCTTTCAATGGCAAAATTTACATTTTGGTCTTTTCCTTTTTGTTCTGTATACTTTTGTGTTAAGCCAGGCAGGGCTGATGGAAGAGAATCAAGTTGGATACCTGCTCAAGCGAAAACTAATTAGGGAAGCAAATCCACTGCTCCCCTCAAAAATCAAACACTGCCTACCAGAATCAAGTGAAAATGACTTTTAGACTGTCTATTGCTTGGGCAGATCTGTACCACGGCTCCTTCAATTACCAAGTCTAATTTGGAGTTGACTGCAAATTTAAGCACTTTTAGCAGAAGTTCATGAGTCATTCAGACTAAATCTAATTCATTTGTACAGTGTTTCTTGGGCAAAGGTGGGTAGCGAGGGATTTGCCTAAGTATGGAGACGAGGAAAGCTGCAGTGTGAGGGACTTTCTAAAGCTCCCTAAGTGAGGTGGCAGCAGAAAAGGAAGATCAGATGTGGCTGTCCTCACCTCCATCCAGCCCTAACTCCTGGTTTGCCTAAATTGCCTGCCGGCAACATGAGACTGCTCCCCGCCCCTTCTCTCTCTCTTTCTCTCTCTCTCTGCACACCAAGAGGCTATTCGGGGGGGGGGGGGGGAGGAACCTGGGTATAGCAATGTTTACACTTATTATGTGTATGTGCATCCCCATATCATGCACGTCCTGTGAAAACCTGGAAACCGTGGTATTTGAATATAATTGAAAGGGCGCATGCTAATTTAGACCCTGTGACAGTACTGTAACCAAGATTTACAGTTGCAAACGGTTGACAACTCAGCTATTGGGTGAAAAGAGGGTGATGGGAATCTGATTTGATGGGATGACCCTTTCTGACATGTGAACAAAGAAACCTGCATATCTATTTTTAACCAGGCTCTGGAGACTTCCAGTAATTGCCATTTGGAGCTGAGGCTCCGAGCTCTCCCAGTTCTTGGGGATATTTGCATCTCTTTCTGTGTTTGGGTTTTGTCTGTCTAATCCCTCTGAGCGGGCTGGGATGCAGCATCTGTCTCTGCGTTGGCAGGAGGCTCACAGACGCCCTCCTCCTCACATGCTTGCTGCAGCCCGCCTTCTTCCTCTCTGGCTGGGGCTTCCAACTGGAAGCCTGGTGTTTTCTATTCCAGGAAAAATGCAAATACTACTTTGAGCTTTTATGAGTTGCTATACCTGAGTGCCACTGATAAATCCAAGTTTAGGCCTCACAATTGCTATTCATCATAGTAGCAAAAAGGGAGACATCAGGATTGGATCCTCAAGCTGAGGTACAACAGAAGCCATGATGAAGCTGGAACTTGGGATCTGGGGTTTCATGCAAACTTTTCTCACACAAGGGAGTGATTAGATTAAATTGTAAAGTCTGTGAATGTGGTTTTTGGGGTTCTCTTTGTCTCCCTGGTGTTACTCATTTCATCCCATCCATCTTCCTATATTTGGGTTTTATTCTATCTCTTCCTAAACAAAACCTCTTCCCTTGAAAAGATTCAAAGATTGATTCATACTTTCATACAGATGGGGTTTATGTGCTACTTCTTAGGCTGTTTTTTCTTTTTCTTTCTCTCTTTTTCTTTTTTTAGCATTTTAATAGGGATAAAGACTTTAAGCCAAAGGAGTAAACCTCTTGTCAGGGAATTTCAGATCTCTTGTGGGGACCATATTTCCAGCTTAAGGTAAAGACTGGAGTTTTTTTTCTGGAATTATTAAAATGCCAACATTTGACTCACAGACATAGAAAATAAACTTATGGTTACCAAAGGGGAAAGGAGGGAGAGGAGGAATAAATTAGGAGTTTGGAATTAAAATATACACACTACTATATATAAAATAGATAATCAACAAGGACCTACTGTGTAGCACAGGGAACTCTTCTCAATATCTTGTAATAACTTATAATGGAAGAGAATGTACAAAAGATGTATATGTATGACTGAATCACTTTGCTGTACGTCTAAAACTAACACAGCATTGTGAATCAATTATATTTCCACAAAAATTTTTTAAAAAGGAAAAAGTCAACATTTAAGTATAGAGATGCCATTTCTCTCTGTATAAGACCAGTTTCCCCTAAGATGAAGGTAGGGGTATGAAGCCTGGAAGATATTCTGAAGACCCCATTCTCTTCACAATTGGTCACCAGAGCAGTCACTCCAATTGAAAGCCAGAAGCAGTGTATCATGGCTCTTAGAATAAAGACCAACACCCCTGACAGAGTCAGCAAGGCCCCAGGAGATCCCAGGCTTGTCTGGCAGCCCTGGCCCCTCCTGCTTCCTGAGCGCCCCTCACACAGGCCTTCTCACAGTCCCTCAGCCAGGCAAGCCCTCCTGCCTTGAGCAGAATGCTCCGTCCTCTCGGCCAGGACATCGGAGACGCCCTCTCCTGGAAAAGGCAGCCCCACCTCTCCCTTTCTCTCCATCCTCCACCCCATGCTGTCTGTCTAGATAACCGCAAATCACCCTTCAGATACTGGAGACATGTCTGCTCCTCAGGGAATACTTTGATGATTAGGTCCCATGCCCGTGTTATTTGTGCTATCCTTATCCATTAGTGCACTGAGCCAATTTGCAATTATACATCTATTGGTGCCATTATTTACTAAACGTTTAACTGTCCATCTCCACAAGGACAGGGCTGCATGTGAATCACTCACCCTTGCTTCCATGCCATCCCTAGCACACTGCCTGGCTCACAGGCCTCGGTCAGAACGAAGTATGCTATCACTGAGCTTGTCTACGGGACTGACAAATTGTACTGAAACCCTGAAGTTTTATAGAAATTCTCTTTTATCCTGATTGAATAATTATGATCATGTTAGTTCATTTAGTGATTAGAAACTTAAATGGAGTTTTCATCAAAACATGTATTATTTTCTTTGGTAAGTTTGATGTGTATGTGTACATGTTTATACATAAGTAAATGTGCAGCGTAATTGGGATAATTAATTGGGATATTAATTTTTCAAAGGACCTTTTGCATCTTCTAGCATATTTGCTCATCAAAAAATCTCTGTGAGGAAAGTGAGGCATTGTACTGTGAAGAAAATAAGATATATATATATATATATACTATATATATATTACATATATACATATATACTATATATATTATATAATATATATCATGTAATAGTAAATATCTACTATAGTATATAGTGGATATATAATACAGTAAAGCAGATATCTACTATAATATATAGTAGATATATAATATACTAGTGTATATAATACCCTAGTACATAATGTATATACTATATCTTATATACTACATGGTAGATGTATAATATATGTAACATATATACTAATTTACTAGTATGTAATTGTACATTATATATACATAATAGTTATTACATATGTTATATAAACCAATTAACCAGCATATTAACCTAAAGCCACCCTGCAAGCTAGTTGCAAAGACAGAATTCATTACTGAATTTTATAATCCAGAGTGATGATTAAGATGATGATTACTCTATGTCAGTATTGTTGAAAAGAATGACTCCAGACAACCCTTCCTTCCGTGTTGGTATGTGTGCAAATGGCTCTTTAATTTTTGTATCGTCCTTTGCTGCTTGCTCATGATAATCAATAGATGGATGCTATGAGAAGTCTTTCATTGCAGACTTTTCTGTTAAGTGAGAGAGAATAAAACGGAAGTTGGGAAGCAGTCGTGCCCAAAATGGTTTTGTTGACAAGCATGTTCTTGGACCAGAGCCCCAGACCTGCAGTTTACTGAGAAGACTGCTTCATATTTTGCATGGGTTATCCTGAAAACTAACGGATATATAATTTGGCAAAAATGTAGTATTTCTGCTTTATAAAGTAGAAGGAATTAGGAAGCACAAAAAATGGAAAGTTACATGTGTGTATCATTTACTTTGCAACAAAGACTTTGCTCAGCAATTTCAAATGTTTTGTCTTTCTTATTTAATCCTCCCCACACCCTGAGAGATGGAGGTATTATTATTGACATGTTATAGCAGAGAAGTCAGTTAAATGCATCACGTCACGGGAGCATCCTGATTCGGAGATCTGTTCTACCACTCTGAGCTCCACGAATCAATTCCATGGGCTTAAGATCGTCTCCTGGAGCCATTTTCCAGTTAAATTGAATATTCCACCATAAGTTGACTGTCCTATTAGTTGAGTTTCTAGGATCTATGAAATGAAATGACTGATCTGCAAGGGCTTGGGGTTGCCATGTCAACCCTCTGTGGATGCCTACAGAGCCGGTCTGTATATAACTCCTTATTCTCACACCTTGCCCTAAGCAGTGCTTGGGAGCACTTTTAATAAGATGGGTTTGCCATGGTCCTCCTTATTTGTAGTGGACAGCTGTCATCCAAGAGCTGCTTTGGTAATTTATCACCGATTCTCCACACCTCTGTCCCATCAGAAATATCCTTCAAAAAGTCACTACCATGTTGGCAATTCCCAGGCCTTGTCCTTGGTGTTCCCGTCCTGTTATTTAGGACGCTTTACAAACATGTGTCATACTCAGCTTCCCCCCAACTTCAGCTTGGATGCTTGCTCCAGGTGGACAATTACTTCTTTCACCTTGTTCTGTCAGGATGTCATGATAACATGTCCCAGTCATGATATCAGGCATCTTAAATATATTTTATTATTTAATTCATAAAATCACACTGAAAGATAGGAAATATTGTGATTCTCCATGTTTCTGAAAAGGAAACTGAAACAAAAGAAAAGTTTTCCAAAGGTACAGAGCTTGAAGGAGGTTGAGCTGGGATATTGCATCCAGGTGTTCTCTCTTTAAGGCCTGCACGATTGCCAACCAGAATGTACGGATGGGATGCTTGATGGGAACAGGTGGGCATTCTTGACTTATTTTTCTACCTTTATTTTGGCAACTCAGTACATCATATGTAGTGTACTGCTTTAGCACAGATATGGATAACTCAATAAATAAGATATATAGATAATTTTAGTCATACAGAATTAATAGGCAGGAAACATACTGGCTTTGTATAATTTAAACCTCAATCCTGTAAGGGGATTTACAGACATAAGGGTACATGATACCCTAGAAGGTGACACCTGCAACTCAGACTCTGTAATGAACCAGTCAAAAGAGGGAAAGTTGCAAAGTTCTGGAAACCTCACGTGAGGTCAGAGAATCTTTTGGCATGGAGGAAATCCCTGTGGTCTTGGAGGAAATCCCTGTGGTCTTAGAGGAAGTCCCTGTACTCTCTTCTTATTGGAAGAAGAAGAGAGAGTTTAGAAAGTGGAGAGATGATATGACCATGGTTCCTATGTGTGCGCATCACACCTACCGCTCCACAGAACTGGTCACTCTTTAACTCTCATTCTCAATCTTGTCTTCTCAGACTCCTCCCACTAGAATCTGTTTTCAACTTATACTTGTTGAGTGAATTGACCTGGGAACTATTTTCTGTGGGATTTCATATTTGATTTCATTCATATTTGATTTGATTTGAAATTCAGCAGAAAAAGGTTACAAATATATATAGAATTTTGTTAGAATACATGTATTTCAATGACTGTAGCATAATGTGGAAGCAACTTTCACTTCTGTTTAAAATATGTGGCCGAACATAAGGTTTTCTTTGTAGAGGTTAGGGTACACGCTCAATTACTTGCTAATCTGGGTTCTTCGGCAAGTCCGTCCTGTGTCGTGGTGATTCGCATGTCTTCTTGGGTGTTGGCTCAGGAGCAAATTCACTGGCATAAAACCATCCTTGAGTAACTTTTGTTAATATCTTTAGCCTCTATGTTTAAAAACATTTCACAGTAATGTGAAGTTAATTCAAGTACTCTTTTTAATTTTTCATGTTATGATTTTGTTAAAAACACTTTTTTGACTGGATATATTGCAAAGGTGATATAAAATTATGGCACTCAGAAGGGTACCAATTGTATCATCATCAATTAGTCTTACGGTGTTGGTTCAATTCTGGGGGAAGCTAAATGCTATAAATCTTACAGGGGTGCCGTGATCACTTAGTGGTCGGGAGCAATGCACTGAATTCCCCGTGTTGCACTCAGGATGTTCTCTGTATTGCCATGCAGCAAATATCCTATTGGCTTAGTGGTAGGAAATCACCTGTATATTTGGGAATGTATTTAGGCACAAACAGGAGGAGTCTGGGCAGGATCTGGACAGGGCAGGAAAACAATTATTATAATCTATTTGCATCTTTCTTTCTGAGTATGGTCATGGGAGTGGCATCTTTGAAACCTCTTGGCATTGCTGTGCTGCTCCACATGTGGAAGAACAGTTCAGGCTGGTTTATAAGCAAGCATTTCATTTTCTATGTTAAAGGGCTCTGCAGAATGAAGTATTTCAACAATTCCACAGTAGGACTTGTTGGGAATGTGTGGCTTAGAAATAACAACTATAAAGATTTTAGATGCTTGGATCACAAGTTAGAATGGGAGGAATGATTTTAGTATCCGGTCCTTTGAGAAGGTCCACTGGTCTTCTTAGCAGAAATTCACAGATATTCGGGCTGTTCTGACCATTTTTTCCCTCCTGCTTCAGGTAGCAAATTGACAGTGGGTTGGGGAGTGTAAATGTTGGGGCAATAGAAATTATGTAAATGGTGCATTCCAGCAAGACAAATTTCAAGTCCTTGAGGTCTTTTAGAGAGCATTAATTCTAGAAATTAGACACAAAATTTAACTTTTTCATTCTAATGATTTCATAAAGAAAAACTCGTTAGTAAAGGTGACAAATAGGAAGTTCTATTGAACGTTTAAATTCAAGAATCTCAGTGAATGCCTCAGGGAGATATTTACCCAGCCAATGACTCTCTGATGTTATTAAGAAGCAATTTACTCAAGAAAGTCTCTATTCATGAGTTTACATAAGAACAATATCTACTTTACAAAGGCTTGTGTTCCCAGTATAGCACATACGTAATTTACAATGACTTTTGGTTAAAATTTTCATTAGGTTGGTTCAATAGTATTTGATAATTTTAATTCAGTTTTATGAGATCTCAGGTTCCCATTTATAGGAAAAGAAAATGAATGCAGAGGAAATAAATTTTTAAAGAGCAAATTTATCTCTCAAATGAGCTCTAGCTAATTTCAGTAGCAAAACTGAGGTGGAGGAAAGTTAACCTTTAGTATTTCTATGGCAGCCCTTTTGGGCATAGACTATGGTACCCATTAAAAAAAAAACCTCTCAGATCCACAGCATCAGTGCTTTGCAATTATGCCAATCTGTGCAGTGACTTTACAATAGGCTCTTTTGAAATACTGATATGGAAGAGGTGCCACGGAGTTTAAGCACAGGGTGTTTTCATGGGTTGAGGATAGGAAGGGAGCAGTGGTCCTCAGACACATATCAGATCTAGGAAAATAAAACCAAAATAGATGAGGGGTGAGTGTTCTGAAATAAGGATTAAGGAGTATATGATTATGACAGGTCAAGAATTTAGGCAGGAAAACCATTACTTAAGCTTTAATGAAGAATGTGAAATGAGGGCGGACTCAGAGCCGCAGATACAGGAAGATGAGAAAGTCACATCACAGGACCAGTCATCAGAGGATAGACCAGCCCTGATGATACGATGAGGAGTTGGCCCTGCTTGACTGGAGAAGGGATGAGTTAACAAGAGGTTACAAAACACATATACACACCCCCAGAAAGTTAAGAGTTTTTCAGCAATTAAGTTTCCTTTTTAAGTTATCTGACTTAGACTTCCATGGTGATAACTTCAAACTCCTTGCCAGCTAATCTGCAAACAGTGTAGGACCATGCAAAGTAAAACACTCCCCCAATCTTGTCAACAGATTGAAAGAATCAAATACTATTTGTCAACAATGAAGTCCAACTTCTCACAATATGGTCACCATGTTGACGGAGGAAATGCGAATAAAATTCCCCGGTCACGTCAGGGTCCTGATGACTCAGCTGCGGTTTACAATGAATCCTGTGACAATTATGGGTGACAAAGTCCATAGAAGGCAATTCACTCCTTGCCCTGACATTGCCATTCTGAAGTGGTCTCTTTCCTCTGACTCTTTAAGTAAAGAAAGAGGTCTACTAAGCAATTGTTCAGTGAATTTGATCAATGTAGAAAACCAAACTAGATTATTCACCCTCTGAAAGTCAGTTTTTATTTACTAAAGTCTTATTTGTGTTTATTCTCTTTATCTAGCTCTTGCAAGTGCCCTTGGTCTATTAGGAAACAGACTGTTTCTAAAAGTCTGCTTTATCAATAGGGGTCCTGAGTTACAAAGTCAGCCTCATATTAAGTCAGGATTTAAACGACCATCTGATTTTTTAGGTTTGGCCCCTGAGACAAAAGCCCTATTTGTTAGTTATATATGGGTTATACAGTCTGTCAGAAATGCATTCTGCTAGTGTTAGAAGTGAATCTACAGAATATATGGTGTATGACTGTCATTGTCATCATGAATTACAGCTTTGTATTTTATAGTATAATGAAATGAGATGATAAAAATGACATCAAGCTTTGGATTTCAGTGTCTAAATCACCCATTTTATTCATCATTTGGCAGCTAAATGTCTTTTAAATACTGTGCAAGGTTTTATGATTTAATGTTTGCCCAAAGCACCGAAAGAAATGTGTTAAGCTGCATTACTAAGTAGAGGCAGACTACGCTTCATGAAACCATCAGAAGGCAGATGTTTGACACAGTATCCTGTGGCCTCTGAGAAGAGGAGGCCAGGGCCAAAGTTTGAGCTGATCTATCTACCTCTGGACTCCCCATTTCCAGAGGCTCTTCAAATCCACACGACACATGGAGCAAATGAAGAGTTTACTATTTTCGCACCACTACGTTTAACTTGCTCTGACAGCCCTTTCAAGCTCTTCTTTTCTTCGAAAAATTGATATTTTGGTCTCTGGTGGCCATTTGTATTCAGTCTCCTGCCTTTACGAGCTTTGCTTTGACTAAAGAGAATTCATTACTATGGAGGAATCTTAACTTGTAGTGGTTAAATTCTCAGTGAAGTAGCTTCCAGTGCTGTGATTGTTATGTGCCTGCCGGTTTTCTTGAACACTCTGTAGCCTATAAATCTTGTTTCTCCGATTTAGGAGCTCCAAAACAGGATGCTCTCTTCTTGTGATGGAAGGTGGCTTAACATGACAAAGTACTCATTAGCTGTGATTTTTAAACTTTATTCTACTGAACCCCCTGCCAATGCAAAGGGCTTACTATCCCCGCCCCTCACACCATCACTCAGATGCCTGGCAAGAATAGGGCCAGAAAACAGTGACGTCTAGTTTCCAAACTCACTTTGTCTTGCCTCTGCTTTGAATAGGTAATAATCATGGTCAGCCTTCACACTGATGGAGGATCAAGCCACTTTGTAGTGTGACCCCCACTTTTTAGGGGCTTTGTGATGGTCCAATGACTCCCTTTGTTTGCCCAACTTGTCTCATATTAAAACAAACATAATTCTCCATCATCAGTGGTGCCTCTTTTGATCCCCAGACATGACAGCCTGTTACAGTGTGAAGGTTGTAACAGATAACTCCCAAGATGTTATTAATCATACTTCAAGGCGCAGGAAATTCGTGAGATTATTTTGTGGGAGTAGAAGGCCATGAAGGTAGAAGTTCTAAAAAAAAAAAAAGGGTGGAGAAAGGGAACCAAGAAAGGAGGAGAAGGATAAGAAATCAAAAATCCAGAAATCCTGGAAATGCTCTTGCCTAAGGGCATATGCTTTTGGCCCCATTGACAAAACTCAAGGGCTTTACAGGATCTAAATTGCTTTTTGTCACCCTCTCAATTAGAGAAGCTAATCTAATGTTATTGAACACTCCTGAGCAATAAAGTGTGCGAAAAAACTTCCCCCTCATAACCAAGCAGATCATATGTGACCCAGATCACAACCACATCCATGCAATGCATATGTACTCTAGGATGAAGTAAGTTTTCCCTTTTCCATCTGTGCTCTAACTCTGTGCCATATGTCTCCTAACAAGGTATCATCCATTATTCTTTTATTCAGTTCACTGCATTTTGTTCCTCTTGTCCCTTGAAAATTAGCCTGTCTTTAATCAGAAATCACTTCCACTCACAGTTCAGTGCACCTACTGGAGATGCAGCAAATGCTTGTTTACAGGCTGGTAATTGGATTAAAACTTCGAAAAGAAACAGAAAAATGGAATGTATTAAAAAAATGAAAGACACAAGCATGAAAACCAACAAAGCCAAAACAAATTAAAAAGCTCTAATGAATGAAATTGCTATTAATAGAAATCATTTATCAGTAACAATGCTCCAGAGTTTATCAATATTCAATTGCAATGATATTTAAAAACCTAAGAGAAGAAGGAAAAGGATGCTGAATAGGCTTTCTATGAGGATGACTTGAGAATGATTAGTTTCATTCAGTGCATCTCCCGGGCTGTCTTGAAAAATGGGCAGTGCATAAATCTTCACGAGGTCTGGATATAGAAACGCTACAGTGGGGACAGCGCCCCTGTGTTCAATTATTTAAGAAGGAGAATTAATTACCCTTTTAAATTTGAGTATTGTTATTTTGATCCTTAAAATCACAGATAAGAAAAAGATGATTATGATCTCTTTCCACAAATTCTTGCCGAGTGGTATGAACAGGTGTAATGTGACACTGAGAGTCATTGGGTGTGGTATGCCATTTTGTCAATTCAGGAGTGATGGCGTTGGCATATTGTTGGTTGCTTCCAACCTCAAAACTATCATCATAGCCCTAATTTTCTATATATTCTTCCAGTAACCTTGTTCAAAATAATGTTTTTCAAAAGAAGCTGATGTTTTGGATAAACAAAATAAAACACATTGCAAACAACCAAAAGTAATAGCGGTATAGGAATCTGAAATCAAATAGTCATACAGGGATGTCAATATTCAACAACAACTAAGCTTTGATATAAATGTGCTCCAAAGAGGTGATGGAGCACACTCAATAGTAAACACAATCCAGAAGAGAAAAATCCAAAGAGAAACAACAGAAATGTTCACACACCAAAAAGCATAAAAAGCAGAAAACCTGAAAATCAAATTCACGTGAGTTAACCACCAACGCTACCTTTTTAGCAGGTATCTTGAAGCTGTCCATCTTAAGTCTGCAAAAGAGGCAAGCTCTTACCTGTGTGGCTGGATCACTCCTTCTCAAGCTCTGCAGATCTAAAGATGAAAAAAACACAGGTAACTAGGTTCAGTCCTTTAATTTGAGAAAGATACTCTATGCAAACATTATTTTAAAAACTTGCTCTTTTTCTGTTAAAAAAAAGATGGAATGAAAACAATGCATAACAATTAAACACGTGAGATGAATTTTCTGTTATTTGCTCATTGAGCTAAAGTGAAGGCAGGAGTACAATTCAGTTGTGGGGGACTTGTGCAGTCCTCATCAGAATAAAGCGATGGTGCTGAATAACTGATTTCTGATTTCTGCCACATCTGTGCTGATACGATTTTTATTAGGGTTTGTTTACATTATCTTGGGGACTTTGGTACCTGATGGCTACCTTCTATTTTATCCATATCGATTGAACTGTGGGGAAGGAAGAGAATTAATACCCTTCCTTTGCCACAGAAATTCTATCTAGGGACTTAATGTCACAGAATTATTACGGGAATCTGTCTGGTCTGTCTTATTTAGGTTGTAAAATCTAGAACATTAGCCAGTCGTTCTGGTCCAATGCTTACTGAAATCCATGTACTACGTGTAACATTTTCATTTATTGACCAAGCAATAAAATCTGGGTTCTAAAATGTTTTAGATGAGTTACAATTCATTTTCATGCTCGTCAGTGGTATAAGACTGATGAGTTAGGAGCCGTGAGGAATATTCTATTATAAATGGAAAACCTGAACCCAATTCTAGAACCTCTGAATCCACTAGCCTACCCAGGAGTTGGCAAACTATGGCTCAAGGGCCGAATCCAGCCTGCTACCTATTTTTATATGAGCTAAGAATGATTTTTCCCTTTATAAGGGATTCGGAAAAAATCAAAAGTTCCACAGTTTGTGAAAATAATAAAAACTCAAATCTTGGTGTCCATAAATAGAGTTTTATTGGAACACAGCCACACACATTTGTTTACATGTCCGTGGCTGCTTTCACGCTACAACGGCATTGTAGAGGTAAGTAGGTAAATAGTTACAAGAGGTAGGTAGTTGGAACAGAGAGAATATGGCCTGCAAACCTTATGATATTTACTACCTGGCCCTTTAAGAAAAAATGTATTGACCCCTTAGCCTGTGGTTGATTTCATCTTTGTTGGGGACATGGGAGGATGATATGATAAGATCCTAATAACTGAGGCTCATCATTACAGGTAGGCAAGTGATAGCTTATCAGACCATTAAAATAAAAGTAACTGTATTTCGTTCTGGGGTCCTCTAGGACACAGACTATGTGGGGGAAATTCACGAACAAATGGAGTCAGCTGTCTGTGCACCAAGTTCTAGGCTGGCTTCATTGCTGGATTCTAGTTACCTATCAAATCCACATTTTATTTTACAGTAAGATTTCAAGACTCTCCTTAATATTTGATAAGAATATCTAGAACATTAACTCAATATGGAACAAATCAAAAAGAAATGTTGAAAGAAATGAAACACAACATGTAAGTATATACATATAATGATATATATGAAGCATTTCTATGAGGTTCAAAAACAGACATAACCAAACTATATTTTTAATGAAAAGATATATACACATAACATATATATTCACATATGTACAGTAAAGGATTAACCTTGCCCAAAGAGAGGTCTGGCCTTTGCCCTCAGCCCTTGAGATATCCTGCCTGAAAAGAGTGTCATTGTTTACCTGGGGGCCTTGGTTTGCTCCAGATAATCTATGCTGCCAATGTGATTTCTAGCCCATGGGGAGCTTGGACCATGTAGTAGAAACTCAAGCTCTGGAGGGGCTGGAGACAAAGGTTAGCGCAGCAGGTGACCAACTTTGCTTATGTGACTGAGCCCCGGTTAAACCTCTGGACTCCAAGGCTTGGGTGGGCTTTCACAGTTGTTTACTGTGTACGTTCTGCTGCGCACTATTTCTGGGAGAAGTAAGCACTGTCCACACAGCTCCACTGGGAGAGCACGGCTGAAAGCTCTGCACTTGGAACCGTCCTGGATCCTGCCCCATGTGCCTCTTCCCTAAGCTGAGCTTAATCTCTGTCCTTTCACTGTAATAAACTATAATTGTGAGTGTAACAGCTTTCACAAGTTCTGTGACTCCTTCCAGCAAATTACAGAACCATCCTCAGGTCCAGCTTAACAGGTAAAGCATTCAGCTAAAGAAAAGATTGCTATTTTGTCCTTAGTGTTGTTACTCAAGGACTATTATTTATTTTTCATGAAGAAATAAGTCACTTAGTTGTTCAAGAATCACACTTCTCGTGGTCATGTGATAGAATACGGATCTTAATTTGTTTTAGTTGCCATTTTCTGGAGTCTTAAAAATTCTGTCCCACTGCTTACATGTGTATCTTGGAATGGAGTATGTAATTTATCTTGTTTGTTCTACTTAGTTGTACTAGAACAAACTCCATCTGCATAGGTTAGATCAAAGGACTAAAATCTCAGCTACTCAGTAGAGCCACATATGATCGTAACAGTGAATTGTAACTTCCTTTAAAGACGAGAACTGGAATTTTTCTCCCCTTTTCAGCACCTCTCCAGTTCTGGGATTCATGTGTGCCTAGGTAAAAAATTCTAAACTCTGGGCTTCCCTGGTGGCGCAGTGGTTGGGAGTCCGCCTGCCGATGCAAGGGACACGGGTTCGTGCCCCAGTCCAGGAGGATCCCACATGCCGCGGAGCGGCTGGGCCCGTGAGCCATGGCCGCTGAGCCTGCGTGTCTGGAGCCTGTGCTCCGCAACGGGAGAGGCCACAACAGTGAGAGGCCCGCGTACCACCAAAAAAAAAAAAACAAAAAACAAAAAAACTAAACTCTTTGATAACAAGGTGGATTCAAAGCCATCAACAGTCAGTCCCCTGCACCCGTCAAGATCCATTCAGCCCCAGTTTCTGTCCTTTTTGCAGTCATTGCCTGCCGACACAATAGATGCAACATTGTCAGGTAGAAGGATCACCGCCACACAGAAAGGCCAAACAAAGCTCGTGCCCCGTTAGAGCCAGATCACTGAACTCCTTTAGCAGTCGTCACTGCCTAGTGTCTGACAACGCTGATTATAGCTTGAAAATAGACATATGATGTGGTCACAGCAAGGTAAAACGATTTTAAATATTCACTTAACTTCTTAAGGTATCAGATATAATTTACTGACCTTTGAAAATAACCTAAAAATCAACACAGTTTGGAAAAAATTTTGCTAGCTCTTGGGAACATGGCTATCTCTCCCAAAATAATATAGTTATAGATCACAAAGAGAAAACAATTATAAAGCTGGCTGGCCACTAGCTCAGTAGAATAGTCAAAGTACACCAAAGCAGCAGAATCTTGCTATTGACACATTCCTCCATCAGTGGTCTGCTCAGACAGAGGGATATGTAGAGACTGAAGACAGGAACTTATTGGGTCGTCTTCTAAAGGAGCTGCCTTTTAAAAGTCACCCAGATCGACTGTCACAAGTCAATTCCTGGTAATTGCATTACTTGGCTTCATCTGATTCCATTGTTCATATGGCCCTAAATAATCAGGCCAGTCTCATCGATTAGTGGCTTGTTCTGGCCAACTGAACAACTCAATCAAATTGACCTCGTGGCAACCAGTTTCATTGTTTAGCAGATAGCAGTTAGGGTTCCCCCAAAGCCGGAGGAGTGAGCCTTATTCGGGCCATTTAAATAAAGCACTAAATGCCAGGTAGCTTCCAAGCAAAGATCGTGATTGAAGGGAAGAAACCACTGTGGGGGGGGGGGGGGGGCGCTGTCATCACCTCCTGTTACATCCATTGAACGCACTATTGGCAGCTCTCAAATTTCATCATGTGTAACAACCATTCAGTGGAACTTGTCTAGAAACTCTGATTCCTAGGCAGGTCCCTCTCCAGGGATACTGATTCAGTATTCTGTGTTGGGGCCCCAGGGATATGCATTTTCAAGAACTACCCAAGTCATTCTGATTGATGGTCTCGGAGAATCTTCGAGAAACGTTAATTTTCTCTTTGTCCTGTAGCCCAGTCCTAATCAGTCAGAACTGCTTCTAAGCTTCCAAAAGGGGCAGGTGGTTTCCACTGTCTCCATGTAATTCATGTGCTTAATGCCAGGACCCTTGAGCAGCACACATTCTATGACCCAGTAGAAAAGATTGCACCCAGTGACCTTGTCCACAAGCCATAGGACCTATTTGGCCATCGTATAAATGGTACTTACTTGGCTCCTATTTAATTTTGAGGATGTAAATGATGTGACCCGTCAAAGCACTTGATTAACATCGTGTAAATGTATATTCTAATATCCCCAGAGAATAATTTTGGCAGATTTTTTCCCCCAGACCATACACTGTCATAGTCATCATTACCTTACAGCTGTCAAATAAAACCATGAACAGCTGAGCTAGTCTGCTTTTTCTTTTCTTTTTGGACTATATTAAAATCCTTTATATTGTTAATAAATGAAGGCAATTAAAGGTTAAATATTTAGCTCATCTAGCCCTTAGAATAACGACAGATTATAAAGGCAGGTTCAATTTTATTCCTCAAGTTTAAATTTGGCATTTGTAGTTATTAAAAGTCTAAGGGCTGAATTATAAACAACTTATTTTAATGTTTATCAATTTTTAATCAGAATTTTGGTTTCGGGTAAGTGACCTGTTTTGTCTAATAGTCACAGCTGGGCTGACCAACCAGTTCGGGCATTATTACTTTAACTTCAAACTCTTGAAGGTTTAATTTAGTTTCACAAATATATGTTGAGTATATGCTATGTTTAAGGCATGTAGATGACTCAGTCCTTGCCTGCAAGAGGCATGCAATCTTAAGTAGCAATAATACTGTGAAAAATTTGTAGAATCTCTAAGAGGAGTTTAGGTGAAATTGTCTAGGGTGGAGAGGGAAAGAAAATTATATCTGTGAGGATGAGTGAAGATGTCTTGGAAGCGTTGGCGTTAGCAATGGTAGTTAGGTGGGGCTTTTTGAGAAAATACATCATCCAGCAGATTGCATTTTGAGAGTGATAGCATGTGATAGGCTGTAGGCTATTATCCTTCTATGTCTTGGGGTCCTGGCTCCAGTGAGGCATCGCTAATTTCAAATCCAGGATCCACTGCAGTGGTAGGAGCCAAGAATATGATGTTCCGTTCCCTAGCTTTGTAAGTCATTTGCTCTCTCTGTGTCTCAATTTCTCTAGCTGTGCAATATATTACTTAGGATTTCTTCTTATCTCAAAGAAACATCAGAATAATAATAACTTTTTTTTTTTTTTTTTTGGTGGTACGCGGGCCCCTCACTGTCATGGCCTCTCCCGTTGCGAAGCACAGGCTCTGGACGCGCAGGCTCAGCAGCCATGGCTCACGGGCCCAGCCGCTCCGCGGCATGTGGGATCTTCCCGGACCGGGGCACGAACCCGTGTCCCCTGCATCGGCAGGCGGACTCTCAACCACTGCGCCACCAGGGAAGCCCAATAATAACTTTTATTTGATTAGAACTCTGTTCTTCACAGAACATCAACCCATATCTTATCTCTTTTGGTTAATATAATGTACCTTTCATGTATTTGGTGCTGACATTTTCATCTCTATTTTGCAGGTGAGGAAACTGAAGCTCAGAGAAAGAAAAAAAAAAAAGCAAATTGTCTAAGGCCACACTGCTTTCAATGAGAGAGCCACGATTCAAATCCACACCTCTTGCTGCCAAATCACTAAGCTGCCTCTCTTCACAGTGAGGAGTGAATAAGGGTGGATATAAACATATTTTGTAACAGAGGCAACATTAAAACTCCCTTAACTATAACTCAACTAAGATTCATCTTAAACCTAACCTAAATTTTCTTAAATGTAACTTCTAAGGAAGAAAATATATCATTAAAAGCAAAGCAAAAAATAACAAAACAACAACAAATAAAAGTTGGTATCAGGAGAGTAAAATAGAAATATTTGGGTCAATCAGATATTAAGTGCCTTTGATGTGATGCCTCATGAAATACATATGTTATTTTTAGCCAAAAATGCTTAACAGGCATCCATGAAGCCTCTATATACACCTTCCACTTTATAGGAAACATGAGAGAGAGAGGAATAAGCTAAACGATACCAGGAAGAAGAAACCAATCAAAACCATCCTGATAGGACAACTGGCTTGGCTTCCTTAACAGATCAAGGTTATAAGTTGTAGGATGGGGTTGAGGAATGCAGGGAGGGGTCAGAGGGAAGGACTAAAAAGCGAGCCAAGGAGAATCTGGGGTTCTTCTTTGATTGAGGGGATGATCTCAGAGATGATTACACATGATGAAACTTACCAGATTGTACAGTTTATGGGATGTCAGCTATACTACAATAAAACTGGTAAAAATGTTAATGGTGGAAACGATCCACAGAACTCTAGAAATGCTCCTTCTAAATCTCTGGGTATCTCAGCCTCTCCCTCTAAGCTGGTGCTTTGCCTGAATTGTCCATTCATCCTTTCATATGGTAGAGAAAAGTAAAGAACTGGCATGGATGCCATTTTGATCTGTGTCTCTTTGGGGCACATTATTTGAGCAGTTAATGTCTGTTCAGGGGTGAGGGTGTGCAGAGAATCACGGGGTTGGTTTAAGAGTAAAAAGCTAAAATGAACTGCCGTTCTGAGATGCCGGGAATAGTTCCGACTGGAAAATGGTAAGAGCTATGCCCCTAGAGGGCAGAAAGGCTCAATTTTATTTCAGTCTGACCTGAGCCCACCTTGCGCCCTGATCCCAGGTGTTCCAGCAGATGGGTGCCTAATGCGTGTGCACCTAACAGACGCACCTTTGAAAAAATCGAATTTGCATAAACCCACACACAGCAGAGTGTTTAAAACATCCATCCATAAGTATAATATGCCTCCTGCAGGCAAAACCAAAAACGCGCCTGGAAATTTGGAGAACGCATTCAATAACTCAGCTTATCTGCTCTTTAAGTTATAGGAAATATTTCAACACCCATTTAGAGTTGTGACCAGGTGGGCAACTATTCCTGTGGCCTTTGGTGCTGAAAAACATCTCCATTTCAATATGTCAACACCTGAGCACACTAGCCTACAGCCACTCACACATACGCTTTTATTTATTTGGAAGGAACTAAATGCAGGAACGTATGTTGAATGTTATTATTTGTTTCTAAAACAAATGCTTGGTCTATTTTCACAACATGCCCTGATACAGGCTGTCACTAAAATAGGGAGCTGACTCCCAGACATTTTTCCTGATTCTATTGCATTACTTTAAAAAAAAGTCAAAATCCCTGTTTGAGGAATGATAACCGTAACTACCATAGCCATAATGCCTGTGGACCAATTCATTTATTCAAATAGCCTGGCGCCTTTCAACCTGACATCTTACAACATTTTCAAAGGAACAGGGACCTTTTTGATTGCTCAGAATGGGTATTCATTTTCCCTCCTGCTATGCACCCCTCCATCAGATTTAGTTTGGAGGGTGGCTGGCTTATAAATGTACACTGTGGTGTAATGTGCACACGTGTACACACAAAAAACCACCCAAAACCCCGAGAATAGGCTACAGAGTGAATTAGACTCTCTCCTGCTGGCACATAACCCTCCCCCCTCAAGGGGGAATTTTGGCTGTTTCTGAAGTAAGTCATTTCGAGGCTTTCCTTTCCTCCTCATCCGTATTCCCATCACGACCCGAGACCCATCTTGGTTTCTTCTATGATGCTCAAGGGGCAGACGTGGTGAAGATGGCCAGAGGTCACGTACAGGTTGCAGGCAGAGCTGCCACCAGTGTTTGGCTGCCTGGAGCTGTGCTGGGCACTGACCACTGAACGGTCCTCCCCTGACTCATTCCCCGCCGGGGAGACACTGAGCCAATGTAGGCCCTTCAACCCAGAACTGACTTGACTGTTGGAATCTACAGATAGCACCCAGTCCTTGGTGCCTGGCTGGTACTTTTCACCTGGAACAGGGAAAGGTAAATGCTCTGAGGGCCCCATTGGAGAGAATGGGTTTGTACTGTCAGGTTGACGAGTAGATTTGGAAATGCAGATAATGACTATGGAAGAAACGAAAGCTAAGATGCCCGAAAGCCCAGCCAGGGAGGCAACAGAGCCAATGGAAGGATTTTCTCCCCTGTGCAAGCAGGGAGAAGGAGGGAGCCTGCTGAGAAAACCGCCCCACCATTAATATAATGCGGGCCTGACAGGATGGGCAAAACCCTATTCTAGGTTTCACAGACAATGGCTGCATTCGTGGACCACTGATTACTGGTGAATTGTATGAGACAAACCTGCACAAGCAGTTTTTGTAGAACCTTTTTTTTTTCCTCTTTTCTTAGAACTTTATGACCTTTTTCTATCAAATGAGCTATTTGTGGACCTTAATATTTAGGAATAGTTTGCGAGATGTTGATGTATCCTACCCTATCTCTCGAACTATCCTAAATCCTAGTGTTCAATGATAAATGATGTGTGAAATTATAGCATCACCCCTCTTTTAAAACCAATTTGTGATGCATTGAAGTTGGGATTAAACAAATAAATAGAATCATATATATATTTTTTGTATCAGTATTACATTTATTTTCCACTACAAAATGGGTGCTGATTTGATATCAGAATTTTAGTGTCTTCTAGTAGGTTTACATATATATGTATATACTTATATATATACTTATATATATACACACACACACACGTACATACACATAGATATAAACCATTCATCCGTAAGGATAATATGGCTCCTGCAGATAAAAATAAAAAGGCTCCTGGAAATTTGGGGAATGCATTCAGTAACTCAGCTTACATGCGCGCGCTCTCTCTCTCTCTCCTTTTCTCTCTCTCTCTCTCTCTCTCTCTCCTTCTCTCTCTCTCTCTCTCTCTCTCTATATATATATATATATATACTTACCAGGAGGCATTTATATGTATCCAGGGTTGACATGGGCCTTCTGAGAGGGACTGCTGTTGCCTCCTTCAGGCCAGACAATTAGATAGTTCAAGTATTTGGATTACAAGAACAAAATAAAAATTTATCTCCTGCTTATACATATGTTTACATATGGCCATAATATATTCTTATGCATATTCTGTGTTTGTAATGCAGAGCCATTGGAAAGCCAATTTGCAGCAATTTTGCTAATTCCACAAATTTATGGGCATAAGCTCTTTATTTAGTTTTGATTTCCATGGTCTTTTCCACTGGCAGGCATATTCCTTGGCCCTAGGAACAAGTTCTGACCTTTTCAGTTCCTTTATTCACTTTGACATTAATTTTTATTCTTTGCCCTTAACAGGTTTTCATTGTACTTAGCACAAAGAAATGTACAGGGGCCCTGGGGCCCAAAATAAACCCATAAAGTGCCCATGAATTTTCACCAAAGACTGCAGCCCTACATGATTAAAAGCTTTACGTTCTCAAAGAGCAACATGATTAATCCAGTGCCACAGTGCTGAGTGGCTTCACACTGGCTTCATTTGTTGGTATTGTTATTTCCCTTGGTTATAACAGATTTGTTGGAATGATGATGACTTTAGTTTGTGCAGTTAACGTGGGCCCTTCTCTGCAATTGCAAAGATGTCTTAACTATTTCAATCATTTTTAAAACTATTCACATCCAACTTTGGAAGGAAAAGAATGCAAGTGTAAGATATGCATATGGAGATAGATTCCCCTAAACAACACACATGTGGCGGCTACCATGAAGGCGAGGCAAGAATTGCGTTCCTTAAAAAACTAAAAATAGAGCTACCATATGATCCTGAAATCCCACTCCTGGGCATACATCCGGAGAAAAACATGGTCCAAAAGGATACATGCAGCACTGTTTACAATAGCAAAGACATGGAAGTGACCTAAATGTCCATCGATGAAGGAATGGATAAAGAAGATGTGGTACATGTATATAATGGAATATTACTCAGCCATTAAAAAGAATGAAATAATGCCATTTGCAGCAACATGGATGGACCTAGAGATTGTCATACTGAGTGAAGTAAGTCAGACAGAGAAAGAGAAATATATGATATCGTTATATGAGTAATCTAAAAAAAATGATACAAATGAACTTATTTACAAAACAAATAGACTCACAGACTTAGAAAATGAACTTATGGTTACCAGAGGGGAAGTGCGGGAAGGAGGGATAGTTAGGGAGTTTGGGATTGACATGTACATACTGCTATATTTAAAATGGATAACCAACAAGGGCCTATTGTATAGCACAGGGAACTCTACTCAGTATTATATAACAACCTAAATGGGAAAAGAATTTGAAAAAGAATAGGTACATGTATATGTATAACTGAATCACTGCTGTACACCTGAAACTAACACAACATTGTTAGTCAACTATACTCTGATATAAAATAAAAAGTTAAAAGAAAAGAACTGTCATCATTTTCTTGTGTTTACCGGAATTGAAGGCAGATGGTTCAGATGATTTTCTATCCTGGTTTGTTTTCTCTCTAGCTCTTCTCAAAGATGTCTAAGATTCCAAGCTTTTCCTTGATAGCCCATCCCAGTGCTAAAGTAAAAAGGACCCGCAGCAATTTCTAGCCAGACTCTACTTCTGCACATTCACTTTGCTAGATCTTTTGCAAACATAGAGAAAATCTCCTTTGTATCTTCTTTGTACTATTGCTTCAGACACCCAAGCATTGCTCTGAGGGTAGTTTTTTAGCTTCACTTCCCCAGGGTAAATCACCTCTATTATCTTTCCCCTTTCATCACAGAACTTGTTTCATATCATATTGTGTTTACATTTCTGCACTCAATTTTTTAAAACTTGAGCCCCAAACTGGTTGTAATAAAATGTGTTACGATGAATATTGAAACTGAGTCATCGTTTCACTTCTGGCCTCAACTCATTCTCAAGAGGTAACTGTTGTTGTTACCCTCATTATATCGTGTGTACCCCTTTGAGTTGCTGAAAATTTATCTTCAGCTTGCGGTTGGCTAGGACCACCAAACCTGTTTTCGTGCTTTTGCCTACCTCTCTTTTACCCAGATTTTGAGTGAATTCATAAACTCCAAGGATGTTAATAGGCATCTATCTTCAATGGCTTTTTATCCTTAACCTAATTTGTTTTAAGCGTTCAACGTTCTTTGACATCAGCTCCAGAAGGCTCAATAAATTTAAGTTTTCGAAGTCAATATTGCTTTCAAAATGTCACTTCTAACAAAATGGATTTCTTTTGTTCCAATAGGTTAACTAGTGGTAGTCAACTGAAGACGACATGTTGAAGAATCTTTTTGTGCTCTAATTCCATAACAGGTCGCTACTGTAGAGTTGGAAATGTAATCATATTTCTGCCGCATGTTGGGGATTCATCTCTGAGGGAAAGGATAGATACCCAGGGCCAGGCACATGAGTCCCTGATAGCAGTAACAAGTAATTTCAAACATAAAGTCAGCTTTTCAATGGGCTAGCCAACGCACACTTTTCTTATCATCTTACCATGTAATTTCCTGTATCCACAAACTGTAGTACTCTCTTTTCTGAAAACTGCGCATCACATGAGAAATCATGAACTTTAGGTATTTTTCCTGTCTGTTTTCCCCTTGGGTCAGCTGCTGACATAGATATTCTTTGGGCCACAGTTATCAAATGAAGTGAATGGCTTTAGTAGCCAAAATCGGCATCATAGGACTCCAAGAAGGACCAACATTTAAGGAGTTGTGGGTGGGTTCTTGAAGATGGCTTTTTCTTCATCACCATACGAATCCTCTAGATTTTTCTTGTGTTTTTATTTTTGTAGAACCTTTTTTTTTTCCCCTCTTTTCTTAGAATTTTATGACCTTTTGGCTGGGGAGGAGTTGTAACCTACAAGACTCTTCCCTTAAATATGAACTTATGGCTGCTTGCTATCAAACAAACAGAGGGAAATAACCAAAGATTAATAAACATTGCTCAATTTCATGGTGGTTGTTTTTGGGGAAGTTCTTCCTCGCTGGACTTTCAGTGCACACAGCAGCTGCAAGCTTAAAATGAAAGGTTTTTCAAGTTCACCTCTTAGCCCCTGTAATATTTCAGCTAAGCCTGCCTGAGGACTTCCTTGCTTTCTCTCTTTGATGGAAATAATAAACTACAATGAGTTTGCAATAACAGCTCTTGTTCCCACCACCATCTTATTTCCAAAAACTGGAACAATAGCTCCTTACATTGCTGAGAATGAGCCCCTCCAGAACAGCACTGTTGCAGACTGAGAAGCTGAATTGGGGCTTTCTTCACACAAAGTGCCACGAGGGTCACGGAAAGACATCTTGACATCAAGTTGCCATGGATGCATTCTGATGTTGTAGTGATGCTCCTCTCTGTCAGCAAGTGGTTAATACGCTGACCAGTGGTTAATACTCCAATTAACACATCGGAAAGCAAGGCTACTCTGTCAAAAGATCACCTGTGGTTCTGTGGTTCCTGAGTCCCCTTTACCCATCAATTCCCCCACCATTGCTGGTTTGGCCAGAAAGAAGAGAAATTATTTTTTTGGCCATTTTGTGACCTATTCTGTTTCATTTTTTTTAAAACTTTTTATTTTATATTGGAGTGTAGTTGGTTAACAATGTTGTGTTAGTTTCAGGTGTACAGCAAAGTGATTCAGTTATACATATACATGTATCTATTCTTTTTCAAATTCTTTTCCCATTTAGGTTGTTACATAATATTGAGCAGAGTTCCCTGTGCTATACAGTAGGTCCTTCATTTTTATACTCATTCTGTCAACTTAGGATTAAAATATCCCTCAAAAAGAGATACCACTTGTTCAAAAGACCAGGTGTATGGAGGAGGGGTCAGTTTTTAGTGTGAAATGAGACTTCTTAGTCACAGAAATTTCCTTAAGGTCACAGAGGAACCTGTCTTTCCTCATACTCCTGCCCAGCCTGCCGAGTCTACAAATCTATGATATCAAGTGGTGACCGAAGCACCAGGATGCAGGGTGGGCAGCTACCACTAAGAGCGAGGTCAGGGCTGGAAGACCTCAGAGAGCAGCCGCACCACCCCTGAAGTGCAAGGTTACAAGGTTAACAGTGGCAGCCACTGCTGGCATTTTACCCCTTGAGGAGTCACGCAAGTCTTCTAAGCCTGGGCCGATAGCCCTCATCTAGAATCATCTGATCTGGGCCACAGAGGTGAGTCTTTTGGAGTAATGTCCGAATGCATTTCTTTGTATGGATTGCCCCATCCTAAACAAGTGGCGAGTAAGTTGTGGGATGGAGAGAATTCATGTATTCTAGTGGCTGGCCTGGGAGAAAGGAGGCTTGGAGCCCCGACCAGGTCCCCTTCACCGGGCTGGTGCTCCCATCCACCCAGCTGCTGTGAGTGCTGGCCTTTCATGGCTCCTCCACTGAATTGCTTTTGGCCCCCACAGGAGCCACTATAGCTAAGAGATGCCTGGCAGATAAACTCTGCCCCCTGGAAGAGGGCTGACTTCAGCTAAAGACTGAAGTGTGGATACAAAAGCCCAGCTCTCCTACCTTAACATGAGATGCTCCAGAGCTTTCTGTGGGATAAAGATGACGCTGGGCTTCACTGAAACCACCTCTTTGTTTACCGTCTTCCCTGTGACACCCTGCTTCCCTCACTCCCTAACATGCTTCTCCCACAAGCATTATCTCAACAGATCACATCCACAAGAATCTCTGTCTCGGCCTCTACTGCCAGAGAATGTGACCCAAGACACATGGTAACTAAGTCTGCTATTGCAACACACTAACATTCACAGGACAATTACAACAATTTATACATATCTTGAACACTGTAATATTTATATATATATAATCCATCAGGTAAAACACAGATATGCATTTACAGTGTGAACCCGCTATTCCACTTCTAGGTATTTATCCAAAAGAAATGAAAACATATGCCCACAAAAAGCCTTGGACAAGAACATTCATAGCAAAGTTATTCATAAAAGCCCAAACCTGGAAACAACCCAGATGTCCATCAAGAGAAGAGTAGAAACATAAACTGGGGTGTGTTCCTAAACTGAAATCCAACCCGGCAATAAAGAGTATAAACTACTGCTACATGCAAAAACACAGGTGAATCTCAAAAATACTACTAAGCTGAGTGAAAGATTCCGGGTTCAGAAAGTATACACTATATGATTCAATTTAAGTGAAAGTCTAGAGTAGACAAAACTAATCCAGAAGGATAGAAATCAGAGCAGTGGTTACTTTGGAGGAGAACAGGAGAGTGACTGACAAGGAGCAGGAAGGAATTGCTTTTCTACAGTGTTGCATTTGGGTTCAATGTACTTTAGGTGTATTTGGGATTGGGGTGGGGTGGGGGAGAATTGACTCACTAGATTGCTTTTTAAAAATGAATGTAAATGGGTCATACTTCGATGATATTTTATTTGCAAATCTATAAGAAGTTCCATCGTTCATTCATTTTATTCTATCAAACATTTGTAGTTTGCAGCATTGCAGGCACTGAATTAGATGCTAGGAATATAAAGAAAAATAAGGCATTTTCTCAGCCTCGAGAAATATGTTAAAGGAATTGATTGTAGCTATTGCAGTGATAGATGGATGGACAGTGATAGAACTAAGTACTGTACCAGGCACAGGGGATGCTGAATGGAGGGGATGGGGAAATCCATTTGGGGTACTAAGAACAGCTTCCCAAAAGAGGTGATGCCTGAAATAAGACATCAAGTCTTTAGAAAACCACAAGAGACAGTGTGGTCCTGCAGGATGAGGACAAGAGACAGTATGAGGACTCTGGGTTTATGCAAACCTCAGACACGTTCTATCACTTTGGGCAATTTGCTCATCTTTCTGGAGCCTCCACGTCATTATTTCTAATTTGGGATAACAATACTTACTTTGCAGTGTTCCTATAACATCATACTTTGCTACTGTTATTATTATCTGGGAAAGGTGATACATTTAAGTCAGGATCATCCATTACCACTTTGCTTTATCAGATTAGCAACCCAGTATAATAGGATACAACAATTACCAGTGAAATCTGATTTTGTGAGTCAAAGATCAAATTCATTTCCTTGTCTTTTCCAGCTTCTAGAGGCTGCCTACATTCCTTGACTCATAGCCCCTTCCTCCATTTTCAAAACCAGCAGGGTAGCATCTTCAAATCTCTCAGTCTCTGACCTCAGCTTCCGTTGTCACATCTCCTAGTTTCTCTCTGCTTTTGTCATCACACCGCCTTCTCTCCCTCTGGCCTTCCTGACTCCCTCTTATAAGGATTCTAGTGATAACATTGAGTACACTCAGATAATCCAGGAAAATCTCCCCATCTCAAGATCCTTAACTTCATTATTCCTGCAAATTGCCCTTTAACACGTCAAGTAATATATTCCAGGTTCTGAGGAGCTGCCTGTGGATTTCTTTGGGGAGGGGGCAGTATTCAGCCTACCTCAGATGATATGTGAGCTACCTAGAGACCATTCTGGTGAATCTGAGTGTAGTTGAAAGGCCAGGCTGCTGGGACTGAGCTGATGAGAGGCTGGTTGTGAGGAGGGAAAAGTCTTGCACTGAGAGAGATCTGGAGCTGAAGGCACAAGAAGCCTCACACTGACAGGCTTAGGTCTGAGCTTCAGGGAACGAGCTCTGGTTAGTGGGGAGGATGGCTGGAAGGACTGAGAACTGGAGGTGGGGCCATAACCTTGAAGTCATTGCAAGGGTCCCAGCGAGGTCTGAACTAGGAAGTTCACCAGTTTCTTAATCTTGCCCAAGATGGATTCTATCCTTAATCACCATAACAAGAGAGGGGATTTGGAGAGAAGATAAAGAAGGGAAGGAGACAGGGAGGGAGAGCATGGATTTCTTATTTTCAGAGTTTTGACAGAATAGGTAATCGCTAAAGGAAAATTACTTTCATGGGACTTATTTGTAATTACTCACTTTGAAATTCCTTTAAATATTGCAACACTGAGGGCAGTTTAGACTTGGAAACATAAATATTTTATTAAAGAGCAAACAACTCACTGACTAACCTGGCTGGGAGAAAGGTTCCCTCATTATGAAAACAGTGACAGATTATTTGTAAACAGGCTACGATCTCCTTAATATGCTCCTGTTTTCTTCATGAATTGAGGGACTAGACGGGTCAAGAAGATCTTAAAGAACAAAAACCCTTATTATCAAGCACTTGAGGTCATTTTATATTCAATAAAAATAATTTGAACAGCATTTTGCAACAAGAGACAAGGTAGCTTATGCTTGGTTTTCCTAATAATCAGAAGACAAACTTCATTTTCAAGCATGATTCTGGTGAACTTTCATTACTTTGAGCACCTCAAACAGTAATGCAGATTGATATATGAGTCCAACATCTCCCCTAGGGAAGATGCTAGGGGTGATGCTCCTCAAACCTCAGAAAGTGCTCCCTCATCTCCCTTGAAGATCCCACCATTCTCAAAAAGACCTTGGCCTTTTCTCTGTATTATCTTGGCAAGATGTACAAAGTCCTAGAACATGACACAATCTGGATAATAACTATCTAGACTTTGTGAAGAGCAAATTCTATCAGGCCAGTTAAAAGGTTAAATACTTGAAAAAGAAGCAAAAAGATCTGTACGTAATATACTCATATATTCAGAAGCTGTAACAATAGAGAATATCTTTTAGAAGGTCAAACTCTCTGAATTTGTCTTTCTCTATGCAGAATATTTGAGAAAATGCAGAAAATAGGTCAAAAATACTTGGATGAAAAAACATTTATAAAAATTGGCCAGCAGGCCAAGACTTTGGTTTTCTATTGGATGGATGCACAAAGTTGCTTAGATAGTCTACAGGAGATCTGGTCCTAGATCTAGAATGTCCATATTTATACTGATTTTCTTAATAAAAAGAAAGCATGTTCGTTAAATAGCTTAATGGATGACAGTACTTATAAAAATGTCAATGTTATCTTTGATTCCAGATTTGAAACGTAAGATAATCTCAGAGTGAAGGTATGGTCAAAAGATAAAAGATTAGGCGATTGTTTGACAAACTATAATGGAACATATATTTCAACACTCCTAAGGCTCTAAGCAGCAGAAGATTGGGATAAATAAATGAGCAAGAAAGAGGCCACAATGATCCCAGTGGCCCACAAACTAACCATGTGTTAGGGTTTTTTTAAAGATCCAATATTTGGAATTTAGAAAAGACATCATCAGATAGCAATTGTTAAGTAACCTTTCTCAACAGGGGAATATTGCTAATAATTTGAAGTCTGGACATCTTATGGGGCAAGTGTGGGAATACATTGCTAATTTCCTCCCAAAGTGGGATGTCAAGGTTGCAACCAAAAAATCATGGGAGATTTAACTTTTCTATGATTTTACAACTCAATGTAAACCTGATGGGAGCAGAAGGTTATAATAGGGCAAAGCATAGCCTAAAACAATTTAGCTGACGCTTGTGGATGAATGTGCTCATTGCTAATTATCAATATCTTTGTTACAAAATTGCACAAAAAAATTAAAAAGACAAAAGGATATTATAATGAATATCTTGTATCATACTCTACTTTCCTTCTCCTGCCCTTCCTTTATTACTTATGTAGATCTGTCCTTAATATTAACGTAGGATTGTTTGGCCTATATTTAAACCTTATGTAATTAGAATCATATTACATGCATCTTTTTGTTTTTCTTACTCAACATTATGCTGTGGGAATTAATTATGGTGATAACTTCACCTCTATTTCATATTTTCCTTTGTAATTAAAAATAGCTTTATTGAGATATAATTAACATACCATACAATTCACCCATTTAAAGTATACAATTCCTTTTTTTTTTTTTTTTTTGCGGTACACGGGCCTCTCACTGTTGTGGCCTCTCCCGTTGCGGAGCACAGGCTCCGGACGCGCAGGCTCAGCGGCCATGGCTCACGGGCCCAGCCGCTCCGCGGCATGTGGGATCCTCCCGGACCGGGGCACAAACCCATGTCCCCTGCATCGGCAGGCGGACTCTCAACCACTGCGCCACCAGGGAAGCCCCAGTTCCATTTTTTAATACTATATTCACAGTGTTGTACAGCCACAGTCTAAATTTAGAACTCTTTCATTCCTCCCGGAAGGAAACCCCGTACCCATTAGCAATCAGTCTTCCTCATCACCAAGCCATAGGCAACCACAAACCTAACTTTTGTCTGTATAGATTTGCCTATTCAGGACA